>NC_091140.1:28820008-30020008 GCF_041381155.1 Argopecten irradians | reverse complement strand
TTTTGGCGATTCCGCGGTACATTGGCCGTAAAACACATGTACCCTGAAAGTTAAATAGAAAAAGAAACTTAAGACAACTAAAATTTAATTTCCTTCTTTTTACTTTAAATCATGAAAAATTTGAATCGCGTAGATAACTGGCTTACGGTCATTGTTTTATTTTACAAGCGGACCATACATTTCTGTATATCCAGTAAAAGCCCAAAATATACCTAATGTGAAAAAGTCAAATGCCATGCAAAATTTTATGGCGAGGGCTACCCGTAGGAAGTGGTTTAATTTCCAGTGGTGTGACATCTAAATTTTCCATCTCTTGTCATGTTCGCGAGCATATATTTATAGTAGCCAAAGGTTTCAATTATCGAGAAAGATATACACGAGACAGGAAATTTACGCTAAGTACGCAAAGGTCGCTTGATCGCGAAAAATTTACTCTGCGTAATATATTGTACATGTTTAAACTTTTTTTAAATTCTCAAAGTGTATCTATCTCAAAAATAACAACACCATGAAAAGTTATTGCATGCAAATCGCGAAATTAAACACCCACAAAAAATACGCGTTTACAGTACCTGTAGTTTTCCTCCCAAACAATTTCCATGTATCTCTTTCACCCTTCCTATTGTGATTTTTCTACTAAATGAAATCAATGTATTCAATTCCTAATAAATACGAAAAATACAGACTTTTTACGTATTATTTGTATGTCCATGTTATATTTTCACGTCCTGAGCAATTAAATGTTCTCGTGTTTATTACAGTCCGTTTGACATGATTAAGCAATAGCTTGACATTCGATAGAGCTGATTAAGCAGTTTTCGGCATCCGTTTGCTGTTTGTCTCTCTGACTCATATGAATTTTCTAAAACTAACCACAGTCCTTGATTTAGTACAGGTTTATCATCAGCCGTTTCAAGGCCATTTTGTTCAGCAGAAAATTACATCCATAAATTTATTGTGTATTCGCGCAGTTGACAGTTTAATTAGACATTTAAGTGACTAAACGAATTATCTGGGAAATAGAAAAAACAAACATTCTTGTTTTATAAAATCAGGGCTTACAGCTGCATAAAATAGATATTTATTATCCTGGATGCTGTCAATTTAGACCGTTTTCACGACACATCTTTTTTACTTCAGTAACTATACATTTAGTATTTTTATTAATTTCAATATATTATCAATGCCAATTGAAATCATATCCTATAATTTTTTTGTTATTGCTCTGAAATAGTATAACCGAAATATTGAGACAAGATTCATGGATATATCCTGACCAGTTGTAATTCCTCCTCGATACTCAAGGGGTTAAAATCTATTATTTACTGAGTTTCAAAAAAGAACTAATTAGAACATATTTTAGATGTCCTGCAAATTGAAAGTAAATTCCCATATCCTCAAAACAAATATCAGGGAGATACTAGATGACCACCGAGACAATGAGGTGTCGATGTCTTTGTTTGACCACAAAAAAAGCTATGGCGATTTCCTCGAGAACCAACATCAACATCATGTAATCTGGTGTATTTGTAATTGTATATTACAGAGTTATCTGAACTTGCGGGTAGGTATTGATTGTGACATCATGTGTTTACGAGCGTCATACTTTTCGGAGAACGTGAATTGAGCTAAAAAAATAATGACGTAACAATCGATACCTACCCACAAGGGAACTAACTCTGTATTATGCTGAGACGGAAATACAGAAAACTAACCAATACCAAAAAAACAAAAGACCTTTGACTGTTATGTATATTATGTGTGTCAAATGATATTACGGAACTGAAACTAATATAAACGTACTTGACTTAGCGGTTATTATATTTAAGAGTGTTTTGAGCTTGAAATGTAACGCTAAAATGATTGCTAAGATCATTTTCTAGAAATTTGATAAATAATTGTCAATGCGCGAATTCATTATTGCGCTCAATTATTTAAATACCATGTTCATAATTAAATCTGCGCTTAAATTTCATCGCGCCTAAAGAAGTTAGTTCATAGTTCCTTGTTGTAATTGGGGAAACAAAATTATTTTTTTTAAATCTCACCTTTCTGTGTGTAACAAGAACATGAATGTACTTGACATTGGACTAAAAAAAGTCATTAAATATTGCAAAGTTTTTGTAAAGTTTTTGCGAAGTTTTCTGCATTAGCTACTCGTTAAATAGATTATTAGCTGATAGGGAATATGCTTCCGCATTAATTGTGTATTATTACGTTATCGGTGTTTATTACTGCGTATTTAAATGTGCGTGGGCTTACTATATCGGCTTTTAGGATTTTGGCGTTAGCACGTTATACCTCTTGCTAGGAGCACAGTAAAATGTTGTCGTTGTGTCAAAGGTAAGGTCATAGTCAAAGGTTTGTTAATACAAGTCGTGGTTTTTTCCTTCCAAGACAAGAATAACAAGGGGACACCTTTGCCAATATCATTTGTCAATCTGATCGGCAAGCGTTCAAATCTTCGTTATTCAATTTCCTGGTCTCATTTGTTCTGAACTGAAACGTCTGACGTCAAATGAGTGTGAGGGCGTTAAAGGCGAGACGGATAAAACCATTTGTTTTGTGTATGTGAAGAAAGGTTACTATGAGATGAGGTGATTTATTCATTATCACAGTATTGCTGACGTGTAAAATTGAAAGGACAAGAAAGAAAGGTAAAAGTCACAGAAAGATAAAATCACAAAGAAGTAAAAGACAGTCACAGAAAGAGAAAAGACAATCACAGAAAGGTAAAAGAAAATCACAGAAAAGTAAAAGAAAATCACAGAAAGATCAAAGAAAATCACAGAAAGATCAAAGAAAATCACAGAAAGATAAAAGACAATCACAGAAAGATAAAAGACAATTACAGACGAAAAAAAAACAGAAAAAAGAAGATCACAGAAAGAGAAAAGAAGATCACAGAAAGAGAAAAGTATACCGGAGAAAGAAAAAAAAGAAAATCACAAAAATGTAAAAGAAGATCACAGAAAGATAATAAAAGAAAGAAATGTAAGAGACAAAGACAAGCACACGAGGTCAAACTTTGCGACCAGTTATGTCACATATAACTTTAAAAGAGATGGAAAGAGTTGACGCTACAATGCAAATGATCCTTTCGAATACAATGAGGGATGTTTTCTTGGGCAATACTTTGAAAATTTCAAACGAAGCATGTGTCACGTCAAAATGTCGAATGACGGAGATAAGCATGCGGTCCGTACTTGATAAGTTTTAACTTCAAGAGAATAAGAGTAACCATGTTCGAAAGGCATTTCAGCGCTACAAGTACCTTAATTGTAGAAATCAATCGAAGCTGTCACAAACAGTTATATAATGTTGGTCTTAGAGATAATGACAGCAAATTCATTCATTTTCTAATATGGATGAAGTATTCAAACAAAAGTGAGAGCGAACGAATTGCATAACATATATCTCTGTCGGGTAGACTCGATAGAGATTACTTGAGAAAGGAATATATTTCAGTGACAATTGAGAAATATGATGCTCTATTATGTATTTGGCGGTATTGTTCTTCGTCTCAGAAGATGTTATTTCCGTGTAATGGGCATTTTGTTGTTGGTCTAGTTTATACGTATGGAAAATTTGTAATTTCCTGTGTAAACAGTAACCGTTGCGCAAAAACTGAATAATAAATTCGAAGGATGTCTGTGACAAATCAATAAGATCACAATATAAATGTGTTGTGAAATTGCGAATAGTACAGAAGTACTGTAGAGATGTCAATGTAGTGTGATGAAACAAAAAGATGCATTTCTAAAGATAAAATTTCCAATGAAAGCACAAAGGAAGAAATGTAGTTAACGTGCAACAAACGTCTTTTGTCTAAACGAGAAATGCAAACAGAGGATATGGAATACAATGAAGACAATGATGAATATGTTAAATGCTACAAAATAATTCTACGCCCTCGCTAACACGTGCTATCAAACTACAATATCTTTATACAGTAGCTTCCTAACGATTCAGTACACAGCGTTCCAAGGAAGTAACCGCTAAACCTGATCCAACACTATAGATGCCAATCGTGAGTCTTAGATATTACCACAAGCAGCCCACCATGTACGGTGACTCGTAATTAACCGTATTGTTACTATAGTCTCTCGCGTGGAAGTTCATGGCATACCTTCCACAGCTGTCAACCTTTGCCGTGTAAGCCCTCTAGAAAACCTTTGCCGTGTAAGCCTTCTAGAAAACCTTTGCCGTGTAAGCCCTCTAGAACATCTTTGCAGTGTAAGCCCTCTAGAAAACCTTTGCCGTGTAAGCCCTCTAGAAAACCTTTTCTGTGTAAGCCCTCTAGAAAACCTTTGCCGTGTAAGCCCTCTAGACAATCTTTGCCATGTAAGCCCCCTAGAAAACCTTTGCCGTGTAAACCCCCTAGAAAACCTTTACCGTGTAAGCCCTCTAGAAAACCTTTGCCGTGTAAACCCCCTAGAAAACCTTTGCCGTGTAAGCCCTCTAGAAAACCTTTGCCGTGCAAGCCCTCTAGAAAACCTTTGCCGTGTAAGCCCTCTAGAAAATCTTTGCCGTGTAAGCCCTCTAGAAAACCTTTGTCTTGTAAGCCCTCTAGAAAACCTTTGCTGACACTGATTGAGATTATCTGAAGTACACAATCCTATGATAATTTTGACCGGGCTGATCCACTAGTTTCCAAAGATAGACTTGTACTAAAATCATAACGAATAAACAAACTTTGTGCAATATTTTATTGCAAACATAATTTATGACTTAGGTGTTTTGGTACACTTGTTTATGTCATTTTAATATCGTTTCGCTGAGTCAAAACGACTTCACTATAATAAACAAAAAAGATTTTCTGTTGGAAAAATGTGGTTGAAAACAACTATTAAATTATCATTTTCAGCAAACATCAAACCATAAAATCCATCTATTGTAAAACAGTAACAATCCTTCTGTTGTGATATGTTTGAGTCATATCTGAACCTTCTGCACTGGTTTAAAAAATGTAAGTGACGCCAAACGTTTGGCATATGTCTACTAGCCGTTTCATTATCCACTCTTTCTTTCCATGTCTGTTCGTCATACTTCATTGTAGTTCCCCTAAAGCTCTTTGATGATTCAGATGTGTATACAGAAATTGCCTTCACTGACAAGCCTTTTATTGACAGTGACAATCGCATGATAGTTGGCCATGACCTAATTGTTTTTAACAAAACACTCGCGCCACTTACTGTAGATTAAATTTATTTGCAGAAGAATATGCGTGTATTGCATATATATTGTTCTTATAAACAACACTAAAATTAATCAATATTGTTTTTCGAAATTTGTCACAATAGCTTGCTTACTTTCTGCTATATCAGATCGTGTTTTGATTCCCAAACAACATTTTTTAATTTGAATAAAATTTGAAATTTTGAAAGTTGGTATTAATTGCCTGGTAACGGTGGAAAATATCATAATCAAATAGAAGACAAACACAATATTCATATTTACGACAACCTTGAATTTATTCAATTTGTTGAATTTGATTTTATTGCACGAAATGAAACTTTCAAATCAACGTGAGGATTAAAATATGAAATTTGTTTTCTGAAAGCATTTCGTCTTTTTGTAACTCTATGTCATACTGATTGGCAGTAATGGGAAAGGCTTCAAAACAAGAACAACGTATAAAATGAGAGCTGTTTGAGAACAGCGAAGCTCGCCTCTGACAACCTTTAAAATCCTAAGAGGTCAGTCAGAAGACGTAGATTTTTGCCCAATGAGTCTCGTGAAAATTCTCAACTCCTGTGTTTATCCTTAAAATTATTGTCCTTATCCATAACAACATATCATGTAATCCTAACCCCAAATATCATAGCAGAAATCAATGTCAGATGCAGAGGAATAGTAAAACACAAATCGGCCCATTGGAAATCTCAAAATTCTTAGAATTATAACTTTACATCCGTAACAAATTTCACCATACCAAAAACGAGAATTATTATGCAATATTTGAGAAAAATACATTATCAATATGCACCAAAACAACAACTAGGTAAATTCGACCATTGGGCATCTTCAAAGTTTGAAAATTTAACATTGTGTTCATTTTAACATCATAACACGTATATCCTATATCTCAATGTAGCATTTATTAACAGTATTTCAACATTTGCACGACAACTTTAACCTGGTAATTTCGATCCATTGGACCTCTTGAAATTCTGAAAATCCAGCATTTTCTTCCTTAAAATGATTGTTTATATCCATCAAAACAAGTTTGGTCCAATACTTAATGTAGAAATCAATGTCAATTGTTACAGCTAACAGTATTCAACACTTAGACTCTGATTTTAATGCATGACCTTGTTGTTTTTTAATCATGTTCAGGAAGTAAATGAAGATATATCTATATTTGCAGTACCTAAATCCGGTATTTTCATTATTGTTTCGGTCCATAAACCCTCTGATACGCACAAAGGAAGATAACTCTAAACTATGACGTTATACTGGAAAATAATACCACGTAGTTGCTATTTGTAATAAGATATATCATCAATTTTCATGAGAATCATTCATATCACACTTAAATGAGCAACTTTCCATTCCAACACTACAATTTTTTTCTTTTTTAGCAGTTTTTATAATATTTTTTACTCAATTTTTTCACACATTTTACAGGACAAAAAGAGACATTTTGATTCTATATATACACACACTTTATATAAGCATGCATACACAGATAGACGAAAGCAGAAAAATCAGGATAAAAAAAAGAGAAGAGAGAGAAAGAAGGGGAGAGATATTTTCCGATCAAAGTTAACGTTTTGTTGAATAGGACTATGATAACATACGGTAAAGAAGTGATAATAGAAAATGCAGTGGAATGTTTCGTTGAAGTCTCCACGAATATCTAACTCCAAGCACTACCATATCACGTTGCGCAATAACTTCATTCATTTCAGACACAAAGCAAAAACATATTGAAAGCTGACTAAGCGGTTAATCCACACGGAGTGGAACGATTGGTTCTGCTATGACAAAGCCAGAGAAAAAGATGAAGATAAATGAATATCATAGATTATGATGAGCATAGATTATGATGAGCATTTTATAGTAAAATCATACTATTTATAAAGCACGGTACTTGACACACGTGCGTCATTCTAAACATATGTTGTCTAATACCCCGATATTGCAAATAACAATATCAATTTGGAAAATGAACAGTGCACTCACCTTAAAAGATTTCATTAAAGTAATGGATGAATGTGTTTTCAGCTATTACCCAGAATATGTCAAATACGAGCTAATAAAACATTTCAATATACTCTAGGTTTTACACTTACATGTACATCGACACATGCGTGTCCTTGATAGTGTTCGCTCGTTCGGAATAGATACGTAGTTACGTGTACATGGTCAGTTGAGTGCATCGAGAACGATGATATACGTGGAGATATGTGGACGGATTATTGTTTGGATTTCTACTCATTTGTGTTGAAATTTTATTTTGACATACATCTAAATGACAGCTTAGAGGAGTTGACATGTTTTCTTGTTAAAACAAGCCCCATATAAGTTTACAGGTGAGGACTTTGTTTACCTATTTGTATGGAAGGATATACTTTGGACTGCTAGGTGTATATTAAAATGAATGAGCGCACGTGTGTCGATTCACGTGCTTTATATAGGGGTCGATGAGTCGTCGGAATGTAAAACAGTAATGGCTGTCCTCAACAAGAGAATGTCTCATAAACCATTCCTGAAATAATATTATACTTATTTTTTGAAAAAAAAACATTTTAATACTTTTTACTTGCATTGCCAACTTTAATAATTTATTCACATAAAGAGAGACTTTGCAGCACTACAGTCTCGTCCGCATCACCAGATTCTGAGAAGGAAATGATTTCGGTGAATGTATTCAGCCCGTATCTGTATGCGAAACGACGATATTGTGAATAAGATATTGTCTGGAACTCCTCATATCGTCATCATACAGAAAGAAACATCTAGGGTTGAGGGCTTAGATGGTTAAGCAGAATCGCGGTAGCCAACATCACCAGGATAAACACAGGCGGGTCCTCAGAAGAAATAATGTTCTTAAAAATTGTTAATTTCATTTCCTATGGAAAAATACTTTTGCGATGTTTTCCTGCAACTAGTTCCATATACATCGCCACACGAAACATTGATGTTATGAATGAAATGATGAGAAGGTTCGTGGAACTCATTAAGTCAGCCTTTGAGACAGGGGTTCGGGTCGATTCGCCCCGGATTAGGCGATACACTTTCTCTTTTAGCGTTAGTGCACTTGTCTCGACACGGCTTGGCTCGACGCGGTTGACCTCGGCCCAGATCATCAGAACAAACAGAGAGGAGCTCCTTAGGGAAATAAGTTTGCTGAAAATGAGATGACTTTTTGAAACAAAGAAAAATGATCAATGAGAAGGGTAAAGGAACTGACATTATGGAAATGAGAAAATGTAATTTGAGATGAAGTTTCTGTTCGGTTGACTCGGTCTGCCAGGCCTGGAACTCTTTAAGCCAACACTTTTTTTCTGGAACTCCATGAACACCGCATCGCCAACAGAAACAGATATTTCTATAAATCATTTAAGACACCACATATTGTTTCAAACACAGTTGAAGAATATTTATCAATGTATGACTATTGAATTGGTGTTGTTTTCTGAACATTTTCAACTTTACTGACCATAAGGAATGAGTGTAGCCACCCATAAGTAGCAGAGGCGGCTTAACTACTTCTAAACCATGAACTTCGTGGATATAAAAGACCGCATCCAATTCATAGCAAGGAGCTTATGGCCTTAAACATTCCAAATGATCAGGTCACGAGGCTACTAGGTTGCAGCATCCGCACATGTTTATAACCTCCTTCGACACGTACAGTCGGGTAATGCTACCATCAGGAGACAACCTAGCGAAGTATTATAAGAAATCACAGACAAGAAGTTGATCGTCTGTCAAAAAGACACATTTTAACAAGTATTCTTCACTATAGCATACAGTTTAACCCTCCATAAGAAACACATAGAAACTGGAACTTAGCTGATTTTGTAGAGCTTATTGCGCCAACAGGAAAGGCGGCTGGGAAAGAGAAAATTTCGGGGAACTCAATAAGCCGCATCGACTGGTAAAACACTGATGTGATATTACTTGGAACTCCTTTGCCAATATCTTCTGGAATTTAAGATACCGTTTGGAACTAACTCCTTAATTCCTCATCATCGGGAGAAACATAGCGAGTGAGACTTCGATGAGATCGTAGAATTCGATTGGGAAAAACACGTATCCCCGTGAGAAGTTTTGTCAGAATAGGGAAAATGCCGTAGAACTTGTTCAGTTAGCTTCCCAAGGAGAAATAGATTTACTGATAATGAGATATTTCTTTCTGAAACTATTGACATGTGTGTCGCCACACGAATTAAAGATGGTCAAAATGAGGAATGAGAAGGGTAAAGGAACTCATTGAGCCAGGATATTTTTTAAATGAGGAAATATCAGATGAAATGAGGGCCCTGTTCGGTTGGCTCGGTCTGCCAGGCCACACAGTTTCGCATTCATAATTTTTGGCTCACTCTGCTCGATACGACTTGGATTGGCGCTGTTGAACACGGCCCATATCATCAGGAAAACAGAGAGGCTGGGAAGGAGATGCTTTCGAGAAATTCGTTCAGCTCTATCATCAACAAGAAAATTCAGACGCTGAGATTAAGATGATTTCGTAGATTTCCTTAAAACGGAATCTGCAGCAGAATCAGGGAGATTAGAAAGAAATTATGTTCTGGAAAGCATCTGGAAAGCATTAAATTGTGATCATTGAACTGATGTTGTTTTTTTCTGAACATTTTCAACTTTACTGACCATAAGGAATGAGTGTGACCACCCAAAAGTAGCAGAGGCGGCTTAACTACTTCTAAACCATGAACTTCGTGGATATAAAAGACCGCATCCAATTCATAGCAAGGAGCTTATGGCCTTAAACATTCCAAATGATCAGGTCACGAGGCTACTAGGTTGCAGCATCCGCACATGTTTATAACCTCCTTCGACACGTACAGTCGGGTAATGCTACCATCAGGAGACAACCTAGCGAAGTATTATAAGAAATCACAGACAAGAATTTGATCGTCTGTCAAAAAGACACATTTTAACAAGTATTCTTCACTATAGCATACAGTTTAACCCTCCATAAGAAACACATAGAAACTGGAACTTAGCTGATTTTGTAGAACTTATTGCGCCAACAGGAAAGGCGGCTAGGAAAGAGAAAATTTCGGGGAACTCAATAAGCCGCATCGACTTGGAAAACACTGATGTGATATTACTTAGAACTCCTATGCCAATATCTTCTGGAATTTAAGATACCATTTGGAACTAACTCCTTAATTCCTCATCACCGGGAGAAACATAGCGAGTGAGACTTCGATGAGATCGTAGAATTCGTTTAGGAAAAACACAAGCGTATTCCCGTGAGAATTTTTTTCAGAATAGGGAAAATGCCGTAGAACTTGTTCAGTTAGCTTCCCAAGGAGAAATAGATTTGCTGATAATGAGATATTTCTTTCTGAAACTATTGACATATGTGTCGCCACACGAATTAAAGATGGTCAAAATGAGGAATGAGAAGGGTAAAGGAACTCATTGAGCCAGGATATTTTTTAAATGAGGAAATATCAGATGAAATGAGGGCCCTGTTCGGTTGGCTCGGTCTGCCAGGCCACACAGTTTCGCATTCATAATTTTTGGCTCACTCTGCTCGATACGACTTGGATTGGCGCTGTTGAACACGGCCCATATCATCAGGAAAACAGAGAGGCTGGGAAGGAGATGCTTTCGAGAAATTCGTTCAGCTCTATCATCAACAAGAAAATTCAGACGCTGAGATTAAGATGATTTCGTAGATTTCCTTAAAACGGAATCTGCAGCAGAATCAGGGAGATTGAGAAAGAAGTTATGTTCTGGAAAGCATCTGCAAAAGAAACATAGAGGATGAGAAAGCAAAGAATTCGTAGATCGTCTTTAAACGGCATATCCAAAATAAATACAACTTGAGAAAGAGATAAGTTCGTGGAACTTCATAAGCCGCATCATCCATGTAAACATCGATGTTTGTGAATAAGATATTTCCTGGAACTCTTTAAACCAACAATTTCTGCTACTCCATTAACAACGCATCGCCAAAAGACACATATATTTATATAGATAATTTAAGAAACCAGATTGTGTTTTGAAACACAGTTGAAGAATATTCATTAAATTGTGACCATTGATTTGATGTTTTTCTGAACATTTTCAACTTTACTGACCATAAGGAATGAGTGTGACCACCCAAAAGTAGCAGAGGCGGCTTAACTACTTCTAAACCATGAACTTTTTGGCTTAGAAAAGATATAAAAGACCGCATCCAATTCATAGCAAGGAGCTTATGGCCTTAAACATTCCAAATGATCAGGTCACGAGGCTACTAGGTTGCAGCATCCGCACATGTTTATAACCTCCTTCGACACGTACAGTCGGGTAATGCTACCATCAGGAGACAACCTAGCGAAGTATTATAAGAAATTACAGACAGGAAGTTGATCGTCTGTCAAAAAGACACATTTTAACGATTATTCTTCACTATAGCATACAGCTTAACCCTCCATAAGAAACACATAGAAACTGGAACTTAGCTGATTTTGTAGAACTTCTTGCGCCAACAGGAAAGGCGGCAGGGAAAGAAAACATTTCGGGGGAACTCAATAAGCCGCATGGACTTGGAAAAACACTGATGTGGTATTACCTGGAACTCCTATAACAATATCTTCTGGAATTTAAGATACCGTTTGGAACTAACTCCTGAAGTCCTCATCACCGGGAGAAACATAGCGAGTGAGACTTCGATGAGATCGTAGAATTCGTTTAGGAAAAACATAAGCGTATCCCCGTGAGAATTTTTTTCAGAATAGGGAAAATGCCATAGAACTTGTTCAGTTAGCTTCCCAGGGAGAAATAGATTTGCTGATAATGAGATATTTCTTTCTGAAACTATTGACTCATGTGTCGCCACATGAATTAAAGATGGTCAAAATGAGGAATGAGAAGGGTAAAGGAACTCATTAAGCCAGGATATCTTTTAAATGAGGAAATATCAGATGAAATGAGGGCCCTGTTCGGTTGGCTCGGTCTGCCAGGCCACACAGTTTCGCATTCAAAATTATTGGCCCACTCTGCTCGATACGGCTTGGCTTAGCGCTGTTGAACACGGCCCATAATATCAGGAAAAACAGGTAGGCTGGGAAGGAGATGCTTTTGAGAAATTCGTTGAGCTCTACCATCAACAAGAAAATTCAGACGTTGAGATTAAGATGATTTCGTAAATTTTCATTAAACGGAATCTGCAGCGGAATCAGGGAGATTGAGAAAGAAGTTATGTTCTGGAAAGCATCTGCAAAAGAAACATAGAGGATGAGAAAGCAAAGGATTCGTAGATCGTCTTTAAACGGCATGTCCAAAATAACTACAACTTGAGAAAGAGATAAGTTCGTGGAACTTCATAAGCCGCATCAACCATGTAAACATCGATGTTTGTGAAAAAGATATTTCCTGGAACTCTTTAAGCCAACAATTTCTGTAACTCCATTAACACCGTATCGCTAAAAGACACATATATTTAAATAGATAATTTAAGAAACCAGATTGTGTTTTGAAACACAGTTGAAGAATATTCATTAAATTGTGACCATTGATTTGATGTTTTTCTGAACATTTTCAACTTTACTGACCATAAGGAATGAGTGTGACCACCCAAAAGTAGCAGAGGCGGCTTAACTACTTCTAAACCATGAACTTCGTGGATATAAAAGACCGCATCCAATTCATAGCAAGGAGCTTATGGCCTTAAACATTCCAAATGATCAGGTCACGAGGCTACTAGGTTGCAGCATCCGCACATGTTTATAACCTCCTTCGACACGTACAGTCGGGTAATGCTACCATCAGGAGACAACCTAGCGAAGTATTATAAGAAATCACAGACAAGAAGTTGATCGTCTGTCAAAAAGACACATTTTAACAAGTATTCTTCACTATAGCATACAGTTTAACCCTCCATAAGAAACACATAGAAACTGGAACTTAGCTGATTTTGTAGAACTTATTGCGCCAATAGGAAAGGCGGCTGGGAAAGAGAAAATTTCGGGGAACTCAATAAGCCGCATCGACTGGTAAAACACTGATGTGGTATTACCTGGAACTCCTATGCCAATATCTTCTGGAATTTAAGATACCGTTTGGAACTAACTCCTTAATTCCTCATCACCGGGAGAAACATAGCGAGTGAGACTTCGATGAGATCGTAGAATTCGTTTAGGAAAAACATAAGCGTATCCCCGTGAGAATTTTTTTCAGAATAGGGAAAATGCCGTAGAACTTGTTCAGTTAGCTTCCCAAGGAGAAATAGATTTGCTGATAATGAGATATTTCTTTCTGAAACTATTGACTATGTGTCGCCACACGAATTAAAGATGGTCAAAATGAGGAATGAGAAGGGTAAAGGAACTCATTAAGCCAGGATATTTTTAAATGAGGAAATATCAGATGAAATGAGGGCCCTGTTCGGTTGGCTCGGTCTGCCAGGCCACACAGTTTCGCATTCATAATTTTTGGCCCACTCTGCTCGATACGGCTTGGCTTGGCGCTGTTGAACACGGCCCATATCATCAGGAAAAACAGAGAGGCTGGGAAGGAGATGCTTTCGAGAAATTCGTTCAGCTCTACCATCAACAAGAAAATTCAGACGCTGAGATTAAGATGATTTCGTAGATTTCCTTAAAACGGAATCTGCAGCAGAATCAGGGAGATTGAGAAAGAAGTTATGTTCTGGAAAGCATCTGCAAAAGAAACATAGAGGATGAGGAAGCAAAGAATTCGTAGATCGTCTTTAAACGGCATATCCAAAATAAATAAAAATTGAGAAAGAGATAAGTTTAAGAAGGGTAATAGGAACTCATTAACCATGTAAACATCGATGTTTGTGAAAAAGATATTTCCTGGAACTCTTTAAGCCAACAATTTCTGTAACTCCATTAACACCGCATCGCCAAAAGACACATATATTTAAATAGATAATTTAAGAAACCAGATTGTGTTTTGAAACAGAGTTGAAGAATATTCATTAAATTGTGACCATTGAACTGATGTTGTTTTTTTGAACATTTTCAACTTTACTGACCATAAGGAATGAGTGTGACCACCCAAAAGTAGCAGAGGCGGCTTAACTACTTCTAAACCATGAACTTCGTGGATATAAAAGACCGCATCCAGTTCATAGCAAGGAGCTTATGGCCTTAAACATTCCAATGATCAGGTCACGAGGCTACTAGGCCGCAGCATCCGCACATGGTTATAACCTCCTTCGACACGTACAGTCGGGTAATGCTACCATCAGGAGACAACCTAGCGAAGTATTATAAGAAATCACAGACAGGAAATTGATCGTCTGTCAAAAAGACACATTTTAACGAGTATTCTTCACTATAGCATACAGTTTAACCCTCCATAAGAAACACATTGAAACTGGAACTTAGCTGATTTTGTAGAACTTATTGCGCCAACAGAAAAGGCGGCTGGGAAAGAGAAAATTTCGGGGAACTCAATAAGCTTTAAGCCGCATGGACTGGTAAAACACTGATGTGGTATTACCTGGAACTCCTATACCAATATCTTCTGGAATTTAAGATACCGTTTGGAACTAACTCCTTAATTCCTCATCACCGGGAGAAACATAGCGAGTGAGACTTCGATGAGATCGTAGAATTCGTTTAGGAAAAACACAAGCGTATTCCCGTGAGAAGTAATGTTTCTGAGAATGGGGGAAAATGCCGTAGAACTTGTTCAGTTAGCTTCCCAAGGAGAAATAGATTTGCTGATAATGAGATATTTCTTTCTGAAACTTGTGACTCATGTGTCGCCACACGAATTAAAGATGGTCAAAATGAGGAATGAGAAGGGTAAAGGAACTCATTAAGCTAGGATATTTTTAAATGAGGAAATATCAGATGAAATGAGGGCCCTGTTCGGTTGGCTCGGTCTGCCAGGCCACACAGTTTCGCATTCATAATTTTTGGCCCACTCTGCTCGATACGGCTTGGCTTGGCGCTGTTGAACACGGCCCATATCATCAGGAAAAACAGAGAGGCTGGGAAGGAGATGCTTTCGAGAAATTCGTTCAGCTCTAGCATCAACAAGAAAATTCAGACGCTGAGATTAAGATGATTTCGTAGATTTCCTTAAAACGGAATCTGCAGCAGAATCAGGGAGATTGAGAAAGAAGTTATGTTCTGGAAAGCATCTGCAAAAGAAACATAGAGGATGAGAAAGCAAAGAATTCGTAGATCGTCTTTAAACGGCATATCCAAAATAAATACAACTTGAGAAAGAGATAAGTTCGTGGAACTTCATAAGCCTCAACAACCATGTAAACATCGATGTTTGTGAAAAAGATATTTCCTGGAACTCTTTAAGCCAACAATTTCTGTAACTCCATTAACACCGCATCGCCAAAAGACACATATATTTATATAGATAATTTAAGAAACCAGATTGTGTTTTGAAACACAGTTGAAGAATATTCATTAAATTGTGACCATTGATTTGATGTTTTTCTGAACATTTTCAACTTTACTGACCATAAGGAATGAGTGTGACCACCCAAAAGTAGCAGAGGCGGCTTAACTACTTCTAAACCATGAACTTCGTGGATATAAAAGACCGCATCCAATTCATAGCAAGGAGCTTATGGCCTTAAACATTCCAAATGATCAGGTCACGAGGCTACTAGGTTGCAGCATCCGCACATGTTTATAACCTCCTTCGACACGTACAGTCGGGTAATGCTACCATCAGGAGACAACCCAGCGAAGTATTATAAGAAATCACAGACAGGAAATTGATCGTCTGTCAAAAAGACACATTTTAACGAGTATTCTTCACTATAGCATACAGTTTAACCCTCCATAAGAAACACATAGAAACTGGAACTTAGCTGATTTTGTAGAACTTATTGCGCCCAACAGAAAAGGCGGCTGGGAAAGAGAAAATTTCGGGGAACTCAATAAGCCGCATGGACTGGTAAAACACTGATGTGGTATTACCTGGAACTCCTATACCAATATCTTCTGGAATTTAAGATACCGTTTGGAACTAACTCCTTAAGTCCTCATCACCGGGAGAAACATAGCGAGTGAGACTTCGATGAGATCGTAGAATTCGTTTAGGAAAAACATAAGCGTATCCCCGTGAGAAGATTTTTTTCAGAATAAGGAAAAATGCCGTAGAACTTGTTCAGTTAGCTTCCCAGGGAGAAATAGATTTGCTGATAATGAGATATTTCTTTCTGAAACTATTGACTCATGTGTCGCCACATGAATTAAAGATTGTCAAAATGAGGAATGAGAAGGGTAAAGGAACTCATTAAGCCAGGATATTTTTAAATGAGGAAATATTAGATGAAATGAGGGTCCTGTTCGGTTGGCTCGGTCTGCCAGGCCACACAGTTTCGCATTCAAAATTATTGGCCCACTCTGCTCGATACGGCTTGGCTTGGCGCTGTTGAACACGGCCCATAATATCAGGAAAAACAGGTAGGCTGGGAAGGAGATGCTTTCGAGAAATTCGTTGAGCTCTACCATCAACAAGAAAATTCAGACGCTGAGATTAAGATGATTTCGTAAATTTCCTTAACACGGAATCTGCAGCAGAATCAGGGAGATTGAGAAAGAAGTTATGTTCTGGAAAGCATCTGCAAAAGAAACATAGAGGATGAGAAAGCAAAGGATTCGTAGATCGTCTTTAAACGGCATGTCCAAAATAAATACAAATTGAGAAAGAGATAAGTTCGTGGAACTTCATAAGCCTCAACAACCATGTAAACATCGATGTTTGTGAAAAAGATATTTCCTGGAACTCTTTAAGCCAACAATTTCTGTAACTCCATTAACACCGCATCGCCAAAAGACACATATATTTATATAGATAATTTAAGAAACCAGATTGTGTTTTGAAACACAGTTGAAGAATATTCATTAAATTGTGACCATTGAACTGATGTTGTTTTTTTTGAACATTTTCAACTTTACTGACCATAAAGGAATGAGCGTGACCACCCAAAAGTAGCAGAGGCGGCTTAACTACTTCTAAACCATGAACTTCGTGGATATAAAAGACCGCAAAAAATTCATAGCAAGGAGCTTATGGCCTTAAACATTCCAAATGATCAGGTCACGAGGCTACTAGGTTGCAGCATCCGCACATGTTTTATAACCTCCTTCGACACGTACAGTCGGGTAATGCTACCAATCAGGAGACAACTCAGCGAAGTATTATAAGAAATCACAGACAGGAAATTGATCGTCTGTCAAAAAGACACATTTTAACGAGTATTCTTCACTATAGCATACAGTTTAACCCTCCATAAGAAACACATAGAAACTGGAACTTAGCTGATTTTGTAGAACTTATTGCGCCAACAGAAAAGGCGGCTGGGAAAGAAAAATTTCGGGGAACTCAATAAGCCGCATGGACTGGTAAAACACTGATGTGGTATTACCTGGAACTCCTATAACAATATCTTCTGGAATTTAAGATACCGTTTGGAACTAACTCTTTTAATTCCTCATCACCGGGAGAAACATAGCGAGTGAGACTTCGATGAGATCGTAGAATTCGTTTAGGAAAAACATAAGCGTATCCCCGTGAGAATTTTTTTCAGAATAGGGAAAATGCCGTAGAACTTGTTCAGTTAGCTTCCCAGGGAGAAATAGATTTGCTGATAATAAGATATTTCTTTCTGAAACTATTGACTCATGTGTCGCCACATGAATTAAAGATGGTCAAAATGAGGAATGAGAAGGGTAAAGGAACTCATTAAGCCAGGATATATTCATTAAATTGTGACCATTGATTTGATGTTTTTCTGAACATTTTCAACTTTACTGACCATAAGGAATGAGCGTGACCACCGAACTTCATAAGTGCATCACCATGTAAACATCGATGTTTGTGAATAGATTTTCCTGCTCTTTAAGCCAATTTCTGCAACCATTAACAACGCATCGCCAAAAGCACATATATTTATATAACAATTTAAGAAACTTTGTGGATTTGAAACACAGTTGAAGATATTCATTAGCAAGTGACCATTGATTTGATGTTTTTCTGAACATTTCAACTTTACTGACCATAAGGAATGAGTGTGACCACCAAAAGTAGCAGAGGCACTAGGCTTCTAAACCATAACTTGTGGATATAAAAGACAGCATCCAATCATAGCAAGATGCTTTATAAACATCCTGATCAGACACGAGGCTACTAGTTGCAGCATCCGCACATGTTTATAACGGACAGTAAGTGGGTAATGCTACCATCAGGAGACAACCCAGCGAAGTATTATAAGAAATCACAGACAGGAAATTGATCGTCTGTCAAAAAGACACATTTTAACGAGTATTCTTCACTATAGCATACAGTTTAACCCTCCATAAGAAACACATTGAAACTGGAACTTAGCTGATTTTGTAGAACTTATTGCGCCAACAGAAAAGGCGGCTGGGAAAGAGAAAATTTCGGGGAACTCAATAAGCTTTAAGCCGCATGGACTGGTAAAACACTGATGTGGTATTACCTGGAACTCCTATACCAATATCTTCTGGAATTTGAGATACCGTTTGGAACTAACTCTTTAATTCCTCATCACCGGGAGAAACATAGCGAGTGAGACTTCCATGAGATCGTAGAATTCGTTTAGGAAAAACAAAAGCGTATCCCCGTGAGAAGTAATGTTTTTGAGAATGGGGGAAAATGCCGTAGAACTTGTTCAGTCAGCTTTCCAAGGAGAAATAGATTTGCTGATAATGAGATAGTTCTTTCTGAAACTTGTGATTCATGTGTCGCCACATGAATTAAAGATGGTCAAAATGAGGAATGAGAAGGGTAAAGGAACTTATTAAGCCAGGATATTTTTAAATGAGGAAACATTAGATGAAATGAGGGCCCTGTTCGGTTGGCTCGGTCTGCCAGGCCACACAGTTTCGCATTCAAAATTATTGGCCCACTCTGCTCGATACGGCTTGGCTTGGCGCTGTTGAACACGGCCCATAATATCAGGAAAAACAGGTAGGCTGGGAAGGAGATGCTTTCGAGAAATTCGTTGAGCTCTACCATCAACAAGAAAATTCAGACGCTGAGATTAAGATGATTTCGTGGATTTCCTTAACACGGAATCTGCAGCAGAATCAGGGAGATTGAGAAAGAAGTTATGTTCTGGAAAGCATCTGCAAAAGAAACATAGAGGATGAGAAAGCAAAGAATTCGTAGATCGTCTTTAAACGGCATATCCAAAATAACTACAACTTGAGAAAGAGATAAGTTCGTGGAACTTCATAAGCCGCATCATCCATGTAAACATCGATGTTTGTGAATAAGATGCATCAACCATTTCCTGGAACTCTTTAAGCCAACAATTTCTGTGACTCCATTAACACCGCATTGCCAAAAGACACATATATTTATATAGATAATTTAAGAAACCAGATTGTGTTTTGAAACACAGTTGAAGAATATTCATTAAATTGTGACCATTGATTTGATGTTTTTCTGAACATTTTCAACTTTACTGACCATAAGGAATGAGTGTGACCACCCAAAAGTAGCAGAGGCGGCTTAACTACTTCTAAACCATGAACTTCGTGGATATAAAAGACCGCATCCAATTCATAGCAAGGAGCTTATGGCCTTAAACATTCCAAATGATCAGGTCACGAGGCTACTAGGTTGCAGCATCCGCACATGTTTATAACCTCCTTCGACACGTACAGTCGGGTAATGCTACCATCAGGAGACAACCTAGCGAAGTATTATAAGAAATCACAGACAGGAAATTGATCGTCTGTCAAAAAGACACATTTTAACGAGTATTCTTCACTATAGCATACAGTTTAACCCTCCATAAGAAACACATTGAAACTGGAACTTAGCTGATTTTGTAGAACTTATTGCGCCAACAGAAAAGGCGGCTGGGAAAGAGAAAATTTCGGGGAACTCAATAAGCTTTAAGCCGCATGGACTGGTAAAACACTGATGTGGTATTACCTGGAACTCCTATACCAATATCTTCTGGAATTTGAGATACCGTTTGGAACTAACTCTTTAATTCCTCATCACCGGGAGAAACATAGCGAGTGAGACTTCCATGAGATCGTAGAATTCGTTTAGGAAAAACAAAAGCGTATCCCCGTGAGAAGTAATGTTTTTGAGAATGGGGGGAAATGCCGTAGAACTTGTTCAGTCAGCTTTCCAAGGAGAAATAGATTTGCTGATAATGAGATAGTTCTTTCTGAAACTTGTGATTCATGTGTCGCCACACGAATTAAAGATGGTCAAAAGGAGGAATGAGAAGGGTAAAGGAACTCATTAAGCCAGGATATTTTTAAATGAGGAAATATCAGATGAAATGAGGGCCCTGTTCGGTTGGCTCGGTCTGCCAGGCCACACAGTTTCGCAATCAAAATTATTGGCCCACTCTGCTCGATACGGCTTGGCTTGGCGCTGTTGAACACGGCCCATATCATCAGGAAAAACAGAGAGGCTGGGAAGGAGATGCTTTCGAGAAATTCGTTCAGCTCTATCATCAACAAGAAAATTCAGACGCTGAGATTAAGATGATTTCGTAGATTTCCTTAAAACGGAATCTGCAGCAGAATCAGGGAGATTGAGAAAGAAGTTATGTTCTGGAAAGCATCTGCAAAAGAAACATAGAGGATGAGAAAGCAAAGAATTCGTAGATCGTCTTTAAACGGCATATCCAAAATAAATACAACTTGAGAAAGAGATAAGTTCGTGGAACTTCATAAGCCTCAACAACCATGTAAACATCGATGTTTGTGAAAAAGATATTTCCTGGAACTCTTTAAGCCAACAATTTCTGTAACTCCATTAACACCGCATCGCCAAAAGACACATATATTTAAATAGATAATTTAAGAAACCAGATTGTGTTTTGAAACAGAGTTGAAGAATATTCATTAAATTGTGACCATTGAACTGATGTTGTTTTTTTGAACATTTTCAACTTTACTGACCATAAGGAATGAGTGTGACCACCCAAAAGTAGCAGAGGCGGCTTAACTACTTCTAAACCATGAACTTCGTGGATATAAAAGACCGCATCCAATTCATAGCAAGGAGCTTATGGCCTTAAACATTCCAAATGATCAGGTCACGAGGCTACTAGGTTGCAGCATCCGCACATGTTTATAACCTCCTTCGACACGTACAGTCGGGTAATGCTACCATCAGGAGACAACCTAGCGAAGTATTATAAGAAATCACAGACAAGAAGTTGATCGTCTGTCAAAAAGACACATTTTAACAAGTATTCTTCACTATAGCATACAGTTTAACCCTCCATAAGAAACACATAGAAACTGGAACTTAGCTGATTTTGTAGAACTTATTGCGCTTATAGAAAAGGCGGCTGGGAAAGAGAAAATTTCGGGGAACTCAATAAGCCGCATCGACTGGTAAAACACTGATGTGGTATTACCTGGAACTCCTATGCCAATATCTTCTGGAATTTAAGATACCGTTTGGAACTAACTCCTTAATTCCTCATCACCGGGAGAAACATAGCGAGTGAGACTTCGATGAGATCGTAGAATTCGTTTAGGAAAAACACAAGCGTATTCCCGTGAGAAGTAATGTTTTTGAGAATGGGGGAAAATGCCGTAGAACTTGTTCAGTCAGCTTCCCAAGGAGAAATAGATTTGCTGATAATGAGATATTTCTTTCTGAAACTTGTGACTCATGTGTCGCCACACGAATTAAAGATGGTCAAAATGAGGAATGAGAAGGGTAAAGGAACTCATTAAGCCAGGATATTTTTTAAATGAGGAAATATCAGATGAAATGAGGGCCCTGTTCGGTTGGCTCGGTCTGCCAGGCCACACAGTTTCGCATTCATAATTTTTGGCCCACTCTGCTCGATACGGCTTGGCTTGGCGCTGTTGAACACGGTCCATATCATCAGGAAAAACAGAGAGGCTGGGAAGGAGATGCTTTCGAGAAATTCGTTCAGCTCTAGCATCAACAAGAAAATTCAGACGCTGAGATTAAGATGATTTCGTGGATTTCCTTAACACGGAATCTGCAGCAGAATCAGGGAGATTGAGAAAGAAGTTATGTTCTGGAAAGCATCTGCAAAAGAAACATAGAGGATGAGAAAGCAAAGAATTCGTAGATCGTCTTTAAACGGCATATCCAAAATAACTACAACTTGAGAAAGAGATAAGTTCGTGGAACTTCATAAGCCGCATCATCCATGTAAACATCGATGTTTGTGAATAAGATGTTTCCTGGAACTCTTTAAGCCAACAATTTCTGCAACTCCATTAACAACGCATCGCCAAAAGACACATATATTTATATAGACAATTTAAAGAACAAGATTGTGTTTTGAAACACAGTTGAAGAATATTCATTAAATTTTGACCATTGAATTGATGTTTTTTCTGGACATTTTCAACTTTACTGACCATAAGGAATGAGTGTGACCACCCAAAAGTAGCAGAGGCGGCTTAACTACTTCTAAACCATGAACTTCGTGGATATAAAAGACCGCATCCAATTCATAGCAAGGAGCTTATGGCCTTAAACATTCCAAATGATCAGGTCACGAGGCTACTAGGTTGCAGCATCCGCACATGTTTATAACCTCCTTCGACACGTACAGTCGGGTAATGCTACCATCAGGAGACAACCCAGCGAAGTATTATAAGAAATCACAGACAGGAAGTTGATCGTCTGTCAAAAAGACACATTTTAACGAGTATTCTTAACTATGGCATACAGTTTAACCCTCCATAAGAAACACATAGAAACTGGAACTTAGCTGATTTTGTAGAACTTATTGCGCCAACAGGAAAGGCGGCTGGGAAAGAGAAAATTTCGGGGAACTCAATAAGCCGCATCGACTGGTAAAACACTGATGTGGTATTACCTGGAACTCCTATGCCAATATCTTCTGGAATTTAAGATACCGTTTGGAACTAACTCATTAAGTCCTCATCACCGGGAGAAACATAGCGAGTGAGACTTCGATGAGATCGTAGAATTCGTTTAGGAAAAACATAAGCGTATCCCCGTGAGAATTTTTTTCAGAATAGGGAAAATGCCGTAGAACTTGTTCAGTTAGCTTCCCAGGGAGAAATAGATTTGCTGATAATGAGATATTTCTTTCTGAAACTATTGACTATTGTCGCCACATGAATTAAAGATGCTCAAAATGAGGAATGAGAAGGGTAAAGGAACTCATTAAGCCAGGATATTTTTAAATGAGGAAACATTAGATGAAATGAGGGCCTTGTTCGGTTGGCTCGGTCTGCCAGGCCACACAGTTTCGCATTCATAATTTTTGGCCCACTCTGCTCGATACGACTTGGATTGGCGCTGTTGAACACGGCCCATATCATCAGGAAAACAGAGAGGCTGGGAAGGAGATGCTTTCGAGAAATTCGTTCAGCTCTATCATCAACAAGAAAATTCAGACGCTGAGATTAAGATGATTTCGTAGATTTCCTTAAAACGGAATCTGCAGCAGAATCAGGGAGATTGAGAAAGAAGTTATGTTCTGGAAAGTATCTGCAAAAGAAACATAGAGGATGAGAAAGCAAAGAATTCGTGGATCGTATTTAAATGGCATATCCAAAATAACTACAACTTGAGAAAGAGATAAGTTCGTGGAACTTCATAAGCCGCATCATCCATGTAAACATCGATGTTTGTGAATAAGATATTTCTGGAACTCTTTAAGAGAACAATTTCTGCAACTCCATTAACAACGCATCGCCAAAAGTCACATATATTTATATAGACAATTTAAGAAACAAGATTGTGTTTTGAAACACAGTTGAAGAATATTCCATTAAATTGTGACCATTGATTTGATGTTTTTCTGAACATTTTCAACTTTACTGACCATAAGGAATGAGTGTGACCACCCAAAAGTAGCAGAGGCGGCTTAACTACTTCTAAACCATGAACTTCGTGGATATAAAAGACCGCATCCAATTCATAGCAAGGAGCTTATGGCCTTAAACATTCCAAATGATCAGGTCACGAGGCTACTAGGTTGCAGCATCCGCACATGTTTATAACCTCCTTCGACACGTACAGTCGGGTAATGCTACCATCAGGAGACAACCTAGCGAAGTATTATAAGAAATCACAGACAAGAAGTTGATCGTCTGTCAAAAAGACACATTTTAACAAGTATTCTTCACTATAGCATACAGTTTAACCCTCCATAAGAAACACATAGAAACTGGAACTTAGCTGATTTTGTAGAACTTATTGCGCCAACAGGAAAGGCGGCTGGGAAAGAGAAAATTTCGGGGAACTCAATAAGCCGCATCGACTGGTAAAACACTGATGTGGTATTACCTGGAACTCCTATGCCAATATCTTCTGGAATTTAAGATACCGTTTGGAACTAACTCCTTAATTCCTCATCACCGGGAGAAACATAGCGAGTGAGACTTCGATGAGATCGTAGAATTCGTTTAGGAAAAACACAAGCGTATTCCCGTGAGAAGTAATGTTTTTGAGAATGGGGGAAAATGCCGTAGAACTTGTTCAGTTAGCTTCCCAAGGAGAAATAGATTTACTGATAATGAGATATTTCTTTCTGAAACTTGTGACTCATGTGTCGCCACACGAATTAAAGATGGTCAAAATGAGGAATGAGAAGGGTAAAGGAACTCATTAAGCTAGGATATTTTTTAAATGAGGAAATATCAGATGAAATGAGGGCCCTGTTCGGTTGGCTCGGTCTGCCAGGCCACACAGTTTCGCATTCATAATTTTTGGCCCACTCTGCTCGATACGGCTTGGCTTGGCGCTGTTGAACACGGCCCATATCATCAGGAAAAACAGAGAGGCTGGGAAGGAGATGCTTTCGAGAAATTCGTTCAGCTCTATCATCAACAAGAAAATTCAGACGCTGAGATTAAGATGATTTCGTAGATTTCCTTAAAACGGAATCTGCAGCAGAATCAGGGAGATTGAGAAAGAAGTTATGTTCTGGAAAGCATCTGCAAAAGAAACATAGAGGATGAGAAAGCAAAGAATTCGTAGATCGTCTTTAAACGGCATATCCAAAATAAATACAACTTGAGAAAGAGATAAGTTCGTGGAACTTCATTAGCCGCATCAACCATGTAAACATCGATGTTTGTGAAAAAGATATTTCCTGGAACTCTTTAAGCCAACAATTTCTGTAACTCCATTAACACCGCATCGCCAAAAGACACATATATTTATATAGATAATTTAAGAAACCAGATTGTGTTTTGAAACACAGTTGAAGAATATTCATTAAATTGTGACCATTGATTTGATGTTTTTCTGAACATTTTCAACTTTACTGACCATAAGGAATGAGTGTGACCACCCAAAAGTAGCAGAGGCGGCTTAACTACTTCTAAACCATGAACTTCGTGGATATAAAAGACCGCATCCAATTCATAGCAAGGAGCTTATGGCCTTAAACATTCCAAATGATCAGGTCACGAGGCTACTAGGTTGCAGCATCCGCACATGTTTATAACCTCCTTCGACACGTACAGTCGGGTAATGCTACCATCAGGAGACAACCTAGCGAAGTATTATAAGAAATCACAGACAAGAATTTGATCGTCTGTCAAAAAGACACATTTTAACAAGTATTCTTCACTATAGCATACAGTTTAACCCTCCATAAGAAACACATAGAAACTGGAACTTAGCTGATTTTGTAGAACTTATTGCGCCAACAGGAAAGGCGGCTGGGAAAGAGAAAATTTCGGGGAACTCAATAAGCCGCATCGACTGGTAAAACACTGATGTGGTATTACCTGGAACTCCTATGCCAATATCTTCTGGAATTTAAGATACCGTTTGGAACTAACTCCTTAATTCCTCATCACCGGGAGAAACATAGCGAGTGAGACTTCGATGAGATCGTAGAATTCGTTTAGGAAAAACACAAGCGTATTCCCGTGAGAAGTAATGTTTTTGAGAATGGGGGAAAATGCCGTAGAACTTGTTCAGTTAGCTTCCCAAGGAGAAATAGATTTGCTGATAATGAGATATTTCTTTCTGAAACTTGTGACTCATGTGTCGCCACACGAATTAAAGATGGTCAAAAGGAGGAATGAGAAGGGTAAAGGAACTCATTAAGCCAGGATATTTTTAAATGAGGAAATATCAGATGAAATGAGGGCCCTGTTCGGTTGGCTCGGTCTGCCAGGCCACACAGTTTCGCATTCATAATTTTTGGCCCACTCTGCTCGATACGGCTTGGCTTGGCGCTGTTGAACACGGCCCATATCATCAGGAAAAACAGAGAGGCTGGGAAGGAGATGCTTTCGAGAAATTCGTTCAGCTCTAGCATCAACAAGAAAATTCAGACGCTGAGATTAAGATGATTTCGTAGATTTCCTTAAAACGGAATCTGCAGCAGAATCAGGGAGATTGAGAAAGAAGTTATGTTCTGGAAAGCATCTGCAAAAGAAACATAGAGGATGAGAAAGCAAAGAATTCGTAGATCGTCTTTAAACGGCATATCCAAAATAACTACAACTTGAGAAAGAGATAAGTTCGTGGAACTTCATAAGCCGCATCATCCATGTAAACATCGATGTTTGTGAATAAGATGTTTCCTGGAACTCTTTAAGCCAACAATATCTGCAACTCCATTAACAACGCATCGCCAAAAGACACATATATTTATATAGACAATTTAAGAAACCAGATTGTGTTTTGAAACACAGTTGAAGAATATTCATTAAATTGTGACCATTAATTTGATGTTTTTCTGAACATTTTCAACTTTACTGACCATAAGGAATGAGTGTGACCACCCAAAAGTAGCAGAGGCGGCTTAACTACTTCTAAAACATGAACTTCGTGGATATAAAAGACCGCATCCAGTTCATAGCAAGGAGCTTACGGCACTAAACATTCCAAATGATCAGATCACTAGGCTACTAAGGTTGCAGCATCCGCACATGTTTATAACCTCCTTCGACACGTACAGTCGGGTAATGCTACCATCAGGAGACAACCCAGCGAAGTATTATAAGAAATCACAGACAGGAAATTGATCGTCTGTCAAAAAGACACATTTTAACGAGTATTCTTCACTATGGCATACAGTTTAACCCTCCATAAGAAACACATAGAAACTGGAACTTAGCTGATTTTGTAGAACTTATTGCGCCAACAGGAAAGGCGGCTGGGAAAGAGAAAATTTCGGGGAACTCAATAAGCTTTAAACCGCATGGACTGGTAAAACACTGATGTGGTATTACCTGGAACTCCTATACCAATATCTTCTGGAATTTGAGATACCGTTTGGAACTAACTCTTTAATTCCTCATCACCGGGAGAAACATAGCGAGTGAGACTTCCATGAGATCGTCGAATTCGTTTAGGAAAAACACTAGCGTATTCCCGTGAGAAGTAATGTTTTTGAGAATTGGGGAAAATGCCGTAGAACTTGTTCAGTCAGCTTTCCAAGGAGAAATAGATTTGCTGATAATGAGATAGTTCTTTCTGAAACTTGTGATTCATGTGTCGCCACATGAATTAAAGATGGTCAAAATGAGGAATGAGAAGGGTAAAGGAACTTATTAAGCCAGGATATTTTTAAATGAGGAAACATTAGATGAAATGAGGGCCCTGTTCGGTTGGCTCGGTCTGCCAGGCCACACAGTTTCGCATTCAAAATTATTGGCCCACTCTGCTCGATACGGCTAGGCTTGGCGCTGTTGAACACGGCCCATAATATCAGGAAAAACAGGTAGGCTGGGAAGGAGATGCTTTCTTTAAATTCGTTCAGCTCTATCATCAACAAGAAAATTCAGACGCTGAGATTAAGATGATTTCGTAGATTTCCTTAAAACGGAATCTGCAGCAGAATCAGGGAGATTGAGAAAGAAGTTATGTTCTGGAAAGCATCTGCAAAAGAAACATAGAGGATGAGAAAGCAAAGAATTCGTAGATCGTCTTTAAACGGCATATCCAAAATAAATACAACTTGAGAAAGAGATAAGTTCGTGGAACTTCATAAGCCGCATCAACCATGTAAACATCGATGTTAGCAGAGGCGGCTTAACTACTTCTAAAACATAAACTTCGTAGATACAAAAGACCGCATCCAATTCATAGCAAGGAGCTTATGGCCTTAAACATTCCAAATAATCCTTTCACGAGGCTACTAGGTTGCAGCATCCGCACATGTTTATAACCTCCTTCGACACGTACAGTCGGGTAATGCTACCATCAGGAGACAACCCAGCGAAGTATTATAAGAAATTACATACAAGAAGTTGATCGTCTGTCAAAAGGTCACATTTTAACAAGTATTCTTCACTATAGGTTAATTCGTTGAACTGGTTCTGCCCACATATCCAGTAGACATTTCTTGGAACTCCATAAGCCATTTATCCGAGATTCCATTAATCTGTATTGCTTCGTTGACCACATTAAGTTCGAATCGACATAAGAATTGAGGAGGCTAAAACTGAGATGGTTTCATAAAATTAACGAACCTGTATCGACAAGGGAAACAGCGATGATGTGATGATGTGATGATGTGAGTGAGACATTTTCTGAAACTTCTAAAGACTGCAACACCAACAGAAACAGAGATGCTGAGAATGAGAAAATTTCGATGAACTTGCTCTGCCTGTATCGCCAGCAGAAACGCAGATGAGGAGAGTTAGACATTTATGGGTAGTTTAACCCGCATCACCAACGGTAACAAAGGTGCAGAAATTGTGACAATTTCGTTGAACTTTTTGAAGCTGCATTGTGAGGAAAAATCCATTTAGAATAAGACATTTTTGGAAATTCCTAAGCAAACATTTTCTGAAACTCATGAAACCCCAATCGCCAGGGAAAAAAACAACGATATTGTGAAAGATATATTTGCTGAAACTCCTGAAACAGATATGTTCTCGAACCCCC
This sequence comes from Argopecten irradians, assembly GCF_041381155.1. NCBI lineage: Eukaryota > Metazoa > Mollusca > Bivalvia > Pectinida > Pectinidae > Argopecten > Argopecten irradians. Next base: position 29,990,986 of record NC_091140.1, on the reverse strand, counting down.
CAGGACAGCAATACCAGCAAGAACTGAGATACGGAAAGTGAGATGATGTTTTGATTTAACTTTATCCGGAAAAACGATGTTGTATATTAGATATTTCCTAGAAACCTCGAATCCTCACCGTCAGGTAAACACACTGGGTTGAGTTTTGTATGATCTAGAAGAACGCGTTAAGTCCGCATTTCTAACAGAAAACAAAAGAAACTGTGAAAGCAGTGATTTCGTAGATCGGCGTATCGAGAAGGAACAGACGTTGAGAAGAGATAACATCGTTGAACTTGTTAAGTCGCATCGACAGAAAAAACATCGATGAGATAAGTGAATTACATATATCTTGAAACTCTTATGCCAATATCTATTGCAATTTGTTAATCCCGCATCGCCAGGAGAATCAGATATGAATGCGACATTTCCTGGAACTCTTAAAGCCAATATTTTGTGGAACCCGAATAAGACCGCATTTCCAACATGTAAAGAATGTGATATGATTTCGTCTTACTAATTAAGCACGCATCGCCAGGGGATGCAGCGATTTTGTGAATGAGGCATTTCTTGGAACTATTTAAGCCTACATTTTCTCGTACCAGTTTTTTCATTCGTGAACTACAGTAACTACATTAATTAGAATTTTGAAAGGTCTTTACTAGTTATTTTCGTATGCCTATATATTGCTTTAAGGTGTACTTGAACATAACTTATTTAATATATAGTGTTTATGCATCCGTTCTAACCTTAGATACTACTGTGGACTCGTAGCTTGTGATGTTTGTATATTTTGGCGAAATATGCAAAAGAAAAATACATTTCATTTCTGCAAGTCCACAGGGTTCAGTAGTAGTACATATTTTGTCGATAAATAACCATGCCATTGTGTTTACTGGTGTTTATAGCATTTAGTAGGAGCGCTGGTTTGACCGGATTCGATTTTACAAAGGTATAAACATCGAATCATTTTTTTAACTTGTCGGGGGAAATTGTCGCTGCATTGTCGCTGCCAAGAGAAAATTTTCTTCAAACAGCGTTTACTCATTCCTTGCAGTGACGTACATCAACTAAACGGGAAAAAATACGAATATTGTATCAGCCTGCAGCAGTGTCGATACACTGTCACTGCCCTGCGAAGAGGTCCTCAAATCACCGTTCACACTCGTTACACAAATATAGCAGCGACTGGCCAGAGATACGGCCCGTCAATTACTTTATGACTTTAAATTATTGTTTCATAAACATAACCAAAAAATATGGAAGATGATTATTTTTCAAATAAAAAGTAGTCTACCTAGAATAAAATCATAGAATCACAACTAATATTTACAAGCATTTTTATTTGCTAAATGAACAAACTCATCGAAGGTACAATGTACCTACAATGTACGTATATTTTTCTGTTTGATTTTGAACATTTGTTAATGGTGACATTAGCCAAAACTTCTCATGGTCATTGAATATTAGACGAGGTATGTGATAAATGCATTTATGCATCTCCGGTCATGTCACAAAAAAACATGAATGAACACGGCCGCCATATTTCATATGGTAACATTTTTAATTAATACAATTAATCTATAATTTTCAACATACACGTTGTCATGGCATAACAAACCCCTTATAGCACAAAAAGAAATCAAAACTTTGGTTTGTTTATTTTTACGTCCTATTAACAGCCAGGGTCACGTAAGGACGTGCCAGGTTTGTTGGTGGAGGAAAGCCGGAGTACCCGGAGAAAAACTACCGACCAGTGGTCAGTACCTGGCAACTGCCCCACATGGGATTCGAACCCGCATCCCAGAGGTGGGGGGCTTGTGGTAATATGTCGGGACATCTTAACCACTCGGCCACCACGGCCCCTAAAATCAAAAATCAAAATATGTATTCGAATATGACTATTTCAAAAGACTGTAAGGGGGTTACCAAACTCCGCCCCTCGATATTTACAATGTAATCGTCACACAAATAGAGGATCTTACATCAGTGACTATGTGATATGGAATTTATCAAATGAATTCAATAATTTGATATACCACGAGCCTTTAGGCGAGTGGCATATCAAATAATTTAACGAGTTTGATAATTTCATATCATATAGTCACGAGTGAAAGATTCTATTTATACGTCACATAATTTTATTAATAGAAATATAAGCACAACTTCCAATATCGTCTCTATATAAAACAGTAGAAATCCAGCTCGAATATGACGTTTCTTTCTCCTGAAACAATCATGCGACGTCATACATATATTATGACGTCAAATTGAAGATTGGGTTTCTTCTTATATTTTCATGTACGTGTTACCTTATAAGTGATTCGCATTTCGTGCCCTTCGCACGAAGGGCTGCGCCCTTATTACACATGTGTCTTGCGATATTTATGACATGGCCGTATGACATGGCTGGACGGGCCAGTTATGTGATAAATACCATTAAATGTCATACAAGATATTTTATTAAACATATATTAAAAATTCAGATGGGTTGTGAGTGGCTGTAAATTATTGATAAAACTTATGATCAATCAGGAATTCAAAATCTGACGATATTTTTTTTTTTTTTTTTTTTTTTTTTTGCTCACGCGCAATTGAACCCATAGAGGAATAACTGTAGTTTCCAATGTAGAAAACGATCATGGAAGGGAAATAACTCCTATATACTTATCGGCATAAAGCGCTGGAGTTTATATCATAATTGATATACTATTATTACAAGTGTTAAACTACCTTGTAATTTTCCTTTGCTTTTGTTTTCTTGTTGATGTACCTTCTGTTTCTAATAACGCTGTAAAATGTGTGAAACGAAAATTGTAGATCACAATATTGCTTCATGATTTGATCGTTGGTTCTAATTTCACCGCACTGTAGACGTAAACATAACAAGATCTAATTGTAAAGGGTGCCATCAAATAAAGTTCCCTAATCTCCACAGAGCCTAATGTGACAAAAGTGACCTCCCCTAAATGATGACGTGACACTGTTTTACCGGTAAATAAATTTTATTTCGCAGAAAAATGCTTATAGGCACAGCAATGTCTATAATTGTATATCAGATTTTTGTTCTCAACCATGTTCCTTTTTGTTCAATTCTGACCAATTGCATGCCGTGGTGGCCATCTTGGTTCCTGGTCTACAAAAGTTGCACATCTGCAGGTCAACAAAAATGACCTCAAAATAGTTTTATGTCACTAGAACAGTATGATCTATAACTTTAAAATACAACAAAATGAACTTGGACCTAAAACGGATCCCTGCTGAACTGCATGTACATTTAAAAACCGATCCCGAGCAGTTTTAAGAATATCTATAAGCAGTACAATTTTGAACAATGAAAGGCTAAGGTGGCCATCCCTGATGCTGGTCAGAAAAAAATGAAACCGGTCGACATATATGTAGGTCACAAGAAATGACCTCGCAAAATTTCATGGCGATCTAACTTATAGTTTTCGAGAAAATGGTCGGACAAACTCGCGACGGAAAACGAAGAACCAAAAGAAGAAGAAGAAGAAACGGAGCAAACACAATAAGTTCATCACTCCGTTGTGGGAATTAATTATTTTGGCAGTATTTTTCAAATTCATTTTGAACTTAATGCTGAAAATTCTTCGAAATTGGAAGGCGGCGGTTTCCTACTAGCTATAGCAATAAATTTGCATTTACCCGTACACCTTATCTACAGAGTGTTTAGTCAGGAATTTAAAAAAACGCAAACTACTTGTTACATCTGTTTATCTAGCATCTGAGTGTCCCATGTGTCAATTACGTAAAAAATGAAGAATTCGAAAACTCAATATTACAAACATTTGATGCTGTAAACGATATTTCCAACATTCTAATATTCAGCGATTTTAATTTACCAGATATTGCATGGAACTCAGAAAACGACTATCCCTATTTTGTACCCCAACGCAGTGTGTAGTGAACACTGTTTATATCAGTCGGTATCGGAACGACAAGGCGAGACACTGTCAAAATACCGTAACGGTGTCAGTAACGGATCCTTTGCTGTCATCGGACCACAGGGCCATGAGAGGTCACGTGACAGTTTTCGACAGTTTCCGCAATATTGGTATCTGCTATAACCGGAAAGTATTCAATTTCAAATGAGCAGATTTTACTTCTATGATGAATATATCGTCAAATATGAATTTGAACAGTTAATGCTGTTTTAAATATGTTTAAATCATAAATTGTTGTAATGTATTTAACAATTAAAGGATTGTTAGATTTTATTTATTGAAGATATAAATGTAATTTGGGTAGTAGATAAATAGAATAACACCCGTTAGAACAATTCGGTCATGATTAGTTAGTCTACATTTATTGGGACCCATATTACATATTTTCAAGACATTTTACGGAAGTATAACGTTCTGCATTGGTACATGTATAAACATAATTTAATACAGGTATAAAGTGTTCTCGTTTTGAAGTCCATGGGAGGAAAATGATACAGCAATACTTCTAATCCATTAGAACAAATTGATATCAAATCCGATACATGATGAATCAGAAATTATGGTCATGGCCACATTTTTCCAAAGAATAATTTCATTTTTATAAAATACATTGTCAATGTACATTTTAACGTAGAACATTGCTCAGTAGTTTTATGTCTGAAAATATGAAATTTTGAAATGTGGGTTGAAAATCAGGTGCTTATTATATTCTCTACCTTGAACAAAATATAGAGCAACATATAATTCATGAGACACCCTGTATATATATTGTAAAATTTACCACAAGGACCTGAAAATTAGATTTTATATGAGCTTTTGACCCACCAGACTCATCCATAGACCATTTTAGCGATTTTCAGATACATTGCGTACATGTAAATTGCAAATGAATAGTATGGTGAGTTTTATCATTTTGTTTCTATAACGCCTAAAACGGTTTAGGGACACCCTGGTGGGTCCAAATATCTATAAACTGAGAATAATTACCATGCCCCTGTGGTATTTACAAGTGTTCGGACTCCGAACTCGTCCGTCTGTAAGGGATCACGAGTTCATCGAGATGTCGTGATTGTACTCGAGTGCCTACACGGTACATACTTTTACAATCGATTAAGAAAAAGAATAGTAACGTGGACACAGACGTATGATAAAATACTCAGAAAGATGTTTTCTATTATAGTACGTTGTGTATACTTGAACATTATTAGATAGAGACTTAATTGTACATGTATGGTCCATTTTGATGTAATTAACAATTCAATCTAATTTCGATCAACCGTATTAATAATAAGAAACGCTCATCCACCGTAGAAATCTTAACAAATGCATGCGTATATAGTTATAAGCTTATTCATAATTAAACAATTGAAGAAGCAGACTTACATGATCTCGATCTCTTTAACGGGTTCGTCAATGGCACAAAGAACCTATGTATAGCTATAAATGTACCTTGGGTCGAACTGAGCGCAAATTACCGTTGGATAGACGACCAATGAAACAACAGGTCTACTATGACAGGGCATCAGCCACTAGGACATTTCGGACAAACGGATCAAGTATAATGACAACTCATTAATGAAACATGTAGGTAAATAGATTTTTTTTCTCTCCTTTATGTGTCTTTTTTTGTAATTGTTTTATTTTTTCCAACAGCAGCAGTATATACAGACAAAACCATTTAAATTAATAATTCTTAAATTACAGACTATCATATTCTTTTTAATCATGCACATTATTTCTTATCATCATTATCATTCAGACCATGATTATCATACACACTTAAAAGTTCATTCTCATCAATCATAATTAATCCTCAACAACACACTCAAAATTATTATTCTCATGAGTCACAGCCATTCATCATCACTTTCACCAATCAAATTATTTCATCATTTACATTTACTCATACTGTTATTCGTCATTTTCATCCCTCATCATCACCATCATGGCCATCCATCATCAATACTATAATCGCTCATCTCATCCTCATCATCTTTATTATCATCTTATCATCATTATCATTCATCACATTCATCATTATTCACCATCATCATAATAACTCATCCTCATTTTCATAATCACTCATCATTATCAAAAACCTCAGGTTCTATCAAATCTTCCTAGTAATAATGATAATTAATTAGTTAATTAAACCTAATTAAGCTGTTGGCATAAATAAAGGCATCACACAGCATTCATGTCACTTTCACCACATACACGCACCTGTTCGCACATACATGTACTCACACATACATGTACTCACACATACATGCTTTGACTGTATTCCTCATAACCTGGTTCTTGGGAAGCTGAAAGCATATGGCCTCAATGAGCAGGCCATAAATTTCATTAGCAGCTACATAATGTACCTGAGTGGCATCCTCGATACTCCAGCGGTTCCGATCACTTACGATCTCTACACCCCTGCAGCAGGTCAGACTGGGACCGAACACCAGCAAATGGGCAGAAGTCAAGAAAGGAGTCCCCCAAGGGTCAATTGTGGGACCCTTATTTTTTTAACATTTTTATAAACGACATTTTCACTTTTGTAGATAAATGTATCCTGTACAACTATGCGGACGACAATACTCTCTCAATGATCAGTGATATTTTTATGTATCAGTGGCGTAGCTAGGTTTGGATAGGCCTGCATGCCTGGGGGTGCAGGGTCCAGGGGCGAAGCCCCGGTAGGGGGTATGGGGGGCGAAGCCCCCCAGAAGCTGACGGGAACTTGTTACAATGTAGTAATCATTTTACTCCAATGGTCAAATGGAGGTCACGATATTTAGTTGATAACAATGCAGAACTAAATTTAGTTTACGTGTTGGTTTGTTTATGACAGCCAGTCAAAGACCACTGTCAAAATTGCGTAAATTGCGTTAGAAGGGACCAGTCCACGACCACCTCAATTAAAAAAAACTAAACATAGTATTTATAACCTATTTTTCTACCTATTCTGTTCTAATTCTAACAATTACAACAACAAAAAATATTTTCTAAATCAACAATCTGTTCATCTTCGACAAAAATAAAAGTCAACCATTTCGTGAGTAGACACCGAATTGGTATTCGTAAGTGTTTCCCGATTCAAAAGCCACATTTGCTTGAGGGATTTTTGTGAAGAAGTCTAATATTGTCTTCGACAAGATTCAAACAATCAAATTTAACAACTAAATGCACGTGGTAACCGGAAATATATAGACTATTATACATAATAAATTTCCAGAATGGCCAATCTTCAAATCTTTCTAATGTGCACAAAGTTATGTTAGGCATATAGTTGGACATATCATATGTATTTATACGTAATTTATATTCTGCAGCGTTACGTGTATTCAAATGTTGTGTTTTTTTCTGACTGTATAAAAATGTAAGTCAGAATATTTTTGCATGCTTGAGCATGCAAGCATGCACGGGTGATATTTTTATGTATGAAAGAATGTTTAGAAATTGAGAGCAAAATACTTATCGATTGGTTTAATTCAAACGGCATGAAGGCAAACCCGGAAAAGTTTCGGGCAATTTGTTTTGGTAACAAGACTAGCAGAGTTTTAAATCTTTTATGTTGTAGTTATGGAAATGTTATGTGAAAACAGTGTGAAGCTGCTGGGTGTTGATATTGATTTTCTCTTAAACGTTGATTCACATATTACAAGCTTATGCAGAAATGCATCTAAGCAACTTGCAGTTTTAAAGAGATTGGGGAATAATCTTACTAAGAAAGGTAAAATTACCATTTTTAAGTCTTTTATATAATCAAATTTAACTATTATCCATTAGCTTGGCATTTTTATAATCTCTCAAACACAAGGAAAATGGAAAAGATGCAAGCGAGAGCTGTTTGTTTTATCTAAAATTAAATACAAACTTGATTTTTTACATGTAACTAGAGTAAAATATATTGCTGCTGAAGTTTTTAAGATTCTAAATGGTATTTCTCCATCTATTTTAAGTGATTTAATTGATAAGAAAGAAGTATTTTACAACCTCAGGAAAGACAGTACTGTGAAAATTCCTTAGGTTAACACCTCAACATATGGAAAACGATATTTTAGGTTTGCGGCATCTCAGGTGTGGAACAGTCTGCCGAATGACCTTAGACTAGTTGATAACTATGGGTCGTTCCGTAGATTGCTTAGCACCTGGGATGGCCAAATCTGTTCATGTACCATTTGTTCTAACCCTGCCAGTTGAGTTGTCCCCCTTTGACATCTTTCCTTTCAGTCATAGTCACTATCCATTGTATGATTGAAACATCGTTTTTTTCAACACATTAATTTTATCTGTTATCTTTAGCTAAACTTTTTACAAATCTTTTTGAATCATATTACTTTTAATATACAATATGTTAGTGTCTATTCTGTCAATTTTTACTTTTTGCCATATTGGTATATATGTATATTACATTCTTGCAGTGTCTTAATACTCTATAGTAACACCAGTGTGATATACTAGTGTTCAATATTAACTTACTTTTTTTACCCCACGTGACTATGCTTTCTTCAAATGTTATAATATTTTCTGTGTAATTTTCATTGTAAAGTATATCAGTGTATAATTATGTCTGTGATATTTTGTCAGCCTTTTCATTGGTAAATTACAACATACTTATGTTTGTAGCGAGAATAGCACTACAGTGCTAATGTTGTATTTGTTTCTGATATGCGACGTAAAATAAAATTTCTTGAATCTTGAATCTTGAATACATATATTCTGGATTTCTCACAAACAAGAATAGTCAGAATTCATCACTTACATACTCATCTTTGCACACATGCATACAAATAAGAAGAAACAAGAAAAGGGAAAAAATAAAATAGATTGAGAGAGAAAGGAAGAGAGCAGAGATAAATGAGATAGAGATTGGGCTAGAGATAAAAAAAAAGAGATAAAACAAAACACACAAAAAAACTTCGGAATATATTCCATTAATGTGGCATTTATGCTCGCTGAACATGAATATTGATTGGAATGTACGCGTTGGAATTTTAAGAATATATTGATCAAATGAAATAAAATGATCAATCATAATCAAGCGTATGAATATACCTGCCCTTATATAATATATTAAAATTATGTAATAATATGACATAGTTTGACCATTGCTGCAAGCAATATGCATTTGAAAAGTATAATGCTCATAGATTAAATTAATAAGTGTATGTGGATTTAAAGCTTTATGTAGACATCTTCTTACATATACATATAATTTTATTATGATTAAAGTGTTATTGTCTAGTCTATTTATTAAAGAAAGTGTATCATTCTGACACATACTAAACCGAAAACTTTGCTTATCATATTGAACTGGGATATACAGGGCATCTAAAAGTGTCTCTATAGTTTGTAAAAATCTCTGGGTTTCCCTGCATTCCTATGAAATATGAACAATATTCTCACTTTCAAGGTTATAGAGTTTGTTGTTAAAATATTTTAACTACCCTATATTGAAACCATTATAGCTTATATAATTTAGCCCAAGATACTCTGGCCCTGACACCATACATTGTGACAGATACAAGTGACTGGAGCTCAGAAATGAGTTTTTCAGTCAAAATGTTGTTTACTTGTGTCATTAACTTAGCTAACTTATCGACCGGAAGTCTCAAAACCTTGTTAACAGTGTCAAAATCTACGCCTAAGAATGTTAACACATAACAGTACTGTTTTGTAATCGGCTAAGTAAAAAAATGTTTGCAAACTGTGTGAATCCGCATTCTCACAAAAGTTTGCGAACAGTTTTTTTTCATACCCATACCCCGATAAAATTAAAAAGATAGTGACATCAATACTTATAATTAATTTTATACTCTAGTTGATAAAATGAAGTAAATGTAACATTATAGTGGTTTTTCAAGGGATTCTTTTTCCCGAATCAATACGCAACGTCAATGTCTCTATTGTGACGTCACGATAACGTCGGGGTTTCGCGCCATTCTCGGATTTTTTTCATAGTGGTATGCAAAAAAAATATTGGCCAATCAGAAAGCCAGATTTGGTATGAAAACAAAGAAAAATTAATTATTTTCACGTTTAGCCAAAAAAAGTCCTGTACCATGCCCAGGTGCTGTTTTTAGCGTGAAAATCGCGTGGTTTTTCTTCAATAGATTTTTGTTTAAAGGCCCACTACCTTTCCGAAGCAAAATTTAAAGGTTTCTTAAAAACATTAATACCAAAAGAAAATATATATCGATGGCTTAAGATGAGGTTACAACACCAAACATATGCAAGACTTCCTGTCTAATGTACGATAACAGTGGAGATTAATTTCGCTGTTTTGACGTGTGGCGCAGTGATAGTCAACTACCGCGCGGCATTTAGGACGACGGCGGGAAACATAAAACGACCCGCGTTATGAAAATTAACATTTTATTTATTCTAATTAAACAGTTCTGAAGGTGATGATAAGTGTGCTAGTAAACGTATAGTTAATAACTTCTGCGACTCTACAAAATTATTGATCTCGTTTTACATTCCTATTTTAAAAATTAAAAGCCGTTTCGGAAAGGTAGTGGCCCTTTAAGTGAGGACAGTAATTATATGTTGTATTTTTAGAAACTGCAATCATTTTGTTACCGAAACACAACATCTATAAGAGTGTTGCATGAAGCATAGAAGCGACATCAGTGATTTCCCAATCACTGTTGACACTCGAAGCGGAGCTTTCGACGCCACATTTGCTTCGCATACCAAATTACACCTTCGCATACCACAGGTGTTCTTTTCTAATATAAGTATAAGAATAACACCTGTGCGCATACCAAGACACGTTCGACCCCCTGTATATTACATCCCGATAGCATCGTCTACACTAGTGTATTTTACTGAACATTCACATTCATCTATAGAATCATTAACAGAAGCAGACCCCGAAAATGAAAGATAGGGAATAACTTGTGATAAAACAGTAAAATGTCTTAAAATAATCTAGGAACACTTGTGAGTCTAAATATAATTCATAGATCCCTGTGATCGTATCATCATGCACGTGTATCGTGTAAGAAATAACCATGAGAGACCTATTGAAAGGTCAATAAGTTCATTCAGTACTGACATGGATCCGGAGTTTATTTTCACAAGTGGGATACCCTGTTATCGTAATTATAAGTATCACTTCTATTTTAAGATGTCATTTTAAAAAATTCGAGTTGTTTAAAGGTTTTCGTTTGACAATGTTACAACGAATACTTTGAGTGTCATATTTTGCATATAAATAACCGAGTTTGTACTTTATCTGGGTCGAAGACCTTGAAAATTTCAAGTGAAGATTTGCTTTGTTTATTTAGCAGTGATAAACAACTTCGCTTATCTTATGCGTTTCTAGGTCCCATGGATTTGTCTTCGACATCTAACACGTTACCCTGGTCAGAAGTGCTGACTAATGGGGGACGAGTCACCCAGATTTCAGTAAAGACAGCGAGTTTCTTGATAATTTTGTTTTTAAATTGTCGTGTTTCCTTTTTCGATTAAACCTTGTTTTGACGTTCTGAAAGATAAACAAAAAATGGCATATAAATAAGTTACCGTTTAATAAGAAATTGCACAGATAGGACTAATCGTATTTGTTATGACAACTCGTGTATGCTTTTAAATTATGTTATTTTTATCGTAACCGTCGAAATTTAATCCATTGTTACGCGATATTTGTCTATAAATCCTGCTAATAGGTCTGGCCGATCACGCTATATTGATACAACCCTCACAAAACAGCCGAGTATCTTAGCGCAGAATGAATTTTTCTTTGTTATTGTCACGGAGCGTTCACATAAATCGCTCATTTTCTACACAATCAAAATTAATGATAACTTAAGCAAGGATTCATATAAATCCTTTTTGTAATATTAAAATTAACGAATATTATTTATTAACATCCATGCTTGTTGTTTTACAAAAGGTTCTTAACAATTTTACATTGTTACTAATGCTAAATTCTAAATAATTCAAATATCGCTGTTTTATCTTAATCCGATAGTCAAACAGAAGGGTAAAGAAATATTAGAGAATACTATCATTATTTGGCTTACTTTAACTTAGGTAATGTATTGATTTAACTCATTCATAACTGAAAATTCATAATGAACGATACCAGTCTCTGGAATAGAAGAGTTTAAATGTGTCTTCGGGGGTGAATCAGTTACAAGCCACACTTTCAATGACCAAAGACACCTGTTTTGGGAAATATATGTATGTTTGGAAATATGCATTAGAGATTGATTTGTAATCACAGAAATAAAATTGAGGCAGAATATAAACGAAAATAAAGAAACTAAAATGTGAGCACAACTGAAGTGGTAAATATTCCGATGTTGCGACTGTATTTGGCGCAGGGACCTGGCACGTATTTCTAGCCAATAGTATATGTGTATTATAGTATATACTGTTGTTTAGAAATTCGTGGCAGGCTCCTGTGATATTGGATATGAAACTTGCCATTTGCGTTCCCTTAATTTGGCAAAAACATTTAATAATCGGACACTACGAGAAACGCAAACCAATCTCTATATCCATAGAAATATAATTATGTGCGGCCCGCAGTTTGGGATTCCCACCAATCCCATACGGAGCACCTATCATTGGACCTATATCTTATCTATTGCCTAACCTCACTGCATTATTCCTACACATATAATAGATAACGTTTAAATACATGTACTTTAACATCCCAGTAACGTAGACTTGAATTGTCCTCAAGTTAGAGTAAAAACTACTCATTCTACAATTTTTATTCTAAAACAGACAAGTTATGCCTCTATACTATATTTTGGTTTTTATTGAACTTTCGCCTTTGTGGGTAAGTTTCCTCAGTGGGTAAGTTGGCCAATGAGCTACCTAAAACAATAATTTTGTATTTTGTCTTTGTGATAAATTAATTTGAATGCAAGCTAGATCGATGGTGATGATATATATATATATAAGTTCCAAAGTCGATAATCCGATGATTTATTGGCCATTTCACAAAAACCATATAAAGGAACTTAGTTATCATGACAGCAAAAATCAAACAAATGACAGCTGATATTTTGAAAAGTATATCCATTATAATTGGCACCGTTCGAAACAGTTTACTGAGAAGTCGGGCAATATCTAAATTTTGACCAATCAGAAACCTCCGTTATGGTTCCATGACAATTGCTATTAAGCCGTGGTCATGATTTTACGTAAGAAAATAGGCATCAACATGTTACACACTATGACTAAGCGTATCCATAAAATAATGAAGTAGCGTCCATCTTACAAAACCTGTGTATAGTGACCTGGTTACCAAAGTAACATTTTTTTAATAATTACATATGTCCCCATAACGGAACAGCTATAAGGCGCTACATTGATTATTCAGTTGGTAGTAGACTAAAGGTTACACCCTTGTGCACACGGAGTGCACGAGGTTTAGACTACAGGTAGACACGGAGTGCACGAGGTTTAGACTACAGGTAGACACGGAGTGCACTACGTTTCTTACTCCCTGCAAGGTTCATCACTTTATGCGTTCGAAAAAGAATTTCATCTTTAAACTACATATCAATAGCTAAGAAAAAAAGTTTTTACTGGGAAACTATCCATTGATGAGACATAACCAGTGCGTGGTTTACCGTACGTACGCAGTTAATTTGCAACACAGTTAATTTGCTTTTATAACTTCTAATAAACGTCCTTATTTATAAATTAAATTGTATGATAATATATATTGATACATTTTACTTTATATGTATCTATTTAAATAAACATTACAGTACGAATGATTTCCAGTAATTAACGGCAATTTTATGTTGCAATAAATATTATGTTTCTGATCGCAATAAATATTTCTATCTGTCAAAGTCCATATAGACTGCAGAATAAATACATATTTTCTCATATCTCTGTGGCACATCATCTAGTCTGTCTGTGGTCTTGATGTAGTGAACATTTTACCTGGACACGATGTCCACCTGTAGTGGACACCGTGTTCACTCGTAGTGCACTCCGTGTCTACATGTAGTCTAAATCTTGTGCACTCCGTGTCTACATGTAGTCTAAACCTCGTGCACTCCGTGTCTACCTGTAGTCTAAACCTCGTGCACTCCGTGTCCACTCGTAGTTTACACCGTGTGCACAATGAGTAACCTTTAGTTTAGGAGGAATTGTCCTGACAAGATTTGCGTACGACAGACAGTCACCCAGAAAATTCGTCTTTGGGAGGAAGGGTAATAAATGAAGGTGCTAAACATTGAAACTGACATGTTAATAACATTATGTTCATGTGGGGTTTTTTTTACCTTCAAATATGTTTAGTGCAACAAGCTGTAAATATAATTCTGAACTATCACAAGTGATGATTTCAGTGATAGGCTGAAATCTTCCCTATGCTATCTTTTCAGGACGATATCCCCCCTGCCAATAAATTTCGTACGTGGTGACCCCTGCGGATCAAACGATTATCCTGTTTTCGATGTATCCTACTTGATATATGACTTCGGTAGAGTTATTAAAACTCTCCTATCGATACGAAAAACAGACTATCGTTTGAAGGTTATGTAGTAAATCTAAGAACAACATCTCTATGTATTTCCTCATACAGTCTTATCGTCTCTTCGATAGTTGCAACTAATTGTTTTAATTTCTTGTAAATTATCTTATGTGCATGAATATGATCGTTTTGATAATTTGGAAGATATTCAGAAATGCTCATTTATTATCGGCAGTAAGCAAAATATTTTACTCGATAAAGATAGATGGCCAATCTTAATGTTTTATCTAAATATTATGACATTTTGATTAATCTGTAAATAAATTTGCCATACAAACGAATTTATTTTCTCGATGAAGTTGCAAGAAGATGGTCAATCCGAATGATCAATCTAGCATCTTTTGTAAATAATGTGATGAGGAAATTGTCAATTTTGATCAGTTTGTAAACGTTTGACATACAAAAGCATTTGTAAATTTCTGTGAAGAGAAAATAAAGAATGTCTGTCTGTCTGTCTGTCTGTTTGTCTATCTATTACCTCGGTATCATATTGTGAAGTATGACAGGACATCGCTTTTGGTCCCGTTGGACTATGAACTGTGTACACGTACCATCTGGAAGGTCATTGAGAGATTTCAAATATAACTACTACTAGCGGATTCTCACAAGTTTGCAAACAAAATTTATTTCATTACCCTATGAAGTTGAAAAATAGTTACATCAATGTTTATAATTAATTTTTCAGACTATTTGATCGCATAAAATACGCAACGTCGACGTCTCTATTGTGACGTCATGATTACTTAGTGAAGTTGGATTTTCGCGCCATTCTCGGATTTTTTCTTCATAGTAGACGAAGAAAAAGAAGCTGCCAAACAGAGAGTTGGATTTAGTATGAAAATAAAGAAGAATTAATTATACGATTACATTTTTGAAAAAAAAACACCATTTTCAATAACTTTTTACGATATCATGTTTTCTTTCAAAACTTTTCAATAGTTTCAGTTTTGTATATTTGTTACGAAAACCTTGCACTATATATTTTGAATGTACTTATTTAAGCGGTAAACTTATTTTAGGGTTTTTTTTTTTTGTTTTTTTTTTTTTGCGCTGTCGTTGACGCGCTAAATCATACACGGTGCTATTTTTAAATGGTGCTCTATTTCCGTTGAACCACCGAATTTATATCGGTGGTAAACAATCATAATTAACAGTTTGTCGCATTCGCGCTAAAATGACTGCACAAACAATAGTACGTTTACAGTATTAATTGCACATACAATAAATCCATTCATAATATTTTTTGTGTTAATAAGACATATATATACACGATTAAACGCCAATTATAGTTTCCATGATGAGCATCATTGATGCTCCTTCGGCGATGGAGCATTTTCAACCATAGTAACATTAAAACAGAACCATTATCATCAAATACTACGCTATTTCTGAGGACAAACAAAAGTTAATCTGTATAATCTGTACTCGTATAAGGGGCCTCAGAGCTGGATAACGCTATTGACCGTACATGTAAGTCAGTGATTATTTACATCAATCGTGTGTTTTTTTAAGAAAACAAGCAAAATACTTAATTTATAATGAAATAAAAAAAAATCAGGTACTAGTAATATTTTATACTAGAGTTATACGGTTGTTTGCTATGATTGTACTTTAATACTGCTGTTTTAGGACCTGAAATTTAATAAGTGAAGTATATTTTAAGTCCAATCACGACCACTGTATACGGACACTCTTTCGGGTAATGAGCCAACCTTTTAGAAAATATTGTTGGTCCACTTAAACTGGAAGTGGGTGAATCACCTTTGATAATAATTGACATGACCGAAAATAACGCCCAAAATTTCGACATTTTCTGTCTTAAAAATGTAGGTAATTTTTTTTGTTACATTTTGTCTACATAATTGGGATCATAATATGCAATTATTTATACTCTTCATAAAATAATACAGTTTTATGACATAAAACATTATTTTGATATCTTTTTTGATAAACAAGGGAACCCTGTCATACACCTCTATTGGGCAACTTTAATTTGGCCACAGCACAGGCCCCTGTTACCTTTTGAATGTTTTAAACGTGTTTCAAGGGTTTGCATTAATGTTGCTACATGTAACATTTAATTTTAATAAAATTGGTTCGTTGGGAAATTTCCATTGTTCGTGAAAGAGGTCCTTTAATTCAATTTTTAAATCCGCGAATTGTTTATCTTTCAGAATTTATTTTGATATTAAAATCGCGAAAATTATTAGCCGCAAAGAAAATTGGTTTATGTATTACAGAAGGATCTTAATGAGAACGTGCCGGCCGCGGGTGTATATGGGACCACGCGCTTCTAGTGGCTGATAGATAAGGGACCAACCGGATGATCTAAACAAGAATGGAGTGTCTCATCCTGTTGAGATACGAGCTAATTTTTATGAAGGGTTTGCAGAATCTACGTGCCAATCACTGTGTTATACATACCTGTGTAACGTAGGAGGAGGGTTTAAATACCTGTGAACCAGCGGTCACTTCGATCATCTGGAGGACACATCCTCACAGGTAAGACTTCATTATCACCTGTGTATACTTCAGACAAAACAATTCTATTCGAATTCATATATTTCTCTTTTTCATAATAATATGCATAGAGAAAATTTACGATATGTTATATACAATCATTAGTATGCTATAAAGATAACAGCATTTGTGACATTATATGAATAAGATAAGATAAAGAGGACACATGATGCTGTTTATTATCTTAATAAATGAACACAATTCTTCATTTTTTTCAGTTCAGTTCATTAAATTTTATAACATTCGATCGTAACCAAAACAATCATTATATATGCTAACGCGCTACATTGATTGAATATGAATATGTCTATCCATTTGCGTTCATTCCACCTTTAATGCAATCAAAACTCTGTTCAATCTCTGTATCAATATACAAAGTTCTATGAGCGGCTAATGTTTACATTCTTATAAATAAGGAATAGGCATAGTTGTCTCTCACAATTTATATTTTTGTTCATTAGAAATGCTAGTATTTTTTGTTTGAAATGTAGTTGTTTTTATTTCTGGATTAGTAGATAGAGAAACGGGAATCAAAATTAATTTCACGGGAAAATAATTTAAATCTTCTGTCTTTTCGAAATATGTTTAAATGCCAGTCAGTTTTGTGTTGTTCTCTTATTTTCTTATCTTTGAAATGAAAAATAGATATTTTAAAATTCTGAACATAGCGAAAGCAAATATTGTTACTCACTTATCCTAATTTATTCCAACCTTTGTAATACTCAATCTCATATACTTTGGTGTACTATATTATTCAGACATTTCATCTTTAAGATTTTAGAATTTGATAGTTTGTACCTTGGAAAAAAAACTTCATGTATGAGAAAATTTCTCAATATTTTCAAAAAAGGACTATCAAATAATTAAATGGTTTATCATCTATTAAATGATTTTAAGTTTTGGTTACAATTTTTATTTGCAAGAAACCCGAGGATAAGCTTTTACGCGCGTTTTATATTATTTGAAGAACACTTATATTAAAAAATCAGTTAAGACTAAAAGCAAAGTTACACTGTACATGGGCTTAGACGCAAGTTTGAAATGTACTATTCTAATTCGAAAAAAAGCTTCCCTTCCAAAGTCATCTCCGTATATTTAATATGTAAAGTCAAATTTCAATGTTCGTATTTCAAAGTTTTTGGTTCAAAAGAGAGAATGATATTGTTTAATTTGCACCTGCCCAAAGAAACGGAGCAATAGACTGATACATCTCACAGGAAAGAATTTGCCCCTTATTTTCTACCGGTATTGGTGATGAGATTCATTATGTAAATACTTGTAGGTACAAATTTGTACATGAAATTCGGCAATTTTTTATAACAAAATATAACTGTACCATCTCAAGTTTAACAAAAACGAAAGGTCTATATACATTATGCAATGTACGAGTTCCTTCTTATCTCAGTTGGCTTGTAGAAAAAAAACTGCACTATAGTCTGTTATATGCTAATGTTATATTGAATGTGTTCAGTCAAATCAAAATGTTGCATGTTTATTTGACCTCGTATTACACACGAAAGTCTATTTGAAAGCAATACCGTATACTTGGATATACGGGAGTGTTTATTTTTGCGATTTGCATATGTAAATATTTCGCGGTATTGTTATTTTCGCCATAGATACACTTTCAGACATTTACCAAGTTCATACATTTACAAAATATTACGCTCGGGGTAAATTTTCGCGATTAACCGACCTTCGCGTAATAAGCAAAAATTTTCCCCTCGCGTAAATTTCCACGTTTACAGTAAAATAAATCTGAAAGAAATCAGGTCAATTTCCTATGAACAATCATATGATCTCTCAATTTCGTCCTTTAATGAACTTGTTGATATTGTTAATTCTAACCAGGCAGCCAACTTCAGGCTCTGAGTTGTTATAAGGTTTATATCAGATGCTTTTCATTATTTCAGATAAAATGCTTTGGATCTGTTTTTTCACCCTATTTTTAGGGTTAACCGCCGCTAAGGAGTAAGTATCATGATATTTATAAATAGCGTTTGGTGATTAATGACTACATTGACTAGTATCATCTAGGATTTGCTTACTGGATAAGAAATGTTATATGAAATACATAATACATCAATTCATATCCCATCTTTGCATATTACAGAGTTAGCTCCCTTGCAAGTAGGTATCAATTGGTACATCATTATTTTGTGACCTCAATTCACTTCGTTTTCTCTGAAAAGTATGACGTTATGCTCGTAAACACATGACGTCACAATCAATACCTACCCGCAAGGGCAGATAACTCATACAGAACAGATGTTCAATAAATACCATGGAATTATACACAGTGCGGAAAATCTTAGGTTATTTTGTATATATTGGTACGTATTTATTAAAACATAAATGTTTATTATTTATTTTTATCAACCGTAACTGCAACATTTTGTACATTATAATACGAATGTCATGTTAAATGTTGATGTTTAATGCATATACAACAAGCTAGTGTGGTGTTTCTATCTTTCAACACTTATCTTTGCACTAATACAATGATAAAAATCATGTTCTTTAATTTGATGAGAGCCATTTTATAAGTAATCAAGTCTGTAGTTCCGACGGTGCATGAATTTGTGTTTATCGGAGCCATAGTTTTATAATTTAATTTCATATGTTACACTCATTTTTATTGGTTAGATCTTTGAGGTTATTTTCCATAGACCGACTATCCATGCGTTCCATTTGAAGATTCTTACCAGTGTTATCGATACGAATCTGTTGTATCTCAAATAGAACGCGCCGTACCAGCAGATTCAGAATTCAGAAGCGTACCACTTGTATCCAAAATGGCGGACCAGAGATTCTTCGTTTGTCACTGGAATGTTTTCTTTGTTGAAAACAAGACAGAGCGTACTTATATCCGATAAAATTACATGGATTGTTTATTTCAATGTGTGAAACTATTAAGGTTTTTTATACCCATTTCATAGTTAACACCGGAAATACTTAGCTTTTATATTCGAAGCGTATCTTTCTATGGGTGCCGCAATCAGGGGAAAATCCAAACGCGTTCCATTTGGCGGTGCTGTATCACTTTAGTGCAACTGGTACGAATCCGCAAATGGAATGCACGGTATAATGTACTTGATGTACTTTATATGTATTATAACGTCATCCATATAGAACGTTTGCGCGGGAAATTATAAAAGCGGCACAGTCTTCGCGTTTATGAAAAATGTCCTTTAATTTTTTGCCTATGACTTCAAAACCCAAACTCTATTGAGAATAATGCTTAGCTAAACGTTGACATGCCCAGAAGTACCTGCATTTAACATACAGTGCAATGTCATTTGTTACCTTGACATCATCATTGAAGGTCCAATGTCACTCAATATATGGGTTGGGTTTTTTTTCGTGCTCTCAAAATAGGATGCCAAGGTGACGTCATTGGTCTTTACTTTTTAACCGTTTGATAAAAGTCTATTTTTACCCTTGATTACATAGCATTCTGAATATCTTTTTCTAGCACATACGTCATCATTGCCCCAAAAGACGTCCGTCCTGGCGTCCCACTGAATATCAGTGTCAACATCCTCAATGCCACCGGTGATGTCCAAGTCACAGCTAAACTCGTTCATGTGTATGACGATTCTGTAGTCGCGTCCACGTCCTCAGTATTCCAACAACGTAAGTAACTCTAATCGCAATGAGCATGCGTTTTTGATCACTAGCAGACCAGTTTGGATCACCAGTCATGGTCTTAGCATAATTACATATTAAAAAGATATTTAATGGCCCACAAAGCGTACTACCATAGCGCGCAAATGCATGACTGTAAAACTGATCTACTATGAGAGCATGGCAAGAGGGGGGAGGGGGGTAACTCTAATCGCCAGGAATGGAAAAGGCCCCAGAGGCCTGCATATATTTACAATGTTGCTAAACTTAATTTTCCCAAAAATATCTCAACTTAGTCGAGTTAATAAAGAGCTAGTTTGTTTTCAGTTTTCTAATTACAAAATTACATTTATGATAAATAAAATCACATTAACATTAACTCACTCTTGGTCACCAAAATATTTACTTAATATGTAAATCAATTGTCACTGATTGTAAAAAATAATATCATAATCCGTTCCAGATGTCCCTGGTACCATGAAGATTGCGGTAAGCTTATGTTTTCATATTAAGGACAATACTAAATTGATTCTATCATTTATTATTCAAATAGATTTTTGTAAGATAAAAACTCATACTTAGATATTTACTGTAAGCTTTGCTATTCTTGGTACCATGAAATTTGGGGTAAGGATATCTTTTCATCTAAACTATTTCAAAAAATTGATTCTATCATTTATCAACCATTTTAGTTTTTTGTGAGGTGTACAGAATTATTGAACTATTTTCTATAACCTGTGTTAATATTGGCACCATTAAAATTGCGGTAAGCATGTGCTTTCATCTTCAAGATATCACAAATTGATTCTGCCATTTATTGAACACCTAATATTTTTGTAACATAAACACGAATACTTAGAAATTTTTCATTAAGTTGTGTTATCCGTTACAGGTTCCCGACACGATCCACAGCGGGTCATATGAACTTCGGGTGGAGGGTACAAGTGGACTCCATTTCTCAGACAAAACGAGGCTCAACTACGCAGCCAAGGGCATGTCGATTTTTGTTCAGACGGACAAGGCCATGTACAAACCCGGCCAAACAGGTTTGTAATTATCTAAAACAATGCATAGACAACAATTATCTGTTTTGTTTAAAACATGTTGTCATTGTACGAATCCGTATACATACTTTCAGCTACATTTCATTACATTGAGCTGACTTTCTTTCAGTTGAAATGATGTATTTTATACCGTATAATTTTCAGTTAATTTCCGGGCATTCGCCATCTATCCCAACTTGACTGTTTATCTTGGACCAATGGATATTGAGATTTACGTAAGTGTTAATTACTAATTATAGCTGCAAAGTATCTTACTAGAGAGCCTATATCATTAACGTAATGTGCACAGAGGGCTCCAGATATTCGCATTACTGTTATTTGAATTTTTCGGTTACTTGCAAAAAATTTTGCTTTCGCATTTTTTTCTGTCTTTATCTTTGTAATTCCATTCCGTGTAATTTTTACACGCCCTCCGCATATTTGATTAAAGATGCTCCACCGCTGACAAATGGTATTTTTTCACTATCAAAAACAGGCGCAGACGATTGAGTATTTTTTCTCAGTTACAAAAGTTACTTACTTGACATCATTACTACCATTGAAAAGTTTGAGCTTCTTATTTTACTTCAAGATAAAAATATGAAAAATAATTAATTGCATCCCGAAAAAAATCCGCAGCACTATACCCTATATGGAACGAAGTACTGAATGCGCACGCACCAAATGCGAAACAAACTATTTTATATTATTTTTTGTGTTAATTAGGCATATATATAGACGATTAAACACCAATTATTGTTCAAATGATGAATATGATTTATGTTCTGTCGGCGGTGGAGCATCTTTAAAATATCTATAAAAGTTACTCAATTGAGATGAATCAAGACATAGAAATGGTAGAGGTTGTATTGCGTTGGTTAGGTTCACCGGAAAAATTCATCCAACGATTGAAGTTTTAACAATATCATTATGAAATTTACCATTCTGTGGTATCCTATTTCTTTTTTCAGGATCCAAACAGCAATAAAATAAAACAATTGCTCAGAGTGCAAGACTCAACTGGGGTTTTAACTAATTTCATGGTTATGGATACGAAGCCAGTTCTTGGAGACTGGAAAATTCGAGTCAAGACACACGTAAGTATTACAATTGTTTCTTATTTCTATTTTTTTTAAAATCCAAACTGTTGACGAGTATATACGTTGAATATATTTGTTTCACTTAGGTGACAGTCTCAAAATTTCAGTCAAATCTCGTTTGCTCGAACCCATATAGCTCGAGGACCAATTTTCAATTCGAAGCAAAAAATGCTTCATAACTAACAATGGATTAAAGGACTGTTATGCTACGTATGAACATAGTCTTACACCTGAAATTGTTCTACTTTGTATAAAATGGTGTGTCACATATATTTTGGTATTTCCCTCGGAGCATAGTGAAATCAAGCTCACTACATGTAGTTAAAGCATGACCAAGTGGAGGTAGACATTCGATCTCGTGCTTACAAAAGTCAAATAAAGGATTGTGATGTCAAAATGTCTGCAAAAGAATTACCAAACATAGCATGGTCAATTTGGACATAGTTTCTATATTTCTTATCAAATCAATCATTATGTACCACATCAGAGTTACTTTAGTAAGTTTAAACCGACATAAAACACAAGAATATTGGTGAAGGTTTTTTGAAGATTCCATTGATATGGGGTTTTAGCAACATTGTGTTATTTCATATTTTAGGGCATGACGAAAGACAAGATGTTCACTGTAGCCCAGTATGGTAAGTTATGATTTCGCCGCTAAGTACTTAAATAAATTCTCTTTGAAGATAGAACACAATTATAGAGATTGTTAGAAAAACCATGATGTGGAATTTGGGGAAAAAAAACGTTATTCAATGTGTAATCCTGGTCGATACTAGCCATTAAATACCTGGTACCTCCCAGCTAGAGAGAACTTACTTTTCAGACTAGTAATCTGAAGGTCCATAGTTCCATCCCTGACGCACCGTGCACTCTATAACATACTATAGGTCTAACCATCATTTGAACTAATAGACTTTAGTGGCTTCTCGAATGAGTATTTGTTATTAATTCACATATAGTCAGGAACTCTGGCAAAGCATAGCCGAATAGTGGCTTCTAATTATGTCCGCCTTCTTCACACTTTAACTTCAATATTAGACAAAACACCATATCTTAATTTCACCAGAATATGTTATCTAATGAAACAGTTTTGTCTGAGATCCTATAATCTCCAACGAGGATTAAATGCTAACAAATGTTTTCTTTTTTTTTTTAGTTTTGCCAAAATTTGAAGTAAGCGTAGAATTGCCTTCCTACTCGCTCACGTCTACGACAGATATAAAAGGAACAGTGAAAGCAAAGTAAGCATCAACCAGATTATAAATGATAGTAGGGATGAGATTTCCCAATTTCATAGAATGTATTCATTCTGAAGACAAAGGATCATAGTACCCATTGAAATGAATTTCAATAGAAGTAACGGTTATATCATAAGTAACACTGGAATCCTACAAACGTACGTCTGCTATTATTTTCGCGGCTTACCGGTTGATGTCTTTGCGCGTTTTTACAGGACATTGCTAGTATCGCGAAAGCTGTAATTAATAATTTGTTTTATCCTTTAAAGCCAGTTTTAAAACCGTCATTTTTTCGTAATACTTAGGTTTCATTTTCTCGTTAAATCATTTAAAGCCAGTTTTAAAACAATTTTTTCGTAAAATCTAAGTTCCATTTTCACGTTAAAGTTTAAATCGCGAAAATGTCGACCATCATAGAATACTGGCTGTACGGTACTTGGAATTTGAAATATGGGACAAAGAAGTAACATATCGCATGTAATTATTACAAATAAACATTTGTATTTTTGTTTGTGGTTTGTGTGTCTTGATATATGAGTAGATTGCCCCGAAAATTTGATTGTCCATATTCTAAGAATAACTTTGAAGATCGACAATATATCCTTAGTGAGTTATCATTTTCCTTTTCTATCACAGATACACGTATGGAAAGCCGGTGAACGGGACTGTAAAGCTCCGAGCTCACATTGATTTTTACCACAGTATTTATTCCACCCACCCAATCCCAACTATTGAACTGACAATGGATGTAAGTATTTTATACTCATGTCTTTCATATATGTTTGATATATTTTTGTCCTGCTGGAAGAACTGCTGAACTGTACCCGCTGCCTCCACTCCATGATCGTAAAAGGCGCCTAAATTATTAAATTTGGTATCATTTTTTTCTTCCTAACTAACTACCGTCTTCCTAACGCGTCCTTTGACACCGCCTCACTTTTGGCCTTCAGTTGAGCGCTCGCCCCTGTGAGTTAGGCTCTGGGTTCTATCCTCTGGCCGAGTCTATAAAAGTGGTAGTTACTACTAGTGCTTAGCGTTCGACATGAAGGGAGTGTGACGACTGCTTTACAGTGTCAATACAATGTGACCGAAAAATAAACGGTTAGATTGTTGGTTTGTTTTAATTATTGAATTTCGAAATTCTTGATCTATTTGAAGGTTTTTTCCGGTTTTTGTCGCCTTCTTGGTGAAAATTGACTATAAAAACCACCAAAGGTAAAAGAAAAAGTCTCTATAGCCAAGTGAACAAGTCACGTTATTTTGAAATTATAAGTTCTATTACCTGACTAATCCAATATTATTTTATTTTCCAGCTTGACGGTGAAGCCAAGTTTACTTTACCTATATCAGGCTTGACTGACGCTAACTACCATCAGTACTTGAGCAACCGTCAAGTTATAGTAGAGGCAAATGTCACCGAAAGTCTCACTCAGATCACACTGGGCGGGTCTAGCCAGATGGAATTCTACACTCACGCCGAGAAGATAGAACTTCTCCCTTCTAACCCTACTACGTTCAAGCCTGGCCTGCAGTATATTGCATATGTAAGTGCGATTGCCTCTGAGGCGGCTTTTTATTTCATGCGATTGTGGCATACTTCTCTTCTCGTTGTGATGTCATGTATTTGTGAGCGTCACTTTTTTCAGAAAACGACATAAATTTCGCTCATAAAACAATGACGACACGATCGATACTTACCCGCATGGAGGGAACTCTGTAATATGCAAAGATATAAGTTCCATAAGATAGAAAAAACTATAACCATGTTTATACTTATAATTTAGGAAACTATAAAAAAACATATTGAAAATTGAAATTTATTTTTGGACTCTCGTTTCTATGAAATTAATTAAAATTATTACGCCAATCATAAATGACGTTCAAACGGCGAAACAATCCCCCCCCGCCATTTTTTTAAATGATCTAAATTTTTTGTGAAAAAATGCTCGTTTCAAGCACTTACTATGATCTAAGACCGGTTTTGAATTATTTTGTGTAATTTGAACTGTGATGCAGGCCAAAGTTGTCCAACAAGACGACACCCCGTTGTCCTCGACCAAAGGTCCGGTGACCGTCCACACACAAGTAACCGCCAACTTACCCGAGACCACCACACCACTGTATTACTACGGCTCACGAACAATGTCCTACACCATGCCGGACCAAACATTCACACTGACGGACACTGGACTCGTCCAGGTTAAGATCGACATTCCTCACAATGCCACCAGCGTATCCTTTCAGGTAAAATATTATCATTTTTTATCATAACATTTGGTTTTTATTAATTTAACGTCCTATTAACAGCCGGGATCATTTTAAGGACTTGCCAGGTGTTTTGGTGGAGGAAAGCCGGAGTACCCGGAGAAAAATCACCGATCTGCGGTCAGTACCTGGAAACTGACCCGCATGGGATTCCACTTTATCACAACATATATCTGTAGTGACTTCGATCATGTTATATATTTAGGATTTCTTATATTGTAATCATTCTATTATTTTTATATTTATTTCAGTTTAAGTACGGCGGTATCACACAGTATAAGAGAGTGGAGAAGAGTTACTCCCCCTCCGATAGTTATATACAGCTCTTCTTGGACTCAAACAACCTTAGGGTAAGTTACTCTATTGCGATCACCAGAATCATTTCTTGAGTTTTCACAACGTGACTACAGAAAAAAAATTTTACAGCTCAATGTTTTATATCATTTTCTTTCTAGCTTTGAATGTCTTGTCGGGAATAGAAATTTAAGCTTATTAAACTTATTATAATAACGAACATTAACAACATTAATATAATTGTGTTAAATATATTTGCCAAACAAATTATCAGTATAATATGATGATACTACTATATTATTCGGTCTATATAAATGTTATTGATTGAAATCAATTTGACAATGTTTGATATCTGTGTATATAAAATATATTTTATTAATTGACATTAATTTTCGGTCTATATAAATGTTATTCGTTGATTTCAATTTGACAATTATTGATGTTTTGATTTCGGTCTATTTAAATGTTTTAATTGATATTAATTTGACGTGTTGAAGGCTGGTCATGATAAAGTTGTTGACTTCCGCATAGTGTCCACTACGCCCGTTGACAAGCTTGTTTACCAGGTGAGTAGATAAAATATAATAAATAAAAAATAAGGCAGGTGTAAAACAAAGGCATATAATAATAAATTAAGGGAAATATGAAAAATAGCGCAGATAACTGAAATAAGGTAAGCAATAATAAATAAAAGACAACTCTAAAATCGCCATATATTTCAAAACGAGAAAAACAATTGGTGATTAATCAAACTATATTAAGGAGGGGTTCCATTTTGGATACTAAAACCTGCAGAAACACAGGCCTGGACCGGACATACTTCAAAGCTCTCTATTTATAAATATATGCACTGTTGATTAGTAAACAGATTATAAAATTAAAACTAATGGCATCTATTTGTGGAGTGCCAGGAGAAAAATCTGTTTTAAACCACACGTTAGAATTTTTCACAATTATCTTCAAAAAAGTCTTCCAATTTGGGTAACGTCACGAGAAGAGGAAGGGGGTTACCACTTAACATCATATCACAGTTCAATTTAAAAGATAAAGAGAGAATAATAATTGTAATGATAAAACTGAATATCCATGAAATAGGAAAGAAATGCTAGAAATATCACAGTTACATCAGCGTCCAGGTTGCCTGATGAACCATGCCGAGCGCTCAGGTTAATGACGATATATTCTGTTACAGGTAATGGGCCGAGGAAGTATCGCCGTGTCAGGGTCAGTCAGTGGGAACAACGCTAAAGCATTCTCATTCCAAGTTCCACTCAATTCGAAGATGGCGCCTAACGCTAGGATTGTTGCGTACTACGTCAGAACCGACGGAGAAATCGTCACAGACAGCATTAGTTTTGATGTGTCTGGAACCTTCGAAAACGAGGTAAATATTGATAGTGAACTTCTCTTAGAACTGTTCTAAAACAATTACCTTCTAATATAATTATTTGTTTAAATACCTACATTTCTATTAGGTAATATTATTTTGCAGCCAGTTTCATTTTTTTCGGCTGTATAACACTTAATTTTATGCATATATCAGTTTACTGCACCATAAGTCACCACTAGTTACGTATATAGGGATTGGATTTCGTTTTTATGTTCACCATGCTTGTATGGAGCAATTCCTCTAAGAATATATTCAATATGGGGCGCTAACGGTTAGCGCCCCATAGAATATATTCTTAGAGGAATTGCTCCATACAAGCATGGTTAACATAAAAACGAAATCCAATCCCTATATTTACACTCACACGACTTTTTATTTATATTTTATGCAATAAAATCGTCATTTGAAAGTGACGTAATTATTCAATAAAAGTCGGTCAAAAGTGGGAGGAGCTTTCTCAATTGAACAGCGAATGATGACGCTTCACGTAAGGTAGAATTATTCATCCGCGACGACAAAAAAAGTTCAATATTTTAGTGTAAAATAAACATGACAACAAAGTAAATTTCAGAGACAATTTTATTTAATCAGATCAGAACTTTAAATATATACTCAATTTTGCTAAAAGTAAATATTTAGCGTAATAACATAAAGAATTTGTACACGGCCACATGTGTGAACTCGGTGACCGTTATTGTGCAGCGAGGCGAAGCTGACGCACGCTTACACACTTGAGTTTGCCGAAGTTGTTAAAACACCGATTTTCAAGTAGCTCAATGTGTTTGAGATGTCGTCTGACTTGACGATATTACATCCTTGGGAGCCATGTGATTATATAATCTACGCTTAGATCCATATCGCCATCGATAGATGAAACAAATTCACTTGTGTTCGATGGATACAATGTATTTGTGGTGACGCGTAACTGTCAACACGTGGATTATTAGCGGTGCATGTTTTATAATACACATGATTAAATTCTCAAAGAACAAAGACAAGAGGATATGTTTATAACTGACCGATCGTAGGACGAACATAGGCACAGAGGTAATGTTTACATTTGACACCCATCATTTTTAACAAAAATGAAAGCACGTCCCCCCTGTCGGGATATTTTTCCGTTTCTTTATACAATTGTTAATTTAAAAATTGTTTGAATCATATATAAATATAAAACATGTATATATTGTTTACATTTTTCCAAAATTCTATGAAAAACAACAATATACACGTAATGTTGCGTCAAAATGTAAACAAAGTCATGTGTTTCTTTTAAAAAAAAGTAGTCCTTTTACGTTGCACAGAACATTTTCATACGCAAGTTCAAAGTTCAATGTTACCATGCAGTTATGGTAAACAAAATCGGCTAGTATTAGCGTATAGTGACCAAGTCTAGCAAGTGTAAATATATAAATATAAACCTCACGTAACCTTACACTATATAAAAACTATAAATCGCACTTGATATTACACAAATTACATATATAACAAGTATACATCGTACCTTCATTATACACTAGTTACGTATATAAATATAAACCTCACGTAACCTTACACTATATAAAAACTATAAATCGCACTTGATATTACACAAATTACATAAATAACTACAAGTATACATCGCACCTTCATTATACACTAGTTACGTATATAAATATAAACCTCACGTAACCTTACACTATATAAAAACTATAAATCGCACTTGATATTACACAAATTACATTTATAACAAGTATACATCGCACCTTCATTATACACTAGTTACGTATATAAATATAAACCTCACGTAACCTTACACTATATAAAAACTATAAATCGCACTTGATATTACACAAATTACATAAATAACTACAAGTATAAATCGTACCTTCATTATACACTAGTTACGTATATAAATATAAACCTCACGTAACCTTACACTATATAAAAACTATAAATCGCACTTGATATTACACAAATTACATAAATAACTACAAGTATAAATCGTACCTTCATTATACACTAGTTACGTATATAAATATAAACCTCACGTAACCTTACACTATATAAAAACTATAAATCGCACTTGGTATTACACAAATTACATAAATAACTACAAGTATAAATCGTACCTTCATTATACACTGGTTACGTACATAAATATTCACCGCACCTTTACCATACATTAATTGCATTTATAGCTATACCGCACTTCAATCCTACACTTATTAGGTACAAATATATTTATCTATATACCGCACCATTACCCTACACTAATTGCGGCTATAACTATACCGCACTTCAATCCTACATTTATTAGGTACAAATGTATATATCTATATACCGCACAATTACCCTACACTAATTGCGGTTATAACTATACCGCACTTCAATCCTACATTTATAAGGTACAAATGTATATACTATATACCGCACCATAACCCTACACTTATTGCGGCTATAACTATACCGCACTTCAATCCTACACGTATAAGGTACAAATGTATTTATCTATATACCGCACCATTACTCTACACTAATTGCGGTTATAACTATACCGCACTTCAATCTTACACTTATAAGGTACAAATGTATATATCTATATACCGCACCATTACCCTACACTAATTGCGGTTATAACTATACCGCACTTCAATCCTACATTTATTAGGTACAAATGTATATATCTATATACCGCACCATTACCCTACACTAATTGCGGTTATAACTATACCACACTTCAATCCTACATTTATTTGGTACAGATGTATATATCTATATACCGCACCATTGCCCTACACTAATTGCGGTTATAACTATACCGCACTTCAATCCTACATTTATTTTGTACAAATGTATATATCTATATACCGCACCATTACCCTACACTAATTGCGTTTATAACTATATCGCACTTCAATCCTACATTTATTTGGTACAAATGCATATATCAATATACCGCACCATTACCCTACACTAATTGCGGTTATAACTATACCACACTTCAATTATACATTTATTTGGTATAGATGTATATATCTATATACCGCACCATTACCCTACACTAATTGCGGTTATAACTATACCGCACTTCAATCCTACATTTATTAGGTACAAATGTATATATCTATATACCGCACCATTACCATACACTGATTGCGTTTATAACTATATATTTACATATGCCCCTATATAGTCAACGGGAGGGGAGTTGCGTTCAAATTAGCGTAAACGCAATGACGTATGAATACAAACGCAGTGCAGGTTCGGACTACTTCTAGTTCACGCTTCGATAAGATTTTGCGTCATAAGTTGACGGATTTTAAAATAACAATAAAGGGTTTTTATTAGATCCAATTAAATATGTATTTGACATCAAAACAAAACATGTGTTCAAGCATTGTAACGGTAATAAAATACAAAATGAATCGCTGGTCGGGACTACAACTGGGGGGCTTTCCTCAGGAATGTTCGGGGAATCCCATAGTTACGTCAGATGTACGTGTGTACGGTCACTCATCTCACCTAAATATACAGAACATCTGATTGTCAGTGAACAATTCTGGAAGCGTCTAAGCGAACAATAGGTTAACAGATCATATACAGGTTTCCAGAAAAAAACCCATTACAGGTAGCCTATCCGAAACAGTATCAACAGCTTAAATGGCCCCGTCTTGGCATTCAAAATAGGCCTACACACACGCAAACACTTGTCTATACTCCGTACAATAAAATAAAAGTCATGACATCAAAAGGCTATATCACATTCACTTTCCTCGGTTGAAAATCAAATATGGCGGCTCGCTCCACTTCGGACCGCATCACTACCCTGACAACGATACATACCGGTAGTCGTTCCGCCTTGGCTATCTCAATTTTTATTCGAAATGGACATTATTGATATATTATCAACTTTGAAAAAAATATATGTTGAAAATAATTGAAAAGTGTCATTGTTGTATTTCAAACCAAACTGCAGCTATAACTTTCAACAATCGGAACTATATCTTCGGTCATCCTGACTACCGTAGTTACCCAACTTAGCAACCATCACCGTTTTAAATTTTACGTAAAAGTAGATTTATTTATGTAAATATATAGATTGAACAGTGTTTTGATTGCGTTAAAGGTGGTATGAACGCAATGGGATACAGACATATTCTACATGTAGCGCTAACGCGCTACATGATTTGTATGTAATAAGTGTAGGATTGAAGTGCGATATAGAGATTGAACAGAGTTTTGATTGCGTTCATACCACCTTTAACGCAATCAAAACACTGTTCAATCTCTATATCGCACTTCAATCCTACACTTATTACATACAAATGTATTTAACTATACACTTCTCCTTATATTAATCGTGCACTGATTACTTACATAAATATACACCGCACCTTAATTATACATAAGCCGTGTCTATTATTAGGTATCCATCCAGTTTGACAAATCCAAAGCTCAGCCTGGTGAAGGAATCAATGTTGATGTCTCGGCTGACCCGAACTCTATCGTGAATCTGCTAGCTGTCGATCAGAGTGTACTTCTCCTGAAGAGCGGAAATGACATCACCCCAGCCGAGGTAAACTTTAGAGAGTACTCACCACTTTAAGAAGCCATATAGAGGACACTCTATATAGTTAAGAGAGTACACATAATTCAGAACTCATACTCACCTCGGGATCATCATAAAGTGTTGTGTTGTTTTTTTATTCAACTTTTTGTTGTTACATTTATCAACATATGGTCGTGATTTTTCCCCAACTTTATACATAAGCAGCCACTTTACACATACGCTGAATCCTAGATCCAATTTTTATTAACCCAGTTTTTACATATATTGATTTTCATAATAGCAACTTTTAAAGAGGTCTTTTATATATTGTCAATAATAAAATACCATAAAAATTACTTATCGTAAAGTTAAGAGAGTACAAAATGCATACGCCTATTCAGGACGGTAATTGATGATGATTCACATCGTGTGAAAAAATGATTTTGTCATAATACTAAATTTAGAAACATTTGTAGGTAACTGCTGAACTGAAGACGTATGACACTATTGTCCACAACGATAATGGCCCTGTGTTCTTTGGGGGAGGATTTGGAGGCGGTATAGCACCTGCTGTAGGCAGGAGGAAGCGCATGGTGTGGTGGCCCTACACAACATATTATGGTGGATCAGACGCCAAACAGATTTTCGAGGTGCGTAAATTCTTTAATGTTATATTAAAACAAAACCTTATCTTTTAACCCCAACACTGTTTTGTCATCATTGAAAATTTCTGCTATTAATCATTATATATCAGAGTGTTATCTTCCCTGCGAGAATATAGTCATTTTGTCGTCATTATTTCATAAGCGAAAGTTGCATTGAAAATGTGACGTGTCACTGGCAGTATGATGTCGTAACAATCACTACCTATCCACCTATCCGCAAGGGCAGATAACTCTATGATAGGCAAAGATGGAATACTGGAATCTCCTATACAAAGCTATCTCAGTCAAATAATACATGCTGTCCATTTAAATTATTATGAAATAATTCTCGGTATCATTAGTATGAAAAGTACTTATAATGGTATTTAGAGTCCACGAATACCTGTACTCACAAGCATAGCTATAGCAGACTACGACAGCAACAGTCACCTATTGTCACAAATCACCTCATGGACAACAACACCAGCATATAGCTAATGTCGGTTACGAGTCACCTCATGCACACGGACACAAGCAGACAGCTAATGTCGGTTACGAGAACAACAGTCATGTATTGTAACAAATCACCTCCAGAACACAGACACCAGCATATAGCTAATGTCGGTTTCGAGAACAACAGTCACACATTGTCACAAATCACCTCATGGATAACAACACCAGCATATAGCTAATGTCGGTTACAAGAACAACAGTCACACATTGTCACAAATCACCTCATGGACAACGACACCAGCATATAGCTAATGTCGGTTACAAGAACAACAGTCACACATTGTCACAAATCACCTCATGGACAACAACACCAGCATATAGCTAATGTCGGTTACAAGAACAACAGTCACACATTGTCACAAATCACCTCATGGACAACAACACCAGCAGATAGCTAAAGTAGCTAAAGTCCATTACGAGAACAACAGTCATGTATTGTCACAAATCACCTCATGGACACAGACACCAGCATATAGCTATAGTCGGTTACGAGAACAACAGTCATGTATTGTCACAAATCACCTCATGGACAACGACACCAGCATATAGCTTAAGTCGGTTACGAGAACAACAGTTACACATTGGCACAAATCACCTCCTAAACACAGACACCAGCATATAGCTAATGTCGATTACGAGAACAGTAGTCATGTATTGTTACAAATCACCTCATAGACAACGACACCAGCATGTAGCTAATGTCGATTACGAGAACAACAGTCACACATTGTCACAAATCACCTCATGGACAACGACACCAGCATATATCTAATGTCAATTACGAGAACAACAGTCACACATTGTCACAAATCACCTCATGGACAACGACACCAGCATATAGCTAATGTCGGTTACGAGAACAACAGTCAGATATTGTCACAAATCACCTTCAAAACACATTCACTAGCATAACCATTGTATGAGAGCATGTACTGCTGTATATCGCCTCCTAAACGAGTTAAAGGTCAAGCTCGTGGAAAACTCAACATTTTTAAGTTTTATTGAAAAGAACACTAAATCACAGATTCCATATTTCAGCAATCCACTTAATAAACACTTTCATATTTTTTCTATGCAATTTTGTCTAACAATAAAGGCATTTAGGTATAAAATCCTTTAGAAGAGAATTTATTTATATATAAGTTTCTTATATATATATTTCAGAATGCTGGAGTCAACATTATAACTGATGCATTGGTCTACCACCATGTGGAGCCAATGCTCTGTAAGTATAACTCTTTCAAGTGGATGATACCCACTTTAAACATATAAAGATACGTCAATGATATCATTTGACAACGTACCGCGTATTATCAGAAAAAGAAACTAAAATTACCCACCAAAATAAGGAGAATTAAGGTTGCAGACCTGCACTTTGTGTTCCGTATGAAACTTATTTATTTATATTTGTGGTACAAGTATGATTACTTTCTGAAAACCATTCTCTTGTGGCGAAGATCCTCATTTCTCCTCCGGGTTTCTCGGTGGCCTTGGAGGATTCAACGGTATCCATGCCATGGCTGCCGGTTCTGCATTAGCTGGCGCAGCTCTTCAACCTCAACACCAAGTACCACACGTAGATAACCAAGGATCTGTAGATCTTAAAGAACCTGCCCGTGTTCGCCTTGTTTTCCCAGAAACATGGCTGTGGACCAATTCAACTGTCGGGTAGATGCTTTATATATGTGTATATAGATGAACCATACACATTTACATTCAGCATAGTATTTCCTTTCAGCACACTTTCTTCCATTGCACGCTGCTTCATAAGTATCCCGGACTAGTTCCCGACACCCTACTCCGAACACATGAAAGAACCATTGATCTTCAATACGGCGTTAATCTTCTTTATGCGGAAATAGCTTTCAAGATGTCGTTATGAATAAGATGTATTGCATTGACGATTGAAATGTATTTTGACTAAACCATATACTCAATTGACAAAGAGGAATAGGGGATAAACTGATTGTGTTAACAATATATAACATAATTACCGGTCGTTTATCATGTCTGAAATTCCCAGTTCAGCCACTAAGAGTGCTTGTTTGATTTGGGGAATAAACGGATTAGAAGCCTTTACTGATGCCGCAGAATTGGCATGCAAACATGATATTTAAGATACTTCCTAGTATGTATTAATACACTTAATTAAATCTCCAGGAGACAGCCGTTTTAGGCTCGTGTATAAAAGAACATGCGGTTTGAAGGAATATATCTCTCGAGTATCATTTTATATTATGCTGTTATCTGCCGAAACATACGCTTGATATATATTAAGAAATTATCTGACCGTAACAAACGAAAGTAAAATAGATCTGTACAGTGTAACCAAAAAACCATCGGACGCTCGCCTTTAAAGAGTATGAGTACCACAAATAGTAATTTTCATTATGAAATGGTATTAAGGGATATAAGTAAATAGATTTGTTTTGTTTTTAGCGATCTGTTGTTTCACGAACACTTCAGATACATCTTCTTTTTGTTTTTGTATTTCTTATTGTGTTGAGCTTTTTGTACAAAATTGTTAGAGTGGCCATGGCGTGGATTCATATCTCAAACAACGCTGATCAGAATGTAGGTGCTCTACCCTCATTTCTATCTTAGTCAATGTGGTCGGGATAGTATCTTTATGTTTAGATCCCCCAATGCCGGTTCCTGGGATGATGATGCCACATGGACCTATGCCACCGATGATGGCACCCGACATGGGCACCCAACCTGGTGTCATGCAGCCGATGGCGCCTGGTTCAGGCAATTCTGCCTCTGCTCTTAAGGAGGTGGAAACCATTCGCTCCGATTTTCCAGAAACTTGGTTATGGCTCAACAGCACCATATTCTCAATTGACAAAGAGAAATGGGGATAAATAATTGCGATAACAATATATCTCATATTTACGAGACATTTTTTAAGTCTAAAATTCCCTGTTAAGCCATAAAAGATGCTTGATAAATTTCGAAGATTACACGATGACTGATGGCGCCATCGGACCTGGGTATACCGTAGAGAGTATATTGGCATGAAAACAGGAGGAAGAACAGGCTCGTGTAAAAACACGTGGTTTTGAAGCAATATATCTGTCGAATATCGTTTTATTTCATGTAGTTAGCTGCCGCAACAAACGTGTGTTTTATATTTAGAAATAGCTGACCCTCGCAATGTTTGACGTTATATCATTATCAGTTTAAACTAATCGGACTCTCGCCTTTAAAGAGAATAAATAACACTGTAGTATTTTTCATTATGATATGATGTTAAGGAATACATTCGAATAATAAAATACTTTAGAATTTTCAGCGATCTGTTGTCGGATGCAGACTTCAGTTACATCGTCATTTTGTTCTTGCATTTCTTCTTGTAGTTACGCATTTTGTACAGGATTGTGAGAGTGTCGATAGTGTATTAATATTTCAAACAACGCGGATCAGAATATAAATGCTTTACCTTCATTTTCATCTTAACCAATGTGGCCGGAACTGTAACTTATTTTTTAGATCCCCCAATGATGATGCCGGCGGTTGATGCGATGATGCCGGTTCCCGGGATGGTGCCAAATGGACCTATGCCACCGATGATGGCCACCATGGGCCCTCAACCTGGTGCCATACAGCCGATGGCGCCTGGTTCAGGCAATTCTGTTTCTGCTCTTAAAGAAGTGGAAACAATTCGCTCCGATTTTCCAGAAACTTGGTTATGGCTCAACAGCACCGTTGGGTAAACATCAGAAGTTGCAATCTTAACATGTTTTTTTTTCTGCCTGCTTCTATCTTTATATATGCTCTCTCGCTCTTTCTCTCTCTCTCTCTCTCTCTCTCTCTCTCTCACTGCTGCTTACGTTAAAATAGTATAAAGTCCTCGACGTTTGATGGGATCCGCTCCTCACACTAGATGATATGTACATGAACTCGATTCTGTAAGGAATGACATAGCGTATTCCGAATGGTTTCCGATTAGGTTTCAATGAATTCCCATTTCTGCGTTGTCATTTAAAAATATTTGTTTCAGGTGTTTGGTTTTACTTGCCTTCGATTACGACTCTTAGCATAAATGCTAAGGTCGAAGCAACTGCGTTATAAAAAATAAGGTTTTTGATATCAGTTGCACAATGTTTTTAGACCCTAGTATGGCCTTCGGTCCTGGTGGTGGCGGCGGTGGGATATTTCCAGAGATGGCCTTTGGTGGCACAGGCTCCGCTATTAATGCTGGGTTTGCATCATCAGCCTCTGGGTTAAACACTGGATCAGTCACAGGAAGTATGGGGACACCCTCGGCACTGAAAGAAGTGGAGACAATTCGCTCCGACTTCCCAGAGACTTGGTTATGGCTCAATCAGACCGTTGGGTAAACAAAATGAGTAGTTCTTTATATCGCAGTTATTGTTCTTCTTCCTTTGTAATTTATCAATACCCTTTTAGCAGCGAAGCAATCTTGCTACTTACAAACTGATCTTGAGAGGCATACATAATGGCCTTGCGGGATATTTCCTGTACAGTTGGCTTTTATTATATTATTGTTTACATTATTACTTATCTCCTACCCAACTTTAGAATAAATCCGCAGCACGCTCCTGTAGTCAATCAATACAGTGGAACTCACTTAATTCGCAACCGTTAGTATTGAAACATTAATTATTAATTTGAAATTAATGATAATCATAATCATAGTTATTTGTGTATTGAAATCTGGAATGATATTTCTCATTTTACAACCGGGTTCCATTGTATAGCATAAATGCTTTAGTGACCTTTGTGGTGAAAATCAGCATTTAATACCCCCGTTGCATAATACCATGGATTTGTCCTCCTTTCAAGAGTTTTCCGCGTGACAAATAAAACTGTAAATGAAGGGCTTTCGGCTAAAGAAGCGGTTTATTTAAGAATACACTCAGATGTTTTTGTTATATCCCCATAACATAAAAATACATGTACACACTGTATATTTAAATTGTTACAAACGGCGACGCAATTTTATCCTATTTTGGGCTGATAAATTAATTTGTAAGCCAATTACAATGCTTGTTACACGCAAATGGAATTATAATTGGTCATGCGTGTTTAAGACATCCAAATTTAATGAGTTTCTTGCACATAATAATGTTATAATTTAACACCACAATGGAATAAATATAAAAACTATAATCCCTATGATATCTTCATGCCATTATACGATATTATCTGCGTTATCTCAGCAGTGCCTATTGAAAGTTGGTTCCTTTTTTATTCTCGGCTGCTTAGTCAAATCCGATTATGATGCATCGAAATGTGTTGTATAGGAAATTGAATGATACATTTCATAGAAAACACCAATACAATCACTATGTATTTGAGGATCTTTTACCAGTTTCCAAAGTTAGAATGAGCTGACATTGCAAAGGGATAATGCCATGGAGATTTAACCAGCATCTAAGCTTAAGCATAGCAAGACTTTGGAGACAAGCTCTGGGTTCATTGCAATTCTCTATGCCGTCTTAAGCCACATTGTTTAAAGTTTCTGATAGGTGGAAAGCAGTATTGTGTCGCCTAAATTGGTTTGGATGATCGTTTATACTTTTCTGAACAGGGAATGACATTATCAGTGGAAAGTAACCAACACTTTCAAGGTATGCATCCAATCACAGCAGGTTTTAACACATTTGAATTTTGCCGTGATCGGCTTGTGCCACAATTCTTTCAAAATTGACTTACTCAGGGACCTGTTCCATTTCGGGCTTAATTCGCTCACACCTAAGCTGTTTATAGGACATACCATCTGGTTGGTCGATCAACCAACTCACTAACTCTATATAATAACCAAATAGTCCCATGTCCACCCTAGACCTGGAATAGGTCCCATTGGAATGTTTACGGCAGCTCCAGCTATAGGCGCCAGTGGTCTTATTGACCAGGATCAAGTCAATGAAATCTTGGATCGTCCTCTGTAGATTGTTATATTATTACTTATATTTCGTGGTGCACAGAGAAAATTCAAATCATTCAGATGTAAGGTAGCTATTTCATAGCGTTTCCCATGTGAAGTTTATTGCCGTATTTTGTTGAAGATCCAATGTCGTTACCCGGTATGGTTCCTGATTTTGAGTTCGCCGGTGCCGGTATGGTTAACGGTGCGACAGCTGGTGGTATGCCAGGACCGTCGGTGCTAAAAGAAGTGGAGAAAATACGCTCAAATTTCCCAGAAACGTGGCTCTGGCTGAATAGCACCGTCGGGTAATATTTTTTTTAGAAATAAAGACACCTTATACCATCTTAGTACTAAAGACCTACTAAACGAATTTAAAGGCCAGACCATTCTTTGCAACATTGCCTTTTCCTCGTGCTTTCCACTAAAACCTTACTTGCTCTCTCTTCGCTATCCTAATAAAAACTGTTGACTCTGCGCAAACATTTTTTTTCCTTTTCTTCCACTTTTTATATGCCAGACCTTTCTATAACTATAGATTGTATTTGGAGTAGTCTACGGGGTGAAAGTAGTGTGCCGACAGCTAGGCTCGAAACCCGCAACCCCAGACTTACTGGTCCACTGCTCTACCGACTGAGCTAAAGGGAAATTCCCCAAGTGCGAAGCTATAATACGATCGTATCCCAATGTACAAATAACACCTGCATCTGCCGATTCTCAAAAAGGGAAATTTACAACAACTATACATAATACTAAGGCTTTATCTGCTATTATTTAAGGACTTTGTCCGGATCTTGATCGGCTGTCCTCAGGGGTTTCCGGCATTTTGCAAATTTTACCGTTTAATGGTGTTTGAGTATAGCTTCGTTAGAAAGGTAATTTTAGCATGACTTTCGGTTGATAATGTTCTGTGCTTAATAATATTTTGGTTGGATTAGAATATATATTCTTGTGGCTGCATCAGTTTCTTTAAGCCTCTAGGTAGGATATACAAAATGTTTATTTGTTTAAAGACCCAATGTATTACCCTACGGCGATTCCTGGACTTGCGGGAGGTGGTTTTTTCTCAACTGTTGCCGCAATGATGCCACCCGGTGCGGGCTCTGGTGGTATGTCTGGATCGTCTGCGCTGAAGGAAGTGGATACAATTCGCTCTAATTTCCCGGAAACGTGGCTCTGGCTAAATCATACCGTCGGGTAACATATACTCACTCAGTACTGAGATAACATATTGCTAAAGAAATATACATTTTTATAAATATTTTCATTTTTCGTTCAAGATGGTCACTTCCTGCTTTGTAATGCTATGTGTTATACATGAATTGTCGCTTGGCTTGATGCTTGCTTTGTCCCATTCATCACATAACTATTTAAATAGAAATAAGGTGCAACTGTATATCATGTTTTTATGGTGATAACCAACAATCCATTCTGATTGAGTCTGCTTTAACCTCATCAATTCAAGAATACATGTCGTGAAAACGAAAATGTCCTTAGACTTTAAATAAGTAATAAACATCTCTCACTTCCATCATGATGTCAGTCCCGAAAACAAAACGAGAGAAAAGATGTTTAAAAAACAAAAGGAGGGCTTTGTAGTTAGGTGAAGAAGGCGGGATGTTTTTGTTAGAAGGTTCCGGAGTAAACCCAAAGAAAGTTTACGTGTGATAGCTGAGTGTTATTTTAAATTACTGCAAAATCTACCCGTTAGAATGACGACTGAAAGCGGCTTAAATAACAAACACTTTCAATAGATGTTCTCTTTATTGTGAAAATTGTTTTACAATGTTTTGGAAATAATGTAGAATGTATTTTGGCTTGCTTACCTGCTGAAGCAAGTGGGATCTGGAGTCAGGTAATAGTTGGTTAAGGTAATGGAGCACGTGTCTTTTTATCATTACTAATATTGCTTCATATTGTTGTGTTATTCAAAATTCAGGATTTCCCGAAGTCTAATGATCAAAAATGTACTTGGTGTAGGTATTTATGACAGTGTTTAAGTTGGGAAACACGGGAATGTGAAGATTTCAAAACGCTCAGTCGACCAAAATGTTCTGCTCGTAATGAGTTTCATTATTCTCAAAAAGCTCTTGTTACTTAAATCTATAATTTTTAGAA
Source organism: Argopecten irradians (assembly GCF_041381155.1). Classification (NCBI taxonomy): domain Eukaryota; kingdom Metazoa; phylum Mollusca; class Bivalvia; order Pectinida; family Pectinidae; genus Argopecten; species Argopecten irradians. Next base: position 29,949,356 of record NC_091140.1, on the reverse strand, counting down.
TTGATTAGGAGACCTATATGTTTTGTTTGTTTTAAGACCCCACAATCCCCACTGCGTTACCTGGCTTTGCGGGAGGCGGTAGTTTTTCTGGAATGATGCCAGCCGGTGCCGGCATGGCTAACGGTGCGACCTCTGGTGGCATGTCTGGCTCGTCTGTGCTAAAGGAAGTGGAGATAATTCGCTCTAATTTCCCAGAAACGTGGCTCTGGCTAAATCATACTGTCGGGTAACACATACGCATTAAGTATTGATTAGATATATCGAGTATATATGGTTCAACCCTACTTTATTGAAAATGTTCATTTACTCATTTGGTTCATGTATGGTCCTGTTTCATGTGTATATTGTCGCTTGGCTTTGGCTATGCTGTTTACCATTCATCAATCAAGTCATCTGAATAAAATAGGAGGTTAAGCGTGCCAAATGAACAGCTTTCTTTCCCGTTCCGATGTGTTTACCGATAGCAGACGTAATTATCACTCATAAAGTGTTCATCTCCACGCCTTTTACAAAAAGTTCCTATGGATAAGAAATTAATCGTAATGATACAACATTCACGATTTTGAAATTACAATCATTTTGAAGGAACTATCATTCGCGATTTTGAAATGACAATCATTTTGTAGGAAATGTTTTCCTGTTTCCATATGATTGTTTTCAAAAAGGACAACTTCCGTTTGTTCTTTATATGGGAATCGCCATCGAATTCGCCACGTCGTTAAATTATTTGTTGGTTTGCACAATTTATTTCCAGTGTGTAATCTATCTTGATTTCATCATATCAAATATACAGGATTTTACAATCAAAGTGCATACCACAAAGGGAGTGATCATACATAAGGTTGTATTTGCTTGGAGAAATATGCCTTACACACGGAAGAAGAAAATTAGTTTCCCTTCTCTCTGTGAAATTCCGATAGCAATTGTTGAGATTTTGTGACATTTTATTCGTTTTTTCGTCCATATATGATTGTTGGTCTGTCTGAGAGAGTTCATTAGGATATAAGATCAATTATAGTTGACGAATTCGCCTTCATCGGTTGTTCTCGGATAATTCCGGCGTCCAGAAAATCCAACGTGTGATGAATGTGCTTCTCGGGAGTACGCATGTACATCTTCTAGTTGATAGGCTCCTAGTTGTCGGCAATATAATATTTGTACTGTGTATGTATTTTTGGTTTTGTATACCTATCCTTGAACTCTCAAGAGGAAATCTTAATGTTTTATTTGTTTAAAGATTATCCCACGTATTCTCCGGCACTTTACCCAGCATTACCTGGAGGTATGATGCCACCAAGTGCTGGTGGCATCTCTGGATCGTCTGCGCTAAAGGAAGTGGGGACAATTCGTTCAAATTTCCCAGAAACGTGGCTCTGGCTAAATCATACTGTCGGGTAAAATCTTAAAGATCTTAAGTATCCTCTTCAAAAGTGGTGGAGGTAAAAGCAGCGTTCACCTCTGGCGGTGTTGTATCCGGTTGTTTATTTGTTTACAGCTGTTGTCTCCTTGCTATCATAAAGACGACGTCAACCAAAAGAGTTATTAACTTGGATTAAATTTGGTTTGTTTTCAAAAGAAAATCATATTAGGAATTCTTTATGTTTGAGGAAAGGAAAAGAGTAATTTAAAATGTAAAATGAAAACAACTTACTCTCGGTACTTGGCTATGTCGACACTTTGTTCAAAATCGAGACTCAGAATTGGAGGGCACTTTATGAGCGAAATGAGTACGAATTTTATTTAAAATAAATCCAATTATTTTTTACTTCAAATAATGTACATGTAGATAATTAAACTATGGTCACATTTATATGTTTTAAAAAAATACAGTCAAATATCTGTGATTAAACAACCGACCGGAGGAAAACAATATTGAACAGTATACTAAATGTTGTTAACTTTGAACTTTTAAGCATCGTTTTGGTGAATTTAATTAAATTAAAATATCTGATTAAATGGTTAATATTTTATTTGCGTTTAACTTGTATGTGAATACCGCCGATTTATCACATTTCCTTTGAACTATGGGTTTTGCTGCAAATAGCTATACAAGACACACAGAGTGAGGTCTCACAAACATCACAAGATAACGCAGTAGTTGAAAGAAAACAGTTCTGAGATTTCCCCGACGTTGCTGGTAGAAAAATAAATGTCTATTGGCCTTAGACCTGAGGTGGTGCTTAGCACATCCCTACCTGCAAACTAGACACGTAATAAGGCTTAATACTACACGCATTCCAAATATATATGCTAAGAAGCCTATCCGTTTCTATCTATGCTAATAAAATTCCCAAGCATAATTTTATACTCAATAAATGATATATGTCTGTTGCTTTACTGCATACTATTGCTTTTGTTATGTATACCTTACATGTATGCTACTGTTACACTAGCCTTTACCCTGCACATTAAGCTTCGACTTTTTACCTGAAGCCCGGCACTGTCTTTTATGTTGACCCTAGAAATGGTTTGCTTATAAAGAATGTTTATATAAGATAAATAGTTATTGTTTTATGTTAATTGCGTTCTGTTAAATAAATGTTTTAACATAGATTCAACATTTTAATATGTTACTATGATTTCGACTTTAATCTGGTAATCACACTTCAAATGGATAAATTTTATACTTTAATGACATTTTAAAGCACACCTTTTTCGTCCTATGATACACTAGTGCATGATAAAGGAAATAATAAGTACGTCTTGAAGTAAACATGTGACCCTGATATGAACTCATGCTAAACTTGTGTTGACCTTTTGTAGAGCAAACGGTCACGTGAGCATTGCTGCTACAGTACCTGATACGATTACGTCATGGGTTGCTAGTGCCTTTGCAGTCAACCGACAAAGTGGCTTGGGGATTGCTCCGACCAGCGCAAAGGTGAGCTTCCATTAACACTTGAAGGAGTCTTTAGATAAACACTAAACATTCCGCTGTTTTCTGCTTCATTTATGAGTCAAAACAAAGGAAAATATTGTAGCAAATTTGAATTTTTATCATCTATGCAATTTTTCAAAAAGTAAAAATAAATTACCATACTTTAAATACGGCCATTCCGATACTCCAGAATTTAATTCTACAAAGGGAACGCATTGTAGCACATTTGACTTTTTATCATCTGTGCAATTCTTCAAAAAGTGAAAATTTAAATATGGTCATCCTCGATACATCAGGAGTTATTCCTACTATCTTAATATATACCACTGACCTGTGTAATACTAAAACTAAATCAGCTCATGACAAAAAACACTGACCAACCATATGCCTATAGAGACTTCCTTTAAATATTGCTATGAAGCAATGTCTCAATTCAAAATCAATATAAAGGTATCGTTATTTTATTGACCGATTTCATTTGATGTACTTTAAAGGGCCAAACTACCCAATCTCTTTTTATAAACATGAAGATTTTTAGTTTTGTTATGACATAGTCAACAGATAGTGAAACCAATTGAGCCCTTGCATGAAACGTGGCTTACTAGTTTAATTTATTTAATCAATTTTTACCAACGCTCGGGAGAGATCGACTTCGCCTGCTATATCAACGCGCTCGAAGAGTTCTTCTTTACCAACGCTCTGGAGATATAGACTTCGCCTGCTATATCAATGCGCTCGAAGAGTTCTTCTTTACCAACCCTCGGGAGAGATAGACTTCGCCTGCTATATCAACGCGCTCGAAGAGTTCTTCTTTACCAACCCTCTGGAGAGATAGACTTCGCCTGCTATATCAACGCGCTCGAAGAGTTCTTCTTTACCAATTCTCTGGAGAGATAGACTTCGCCTGATATATCAACGCGCTCGTAGAGTTCTCCTTTACCAACCCTCGGGAGAGATCGACTTTGTCATCTATATCACGCGCTCGAAGAGTTCTTATTTACCAACCATTTGAAGATATTTGCTTTATCAGCTATGTTCAAAGCATTGATATACCTTCTGTGTTTCTAGGTAGAAGCGTTCAGACCATTCTTTGTCAGTCTAACACTACCGTACTCTGTCGTGCGGGGAGAACAACTCGTCCTTCAGGCCAACGTCTTCAACTATATGACCATAGATATGGATGTACGTATAGCTTTCCTACAAATATCATGTTCACCTTCAAGAATCCAAAAGAATTGTAAATAAAAACTGAGGTAAATGTACGTTTAGATTTCTCATCCTTATAATAGTTTCATTTTCATGTTTCATTTAACAGGTGGTAGTGACATTAGAAAAGAGCGATGATTTGGTCAATGTCGTGTTTGATACAAACGGCGCCGAGTCCTATGTGTCGCAGACAACAACGAAGACCGTGCACGTAAGTTGTGTTTTAACTGAACATAATATTGTATTGCACGAAAGAGGATAAGATAAAGTTATACAACACAATAACGTCTAGAATACAAAGTTAGTCACTTAAAAGTTAAACTATATAGTAGGAATGTTAAATCCGACATAAATTACAAAATCACTTCGATTCGGATGCGTACATCTGAACATGACCAATAGATCGGGCAATACATTCGAAATGACTTCGATAAGTATTATCGTATATAAAAGTGTACGTAACTGATGGATTAGGTTCCATGTCTGTAATGACTTCAGTAAGATGATTTGTTGTATGTAACCAATGGTGGTTCAGATTCTATGTCCGCATTGACTTTAACTAATAAGGTTTTGTCGTAGGTAGCCGGCAGTGGATCAGAATGTATGTCCATAATGACTTAACTAATAATGTTCTGCTGTAGGTAACTGTCGTTGGATCAGGTTCTATGTCAATAATGACTTAACTTATAATGTTCTGCTGTAGGTAACTGCCGGTAGATTAGGTTCTATGTCCGTAATGACTAAACTAATAATGTTCTATTGTAGGTAATCGCCGGTTGATCAGATTCTTTGTCCGTAATGATTAAACTTATAATGTTCTGTTGTAGGTAACTGCCGGTGGATCTAGCTCCGTGTTTTTCCCTGTAGTTCCCTCCACTCTTGGATCAGCCAGCATTAACGTAAAAGCCCAGTCTACTTTGGCTGCCGACGCTGTTAGACGACAACTATTGATCGAGGTACTATCAGATATAGAGTTTATGCTTTCATGAACGACTGTTGATCGAGGTACTATCAGATATAGAGTGTATACTTACACGAACGACTGTTGATCGAGGTACTATCAGATATAGAGTGTATGCTGTTATGACGACAACTATTGATCGAGGTACTATCAGATATAGAGTTTATGCTTTCATGAACGACTGTTGATCGAGGTACTATCAGATATAGAGTGTATGCTTTCATGAACGACTGTTGATCGAGGTACTATCAGATATAGAGTGTATGCTTTCATGAACGACTGTTGATCGAGGTGCTATCAGATACAGAGTGTATGCTTACACGAACGACTGTAGCTCAAATATATCTTTAGCGCAATCTTGAGAAGTATGATGACTGACATTGATACGGAAAGACATTGTGTCAATAAATATCCACACCATAATTGACTAGAAAACATAGTAACAATAATAAGTAACAAAAAGCCATGAAAACTCGCATATATAGAGAAAAAGACGTATATTTTAATGTCTATACGTGATGATTTATGATTATAGCCCGAAGGCGTTCCTAAGGAGTATAACATCCCGATGCTTGTTGATCTGAAACATAACACCAACTTTGCTGAGACCGTCGATGTTACATTGCCTGCGGGAGTAGTTGCTGGGTCACAGAGAGTGCGTGTATCCGCCATTGGTAAGTTGTTCATTTACAAAGGGTAACTTCTCAATGCAGTTATTTTGACTCAAATTTGATGATAATGAATTGGAGCTTAAAGACCATAACGTAACTATAAAAACCGCAAAGATAAGTCGCCACGAAAATAAGTTGGTTTCCAGTATATAGGCATGTCCTGGTATAAAATTAAGTTAGTTTCCAATATATAGGCATGTCCTGGTATAAAATTAAGTTAGTTTCCAGTATATAGGCATGTCCTAGTATAAAATTAAGTTAGTTTCCAATATATAGGCATGTCCTGGTATAAAAATAAGTTAGTTTCCAATATATAGGCATGTCCTGGTATAAAAATAAGTTAGTTTCCAATATATAGGCATGTCCTGGTATAAAATTAAGTTAGTTTCCAATATATAGGCATGTCCTGGTATAAAAATAAGTTAGTTTCCAATATATAGGCATGTCCTGGTATAAAAATAAGTTAGTTTCCAGTATATAGGCATGTCCTGGTATAAAAATAAGTTAGTTTCCAATATATAGGCATGTCCTGGTATAAATATGAGTTAGTATCCAATATATAGGCATGTCCTAGTATAAAAATGAGTTAGTATCCAGTATATAGGCATGTCCTAGTATAAAAATAAGTTAGTTTCCAGTATATAGGCATGTCCTAGTATAAAAATAAGTTAGTTTCCAATATATAGGCATGTCCTGGTATAAAAATAAGTTAGTTTCCAATATATAGGCATGTCCTGGTATAAAATTAAGTTAGTTTCCAGTATATAGGCATGTCCTGGTATAAAATTAAGTTAGTTTCCAATATATAGGCATGTCCTGGTATAAAAATAAGTTAGTTTCCAATATATAGGCATGTCCTGGTATAAAATTAAGTTAGTTTCCAGTATATAGGCATGTCCTAGTATAAAATTAAGTTAGTTTCCAATATATAGGCATGTCCTGGTATAAAAATAAGTTAGTTTCCAATATATAGGCATGTCCTGGTATAAAAATAAGTTAGTTTCCAATATATAGGCATGTCCTGGTATAAAAATAAGTTAGTTTCCAATATATAGGCATGTCCTAGTATAAAAATAAGTTAGTTTCCAATATATAGGCATGTCCTGGTATAAAAATAAGTTAGTTTCCAATATATAGGCATGTCCTGGTATAAAAATAAGTTAGTTTCCAATATATAGGCATGTCCTGGTATAAATATGTGTTGGTTTCCAGTATATAGGCATGCTCTGTTATAAAGGCCCCTTTGTTTCTAACAGGTGACTTAATGGGACCAACAGTTAATGGATTGGATAAACTTCTGCGCATGCCGACCGGATGTGGAGAGCAGACGATGCTGGGCTTTGCACCTGACGTGTTTGTTACAAACTATCTCACAGACACGCATCAATTGTCATCAAGCATTGAGGAGAAGGCGATCGGCTTTATGGAGAAAGGTGGGATTGTTTGTTGATTAACTTTGAAGTCAATCGTTTACTGAAACTAGCATTTCCTGATTTAAAATTAAAAAACAATAATAATAAGTTGGGGTCTGAATTCCGTAACTTCTTGATTCAGTCAAACCTGATTCAAATTAGTCTAATATTTTTGAGTTATGTCTCCATAGCATAAAAATGTATTCCGATTAATCCTTATAATTCAATTTACTAAAAATACTCTCTTCAAAATTCCGAATTAATCTAGGGATTATTTTTTCTAGGAAACCATTACGCCGTTATATCATCCATTCAGAAGCGACATTACAAATGGTGACGCCATTTTGTCTTTAATATGCTGATAAAATAAATTTTAATAAATGTTACAAGCAAAATGGAATTATATGAAGGTAAAGTTTTATGTTTGTAGGATACCAACGAGAACTGACTTTCCAGCACAAGGATGGCTCCTTCAGTGCATTTGGGGACCGAGACCCCTCGGGCAGCATGTGGTTAACAGCCTTTGTAGCTAAATCATTCCATCAGGCCAAACGCCACATCTTTATCGACGACGAAACTTTAACCAGAGCCATTGATTGGATGATAAACCGACAGGCAGCCAATGGTTCCTTCCCAGAACCTGGCCGTATTATTCATAAGAATATGCAGGTAGGGTGACGTAAAACATTCGGGGATGTTATGTAATTATGGTAATGGATGTAGTACACAATAGGTACAAATTAAATCAATTGATTGCTGAATCTGTATCTGAATTGGGTCTTAATCACTTATTATTTGTTAATTACGATAATAAACTTTGACAAATGATATAAGTTCCATTTTCATAGCGGATAGATTATATTTTTCTCAAATCGAAATCTAGAGAAAGAAACAGAGGATACACGACATGAAATAATATTTTAAGGTCAATACATTCACTTGGTCTAAAAACAATTTTGTTCGGCGTCTAGAGCCTCTAATAACTTTGTTTGATTTGTTCATACTTAGGGTGGTTCAGCGTCCGGAGCCTCATTGACCGCCTTTGTTCTCATAGCTTTATTGGAGAACAATGACTTGCAGGGTGTAAGTATTGCCTGGGAATGAATGATCTGATAAATGTGTGAACGGCATGTATAGAGATCTTGGTATATACTATAACAAGTATAATCTTTACTTGATTACTTCAGTATACATTTCTATATATTATTTTCGAACTAAGTGATGACGTAACTCATTATCAATTATGAAATATATATTATGTCATTTGCGCACAAAGGGACGACGTTTCTTTCACATATGAAAAACGTAATGAAACATGAGGTATATATCCTCGTCCTTTCACAACTAGGGTGTACATCTGAGGATCCAGTCAGCAGCAGACAAGGCCAAGACTTACCTGGAAGGAGAAGTAGCCCGCATGACTGACCACTATGGACTGGCGATATGTACCTATGCCTTGTCATTGGCTCAAAGCTCGGCCGCAGGAACAACATTCCATAAACTCGTGGCCTCCGCAGTAACAAAGGGTCGGTAGCATATTGGGCACTGAGGACTTTGAAATGTATGGTTGCTATTCTTAAGAAAGTGTTACGTATGTGTTCCGCATTTGAGTCGTAATCAGGTAGCTTAACTCCATCCTGGTTCGAATCCTAGTCTGGCTGCACATTAATTTGTTACTAGTTTTGATTATAGAAGTCTTAGCAATAAGCATTTCTCCAAAGGAATTGACCACATCAAATGATAAATGTAGAAGTAGTTAATATATTCAACTTCTAGAAGAGTGGGTTTTTTTCCTCAACACGAATACGTCATGATCTGTATCTGTTCTTTATCGATCACTGATACAAATGTTATATGTATCATTAAGTGAATTGTCAGCTAATTAGTCTAAATGTTCTACAACTTTTTAACCACCCATGGACACATCGTGTTTAGAACGTAAATGTCTGCTTTACCTTAATAAGTTTTAAAATCTACATCAATGTTGTCTTTTATTAAAGTTCGACCCTAAATGTCCATGGCTGTTGAAGAACCGTTAAACTTAGACAAACAAGCAATATTCTGAACGCTATCATATGACCAATGCATGTGACGCTATGTAAAATCACATAAACTTAATATTTTTAGCTTCAATTTCAACAAATTTTATTTTTCAAAAATATGAAAGAAGATTAAACTGTGACATACCGATCAACATACTATCACTTCGAATTATCAATATCAAATTAACTTACTTGACAGATGGTATGACCCACTGGCACGAGCCGGAGTCGGCAACATCCTCCCACGCTGGTCACTACTGGTCACCTCCTCATCAACAGTCTAAACCAGTAGACATTGAGATGACCTCTTACGGACTCATGGTCTTTGCCCTCAACAGCCAGTTTACCCAAGGCCTTCCTTACATGAAATGGATAACAAAACAAAGAAATCCAAACGGTGGATTTTCTTCAACTCAGGTGAGAAGATGACGATTAATTGCTTTATGTCTGGTTCACTTAGAGTACATGAAGGATATGTCAGTTTCTTATGTTGGCTGTCAAACGATTCATTACAATGTTAAGCATCCGTGATCCCTTAATGAAACAGCACTTGACATTATTACGAGCATTGGACTTAGCTGGTTTCTATATGTCTGAGAATGATGAAATGCGATTCACCTCATATACTAACCTGTCTGGTTTATCGTCACTTTGGTTTACTAACATTTTGGCTGTTTTTGAGTTGCTGATTTAACCACTTCATCTTATATTTCTTCTTGTTGTACTGTTAGAACTATTTCTTTCCTTCTTTTGCGTTGTTAAAGCTATCCCGTCTTGATGTTAGTTTCGTAGTTCCTCGTTAAAAACGACTACTATTATAATTTGGACCCTGTTTCTGTGTTTAGGATACTGTTTTAGCTCTACAAGCTCTGTCGGAGTTCGCCCGAATTGGCTTCTCTGAAAACTTCAACATGCAGATCGGAATAACGGCTGGACAAACTACACACACGTTTAACGTAACCAGACAAAACGCATTGGTCCTTCAGTCCTTAGAGGTGAGTACTACTGTCAGCAGCCCTACGTCTCCGACCCGAAAAAGTGATTTAGTAGTCGTTACTGTTTTTGTATCAATTTTCACATAGGAAATCTATTTTTAAAACAGAAAACGTTTTTATCGACTATAAAGCTGTCAAGATAATAGGAAGCTTGTTAGGGTCACATTGAAAAAAAACATTATTTCGAATATCGACAAAGTTTTGTCCGACTAATATCCTATTAATATTAGTATCCTTGTATTTGCAGCTTCCATCTATACCAAGTCACGTGACTGTATCTGGAACAGGAAGTGGAATGGGTCTTGTCGAGGTGAGATTCATTTAGTTCTTTTTATTCTTTGGAACATCTTTATTTCAGAGTCAAAATAGACAATGGTAATTTTTCCCGATAATCATGTATATTGAAAATGATGATGGATTATGATAACGATTAATCAAGATGAAAACTGATGAAGAATGTAAAGTTTTAAGTGATGGGGATACAGACTAACAATTACTATCAATACTTGCCGGCTGATACCTTGCTTATCTAGATATCTATGTTATATTTTAATTGGGAATAAATGTACAAATGAGGTAGTTGGTTTTAGTATTTCCCATGATCTCAATTGTATCGATTTAGGTGTCCGTTTTCTTCAACGTTGAACAAGAAGTTGAGGAGCCTTCCTTTGAAGTTGATGTCACAATCGTGGAAGAATCTCTCAATGCCCTCAAAGTTCGATCATGCACCAGGTAAGACATAGGATATTGTATGTTTTTTGAAGTGTTTCGATATGTATTTAACAACTAATTTAAAAGCTGGAATAGAGACAACGACTGATATATTGTTAACTGATTCATTAAAATTTATATCCAAAGCGAAAAACTTATTATCAATTTTTTCATTGATGATTTTTATCGTATCTGTGAATCTTAATAATTCATAAGCGTGTAAAATATCATTATCACACTTTTGTCTTTAATAATGAATACTTTGCTCATGCGATACTGGTGCTGTCCGCACCGTCATATCAGCGCACGGGCTGATATCACATTATGACGTAATAATTTGATATCAGCCCAGGTCAGCCCGGTCAGTTCTGATATCAGTTAACAGCCCGGGCTGATATGAGTTATCGGCCCGGGCTGATATCACGTCATCCGGGGTTCGGGGTTTTCACCCCGGATTTTAGAGTTGCCGCTTCGATTCAGTTTCCTGCAGACGATAAGTTGGATAACAGATATAATTTTCAATTTCAAAATAGCTCTCGTAAAACATATACATGTAATGAAGTTTTCCCAATGTTTAAACATTCACTTGGCCTAGGCCTACATTACATGCTGCAAATAAATCAGGCGAAATAGTTTGTCTAAATGACAGTTTCGTTTCACAAATATATCCTCTCTAGTCATACAACTTCATGGAAAGGTAAAGACATACATTATATGGCCTATATCTATAAAGATATACTCTGATACTTGTATAAATAAAATTATGTAACCTAACCTGCTTTCCACGTACAAGATAATCACACAGAACTAGGGTAAACTTTCAGTATTGATATATGGCAAAGTGATCACCTGACACCCCTCCCTCCCAACCCTACCTCCATGTATCTCTTCTTTTTTAAGTGTATGTATGAATAATGAACAATTTTGAATGATTTTGATAAAGTAGAATTGATAAAATGTGTGAACTGTTTGAATTGGTTTGAATTTTCATGTTATGTTAAAATATTATGTATATTTTGAAAATATTTGAAAAATAAAAATTTAAAAAGAATTATACGCATTGCTGCCACTAAGTAGTTACTGTTGAATTCCAGGTGGTTGAAAACTGGTGCCAGCGGCATGACTGTACAGGAGGTTGGGGTACCAACCGGGTTCGCTCCTGATCTGGAAAGCCTAGAAAAACTAAAGATTCCCACTCTAAAGAAAACTGAGACGGAAAACCGCAAAGTCATTCTGTATTTCGATGAGGTAGGACTATTATGCATATATGTAATTAGTAATAGTTTCGTGTAGGAATCGGGCGAGGATACAACTATTTAGCTTCACCATGTAGTATTGTTTTAACATTTTGGTGTTATGTTTTGTTTTTCTTTGTATCGAAGATTTGCATTTAGGAAGACAATCGAGATATTAGGGCTTATTTTAATGAAATACTCATTAAACAACTGTAAAGTATATATATCGATGAGCCATATAGTGACAAATCACTAGAGAAGTGCCTATATCTTGGTGGACTATGTAGAGATGAAAGACCATGCAGGAAAATGTCATTATATCATAGTGGGCATATAATGTACAGTTACTTATATACGCCGAGTTTTTAATTTCGCTAAATTTACAGATTCATCTAAATCATAGTTTAAAATGTTGCAAAATGTTAAATTTAAGCATGAATGACACTTTCAAAAGATACAAAGATAATTCGCGAAAAGACGCCCCTGCAAATAAGTTTCAGACAGTAAATTTCACTTGCGAAATTTAAGAACTACTAATGTTTTACACCAGGAAAGTATATTTTTATTAATTAAAGTTTGATGGACCATGTAGTCATGGGTACATGTTTTCTGTTGATATAGATTACCACCACCCCACTGTGCATTACAATGGACGCATTCAGGACCGACCAGGTAGCCAAGTCACAGCCAGCTCCTATCAGGGTCTACGACTACTACGAGCCAAGTATGTTATCTACTTGTAAATAGTTTGTTTATTCCGTATTTGCATATTACAGAGTTACCTCCCTTAGGTATCAACTGTGACGTCATTAGTTTTAGCGAAATCCACGTCTTTTTTCTGGAAAAAGTATGACGTTACGCTCGCAAATATATGACGTCACAATTAATGCCTACTCGCAAGGGCAAATAACTCTTTTAACATGCAAACACATAATACTATTTTGTTAACACCATTTATGAAAGATAATTGTTAGGTCTTTGCCATGAATATACGACAACACCATAGTAAGCGTCATGTTCGTCCTATAAATAATACATAATAATAGTTTAAAATTGTTTTCATTCTTGAGAAATTCAAGATGGCCGTCATGACTCCTAAAACGGGACAATTTAAAATAAAAAAATTCATTAATTTGAAATCATGGGTTTGTGGGGACACATTTGATATAAATGGCATTGTCTTGAAAATTACTGTTTCATACGATCACTTTAACGTAAGTACTAACGGTAGTAAGATATTTTTTATGTTTGTAGCATCCGTTACTTTGCCAAACAATCTATGTTAAAACTGTTAAATTGTTATTGCAGGTAACCAGGTTACCAAATTCTACCAGTCCACGGTGCTGAAGAATTCCGGTGTCTGTGATGTTTGTAAGGAATGTGGATGTGTACGTATAAATTAACCTAATTCGTCATCCCTCTTGAGGCATCCTCGGACCCAGGTGAAAATCGCACTGTCTTGTAACTACCTCTGGGAACACAGGCCGCCTTTGCTGCGGTCATGAATAATCCATCTCTTCAATCCTCGTTATTGAATGGTTCCGCCCCATGTTGAGGCGGAAATCCTGACAAATTGAAGTTAATGATATTACAGGCAGCATACCGTTGGGACTGTCTAGAGTTTATTAATACACCGAAGAATAATTTTACACGTGCAAACACTAATATTAAGATGTTCAATCTGAAGTTATACCTTGTTTTCATTAGATTGACCATCGGTTATTAAAATCCAACCACAAACAGTATGTTTTATTTGTATAGGGTATATGATATGCATTTTATGTTTTCGCTCACAGACCTAAATGCATATACTTATTTACAAGAGAACCGCAACAAATTTCGCCTATGTACCCAGCAGTAGAAAAAAGGTACTGCGATTGTATCTGAATCTGAGAATACTCCTGAGAGTGAGACAGAGAAATCTAAACCCGACGGATAATATTCATTTCTGTAAAAAACAAACCTATACTTTTACATACATGTAATACAATTCTTCTCCTTTCTGTCAACCGATTCCGTTTCACGAAATCAAAACAGACTTGTAATCGATATCAAGTCGATACTCTGGAGCATCATAGAGCGTTATGTTGTTTATCTAATGCGAAATTAGAGTAAAATTGGGATAACTGTGTATTATGACTATAATACAATGCTCAAAATAATTCTTGTTATTGTTTATTTTCAGGTTAAGCACTAAACTGGAATATGGAATATCAATAGTCTTATATAATGTGCTATGAATCTGAATGTTTGAATTTCCTGTGTATTATGATCTGTTTGTCTTTTTGTAAATAAAATATGATTCGTAAAGTTTTTAACTCTGTTTTAGCCAGTAACATAAAATGCAATACCAGAAATGAAAAACGTCAATAAAAAGTGCATATTGCTATTACATTTTGACTGCTTGCATCCTCGATATACCAGGGGTTATCATCAAAGAAGCGAGTTACGGTAGAGAATATAGCTTTGAAGTTGGGCGTCACTTATTTTATATCTTCCAATGAAGGTAGGCTAGATTCAAGCAAAAAAGTGCAAGTGTTTGTTCTGTAGCATATGCAAAATTACGTAAAGTGATGAACAGCTAAACAACTTTGGTAGTAACTTAATGAGACGGTAAACGAATGGAGAGGGACACAAAACTAGGTAGATGACCATAGTTAGTTAGACACACTTACGGATGGACTACAAGACAGGAAATACGGCCTGCCTGTTTGATTGCTTAAAATCGTCCGTCCATCGGAACCATCGAGCGACCAGTCAAACATCCTCACGTGCGTGTATCTGTCCCCTGGCCGAGACACACGAAAGTCTATAAAGGTAGTAATTTCTGCTCCTGCTTAGCGCTCAGCATTATTGAGTGGGATGACTGGTTCGCCCGTTTCAGCATAATGTGACCGGGAGGGGTGTGTTGCTTGGTGTCTGCGGCGGCATTTTCAGTGATATCGTACTATAAAAAAGACAAGAGTTCCACTATACAAGAAGACACAACACGAATATACCGCAGTCTCCAAAGACACACACCCACACTTCATACACGCTACACACCGCATACAGTGGAGGCCGTCCTTACATGACCCTGGCTGTTAAAGGGACTATAACTTTAGTTTTCATTGTTGAAAACAGATGCCAAGTGTTTTGCAACTTATTACGTATCCTCAAACTTACATTTTCTCGTAATTACAAAATTAGTTCCTTTAACGAAACTCTTAAAGATAATTTGCCATTTAGTTGTTTAAAAAATTGATCCAACCAAGTTTTAAAGAGCACAAGTAAGTTTTCGAATCAATCATTTTCAGGCCACAATTTAAATATCTTTTAGTTATTACATCCCTTTTAACTTTATAAAGCTTGCTGTTCCATAAAAATAAAAATAAAATAGTGGTATTCATTTTTAAGAAGAATGATTCTTAAGGATTTGGCAATGCCATAAATAAATTATTAAATAATAAAATAAGTAAAGATTTAATTATCTGAATTGGTGCTATCGCAGTAAGTTATCTTCTTTTCATCAAAGATTTCATTTTTAAATTATTTCTTATCAAAGTTTATCTTTGATATCTCATGCAAGTTATCATGGAAGCCAACACCTAATTAAGTAAATCTCTGTTCGCCCGACTGTTAGTTCAACTCTTGGAGAAAAATGTATTCAAGTATTCTTTTATAAAATTTAAGTTCAGTAATAGATTCTGTCAGTGATTGTTCTGAACCAAGAGCGAGGGAAGTATCGTCAGCATATTGTAATAGAAGAATGGGACAATTATTCATTTCGATACCTTTGATACTGCTATTCAGCACAAAGCAAAAAGATGAAATATGCAATGGGATCCCTCTTCCAACAGCCTCTTTGTACCTTCAAAAAAGTTGAAAGATATCCACCCTGATTCAGTGAACTTACATTATAATGATAATAATATCTGAGCCAAAAACAAAAAATCAAAAGACGTTTTCACCATGACACTGAATCAAAAGCTTTCCCAAAATCAATTTACAAAAAACATTCCAGGAATAGATTCTTCTGTGAATTGCATTAAATCATAAATCAACCTCGTATTTTTCCCCAATAACATGCCTCACGATAAAACCAGTTCGATCTTTATCTTTGATTTTATCTGATACGGTTATTTTTTATTCTGCGAGTTATTGAACCAGTTTTATAGATAGCAGTGAGCAAAGTGATAGGTCTGAAGTTTTTGATGAAATGTCTTGGGTTATCTCCCTTAGATATACAAGTTATAATCCCACGTAGCTGAGAAATAGAAAGTTCACCATCATTAAACCCAGAGTTGATTGATCTAACAACACTACCAAAATTAATCACATATAACGACCTTAAGGAATGTGACTATCATGACGTTGAATCAATGCCGATGGATTTGTGGAGTGAACAGTAAAAATAGAAGAAAGTGTAGTTGTCCAAGCCTCGGTCCCAGGTGTACGTTGCACTATCGTTTACTAACCCCTTGGACCATAGGCCGCATTTTTTGTGGTTCTAATAAATATTCCTAAAATACATCAATTAACAAGCTTGTTTAACTTATCGGCACCCTTGTGGAAGTGAAACAAAACAAAATAAAAAAAACTATACGACATAAGTTTAGATATGCACTCAAGCATGACACATGTAGGTCAGCCTTCACGTGCACAGAAACAGGATAATGTTGTACCAAACGAATATTTGGAGCTGAGAAACAAGTATATAATATCAAACATGTATAATAAACAAACTTAAACAACGAACACAATTTAAAAAAATGAAAATTATCACACGATTAAAGTTATGTAGAAGTTGCGAGTAGTATTAAATTATTATAAATATCAAGAACGTGTGTATATATCATTTACGTCCTTGAAATATATAAACAAGGAATATTATACCCGAAGTATGTTTTGAGATGCGAAATTTGACTGTGTCCGCCTGGAGCTAATCAAATGACCAGGTTTATATTTGGGTAATGCGTTATTCCCGATACCATGGCAAATGCGACTCATAGTCCCAGGGATTTGTAATTAAGCGTTAGTGCGACGATCACCTGGGACCGAGGATGTCATAACTAGCCAAACCAATGACATTGCCATCCACAGACCTGTGAGTACCAACGCCTATAAAATGAATTTAAGTTATGTGGTGAATTTTGCTAGAAATTTGGACAACTATACTTTCTTCCATAATATGCTCGAAAATGGATATGCTAAACTGAAGGCTGTTCAGGAGAAAAACCCTGACCAATCATAGCCCTGCAAAGATTAAAGAGAGAGCGACGCCCAACTTCAAAGTCACACAGTCAATCATATTGTACTGTTATTCGATTCTTTTGATGTACATCAATTTACCATTGGTTTCTGCTGCCTTCAGTTTTGCTATGAGTTAGTCCAGGCATGGATATAACGACAGTCATAGTAACTCTTGGAGTATCGAGGTAAACGAGAACTTCCTACAGTCACTATTACAAGTTGGTAATTAGAAGGTAGCAGTATGGGCATTCCTGGACAGAAGTCTACTAGATGGAATAACTATGTCGGAGGTGGCATTCACGAGATTGTGATGAATTTTGAACACCATGCATACTTACATGATTGCAGTGATGCCTAGACAGGTCGTGTAGTATGATATTCACCAAATGCACATGTTCTGTTCTACTATAGCTGTAGATTGCATATCTGGCGCCACGTCGTTACATCATTTCCAAACTATCGGTCCTTCTTTTAGTAGGGGTCCAGATAGTGGTTGCTTACTGTTGGTCTCACTAATGTGGTGTATACCTTGGTTTCGATGCTTTCGGAGTTGATGTTTACATTCCGATGGTCGGATTAGCTTTGGTGCTGAAGTTGATTATATGCTCGCTCCATTTCGTGTCATGTGTGATGGTGCATACTAGGTATTTGGCTTATGGTACTGCTTTCAATATGTGGTCATGGAGGGTGTATATGCAGCTGATCGTTTTTCTATTTCGGGTGCTAAATAGTAGATATTTTGCTGCGTGAAATATCATCTTCCATTGTTGTTCCCATGATGCTGTAGGGTGTAAGTGTCAGTGTCCGAAGTGATGGTGGGGTATATTATTGGGTCGTCTGCAAATTAGCTCATTTTTGTGTCATATTAAGTGGCATGCCATTTATGTAGATGAAGAACAGGCTAGGTCCTATTACAAATCCCCCGAGTTACTCCGGAGGCAACGTCAATATGATCCGATGTTTCCCCATCAACTAAAATACACTGTGCTCGGTCAGGTGGTAGAGCCTCATTCCAGCTGTTATTTTGCCTCAAAAATGCCGTAATGATGGAGTTATAAATGAGCAGGCTGTGGCGACATTAAACGCTTTTGAGAAGTTCATGATAAAACATCTCCCTGCTTCGTGTCTTCCGTGTTCCTTGTGATGTATTCAATGAATTCTAAAAGGTGTGTCTGAAACCACGCTGTAAAGGATCGAAGATGTTATACGCTCTGGTATTCTATTGAAGATTTTCCCCTTGTTGGCTATATATAAAAAAAAATCCAGTAGGTCTGGACATCTTGTAATAGGTTTAGTAATAAATTGCAGCAAAAACTATTCTGTAAGTATTCCACACACTTGTATCATCGCGTTTCCATGCCACCCCCTTTGGTGTTCCACGTATCCAAGTCCATGTCTGGGTGGTTGAATCCCATGAGTAGTGCTAGTTGAGAGTATCCTTTGCTTGAAACTTTGTTGATAAGATGTAGTTTGATTTCTTTTGCACAAAGGATTTTGATTATGTAAATAATCAAACCTCTCTGACAGTACTGTTATCAACTACATGTGTCTCCTGTTATTTATTTATCCGAGTTTTTGGACTGGTTGGGAAGATTATTTTGGGCTGATCTACATTTTAAGGTTTCGAATGTAGTATGATGATTATTTATTCCTCGCTTCTGAGTTTCGTAACCTTTCTGGCCCATGGTACGCCTCCGACTTCTAACATCAATTGTTTCCAGATGCTGGACTACGCATCTAATGATAATGAAAACAAACAGACTTTTCTTAGACGATCAAACCAATGAAATACTCTAAGCTGAGAGCAACACCAAAATGAATTCCTGTTTGGTCTCGAACTTGCAATTCATAGAAGTAGCCATAATAGAATATATTTTTAGAAATCTTGTTGCTACTATATGTAGGGGGATAATCTAAAGAATAAAGAAATACCCTTCAAGATTTAGTCAATCTGATAATTTAGGCCCCTCCCACAGCACCCTGGGGGACACATAATTCCAAATGATGATTGGCCTTGGTCCAAAGAAGGCATGTACCAAATCTCATGGAATCTGCTTCAATGGATTTAGGGGAAGAATTCGAAAATGTTAATTATTTACAGACACAAGATGGACAACGCACGATGATGGATAAAATTAAAAGGCTATTAGAATTGGTCACTTGATTTTGTTGTAGTTGACCTAAAAACCAATGAAAAAATTAAGACAGTAGAACACAGATACATGTGATTAAAGAAAAACAAAATCATAAGACGTATACAGAAGATTTTATTGATTTAACGCCGACCTTTCTTTGATCTGGCTGACGGGTCAGGAAAGCTGAGTGGAAGGTTCAGTGAGGCTGAGACAGTAAACTGTTCCCCTGCGGTTTTCTTGGTGGACAAAGTACAACCCAAGGCGCGGAAGTGGTTCTGCATCCTGGAAGAAAGAGTGACACAAAAACTGTGGTTTTCTCTCATACACTTTGGATATTGTAAATGAACATATTTTAGTAAAAATTATATTTTATCACTTTTCACTGAAGATTTTTTAAAGTAAATCATAAGGGGAATAATTCATGTACATGTACCACATGGTACCACATGGTACCTAATAACGTTTGTGCGGGACTAGCATCTTCAGTGGTATTGTGATGCAATTATATATAACTATTTGTAATCTTTGCGCTGAACTGACGTAAGTGCAGGATATCATCTTTTGATGTCATTCCATCACCAATAGAAACAATAGTCCTGCCCAAACGTTATTTGGTATCATGTGGTATGTAAATTATTCCCCTAGCTCTAACTATATTTTCAGTACCTCATTGTGACATAAATCTTCACTAAATTCATCACTATGTAAAAATAAATTTGTTTGAAAATTTGATTGAGCCAAAATTACGCTTACAGTAGGTAAAATTGTAGTCAGTGTTTGTAATCCCTCTCCTCACACAGCTACATGATATGGTAAGTTTAAGACAAGTTTTTCCACCCAACAATCCATTGTAGATATAGTTTGTTTTCATCTCTATTTTGAATAAATGTGATTTATAGGGACGTTTGATGGACAGTTCTGCATTAAGACAATACTTGGGGCCGCTGTTGCGGAGTGATTAAGATGTCAAGGCACAGTGCCACAAGCCCTCCACCTCAGGGTCACAAGTTTGAATCCCATGAATTTTTTTCCAGGTACTCTTTCCTCTACCCCTAAAACCTGGCACATCCTTAAATGACCCTGGCTTTAAATAGAATATCAAACTACATAATAACATCAAATAATGTTAAAGGCCCACTACCTTTTCAAAAACAAAAAATAACAGGTTTCTTCAAAACAATATTAACATCTTCATGGTATAAGTTGAGTTACAACACCAAACAATGCAAGTTTCCCTGCGTAGTCATGTTAACAGTGAAGACTTATTTTGCTGTTTTTCTATCCGACGTAGTGATGGTCAACTAACGTGTGGTAATTTCAATGACAGTGGAAAAACATGATATGAAAATTAACACTGAATTTATTTAAATTAAATTATTCAGAAGGTGATGATGAATAGCATTATTACTTATAACTTTTCATACTCTACAAAATTATCAATCTCGTTTTACATGCTCATTTTAAAAAATCAAAAGCCATTTCGGAAAGGAAGAGAACCTTTAAATTACTTGATACTAAGCTTACCTGATGAGGGAAAGTTTTAAATCCTTAATTAAATCGGTGACATCCACTTTGAACTCGTCTATAATAAGACATAACACCAGGATGTAAGATATTGTTTTGTCCTTCAGTCGGGCTGGCCTGTACCTGCAACACAGGTTAGGTTTAACCTTGGTTGAAAAATGAAAAAAATAAACTGAAGTCCTATTCGGAAGTAAGATGTGTAAAAAAGTGTCCGCTGAAAGTGACTACCGGTATTAAACTTGGCTGAGCTCTTAAGGCATTTAACTTCGATACTTACTTTTAAGAAAATCCGTTTACATTTGTTACAATTATTGCACAGGGTAATGGCAGAAAATGACATTTTTTGTTCATCAAAGGGCCATAACTCCACTACATAATGTCGGCCAAACGTGCCAATCAAACTTGGTCAAGCCCTTAAGGCATTTGACTTTGTTACCATGTTTAATGAAAATCGGTTAATATCTATCAGATTTATTGCAGGGAAATTGCAACAAATGACTTTTTTTTTTATTAAAGATGCTCCATCGCCGACAAATAGTATTTTTTGACTATAAAAAACAGGAGCACACGATTTAGTATTTTTCTTCAGTTACAAAAATTACTTACTTTACACCATTACCACCTTTGAAAAGTTTGAGCTTCTAATTCTTCGTCAAGTTAAAAATATGAAAAATAATTAATTGCATCCCAAAAAAATTCTGACGCACTATATCCTTTTATGGAATGAAGTACTGATTGCGCATGCATCAAAGGCAAAATGAAAATGTATGTATCATTTTTGTGTTAATTAGACATACATACACACGATTGAACACCAATTATTGTTCAAATAATGAATATCATTCATGCTCTGTCGGCGATGGAGCATCTTTAAATCAAAGGGCCATAACTCTGCTAAATAAAGTCTGTCGCAAGTGGCGATCAAACTTGGCTTAAGACATTTAACTTTGTTTCAAACTTGACTAAAGACGTTTAACTTTTTTTAAAAGTTCGAAGAAAATCAATTAATATTTATTACAGTTATTGTACGGAAGTGGCAGAAAATGACTTTTTTTTTATTAAATCAAAGGGCCATAACTCTGCTAATTAAGATCTGCCAAAAGTGGCGATCGAATTTGGCTAAGCCCTTAAGGCATTTAACTTTGTTACCAAGTTTTAACAATATTAGTTTTAACATTTGTAGGCTATTACACAGAAACCGCAGAAAAATGACATTTGTTGTAAATTAAAGGGCCAGAACTCTGATAAATAACATCTGCTGAAAGAGTTGATAGAACCTGGCCAGTCACATAAGGCATTCAACATTCAGGGATCAATCTAGGTTTGGGGGGAAACTACCCTTTTTTCAAAATAGGGGAAAAGTTTGGTGAAATATAGGGGAATGTGAATCTTCTTATTTTGGTCCAAAATTGTATTCATTTTGACGATAAAGGACTGTAAAACAACTTATTTTAGCTTTAGATTTAGTAAAGCAAGATTTTAAGCTCAAAATTTGAGTTTATCATAAAAAATGCAGTAGCTGCATGTTAAATATGAAGAAATTTGCAAACAAAAGTCTAGAAAATTTAATGAAAAATAAGTCACAGGGGAAATTCTGATACAAAAACAGTGATTTTTTAGCTTCAAATGGGGAATTTTTAAATCTTCAGGGGAATTTTAGGCCAGAGGGCAATTCATTCCTTGACGGGAAATTTACCCATAAACGGTAATAAATCTGAGATAGATGGATCCCTGACATTGTTACCAAGTTTGAAGAAAATTGGTTAATATTTATTACAGTTATTGTATGGAAGTGGCAGAAACTGACTTTTTTAATTTTAAGCAAAGGGCCATAACTCGGCTAAATAAGATCCGTTGAAAGTCACGATCGAACTTGGCCGAGTCCTTAAGGCATTTAATCTTGTTCTTAAGGTTGAAGAAAATCGGTTAACATTTGTTACACTTGTTGCACGGAAATGGCAGAAAATGATGTTTTTAGTAATTCAAAGGACCACAACTGCGCTAAATAGGGTCCATCGACAGTCGCGATCAAACTTGGCCGAGCCCTTAAGGCATTTCTATCATAAGATTGCACGATTGTGTTACAGTACTAGTGTATCGACTCACTGTAGTAGATTACATCGCTACATGTTACAGGTGAAGTGCCTATGTAACACGCATTGTGATTGGCTGAGTTGATCTAAAAATAGAAGAGAAAAACGTGTGTGCACAGTACATAAAGCTGGGTTTTTTAGCCTGCCATGCTTGGTCTCATTTTCTTCCGATATAATTTAACAACTTCTTCACTGACCTTTGTTGGTGTCATGATAGACCGAACACGTGGAAGCAGAGAACCATGTTGTTCCTCGCACAACTTTGCGATGTTTCCGACAGGTGGATTTACAAACGTCGGCCGCTTTAGATATATTTCCATAGGACACCCCATGCCATCATTGTACATTTTCACTACCCTTTCGCGTACTTTTAGATCGGTTCGTGGCTTTGACATGTCGACATATGATCGGTTGAGGACTGCTTCTAATTTTGGCTGTGATCGGTTGAACCGCTTCTAATTTTGGCGCAATTTTAGCGAGAGATTAAAATAGTAACGTAACGTTACACATGTGCAAACACACATGTATCTTACCGGTAACTTATAATATGCACGCGTTGGCAGCTTGGCGATCGACGATTTTTAGTACTTCCACACTTTTTTATTCAGTATAATGTTCAAATTCAGAGTTAAATTGACATTTTAAATATACCTTACCATAATTATGAAACTGAACAGTTGTTTTAGCAGATACTTTCTTCTTGACCTTCATATTTATTCATTAACGGTACCAGTATTATCATGTTTAAATCAATATTATGTATTCTTCTACAGCTAGTATAACCTGATTGTGTGTTATCTCTTTCCATGTTTGATTTTTTTTCAATCATCTTATTTATATATTTACAACAGCTATTTCAGGAAAATCTGTCGGTCAAGTTCGTCACATGTGCTAGGTGTACTACGGAAAAAACCACCCAACAGTCATGTATATTACAGCGCGAATTCTATATATCAGCGTTATTTATTTTTATAGCGTAATACTTCTATTTTACAAATATTAATTTTTCAGATGTTTATCTATGAACATTTGTAATTGTTTCGACGTACTTACAACGTCCCGATTGCACAAATAGGTTGCATTGTGTAACGTTTATTTATATACACACTTCAGCCAATCACAATGCGTGTGTACGCGATCAAACTTGGCCGAGCCCTTAAGGCATTTAACCTTGTCACTAAGTTTGAAGAAAACCGGTTTACAGTTGTTACAGTTATTGCACGGAAACAAAGTGTGACAGATAGACGGACGGACAGACATATAGACAGACAGACAGACAGACGGACAAACCCAAATTAATATCCCCTGTTTCGGAGAAAGCAGGGATAATAACTGCCAATACGGTAAAACCCATGTAAGGCTGTATTTCCCTCGCCTATGGATACACCTACACAAAATTTATAAAGTATTATAATTGAAGCAAAATGGAAAAAGGTAGGTCACAGTGACCTAATTCTGGTATGAGACAGATATAGATTTACATGTAGTGTTTAAGCCAAGAAAATTATTGAATTTATGGGAGTTGAAAAAGATGATATATGGGAAATACATTAAAGTCAGCTATCATTGTATTGACAGTGTTACCAAAGGGACTTGTAATGTGTAACCATGGGCACTTGTAATGTGTTACTTGTGAATTTTTACCACAGGGACTTGTAATTGGTTAGAACAAGGACTTGTAAAGGGTTACCACGGGTACTTGTAATGGGTTAGTACAAGGACTTGTAATGGGTTACCACAGGGAATTGTTATGGGTAACCACAGGGACTTGTAACGTGTTACCACAGGAACTTATAATGTGTTACCACAGGGACTTGTAATGTGTTACCACAGGGACTTGTAATGTATTACCACAGGGACTTGTAATGGGTTAGTACAAGGACTTGTAATGGGTTAATACAAGGACTTATAATGGGTTACCTCAGGGACTTGTAATGGGTTACCTCAGGGAATTGTTATGAGTAACCACAAGGACTTACCACAGTTACTACAGTAATGGGTTACCACAGGGACTTGTAATGTGTTACCACAGTAATGGGTTACCACAGGGACTTATAATGTGTTATCACAGGGACTTGTAATGTATTACCACAGGGACTTGTAATGTGTTACCACAGGGACTTGTAATGGGTTACCACAGGGACTTACAATGGGTTACCACAGGGACTTGTAATGGGTTACCAAGGGGACTTGTAATGTGTTACCACAGGGAATTATAATGAGTTACCACAGGGACTTGTAATGGGTTACCACAGGGACTTACAATGGGTTACCACAGGGACTTGTAATGGGTTACCAAGGGGACTTGTAATGTGTTACCACAGGGAATTATAATGGGTTACCACAGGGACTTGACAGGGATTTGTAATGGGTTACCAATGGAACTTGAAATGTGTTACCACAGGGACTTGTAATGTGTTACCTTCTAGATCGCCCTTCTGTGTCCAATTTCATAGTGAATCTATTCAGCAGCTGGGTTCTCACGACTCCAGGCCACTCTTCTGGTAACGGTGCTGTAACACCAAGTTAGAACCACAAACATCAGCACAAGAACAGTGGATGATGGATGGAAGGACAGAAGGACGGACGAAGGATGAAAAGTGATTTGAATAATAACAAATAAACATAACAAATTGTATTTAACTCCCCTAGCTGAATTATTGAATATTAAAGACAAAAATCAGTTGTGTACAAATTTGAATTCAGAACATATACATGTAAGTTGATATCAGTCAAAAGTTTGAATATATTCCCTATGAAAGAAGTCTGTTCTGTCAATTGATCGATGGATGGACACTGTAGACACATTGGTTTCAGACCATCAGACCAGTACAATAGACAGACATAACATTCAGAAAAATATTTCAGAGTGAATCAGATACTACCTTTCTGTGTTAAGACTCGGACGTTGATACTGTTAAATGTGATCAGGTAGTGAAGGTACAGCAGGCATTTAGACTTCTCCCATCGTTCTGTTTCTGACAACGGCAAGCTCATCAGATGATTTGTAATGTATAAAGGATACCTACAACAAAAATAGTATCAAATAATTCTCCAGGCTAATAAACATTGCCTATCCAATTTAAAACACTCTTCCTACACACGAGATCCCTGTCAAAATAAAAGAGAAATCTTTTCTACGATTTTTTTTTTTTTTTTTTTTTTTATACTAATTTCATTGAAACATTTGATAACAAGGGGGATTCATTCATAAAATCTGATAACTTTGTCATAGATGACTGTTTTAAAATTTTGATTTCCATCATTCACAAAATGATATGGTTACAACTAAGCATCAAGAAAAATTTGAAATTGAAGTTTGGAAAATATGCTGTCAATACTTCTGATCCTGCGAATACTTCTTAAGCAATAGCATTCACAATCCAATGGAACTAATTCATGTACCACGTGATACCCTTTAATGTTTGTGTGGGACTAACTAGTATCTCCAGTGGCCAGTGGTAATGGAACATAACTCATTGTAATCTTCCCGCTGAAATGACATTAGCGTGGGATATCATCGTTTTGATGTCTTTTCATCACCAATAGAAACAATAGTCCCACACAAACGTTATCAGGTATCACGTGGTATGTGAATTATTTCCATTGTGCTATTATACCAATCCCCCTACAGAAAATTTCACTTCCAATAGAATTTCCACTTGAAATTCCAGTGACACAACAATTTCCATCGGAAATCCCATAATTCCACTGGGAAAAAAAATTCCAGTGAAATTTGGTATTCCAGTGAAATTTGGTATTCAAGTGAAATTTTCTGTAGGGCACATACATTTTCAATAACAGTGAAGAATGTTGGCATATATTACTGTACAATTTCTCTTAAAATCCCAGTTTTAATTGTCTACATACTCATTCTGTTCCTTCCACTGGCTGATTTGCTCGAACGTAGAATTATAGAACACACTTGCTGGAGTAGTTAAAGCTTCCATCTCCCTCTCGCTAATGACTGAAATGAGAAGGTAATTATACATTTAAACAATTCAAACCAAGCCACTTCTACGAGTCCAAAAAGGCCTATAACATTCATCTGCCTGTCATCTCATATATTCTTTCATACCTACGGGTGTAATACTGGCTGGTCTAGGGCAATACACTCATGTCGCCTGAGGCTGTATTGCATGGCTACCCATGCAATTAAGCCTCTTGTCGTCATGGCATCAACAAAATTTCTATTTCCTCGGCAAAATTTTAACTTTTTTTTTTCCACACACTTGACTGGTTTTACTATAAAAGTTACAAACAACGGAATTCTTATTGAAAATATCACTTAAGTTTTCATGAAAAATTGACTTTCAGCCTTAGATTTCTTAGAATTTATTTCAAAATAGCCGGATATTATAGTTGTAAAATTGCAATAAAATGTTGAGTTATGAAAGAAAAATACTCTTTCATAAGTGGATATGAAGGATAGGGATATTCTACCCTCGGGATCACAAAATGTTGCAAAACCCTCGGCAAGCCTCTGGTTTTACTACATGTTGTGACCCTCGGGTAGAATATCCCTATCCTTCATATAAATATCCACATATGAAAGAGACCTATATTACATCATGCAACACTAACTCATTCAAAACAAGCATAGTAGTACTCACAACTCACAAAGAGATCCAATCATTGAAAATCAATCAAACGTTCTCTGTTTCCCCCTTACTTTGCATTTAAAAGTATTTATTCTTCCTTACTTTTCTTTTAAAACTTTTTATTCTTCCATATTTTTTTCATTAGCAGGGTTTTTTTTTTTTAATCTTCCTTACTTTTTCATTTATTTTCTTAAATCTTTCTTACTTTTCTATTAGAAACTTTTTCTTAAAATGAACAATGATTTAGCTTCAATTTGGTCAAAACTCAATATCCCTTCAGTACTTTCTGGGGTATATGGGCAATGAACATAATTGTCCAAATTCGTTATGGTTGTCTATCAACCATAATTTCTTTTGATAACTCCCAAAATACAATACATATTTTTACAACTAGGGACCTACTTTAAGGAACCAACACATACAATTTGAGACAGATCCTTTCAGTACTTTGTGAAAAATAGCGGTAACAATAATTCTTTACAAAAGGACACTGGGACCGTTGGAAGGATAGACAGACAATGGTCCAAAGACGAAAATTAATTTGGATAGCTTACTATATGATGATGGTGGGCTAACATTCCACATTCCTGTTTTCCAATCTTTGGCCCCATAACGTTTTTAAAGAATCAATTTAGTACCTATCAGAAGCTTTAATTGTCAATATCAAAAATGTGACTGGTACCACAAGTCAAGGATCCTTTAGAGGGATCTATATATGAAATTTTAAGAATTTATGTATTTAGTTAGGGATATCTGCTAGTTTATAAATCACTGCTGATTGCGATATCAGTATTAATTTAGAAATCATTATTGATTTAGATATCAGTGAGGATTTAGATATCAGTGATACACGGTATACTTACTGTCATGTAGACCATACACATCCTCTGGTGAGCTGGCCTCTTTGTTACATGGTGGGATACTACTGTCTGTCTGATCTTCAGCTAAACAAAAGTGTGTAGATAGAATAGTACAGATATAAAGAATATTTATCAAAGGTTCATTATCTCAACAAGATCATCTGACTTACACGTATGGTTTGAGCCCCTTTTAGACCCCCAAAACCATCTTTTTTTAAACTAAAGGTTAAGAAATGAAGTTGTCATAGCTAAAATAT
Source organism: Argopecten irradians (assembly GCF_041381155.1). NCBI lineage: Eukaryota > Metazoa > Mollusca > Bivalvia > Pectinida > Pectinidae > Argopecten > Argopecten irradians. The sequence goes on along the minus strand of NC_091140.1, from coordinate 29,920,543 downwards.
TTAGTATATCTCCAAATTGATTGTAAAGGAAGTTTCTAATTTTGCTGCTTTTGATGTCATGTTAACCATCTGAAATATACATTTGGAAATTTTGCCAATTTTTTTCCTACATATATATGCATATTTTTTGTCTAAGAAACAATAGAGCGCAAACTTTAACAAACTTAGAATTTAATGAAAATAAGTACCGGTAGACGTTTCAGATACATCTTTAAGGAATATCAAGTTTTCTCAAGAATGCCCTAGGTTTTCTTGATGAAAAACTTGGCAAAAAATTGACAAAAATTGACAAAATTTCAATAGTGACAACATCATATATCAAGTCTGCTTAATTTGAAATATATTTTACTGCATCTCATATATGGTTACTTTAAATTACTTTTAATAATTAAAGTCCAGTGTCTGTCCAAGACTTATACAGAGATTTTAGGGTATTAGTTTATATTTTCTTTGCCCACATTACTACCTACCTTGTGCCCTTGATATGTGTGATAGTTGTGTAATGGCTTGAGTTGCTGCAGAGTCCATGATAGTCTCAATAGATTTCGCTGCAGATTTGCTCCTCAAGCGATTCTCCATGGCTTTTTGTTTCTTCTTACTACCAAATGCTTCCGTGAGATAATCATTCTGAAGCAGGAAAATTAAAATTTGCACGAAATTCTCAGAAATTGACTTTCTGATCCCAAACTTCATTGCAGTCTGTAATGTTATACATTAGACAATTATGACAAAATATTTTAGTAACTGAATTTTCAAATGATAAGTGAGAAATAGAAGTGGAAACTTTTCCAAAAAGGTTGCCTGATGACATCCTGATATCTGATCAGCCACAAGATATGTTTTATGCATAACTAGAGACTATGGAGAACCCACAGACATATATGAATTAAGATCCCTTCAGTACATTCTGAGAAGTAGCAATAGCAAGAATCAGAGAAGGACTTAAGCAGGGATAGAGAGGTGACCAATGCACAGGCGAAAGGATATTTGATTACAGTTTAGTTAACCATCTGATTATCAAGCGATTAAAATGTTTCTATTTGTTTCAATTAACAAGAGGCCCATGGGCCTTAACGGTCACCTGTGTTCAGATACAGAATGAAACAAAGACATGCATATAAACACTATATATTTGCCCATCAGGCCCTTGAAGTCAGTCAGTGATTTTATAAATTTGACTTTTTAATCTATGAAGATTATTTGGTTCCATCAAATCTGTGAAATCAGAAGAAAGATTTTTGAAATAATATCCATTTTGACCCCTTTTGGCCCCACCCCTCTGGCCCCTGGGGGTCGGCCAGGACCAATATGGATATGATGTGAAAATGCTATCTCAGACTAATAATTCTAACCCAGTTTGACTAATTTCCTATGAAAAATAGGCAAATAATGTTCATAAATGTGTTTTTCCTATATAAACTAAAGTAAACTTGACCCCCTCCCCAGAGGGAAACATGGGACCCCAGGGCCATGAAATTCACAATTTTTGTAAAGGACTTTAAGACCTTTCAATCTATGCAGAGTATTTGATTCTACCAGTTCCAGAATTTCAGAAGAAGATTTTTGAAGTTTTAGCCTATTTGACCCGTTTTGGCCCCGCCCCTAAGGCCCCTTGGGATCAGTCATAGAAAATTTGGTAATAAGATTCAATGGTCATCACATAGGGATAATTCTGACTACAATTGACTAATTTCCTATTATAATGACTAAATAATGCTCAAAAATGTGTTTTCCCTATATAAACTACAGTAAACTTACCCCCCTCCCCAGGGGGAAACCTGAGACCCAAGGGTCATATAATTCACAATTTTCATAAAACACCTTAAGACCTGCCTTTTTTATGACGAGTATTTGATTCTACCATTTCCAGTATTTAAGAAGAAGATTTTTAAAGTTTTAGCCTATTTGCCCCTTTTGGCCCCGCCCCTGTGCCCTGAGGGGGTTGACCAGGACCAATATAGATATAATATTTAAATGTTATCTCAGGCTAATAATTCTAAACAAGTTTGACTCATTTCCTATGAAAATTGAGCAAAAAATGCTCATAAATGTGTTTTCCCTATATAAACTATAGTAAACTTGACCCCCTCCCCAGGGGGAAAACGTGATGGGTCATATAATTCACAATTTTCATAAAACACCTTAAGACCTGTCCATCTAAGAAGAGTATTTGGTTCTACCATTTCCAGTATTTAAGAAGAAATTTTTTAAAGTTTTAGCCTATTTGCCCCTTTTGGCCCCGCCCCTCTGCCCGAGGGGGTTGACCAGGACCAATATAGATATGATATTAAAATGTTATCTCAGGCTAATAATTCTAAACAAGTTCGACTCATTTCCTATGAAAATTGAGCAAAAAATGCTCATAAATGTGTTTTCCCTATATAAACTATAGTAAACTTGACCCCCTCCCCAGGGGGAAACGTGAGACCCCAGGGTCATATAATTCACAATTTTTGTAAAGGACCTCAAGACCTTTCCATCTATGAGTATGTGATTCTACCATTTCCAGGATTTCAGAAGAAGATTTTTGTAGTTATAGCCTATTTGACCCCTTTTGACCCCACCCCTAAGGCCCCTGGGGGTCAGTTATGGAAAATTGGTTAATAGGATTCAATGGCCATCTCATACAGATAATTCTGACAATATTTGACTCATTTCCTATTACAAATGATCAAATAATACTCAAAAATGTGTTTTCCCTATATAAACTATAGTAAACTTAACCCCCTCCCCAGGGGGAAACCTGAGACCCCAGGGTCATATAATTCACAATTTTTGTAAAGGACCTCAAGACCTTTCCATCTACGAAGAGTATGTGATTCTACCATTTCCAGGATTTCAGAAGAAGATTTTTGAAGTTATAGCCTATTTGACCCCTTTTGACACCGCCCCTAAGGCCACTGGGGGTCAGTTATGGAAAATTGGTTAATAGGATTCAATGGCCATCTCATACGGATTAATTCTGACAATATTTGACTCATTTCCTATTACAAATGATCAAATAATACTCAAAAATGTGTTTTCCCTATATAAACTATAGTAAACTTAACCCCCTCCCCAGGGGGAAACCTGAGACCCCAGGGTCATATAATTCACAATTTTTGTAAAGGACCTCAAGACCTTTCCATCTACGAAGAGTATGTGATTCTACCATTTCCAGGATTTCAGAAGAAGATTTTTGAAGTTATAGCCTATTTGACCCCTTTTGACGCCGCCCCTAAGGCCACTGGGGGTCAGTTATGGAAAATTGGTTAATAGGATTCAATGGCCATCTCATACGGATAATTCTGACAATATTTGACTCATTTCCTATTACAAATGATCAAATAATACTCAAAAATGTGTTTTCCCTATATAAACTATAGTAAACTTAACCCCCTCCCCAGGGGGAAACCTGAGACCCCAGGGTCATATAATTCACAATTTTTGTAAAGGACCTTAGGACCTTTCTATCTATGAAGAGTATTTAATTCCATCACATCTGTGAGTGGAGAAGAAGATTTTTGAAATTTTAGTCAATTTTACCCCTTTTAGCCCCTCCCATAGCTCCCTGGGGGGTGGGGACCATATAATTCACAATTTTGATTGGCCTTATGCCTTAGAAGGTTTGTGCAAAATTTCATTGAAATTGCTTCAGCAGTTTTGGAGAAGAAGTTGAAAATGTAAATTGTTTACGGACATACGACGCACGACGGACGACGGACGACGGACGACGCACGACGGACGACGGACGACGACGGACAAAAGGCGATTAGAATAGGTCACTTGAGACTTCGTCTCAGGTGACCTAAAAATCTCATTCTGTAATAAATCTTAATTTTGTGGAGACTATTTTGCTGCAATAATTTTTTTCTATTTTTAATCTCCCATGAAATCACGAAATGTAATCATGCACGAATAGAAGCTCACAATAAATCATTCCTTTAAACTAAGTTGACCCCTGAATGAATTTTAAAAACAAAACCCATTTTTGAGATGGTTGAAATTGTTCACCGACCAAAGGACAGAGGAAAAGCCTTTGCAGAATGCCGACAAGAGATCTTTATAAGGGAAAAAGATTCTGTTTACTTAATTCATTAAATGTTTTCATTGTTTTGTTAGTATCATATTAGACCCTATAAGAGCTTTGGGTGCTTAAAACAGTGTTAGAAAATAAGGGTGGCTGAATAGAACCAAATTTGGACTAGCTTTTCATAAAATTATTGAAAAAAAAAAGAAAAAAGTCATAAATCAGTTTGGAAAATGAAATCAATTAAGCAAACTTACGGTTTTCATATTCTCAGTATGTGTATACATTTAAGTTTAGGTCAGTGAAACTGAGGCCTTAATAAGTAGCAGGGGCGCTTATAGGGATGGGGGGGGGGGGGGGGGCACTTATTTGGTCGAATACCGTATATTGTATTAAAAATACAAACAGGACTACAAACCTTTTCCAGATAGCTTTTTGATGCGTCGTCCTTCTGGCTCTCCTCTTCATCACCTGTATAGAGAATATAATTTTAACAATTAACTCATTTACTCCGGAAAGTAAATAATGGACTTTTCTTGTCTTTGATCTCACAATTTGCATGTGTATGTTTTGTAAAGTAGTTTCAAATATACCTAAAATACTATACATGGAGGAATGTCCACACAACAAATCCTTTGAGTAATTAATGCAAATTTCCCATGTTTACAGGTATTTGAAAACAAACTTTTAAAACTCCATTTTTGGAGCCCAAAATGATTTAAAATCATTTAGTACATACTGATTTGAATGAACTTTCTTAATTTCTCTTATTGAGCTCTGTCCCTCCCACCCAAGCAGGGAATCAGACTCTACGTTTAAACAAGTTCCCTTTATTTAAAATATCCTTCCCCTTTGGAATGTTTCTGAACAAAGGTTTGAATCCATTCAGTGCTTTAAGACTTGAGCAAAAAGTTGACAGAAGTCATGTGATGGAATTGAATGCGAATTATGGTATAAGATCACCGCATAATTTTGGCTCATTAATCTGTGGGTTTGCTTATTCATTGACAGTACAGATTAGGGTAGGTTATGCACCCAGTATATATGGATACACTTACCTTGTATTTTTGGTAACATGCTGAAGATCTGAGTGTCACATATCGTCATTTTCCCACGATCTCTAATTCCCACAAAGTACCTGATAGAACAATGTAACATTCAGTATCATTCACTGGGTGTAAATACACCTTAAAACAGTCATACTAATTAAAGCCATAGTCTGAGCCCACCAAACTTTATTGCTTTGATAGAAACCAAAAAGCAAATATTGGAATTTTCCAATGTACAGGCTATCTAAGGAGTGATTATCTAGTAAACAAGAGGCCCATGGGCCTTAAAGATCATCTGCTATTTTATACAGATTGGTTACATCATTTACTAGCCAACTGATGTCTTTTGTTCACAAAGTAGGAACATAGATCTAATAGGTCTACATACAAAGTTTCATCAAGTTTGGTGCATATTTACTCAAGGTTCAATAATTATTATTGCAAAGGGCAATAACTCCGTAATTAAATTAGAGTCAAATCAAGCTGATTTTAGAACTCATCCAAGATATTTCCAATGTTAGTCAACATACAAAGTTTCATTATGCTCATTTCATATTTACTCCAGTTATCGTGTTCACAAAGTCCAATAATAATTATAAGTGCAAAGGGCAATAACTCTGTAAGTAAGTGTTGAATCGCATTGATTTACGAACTCGTCCAAGATCTTTCAAATATTAGTCTACATATAAAGTTTCATTAAGCTCATTTCATATTTACTCAAGTTATCATGTTCAGAAGGGCAAATAACAATTATTAGTGCAAGAGGCAATAACTTATGTTGAATCATGCTGATTTTTGAACTCGTCCGAGATCTTTCCAATGCTAGTCTACATACAAAGTTTCCTCAAGCTCAGTTTATACTAACTCCAGTTATCGTGTTCACAAGATCAAATAACAATTATTAGTGCAAAGGGCAATAACTCTGTAAATAACTGTCAAATCGCGCTGATTTTCTATTTCATCCAACATCTTTCCAATTCTAATTTACAAATGTTTCATTAAGCTCGGTGCGTATTAACTAACATTATCGTGTTTACAAGGTTCAATAATTATTATTGCAAAGGGCAATAACTCCGTAATTAAGTTAGAGTCTAATCACACTGATTTTCGAACTCATCCAAGATCTTTCCAATATTAGTCTACATACAAAATTTCATTAAGCTCAGTCTATAATAATAATTATTTGTGCAAATGGCAATAACTTTGTATATTACAGTTGAATTGACCTGATTTTCCAACTCTTCCGAGATCTTTCCAATCTTAGTCTACATACAAAGTTTCATTAAGCTCAGTTTATATTTACTCCAGTTATCACGTTCACAAGGTCCAGTAATATTTATTAGTGCAAAGGGCAATAACTCTGTAAATAAGTGTTGAATCGCATTGATTTACGAACTCGTCCAAGATCTTTCAAATATTAGTCTACATATAAAGTTTCATTAAGCTCATTTCATATTTACTCAAGTTATCATGTTCAGAAGGGCAAATAACAATTATTAGTGCAAGAGGCAATAACTTATGTTGAATCATGCTGATTTTTGAACTCGTCCGAGATCTTTCCAATGCTAGTCTACATACAAAGTTTCCTCAAGCTCAGTTTATACTAACTCCAGTTATCGTGTTCACAAGGTCAAATAACAATTATTAGAGCAAAGTGCAATAACTTTGTAAATTACTTACGAATCACACTGATTTTCAAACTCATCCAAGATCGTTCCAATGTTAGTCTACATCCAAGCTTCAGTTCATACTTACTCAAGTTATCGTGTTCACTAGTCCCAATAATATTTATTAGTGCAAAGGGCAATAACTCAGTAAACTACTGTCGAATCACACTGATTTTCGAACTCGTCTGAGATCTATCTATAGCTAGTCAACATCAAAAGTTTCACCAAGCTTGATTTATATCAACTCCAGTTATCGCGTTCACAAGGTCCAATCATAATTATTAGAGCAAAGGGCAATAACTCCATAAATTACTGTCGAATCAGGCTGATTTTCGAAATTGTCCGAGATCTTTCCATTATTAATCTACATACAAAGTTTCATTAAGCTCTGTTGATACGACGGTCGAAGGAAGACCCACGTCGACGACAAAAGACTATCGCAATAGGTCACCATGACCTATGGTCAGGTGACCTAATTACCGATATACATAATACTTACTTGCAGAAATGTTGTGATCTATCTGCAGACACACCAAAGTTCTGGCCAGTGTATGCCATTTGTTCTGTCTCCACTACCTGAAGCAAAATACAAAGATCTATATAAGCTCTGTTCCCAATCACCTGTGATGTTCCTGACCAATTTTGTACCAAATCTTTTTAAAACTCATCATCATCATCATCATCAATCATCATCATCATCATCATCATCATCATCATCATCAACACCATTGTTGTTAAATTAAGAAAGATCAGAAAGTCATATCCCCCATCTTAAGTGGTAATTAAAAGAACTACAAATCTGGTCAATCCTTGATAGATTCCAAGTAACAACATAGAAAAACAAGATGCCCAGATGACCTGTATTGTTCACCTGGCTTTTTAGTAATTATCACAAAAGCTCTAACAATTAAAAAGAGCAAAATTGAGCCCACGCTTATAACGCTCAGAAAATAAGTGGTTTATTTTGAAAATAGCCAAATTGACCCTTTGGCCCCGCCCCTAACACCCAGGGGGTCACCCTCATTATTTGTACAATTTTAATTCCCCCACTCGTAAGGGTGCTACCGAACAACATGAGTGTTATCCAATGCTTAGATTCAGAGTAAAAGTTGTTTATATGAAAACAGACAAATTGACCCTTTTGGCCCACCCCTCAGGCCCCCCGGGGGGTCAGTGAGCCCAACTATTTGTATAATTTCAAATTCTCACCCCTTAAGGATGCTATAAAAGCAATATGAAAGCTATCCAATGCTTGGTTTAGAGAAGAAGTTGTTTAAATGGAAATCTTTTACATTGACCCTTTTGACCCCGTCCGTAAGGCCACCGAGGGGTGAGCCCCACCATATGTACAATTTTAAATCCTCACCTCATAAGGATGCTACAAATGCAATATGAAAGCTATCCAATGCTTAGTTTCAGAGAAGAAATGGTTTATTTTGGAAATAGCCAAATTGTCCCTTTTGGCCCCGCCCCTCAGGGGTGAGCCCCACTATTTGTGCAATTTACAAATACAAGTACAAATACAATAAGCGTCACACAGTTGTAAAACAACGTTAAATCCATGGGAAGGGTATTCATACAACTTAAACTCCATCTCCAGAAAATGGGGGGGAGCACATATATGTGTGGGCGGAGCACATATAGGTGTGTGTGTCTGGGGGGGGGGGGGGGTGTGGGGGGAACATATAGGTGTGGGGGGGGGGGGGGGGAGTACATATAGGTGCGTGGGGGGGGGGGGGGAGAGGAGCACATATAGGTGCGTGTGGGGGATCACATGTGGGGGGGAGCACATATAGGTGTGTGGGGGGAGTACATATAGGTGTGTGGGGGAGCACATATAGGTGTGTGGGGGGAGTACATATAGGTGTGTGGGGGGAGCACATATAGGTGTGTGGGGGGAGTACATATAGGTGTGTGGGGGAGTACATATAGGTGTGTGGGGGGAGCACATATAGGTGTGTGGGGGGAGCACATATAGGTGTGTGGGGGGAGTACATATAGGTGTGTGGGGGGAGCACATATAGGTGTGTGGGGGGAGTACATATAGGTGTGTGTGTGGGGGGAGTACATATAGGTGTGTGGGGGGAGTACATATAGGTGCGTGTGGGGGGAGCACATATAGGTGTGTGGGGGGAGTACATATAGGTGCGTGTGGGGGGAGCACATATAGGTTGGGGGGGGGGGGGGGGGGAGTACATATAGGTGTGTGTGGGGGGGGGGGGGGGGGAACATATAGGTGTGTGGGGGGAGTACATATAGGTGTGTGGGGGGGGGGGAGAGGAGCACATATAGGTGTGTCGTGGGGGGATCACATGTGGGGGGAGCACATATAGGTGTGTGGGGGGAGCACATATAGGTGTGTGGGGGAGTACATATAGGTGTGTGGGGGGGGGAGTACATATAGGTGTGTGGGGGGGGGGAGTACATATAGGTGTGTGGGGGGGGGAGTACATATAGGTGTGTGGGGGGAGTACATATAGGTGTGTGGGGGGAGTACATATAGGTGTGTGGGGGGAGTACATATAGGTGTGTGGGGGGAGCACATATAGGTGTGTGGGGGGCGAGTACATATAGGTGTGTGTGGGGGGAGTACATATAGGTGTGTGGGGGGAGCACATATAGGTGTGTGGGGGGAGCACATATAGGTGTGTGGGGGAGTACATATAGGTGTGTGGGGGAGCACATATAGGTGTGTGGGGGGAGTACATATAGGTGTGTGGGGGGAGTACATATAGGTGCGTGTGGGGGGAGCACATATAGGTGTGTGGGGGGAGTACATATAGGTGTGTGGGGGGGGAGTACATATAGGTGTGTGGGGGGAGCACATATAGGTGTGTGGGGGGAGTACATATAGGTGTGTGTGGGGAGTACATATAGGTGTGTGGGGGGAGTACATATAGGTGTGTGGGGGGAGCACATATAGGTGTGGTGGGGGGAGCACATATAGGTGTGTGGGGGGGTGAGCACATATAGGTGTGTGGGGGGGAGCACATATAGGTGTGTGGGGGGAGTACATATAGGTGGGGGGGGCACTATGAAATACAGCGAATATGGTATGTAAATGCACCTCTCACCAGGTCAGCAGATAGGACAGGAAGACTAATGGGGTTTCAACAAAGCTGTTAAATCTTGTTTTTTTTAAACTTGTTAAGTTTGTTTTTTAAATTAAAAATGCACACCTACCAGGAGCTGTTTCTTTCTTTTGCCACCTGGACCTCTTTGTGATGATGTCAAGTGACAGACTGACAGCTTGTCACATCTTTTACTATCAATCTTGCCATTTGTGAAGTTTGCTGAAACAAAACATATCTGTTTATATTTTAATTTAAACAAAATATGACTTGATTTCTCAAAGCTGCACTCTTCTGGGGCTTCATTTTCAGTTTGGCCTGGATCAAAGACCTTTTTTCACTTAAAATACGACTTGGTTTTTCAAGTCTATGTTCTTCTGGATCAAAGACTTTTTTCAATATTTGTAGCAATTTGTCATTTGAAAATCTGTTAAATGAATTTCAAGTCAATTTTCAAAAACAAATTTGGTAGCAATTCATTCACTCTTAAGAATGATATACCCCCGGTAATGCAATAGGCCAGGTTGGACATAACCTTGCTTTCATTTCAAATATTTAAATAAAAAAAAAGGATTTCATGATTTTAAGATTGCCTTACAACTGATTTAAGACTCTAAGAACTATTGATTTCTGTTGTCTCGCTTTGTCAAGACAATCTATATCACAGTCTGTGCTCTATTACATCAACTAAAGTATGTTGTATGTACATAGTATATAATTATGTAGCCATAATGGAACATTTAATTATTCCAAATGCCATGATTGACTTGAGATTTTACCTGTGCAGATAGTACATGTACCTGTGCTAAGCTCTATTTGTAATAGAGCACATACTTTTATATTTATCACTGCCTTCACTAGCTACAGTAATAGTGTTAAATAGGGATCTAACTCAGGATACTGGTCTGATGCTCAACTGATTGAGCTAATAAAGAGAAGTAGTTTGTTTTAGCCGAAAGGTATGTCGCTAGTTTTCACTTTATCTCGAGTTACAATACATTTGTATTAGTGTATATGAATGATGTCATCTAAATTATAAGTTCATTCATCACTTCGGATACATATAACCTGGATATCTTTAACGACTGTCCATGTCGCTGGCTTAGAATCTTATATTTTTATATTATCCTGTTTCAATATTTATATATATTTATATCGTTTAACTATGCACACTCCTGACATGTCAATATAAGCAGTATGATGATTATTAATCCAACAATGTTAGACGTATAGCACGATGAGACACTTTTGAAACATTACATTGTGTCGGAACTCAGCAAAATAACGTCAAATAAATAACGGTTGACCAGTCGACTTTTATGTTATGGGAGTAGGTGATTATGGACATAAATTAGTAGAAGCAGAAGAATTGATTACTCAATAGTGGTAATCCGGTAATTACCAGATTAATTACTGTAGTACACAAATGCAAGACTGTTATCATATTTTTTTTTTTGTACTCCATATGATACATCCATTTGTACATGTTAGTGTACTACAACTATAATGATTATGTTAAGGAAAGACCCACAGGGCCTCGTTGATATATGATGATATATTTATATAGGTCCTACATTTAGCCATTAGCAGGTGTAATGTTGATGTAATCGATTACCTAATTTATATGGATATCACTGGTATCACTAACCGACATGTGTAACATGTACGTTCATGTCAATGTGAGATCAAGGTACATAATCAATTACCTAATACAAGAGACTTCCTTTCAGCTGGCACTTCGAGAGTCACATCAGTCATTGTCTTCAAACGAAAGTATAATTTAACAACTAGATAACTTTTAGTATATTTTGGAAATAATTTGGATCACATACTGAACCAACGACACGTGCGAGTGAACTTCCGGAAGTTATTATGAAGCATGTAATATTAAAGCCGTACTAGAAATGTCCGCATATATACACACGTATTTAAATTAATATTGATTTCTGCCCTAATGATTTGTTTCAATTTGTTCAAAATCACCGAAGTAATAATTAACAAGATATAAAAATAGTTTGTCCGTCAAATGAAGATGTATTGTTTTATTTTAACACACAGTGGCTCTGCTCGATTTGTTAATAGGATTTGTATACGCCTGTGAATATTCATTATTCAATATTTTAAAACTACTTGTAGTGAAGAAAGACCATACGTATTAACTGGTAAATCAGAATGTTAGATAGTCATTATATTAAAATACAATCCAAACTTAAGTTTACGCTGGTAAATAAGATGGCGTTTCCAACTCCATTTGGGCATATATCAATGATCACCCAGATTGCAACTGCGAATCAAGTAGCCCCAAAGAAAATGGCGTCGGTAAGTCATTTCTTTAGTCCCCCTCTGGACTTCATAATTAATACCAGTGTCCAGGAAAGAGTTGTCGTTTAATTAGACTGATGTACAGAAACTTGTATAGTTACCGTACAAAAGTATTGTGTGTTATAATCTTATTGTATTGTAGGATCACACATATTCGGCCCCTGAGGCCCAGGATCAAAAATGGAAAATCAACAAATCACGTGAAATATATTGAGGCATCGATGCTCTCATTCGATGCTCTCATTCGGGTTTTTCACAAAGAAACCAAAGGCCAAGCTTAAACGGGACTCATGTTGTTGGTGATTTCTTATTGTCGTGATTATTTAGGTCATCTGACCCAAAGTTGTTATTTTTCTGGTCGATCCGAAATCCTGTAAACACATTTTGAACTTCTTCTCATTTGCTACCAGTGTGATTTGTCTGAAACTTTTCTGAAATCATCCTGACACGGTCCCGATAAAGTGTTTTTATTTTTCTGGTTGTTCCGAAATCCAAGTTGACAGCCACAGCCGCCATCTTGAAAACACATTTTGAACTTCTTCTCAAGTCCCACTAGTGGGATTTGGCTGAAAAATGTCTGAAATCATCCTGACATCACGTTACACTTTTTTTTTTGAAAAGAGGGCCAATTCCGGCCCCTTATGAAAATTTGTCATCAGAGTTTCGGCCAATTTCAATATTTTGAAATATTTCAATTATTGCTAAGTACTGACAAGATATATTTATAAGTCCTTTGTACTGAAAAATACATTTTTATCTTATTAATCATGTGAAGGTATATTACTTCCATAACCTGAGAGTCGACTAGTGAGCCATTTGCTTAATATCACTCATTATTTTTGCTGACTAACTGTTACGTACACGACCGACCTTAATGACATTTAGTGTATTTCATGAATTGTATATTTCTTTTTCTCTTGCAGGATTTTCAGACAAAAGTTGATCAAGCAAGTGAAGCAGGGGAAACTTTCTCCAAGTTGTATTATGACAGCTTTGATAAAAAGCGACATGTAAGTATATAAAAATCTATTGCACAAGGATCAGGGGTTCAAATGATATAAGCTATATATAATATATAAATGTCTTTGTCACATATATATATTTGCATCGCACTGCAACCCCACTTTACTTGTACATGAAACCCTTTCCAAACACAGTTAGCATATTTACCTGTGTATGAACTGCCATCTTATTGTTTTAATGCCATTATCATTGTGACATCACAATTGTCATGCCAGTGCTAACAGCAAGAAAAAATTACTTTACAGTTCAAATATTTTTCTTCTGACCATTCCGGTCCTACCTTTTATGCCTTTCAATTTTTTTTCATATATATTTTGTTTTAATCAAAAATATTTATTTACTATTTATAAAAAGAACAAACACAAAACTGATATGCAGTTGAACCTTGTTATCTGAAGACTGTGCTAAAACAAAAAGATTTCAAAATAAACCTGGTTGTTGGATGTTGTAGTTCTTTTAAAATTACATATCTGGTAACCCTGTCAAAAGGTCTGGGGGAGATCTTCTTAGCTTAGCACCAAACTTTTATCACATTAGATTGAGTAATCTATCATATGATCATAAATTTTAATTAATTACAATAATTACAGTAAATAAAGATGCCATAGCTGGTTACTTTCGCGACTTCACAGGACATTGATACGATTGTACAAAAATTTGAACTCTGAATTATAAAGAAATGGCAGACCCTTAAAGTGAACAGTCGGGCAAGGATGGCTAAAGCTGGTAAAAATGGTGTGAATTTATCCAGTATAATTTCTTATGAAATAGAAAAATAAAATCTCTCGTCAAAATCTGTCTGTTTACGAAGAAATTAATTTAAAGTATAGAAATCCTAAAACGTCCTTTCGGCTGATTATGTCCGTGGTTACAATTCCATGCAGCCTCGCTTTCAATGCTTTCAACTTTTCTTTATTTCAATGGTCAGAACTGGGAAACGTAAGCAGAACTTGACCGTTGTATTAATATGTGAGAACTTTTGGAAGGCCAATGAACGCATTTAGACTGGTTTTCTTTTCCCGACTATTCCTTTTAAAGCCAAATTGCGAATATTTATAACCTCTAAAATATGTCTTTAGACTAATCGTGAACAAGTTTTCCCTGCGAATATAACTGCCTATACGATAAAATGATTACCACTGTATAGTAAGGGAATAATTAATACATTTTTTTTTATTTTGTTTTCTAAGACGATCTCCTCCTCCTTTTGACAGGGTGTGAAGCAATGGTGACTGCCAACACTACGCCTGGTCAACCCTTTGCCAAGTCTATTGACACCAGATCACTATAGATGACCTTTCACCTTTACAATCAAAGAACAGATAATACAGTATAATGCCTTTTTAAGAGTATTGTTCGAGGTTCAAATTTTCATCAGAAAAAATGGCAGAAAATATGCATGTTGCTGAAGAAGAAGAAGAAGAAGAAGAGAATGCAGTTAAGTGTCCTTATACAGGCATTGGTCTGAGTGATACAAATGATTCGGAGCAGTTCGACATTAAAAAACATGTTCTCCAAATGACTATGGCAATGAATGTCAAGTCCCCAGACTCCAGAGCGTTTTATCAGGCGGTTGTGGAAAAGGATATCAACACCATAGAAAACTTGTTAGAGCAGAAGAAGGTTGATGTAAACCATATATTTATAGGAAGAGGACACATCCAGCCATGGCACCAGGGCTGTAGTGCTGTACACATTCTTTCTGAACAGCATAAGGATGAGACGTCTAGGAGCACTAAAATTCTACAGGTTCTATTGAAATATGATGCGGATATCATGCAGGGCAACAAATTAGGAGATCTAGCCATTCATATAGCTTGTAAATCTGGGAACTGTCATAACGTCCGTCTGTTTTTAGAACACAACGCCGCGTGTAAAGATGTCAAAAACAACCACGGCGTCACTCCTCTGATCAAAGCACTGTTTCATTTTCGACATCAATTCAAGAAAAGTTATATGAAGATTGTAAACCTCCTCGTCAATGCAGGTTGCGATGTGAATCTTAGTCCTGATTCAGGAATAAGTCCCCTACATGTGGCTGTGATAAAAGATAAAGACTTGACGGAAGTTCTAGTGAAAGCAGGAGCTAACGTTAACGCCATTTGTAAAGAGGGTAATAGCCCTTTACTGAGGGTTATGTGCCAGAACCATATACAACATGATATAGTGGCAACGTTGCTACAGGCCGGAGCAGACACCAAAGTTTGCACGCATCCTGGTCGCACTCCACTTCACATTGCTGTGTCCAAAAGTGACGATTTGAGTGTGAAGCATCTGTTGAAATACAACGCAGATCCTAATGCAATGGATTTGTACGAGACGACTCCACTATGGCTTGCTGTAACTGAACATAACATGAAGATTCTGCCAATGCTGGTGGCACATGGAGGAGATGTTAATCTGGCTACAAAATCAAAGCAATCACTTCTCACTGTGGCAATCTTAAACAACGATGTCGACATGACACTTTTACTGCTCAAGTTGGGTGCAAAGATATCCCTTGACCTTATCTTGCGTGAAAACCCATTTTTTCTTGCCATCAAGAATCGATCATTGCCTTTAGTAAAGATTTTATTGCAGGAAAACTGTCCAACAGATTTCCCACCGTACTGCAGTCCAGAGGTATCTGCTCAAATGGCAAAGGATTTAGATATTTTAAGTGTGATGATGACATCTGGTGCTAGATTTGACTTTGAGAGCCTTATTAACATAGGAGGATTGGATGAAGTCAAGTTGAAGGAACTCTTCGGTGATCGCATACATAATGTGCCAACATTACGTCACTTATCAGTCTTGCGGCTTCGTAAGATTCTTGGACTTAATATCAAAACTAAACTAATGGATTTGGTACATGAGAATCACTTACCTCAAAGTCTGATTCCGTATATACTGCTGAGTACCTCACTCCGTCTGTAGTAACTAGTTAGTGACAGGGTTGGCTGAAACTGGAGGAAGCCATATAGACATTCCAGCTTTACATATCAGTTACGGTTATTTTATTTAGAAGTTTATGTCAATCACAGAGCTGGTCAATTTATAACCAGCACTCTTGTTTAATTCACTACCGGTATATATATTGACAATATGTAGATTATGATATGTTGCATTTTATATTTCTGTTTTTTAAAAGGATTATTTCATTATATTTTACAATTAGCTATATGTAGAAAGGAATTCAAGTGTATGCATATTAAATGTAGCTTTTAGTTTCTCTTTAATTATATATTATATACAATGTATTTATGTTTTACATGAACATATTATTTTGTCTGTTAAGACAACACATCACATCATTATTTTAACTTTAAGTGCCTTTCATTGGTAATCATTCATTTTGGTAAAAATCTGAAAGATTTTTAACATAATTAGGTTAACGTCAGAATATATGTATCAGCTGGGAATTTTTCATGATTCCGAGGAATTCTGGGGGGAAAATCCCCTTGCAAACCATACAGAAATAAGACTTTATAGAAATCAAGATGGGAGTTAATGATTTGGAAAGTTTTAATTAAAAAAGGTCAAGTTAATTGAACATAGCTTAAGTGGGTCCCACTTTTTAAAAAGAACTGAAGTTATAGCAGAAATTGTAATGTCAATGCAGAGAACACTATGTGACTGTGGTAATTATATATGTATATAAGTGATGTCTTTCTGAACTCTCATGAGAAGGGGCCCCAGGTTATATGCAATTTAATTTCAGACTAAACGTGATATGCATTGCACTTTCTGGCAAATATCAAAATTTCTATGGCGACCCGTTTAAAATGAAGGCATGGGTAAATTTACAAGTATCGTGTTCAACCGCTTCTGTAATTAAAGTCACTAAGAATCATTATTAAATATTCGTGCAGTTGGTATAACTTAATTTTACTTACACATATACATGTATCTACAAATAGTGTTGATATTGGGTTCAGATTTAACTTTTTGCAGCTAATTGAATATATTTGAACTTTAAATGCTATGTTCATAAAAAATGTTATTAGATAAGTTTTATTTTTAAATCAAATAAAAAAAAATCAAGGATAGTTATATAAAGAATCAAGGATGATTATCAAAACATCATTATTTTTTTTTTACAAATTTGGACCCTTACAGTATTACATGACGATTAGGTTTTGTTTGATTTAATATTCTGTTATAATTACATGTATTATCAGTTATTTCTGATGAAATGATGTTGTGAAAATGAAAAATTTCCATGCTGTGATTTGCCAGGGGCATTATATTATGAAATACAGAAAATAAATTTCCACCTATTATTTTTATTTTTGTTGATTTATATATTCATTGAAAAATATTGATCACCTTCAAATTGTGGTACTATAGATGCATTAATATAATAATAGATAAGAGTATGTGTACCACTTTTGACTCAAAATATTTAGGACATCTTATATATATATATGTACATGAGCGTTTAATGCAACCAAATCTTGAATTAATTTTTTTTGTACCTTTCAAAAAATCAGACAAAAATTATTTTGCAAACAAAATAAAAACAAACTACTGGTATCTAGTATTTATGTGTTTGTGCAGTATGTGTTAAATATGGATTTAAATTCAAGGCAAGTAAAATAATTAAATTTGAGGTCTGGAAAATGAGGAGAGAAGTTTATATGGACAAATGCACTTTTTATATATGGTGGTGATGAATAATATCAATAACAAATAGAACAAAAATATTAAGATCGGATAGAACAAAACGGTACAATACATTACATTATCAATGAAATGATACCACTATTTTAACGAACTATTTTAACTTAACTATAGAAGAACATTTTTGCAACTAGCTAGAATAAGTCTAAATCACAAGATGTGTGTGGCTACTGGTCAGAATAAGGTTGATATCACAAGATCTGTGTGGCTACTGGTCAGAATAAAGTCGATATCACAAGATGTGTGTGCGTGGCGTGGTCAGAATAAGGTTGGTACCACAAGATCTGTGTGGCTACTGGTCAGAATAAAGTCGATATCACAAGATGTGTGTGGCTACTGGTCAGAATAAGGTTGATATCACAAGATCTGTGTGGCTACTGGTCAGAATAAGGTTGATATCACAAGATCTGTGTGGCTACTGGTCAGAATGAGGGTGGTACCACAAGATCTGTGTGGCTACTGGTCAGAATGAGTGTGGTACCACAAGATCTGTGTGGCTACTGGTCAGAATGAGGTTGATAACACAAGATGTATGTGGCTACTTGTCAGAATAAGGTTAACACCACAAGATCTGTGTGGCTACTGGTCAGAATAAGGTTGGTACCACAAGATCTGTGTGGCTACTGGTCAGAATGAGGTTGATAGCACAAGATCTGTGTGGCTACTGGTCAGAATGAGGGTGGTACCACAAGATGTGTGTGGTTTCTGGTCAGTTTGAGGTTGAAAGCATATGTGTGTGACTATAAAAAGCTACTGGATTTGATGACCTGATAACTATAGCCTGTCTTCTTTTGGCCAGAACACCAGAAAATGTTTACACTTACAAAGTTCCTTTTGAAATTTTGTGTTTTATTTCATAATGAATGCCCCTTCATTAAAAAAATTCATGCCCCAGAGTTTTTATTGGAATAAATACTGTCATTTTTTTACTTAAAAAAGTCGAGAGAAATTCAGAGTTACCACAGAAACACCAGCCTATGACACGCAATAATTGAGGCGTGCCCAATGTATGTCTGTTTTGAGATTAATGGTTTAAGATATGTAAAAAGAGATGTTAAATTGTTGTAGCTGATTCTCATAGATGAAAACATAGATTACTATTATAAAGTGGATATATGACATATTCTAGGCGAAATTTGTGACTTTAAATAAAAACAATTACTTAAAGAATATGTTATCGCTCTCCTACCTGGTTTTGTAATGCCAAGTATATATTCTCGTTACAAGGTTTCTTGTCTTTATTGTTCCACTGTTAGAAATTTTTGACATAATTTAAACACCTCCTACCTCTAAATGTCCCCTACTCTCGGCCCCCATTACAGAGGCGTCCTGCCCCCTCTGGGGGGTCACGCAGACCAACAACACTTAATTTACAAGCTCTGTCTGCACCTTCCCCCCAGGGCTATAGTCTTGTGTCGCCAATAATTTGGTTATAATCCATGCCAGAACTATCTATGACTATTAAGCGATTTTATTGTGATCTTACCTTTATTTCCCCTATTGGGGACCCAGAACCTCTCTGGCCCCTGGGGGGTCACAGTCCTAAAATTTATACTAGTTTCTGTTCCCCTTGCAGTTCCCAAAGGGAATGTTTGTGGTGCCAAATTTGCTCACAATCCATGCAGAAACTCTCAGGACAAGTTAGGCGATTTATAGGATTTAACATTTATTACCCATATTAGGCGCCCCGACCCTTCTTCCTCCCCAGGGGGGCGTCAGAGTCAAAATTTATTACAGGTTCTCGTTCCCCCCTTATCCCCAAAGACTAGTTTGTGGTCAAATTTGGTTAGCAATACCATGCAGAACAGAACTCTATGACTAGTAGTGAATTTATAGGATTTTACCTTTTTATTTCCACTACGATTCATGGCAGCTCCGCCCTACTACCTTGCTACCAGGGCGGTCAGAGCCAAAATTAATACAAGTTCTGTTTTCACCCTCTCTTCCCAAGGAATGTTTGCGATGCAAATTTTGTCCTCAATCCATGCAGAAAACTCTAGGACAAGTCGCGATTTATAGCGATGTACCTTACTAACTCTTTATTCCCCTATTGGGCCCGGCCACCTCCTGCTCCCTGGGGAGCTATTCGAGAGCGAAAATGTAAACTACATGTTTCATTTTCCCATTCTCATTCTAATAAAAGGATGTTGTTGACACAAAAATTGGTCTCAAAATCGATGCACATAAACGTACTATGACAATTTTCTACTTTAATATGATGTTTAACTCTTATTTTCCCTCTTGGGCCCCACCCCATCCTTGCCCCCGGGATGCCTCACGAGCCACAATTTTTTACATGTTCTGTTCCCCCTTCCCCCAAGGTTTGTTTGTGGCCAAATTTGGTTACAATCCTTGCAGAAACTCTATGACAAGTACGTCGAGTTTTTATTAGGATTTACCTTTATTTCACCTATTGGGTCCCTTGCCCCTCCTGCCCCCAGGGGGCTCAGAGCCATAAATTTATACAAGTTCTGTTTCCCCTTCCCCCAAGGATGTTTGGTGGCCAAGTTTTGGTTCTTAATCAAAGCCATGCCAGAACTCTATGACGAGGAGTAGTAGATAACCTATTTACAGTATAGGATTTACCTTTTATTTCCCGTTATTGGCCCCGGCCCCTACTGCCCCCCGGGGGGGCTCAAGAAGCCACAAATTTTATACAAGTTCTGTTCGCCCCTGCCCCAACAGAATCTGTTTGTGGCCAAATTTGGTTACAATCCATGAAGAACTCTATGACTAGTAGATAGCGATGCATATTTTATAGCCCCCCCGAATTTTTACCTTTATTTCATTTCCCTATATTTGGGCCCACGCCCCACACTCCTGCACCCCAGGGGGGCCAGAAGAGCCCCAAAGTATGTATCACAAGTTCTGTTCCCCTTCTCCCAAGGATGTTTGTGGCCAAATTTGGTCACAATCCATGCAGAAAGAACTCTAGGACAAGTAGCGATTTATTAGGATTTACCTTTATTTCCCCTATTGGGCCCCCGCCGCCCTCCTGCCCCGGGGGCTCAGAGCCAAATATTTATACAAGTTCTGTTTCCCCTTCCCCCAAAGGAAGCTTGTGGCCAAATTTGGTTACAATCCATGCAGAACTCTAATGACTAGTAGCGATTTATAGGATTTACCTTTTATTTCCCCTATTGGGCCCCGCCCCTCTCCTGCCCCCCCGGGGGGTCCAGAGCCAAATTTTATACAAGTTCTGTTCCCCTTCCCCAAGAATGTTTGTGGCCAAATTTGGTTACAATCCATGAAGAACTCTATGACTAGTAGCGATTTATAGGATTTACCTTTATTTCCTATATTGGGCCCCGCCCCTCCTGCCCCCAGGGGGTCAGAGCCAAAATGTTATACAAGTTCTGTTCCCTTCTCCCAAGGATGTTTTGTGGCCAAATATTTGTGTCACAATCCATGCAGAAACTCTAGGACAAGTAGCGATTTTATAGGATTTACCTTTATTTCCCCTATTGGGCCCCGCCCCTCCTGCCCCCGGGGGCTCAGAGCCAAAATTTATACAAGTTCTGTTCCCCTTCCCCCAATGGGAATGATTGTGGCCAAATTTGGTTACAAATCCATGCAGAACTCTATGACTCAGTAGCGATTTATAGGATTTACCTTTATTTCCCCTATTGGGCTCGCCACCTCCTGCCCCAGGGGGTCAGAGCCAAAATGTATACAAGTTCTGTTCCCCTTCTTCTCCTAAGGATGTTTGTGGCCAAATTTTGGTCACAATCCATGCAGAACTCTAGGACTAGTAAGCGATTTATAGGATTTACACTTTATTTCCCATATTGGGCCCGCCCCTCCTGCCCCCGGGGGGTCAGAGCCATAATTTATACAAGTTCTGTTCCCCTTCCCCAAAGATATGTTTGTGGTCAAATTTGGTCACAATCCATGCAGAACTCTATGACTAGTAGTGATTTACAGGATTTACCTTTATTTCCCCTATATTGGGCTCCGCCCCTCCTGCCCCCAGGGGCTCAGAGCCAAAATTTATACAAGTTCTGTTCACCTTCTCCTAAGGATGTTTGTGGCCAAAATTTGGGTCACAATCCATGCAGAACTCTAGGACAAGTAGCGATTTATAGGATTTACCTTTATTTCCCCTATTGGGCCCCGCCCCTCCTGCCCCCGGGGGCTCAGAGCCAAAATTTATACAAGCTCTGTTCACCTTCCCCCAAGGATGCTTGTGGCCAAATTTGGGTTACAATCCATGCAGAACTCTATGACTAGTAGCGATTTATAGGATTTACCTTTTATTTCCCTATTGGGCCCCGCCCCTCCTGCCCCCAGGGGCTCAGAGCCAAAATTTATACAAGTTCTGTTCCCCTTCCCCCAAGGATGTTTGTGGCCAAATTTTGGTCACAATCCATGCAGAACTCTATGACTAGTAGCGATTTAAAGGAAATGTTAGACGGACAGACAGACGGATACGGACGGACGGAACGGCGACGGTACGACGGACGCCCGCGCCATGGCATAAAAAATACTTAAAAATAAATAAAAAATTACTTATAAATCAAGTACATGGGTGTGCCAGGGGGCGGTGTCTATGAAATGTGGGGCATTTAATGGAATAAATACACTTTTTGGACTTAAAAACCATTAGAATCAAGATGTAGATTGCTGCATTGTTTTTACAGTTAATACAGAAGCTATACATGGACAGTGCTACATTAATCTGGAATGGAACCACTGTTAACGGATTAGAGAAGATCCTCAAATTCTTCGAGACCTTACCAACATCTGAACACTCAATAGATTCTCTAGATTGCCAACCACTAACAGGTATTATAGATTCTTATAGGCTTATCTACATTTGAACACTCCATAGATTCTCTATACTGCCAACCACTGACAGGTATTGTAGATTCTTATGGACTTGCCTACATCTTAACACTCCATAGGTTAGTTAGACTGCCAACCACTGACAGGTATTGTAGATTCTTATGGACTTACCTACATCTTAACACTCCATAGGTTAGTTAGACTGCCAACCACTGACAGGTATTGTAGATTCTTATGGACTTACCTACATCTTAACACTCAATAGAACACCAACCACTACATTAATTATTGTCACAGAAATCAGTGACTTTTAACAGATACTGTATTTTGGCCTATAAAAAGGTGAAAATTTATAATTACTTAGTCACAAAAGTGAGGAATTTTTCAAAATATTTTACTGGGTTACAAAAATGATGAAAATTTTGTATATTTTAATATTTTTGAGTGTTGTATAACTGCCCTTTAATCTCAATAGAAAATATCTGTTCCATTTTAAATGTTTTGCGTCTGCAAGAAAACAGTCATCAAAGACAATTTTTAGCACATTCTGACATATGAAGAACATGATTTGGCCTCTTGTAATTTTTATACACATGTAAATTTTTTCTGTGTTACAGACCAGGTGTCAGGAGGCCAGATGACAGTTGCTATCAAGACGTTTGGAACGGTGAAATACCAAGGCAGCAAGACGAGAGCATTCCATCAAAACTTTATGTTAACTTCACTGAACAATGTGTGGAAAATTGTCAGTGACAGTTTCAGATTCCAGGAATGACCAGGAACCTAATCAAAATATAAACCAATGATAGAAGTATAAACTCGGGAGTTATAGGTATAATTACCGGTACCAGAAAGAACGGGTTTTGATTTGAGTACAAGAGAGAGGCAGCATCAGTTTCATATTTCATTAATTGTAGCCAGCTAGAGATATCAAAAGCTAAATATTTCTAATGTGTCGAACATGGGAGAAAGAGATTTTGAGTTGAGTATATGCCACAGAGTTTTAGATTCTAGTACTAGCCAGAAAGTTTAAGATTAGAGTACTAAATAATAGGCTTGAAGGACCAACTTTGAAATTGAATAGCCTTGATGAACTTTGAACTTGAATGGCCATGATGAACTTGAATGGCCATGATGAACTTTGAACTTAAATGGCCATGATAAACTTGAATAGCCATGATGAACTTTGCACTTGAATAGCCATGATGAACTTTGCACTTGAATGGCCATGATGAACTTCGAATTTGAACGGCCATGATGAATTGTATTTGGACTGAAGTCCGCTAGACTTGGTTTTACCGAGTGTCAGCATTACATTAAACAGGACCAGCCAGACACCAAACCATTAAGATTCGTCCAATAAAAGAATGACTTTTATCCTGCTTTTCTTCTCTTTCTTACAAAACATTTCATAGTATGGAGAGATAAAACACTATTAACATACTTATTTTAGTGGTATTCATATTTTAGTGTTAATCCTATCTAAATAGTACATCATATTGTAGGTCTTTTTGATTAGTCAATAGGACAAAGCCAAAGTTGCTCTATTGTTTTGAGAAATCAGGGGGCCTGTTCAGGAACTTTGCAACAAATAGACATGCGCAAAGAAAGAAAGTAATACTTTCAAACATTTCCAAAACTATAAAACAATTGAAAAAAATCTTCTCTTCTCTAGAACACTGTATATAATGTTAACATGTACATATTTGAGCATTTCAGAAGCTTTAATTTTCTAAGAGAAATTGTGCTTATTCTTTATGTGTATTTTTTAGATCATCTGTACACCTTGCTGGCTGGTAGGCATTAGATAATCGAAAGTTCACAATAGTATTGGGCCTGTAGGATGCTGGGATGGAGAGCTACCAAGTTTGTTAAAAATACATTTGACATGCATTTTTAGTTTCTTTTAATTGAAATCCTCAAATACCATCTTAAAGTATATGATATACTTTAATGAAACATGATAAAATGCAGTCATATAGAAACATTTCCAAAGCGCCGTATCATAGGAACGTCACAATGTGTTGAAATTAATGACATCGTCGACAATAGTCACCACTTGTAATGATGATGTCATATCATTCTCTAACGCGTGTGAGCTGTCCCTACCCTGATAAAAGACAGAGTTGTCTTTTCCATAGCAACCCTGGGATAAGCATGAGAGAATAGGGATATTTCAGACTTAGGTCATGATACTGAGTGTAATTGAAATAGACAGTTGTTTTATGTGTCTGCCTGGAAACAGAACCAGAAACATACTTCAAAACATACTGATGCAAGCCCAGTCAAATTTTATCACAAATACGAAAAATTGTGAATCATAATTTATCTTTTGTATATAAATTACATTGTAGCACAATGTGTTGGTTTAATAATGGAAATACCCTTATCAAAATTTAGCGCTTCAAAGATGGGATGAAAAGCTCTAAAATAAGTTTTTACAGTACAAGATAGCCTTAATCTTCACGATAGTGATGTACACTCAACTCAAGGAGATCGTAACACTTCCTAATAGTGATGAACACTCAACTCAAGGAGATCGTAACATGTTTTTATTGATGACTGCAAGCACATGGAAAATGGAGGAAAAAGATTCAATACATGCATTCATCAATATTGTCAGAAACAGAAAGTTCAGTAGAAAGTAAAGAAGAAAAGGAGAAATATCAAATGAAAGTAGTCAACTGTTATACAGGATCAATTCAATAAACTACTAATAGCACTATTCCACTCGTGTGGATATGGTGAAATCATCATAATCTATACATTTATTATTGGTACACTCTTTTTAATACCGTATGGCAAACTTTTAGAACACTATAAGTATATTGGGAAATCATTTCCTTCAAAAATCTACAGAAAATTTATTGTCGGTACACTGTAAATATCTTGTGAAATAGCTTCAGTCATTTCTAATCTCACAAGCTTTTAGTTCACTGTAGATATCTTGTGAAATAGATTTCGTCATTTCTAATACTTTCAGTACACTGTAGATATCTTTTGAGACAGCTTCAGTCATTTTTAATCTTGCATACTTTTGGTACACTGTAGATATCTTGTGATTCAGTCATTTCTAAACTCCCATACTTTTAGTACACTGCAGATATTTTTTTAAATAACTTCCGTCATT
This sequence comes from Argopecten irradians, assembly GCF_041381155.1. NCBI lineage: Eukaryota > Metazoa > Mollusca > Bivalvia > Pectinida > Pectinidae > Argopecten > Argopecten irradians. The sequence continues at coordinate 29,894,825 of NC_091140.1, read as the reverse complement.
TCTTATCTCCCATACATTTAGTACTCTGTAGATATCTTGAGACATGTTTCTGTTCCAAATATGCACATACTTTCACTCCAACATTAGATATCTGGTGATATAGTACTTTGATTACACTGGATCGGTAGTGAATGTCAGAATGTTTGAGGTGTCCTTTTCTTTTGTACTACAGATGTCTAATCCTCAGCACCAGCGCTATGCGCATGAACCTCGGGATGGACAATTTCTCTCGGATGCGTTGTGATCATATGCCTCTCAGAAAGGTCAGAATCCACAGCAAGTTTTTGACCCTGTGTATGGAGAAGGAATGATAATTAGTAAGCTGTTACAATAATGATTTACATGACTATCAAAAAGCTCAATGTAAGCTTGAGTTACACTGTGGTAGTAATCATCTCCGCCTTTGTAAACTTTTTCCTGTATAGCAGTAGATATTATCAAAACAACAGGCTCAGAAGTCCTGAATAGTAAAGCAATGTATGGGTACACAGAATGAGTTTTGCAAAGATTTTTTTTTTTCCAAAGTTTACAAGAGCCATACTTGCCAACTTTTCTAAAGAAAAAGTGCGTAAACGACATTTTCCAACCAAAACATGCGTCACGTGTGGTACATATTTAGCATAAATCAAGGGGAGATAATATTTATTAATAAAGAAAAAGTTTTTTGTTTCTTTTTTTCTATTTAATGCAGTGTATACAAATAAATATGTTGTTCTACACTTTCTTTTTATTTAAAAATAGTAGTCTGCCAAATATAAGCAGGCAAACTCTTATATAGACAGAATTAGACAGAATTAAAAATATCATAACTTGATTAAAATTGTATCATTTAATTACAGAATCAGTTGTATTGATGGTCCATGGTGCAATTTATGTTAAAATATTATTTTCTTTCTTAAAGTTAAAATACATATGCAGGGCTTTTTTTCAACATGATTTGGGGCCGAAAATCGGCCCCTTTCCCCATGGCAAAACCTCTAAATTTTTCCCAATTCAAGCCTTCAATTTTCCAAAATCGAAATTTCTTTCAAAACTATCCAAAAATATTACATGAGCTTAGTTGGTTAAGACTTTAAGTATTTGTGAATTGGCTTCAGAAAAGTACATAAAATACATTGGAAATAAAAAATTCTTATTTGTTATGCTTAATATCATAATTTTTCCCAAATCCTGGTTTTGTCGCACATTTTCCCAAATTCAAAGCCATAGGCCCCATTCCCAAAGCAGTGAGAAAAAGCCCTGATATGTATATATATATGTGAAGAATTAATCTGGCTGATAGTACAATATCCATGGTACAAATATTTTAGTTCTTTTTTTTCAAATTTATATTTAATTAAATACTGCATGAACTTTAGATCAAATTCCAGAGTAAGCTTAAATAATGTATCCTTTATTATTAACCAATGAATGTTTAGTGTTTAATCCTGACATTGTGAACACAGAATTAACTGATTCACATCACAGAAAATGATGGAACAACTCTAAGTAAAAACTGGAAAATATCCTTAATCTCTTTGACCAATTTAGCATTGAAGGTGTTTCTTTTAAATCATGCATTTAAAATGCTTAAAACAGCCCCAGCATCACGATTGTATTACAATTGACACGTTTACTGTAATTTAACAGCTTTTCTTAATTGCATTGGGACTGCGATCGTTATTCTAAACGTTACACAGGCCATACGTAAATTTCATAAATTAAACAGATATTGTTCACTTTTATCTCATCTACAAACAATCCACTGTCCCCATTAGATGACCAGCAAGTCTGTAGCAGATCAGTCCGTTCTGACCGGCATTGTTTATGTTTTCTCTGTCCAAAATTCCCCCGTCTAAATCACTGTCGCTTAAATGGGAAGTCATGAAACGTTTATGTAACCATGACTGACTTTCCAATCAACAGCTGATTGCTTTGCCTTACGTCTGCCTTACCGATAACAGAGCCTAATTGGATTAAAATTAATGTGTTTATTAGCCAGGGTAGTGTCATACCTACAGTCAATGAAGTGTCGGGTATCGTTAGGGTCTAGTGAACAGGTCATTAGTGGACAACTAACTGTACATATGTTTAGCGGACAAGTGTTATCTCTAGCACTGCTGGGGTGAAAGGCTCCATACGGGGGTTTGATAGATGAGCTTTCAAAATCGGGAGATTACTGTCTTTTTGATCAATACGATCGGGAAACGGAATAGGGAGTTTGAAATCGGGAATTTCCCTACAGAATCGGGAAAGTTGGCAAGTATGAAGAACCAGTGTTCCTGTTTAAGTAGTATGCAAATTCTTTTGTTATGAATACTCTGTACATATGCATTGATAGCCCAGGCATGCATGGTTAGGCCCCATGACTGACAATGGGCAAACTGTGATTAGAAAAGGTCAATTTCTTTCAGATGACTTAAATATATTGTCTATGTTTAGAGTTCCTGTGTACCAAATTATAATGTCTTTAATGAGAATAACTCACCTGTTCAAAGAAACTTTGGAACTCCTCTAAAACCATCTCGGAACTGAATTGAGCACGGAATTCTCGTCGAACAGGATCATCTGTAGAGAAATCTATCGGCGACCACTCACAGTTTTTCTGTTTCCTGTTGCTGTTGACAAACAATCATGGTAACTGGCTTTAGGTCGACTCAAACTTTTTTCATAGAATGTCATGGTTATAGTTTGGTTAAATGTCTTATTAACAGCTATGGTCATTGAAGGACATACTAGATTCAAGAAGTGGGAAAAAACCACTGACCAGTGGTCAGTACCTGGCAGATTTCAAATTTTGTAGTGATATCTATAGTAATGTTTGGACTCCTAAAAGAAAATAATAATCATATCAAAGTGTAAAGGTCATAATACATACGTTAGGTGCTTTATGTGTACATCATTTGAAGATTAGACAACAGGTATATACAGATACTTACACCCTTAATACTGATTCCTTCGTCAGTAAATGGTTACACACAGTCTTCTTATCGTCTGTATCCATGACGATTCGATTGCCATTCACATCATCATCATATTCCACCTTTAGCTGTCCCATTCCTAGAATCTTTAATAGGAGTTATAATCATATTGATAATTATGTATTGTGAGTTACAATCATATTTACTAGAACTGTAAGCCTATGGATAACTTATACACCCCATCCCACCCTCATTTGATACCATAGCAATTACATGCCAAGTTATTTTTGAAAATAAGACCATTATTTCTGTCCTCCCTACAACCCGACCGAACATGCTCACTAATGATACATATACATAGATGTTACATCACCTGACCAGACCAAGTTTGAACTAGTGTGATCCAAAGATTAACGAGTTATTGGTCATATTACAAAACCTGTGTATAGTGACCAATAACTCGTTACCATAACAACCAAAATAATAAACAAGGAGCTGTAAAGCATGGCATTATCCACCGCGCCCTGCAGTTGGTATGATAACCCAAATTCGTATCTATATCAAGCTCAATTTTTTTTTATTAAAGTATAACTAGGTATAATATAAATATGTGATTTTTTACTAAGTTTTAATATGCGATTTTTGACTAAGTTTTCATGGTGAAAGAAAAAAACACCGAAAATGGAAGGTCTGCAATAGCTAAAGGCACATTTAGGGCACTAGTCTTATATATACAATAAGTTTCAAGGAGCTATGTTACAAGATAGAACCTATTAGGATCTAGGAGTCGTCTTCCAAATTAATAGATACATACAGGTATAGCAGACGACTCCTCCCACTCTGTGCTTTCTCTACATACTTAACTCTTCCTTCTCAGAAATGATTAAGTGGCGGTACATTAAACTCTAAACTTAAAATTATGTTTATCAGTTTTGGAGTTACAGCATGGAAACAAAAGGAAACAGTAATTTGGTATTGTTTTTTATTAAGTTTCCATGGTGACAGGAAAATAACCAAAAATGGAAGGTCTGCAATAGCAAAAGTCACAACTAGGGAACTTGTCTGATATATACAGAAAGTTTCAAGGAGCGATCGGAGTCCAATTTAATATCTCCCACGTTTTCGCAGGAGATGAAAATAATTAAATTGCCTAATAGCAGACTACATCTGATGAGATGATCTATCAACAGATCAGTTAGAGAAAGGTCAGTAAACTGGAAATGTCCAGTTAGTCCACCCTTAACAGGTATGAACACCACCTAGTGAGTAGAGTATTATGAGTTGTTCCCCCGACTACCCCCAAGAGTTTTAGTTATGAGGAGAGTACCTTCCAATCGTTCTCTTTCACCAACAATGTTGCTCGCTTCTCAAATAAGATCACCTCAGTGTCATCATCATCATTCTCATCAGACTCGTCATCATCACTATCATCTTCATCATCTTCCTCGGATTGGACGGCGTCGCTGCACTCTACAGAGGTAACCTCTGACACTTGGATTGGAATCTTGTCTTCTGTCAAAAAAATTTCACATTGATAATCTTTTTATTCAATTAATCCCACATTTCTTGCTATCAGTTTCTAATACAAATGTACATTGCTATACCGGGTAACATGAAATTTGTGGGTACTTTGTCTTTGTCTTTAAGAAGTGAGCTAAAAATGGAATATTATCGTATAGTAGTGGTACTTTTCAATTTCATAAAGAAAAATGGTATTCCATGAAACCATCTCCATGGAAACCTAGAAACATTGATTGGTTTTGAATGTTCTGACTTACCATGGGATTTTGTTGCCATATCTTTCAGCTTTACTTGGCATTCGTCAATTATTTGCTTAAATTGGGTGGCTATATCAATGTTCTGTAAACAAAATAAGATAATAATTCATAAGTCACTCTTCAAGTTCTTCATAAACTTCAGCTAACTAGTTCATTAGACAATTTAGGCTAACATTTTTCAATTATGACATGATAAAAGCACATGTTCAAAATCGACAAAACAAGAAAAGCACCAAAATTAAACTACTGTTAAAATAAGTATGTTTACACTATATGTTCTGACATTTAACTGAACATATTGACTCTCAATCTGACATATACTGACCTTTAACCTAACATATCTGACTCTTAATCTGACATATACTGACCTTTAACCTAACATATCTGTCTCTTAATCTGACATATACTGACCTTTAACCTAACATATTTACCTTTAACCTAATACATTGACCTTTACCTGACATACTGACCTTAAACATGACCTAATAACTATCACGCTAGCCTACTGACCTTGAACTTGACAGCTAACTGCTCCATACGGGCTTCCTCTTCACTGTAATCCTGTGCAGTCCAACACCAGGCCATTTCTGATGTAGACATTGGCTTAAAGCTATGGTCGGGGGTTAACCAGTGGTTACACGCCAATTTGAAGATCTGTTCACGCCGCAATAACAGTCGTATCTTTCCTACAATACAGTCAACATCAGTTCATTAAAGCCACATCATGATTTGGACCGCAATTTTTTTTTAAAAGTTCTGCCAACTATGCCTAATTTTTCTTCACTTAGTTTACTTAAAATCTACAAAACAACGACAAAAACAGTAAGTACAAATGATAGTCTAACAGATTCCATGTTGAAGACAAACATAAACATGCTTTGTATACTCACACTTAAAAACTACACATATTTTGAATATATACCTCTATTACTGTATTATATTTCAAAATTGCAAAAGACAAGCAAAAAGTTACAGTGCTACAGAAATCAGTTTTCCAGTTATCAGTGTCAGGAGTATCAAAGCTCCACTGTACAAGCTGACTAGGGGTTGACCTACCAGTATGGTGCTGTTGCAGGACTTTCATTTCTCCAATGCCTTTCTCCTTCCATTGATTAACCTGCTTATCAAACCGGTAAAGTTTGGCCCGCATACTGAACAGGGCATCAAAATCCTCTTCGCCTACAAGTAAGGACAATAGTTAATTGCAAAACCTTACCATGAAGAAAGTAAAGTCGTGAAAGTTTATTTTCATGAATAGATATCTGCAGCCTTTACATTGATTCTTTTCTCTTCATCTCTAAAACATTGGATATGCTCGAGCCTAACTCGATTTGGCCTCTTCTACTTCCAGAATATAACTTCTGTTCACTCGATTGCAGCTTATCTACTTCTGGAAACTCTTCCGTCTATAGACTGGAAGATCTTCTGAGAAGACTTTAAAAAGAGCAAAAATCAAGTTGAATTCTGGAGAACATGGATCCAGTTTCATGAACATTCCTTAAAGTGAATAGATCCAGTTTCATGAACATTCCTTAAAGTGAATAGTCGGGCAAAGAAAACAAGTCTAAATGCGTTCATTGGCCTTCCAATAAATCTCACACATTAATACGACGGCCAAGTTCTGCTTACGTTTCCTAGTTCTGACCATTAAAGTAAAGGAAAGTTGAAAGCATTGAAAGCGAGGCTGCGTGGAAATGTAACCACGGACATAGTCAGCCGGGAGGACGTTTTAGGATTCATATACTTTAAATTACATATGTAATTTCTTCGTACGCAGACAGATTTTGGAGAGAGATTCTATTTTTCTATTTCATAAGAAATTATACTGGATACAATCACACCATTTTTACCGACTTTAGCCATCCTTCCCCGACTATTCACTTTAAATTTAAGGAATTCCTTAACTTAAAATTCTCCATAGGAAACCTTTACAGAAGTCAAGGAATCAATCTTACAGTTAAAGATGCTCCATCGCTGACAAATGGTATTTTTTCACTATCAAAAACAGGAGAAGACGATTTAGTAATTTTCTTCAGTTACTAAAGATACTTATTTTACACCATTACCACCATTGAAAAGTTTGAGCTTCTAATTTTACTTCAAGTTAAAAATATGAAAAAGAATTAATTGCATCCCGAAAAAAATCTGTGGTACTATATCTTATATGGAATGAAGTGATGATTGCGCATGTACCAAAAGCGAAATAAATTATTTTATGTTATTTTTTTTGTGTAAATTAGGCATATATACACGATTAAACACCAATTATTATTCAAATGATGAATATCATATATGCTCTGTCGGCGTTGGAGCATCTTTAATGAATGTTTGTGAAACTGTTTGATTCCCATTTGTTTGAGTAATTAAATCACCTGTTTTAATCTCGACAAGATCCGGGAGGGCTACAATTGGCTCAAAGTGAGGGTCATGAGCATCCAATGATTCATCGTTCTCGTCTGCGTCCTGTGACCCTCCATCTTGGCCCTTAGCACCAAACAGCTGTTTCCCTGCACCTGACCAGCTAAATGGCTTGCTGTCATCTGTAACATGGATCAACAAATGTAAGGCAACATGTACATTTAGCTAACGAGTTCCCAACTTTCAGGATCTTGTCAGTACCAGGTAATTATTCTCAGGTTTGGTATGATAATTTGAGGATGTTTGTAGATGGTTGGTAAAATCTACCCCCACAAAACATTCAATCCCAAGGTATTTACCAGCTATAAGGTATTTTATAGACTATCAGGCTTTATGTAATATTATGTCCAAAATTTGTCATTTGAAGGAACATAAAACACTTTACTGTCAATATATACAGGCAGCTGTCAAATAGGTATACATGTCATTGTAATTGACAGGTATTACAATGTAATTGATTGTAATTGCCAGTTATCATTGTATTTGACTAACATTTTCTGCCTACTCACCTTTTTTGAAGGCCGCCTCAGAGCCAGTCTGTGAGGCTAGCTGTGAGAAGGAGAACTGTCCTACGGCACTGGACTGACCACCAAACACTGTCCCCCCTGGACTGACCGTCTGGTTCACACTATCTTTGGGTGTCTCGGATACGGGTGTCGCAGGCTTGGAGCCAAACAATGTTGAAGTTTGGGATGAAGAACTAAACAATCCACCAGTCGATGAGGATGGTGTAGTAGAACCGAATAGTCCACTGCTTGAATGAGCAGACGATTCAGATCCAAATATTCCGCCACTTGAGGGAGCAGACGATTCAGATCCAAATAGTCCACTGCTTGAGGGAGCAGACGATTCAGATCCAAATATTCCGCCGCTTGAGGATGAGGATGCTGTTTGTGACCCAAAAAGTCCCCCGCTTGAGGAAGAAGAAGATGGTTGAGATCCAAATAATCCACTGCTCGAAGATGTCATTTGAGACCCAAAAAGTCCGCCACTAGAAGATGAAGATGCTGTTTGAGACCCAAATAATCCGCCACTCGAAGATGCAGAAGTTTGAGATCCAAATATTCCACCACCTAGTGTAGTTGGAGGAGCACCAAACAGTCCCCCAGTGGCAGGAGCCTTTGAAGACGGCAGTGAGCTAAATAGGCCTCCAGTGGTAGGGGTACTAAATGTTCCACTCGAAGTACCAAATACTTTACCAGGGGAAGAGGAGGCAGAACCAAACACTGCAGTAGTCTGGGGGATTCCTTTACTAGTAGGCACAGAGGATGACTTAGTTGGAATACTTTTAGTAGAGTTTCCTGCAAGGCAAATATGTAACCAATTCACTATCTTTAAAACAAAATAAATATTGTGAAGCCTCAGCAGTTGTACAATTTTAAATTTGCACCCTAAAAGGATGCCACCAATTCAATATAAATGGTATCCAATACTTAATTTCAGGGAGAAATGTTGTTTATATGTTAAGAGCCAAATGGGACTAATTCACGTACCACACGATACCTGATAATGTTTGTGCGGGACTAGTATCTCCAGTGGTGATGGAACGTAGCTCTTTGTAATCGTCCCGCTGAAATGACGTTATCCCCCGATAACGTCATTTGACGTCATTCCATCACCAATAGAAACAATAGTCCCGCACAAACATTATCGGGTATCACATGGTAATTGAGTGCCATTGACCCTTTTTAGTACCGCCACAGGGCCATAGAGGTCAGTCGCATTCTTTGTTCCCCATCACATAAGGATAATTTCAGAGAAGTTGTTTACATGAAAATAGATAAATCGAACCTTTTTGGCTCTACAACTCCTCAGTCTCCCTGGGGTTAAGCCCGACCATTTATACAATTTCACAAGGATATTATCGGTCAAATTTTGTTAAATTAAATAAAACTTTCTAACATAGGTTACATAATGGAAATAGAGAAAGTTTTGATTTAGGTCAGTGCTTTTTGTGATGAGAAATAAAGGCCTGGTGAGCTAAAATAGAATGCCACCGGCCTTTTCTACAATTTGTAGGTGAAAAAATAATATACCTTCATATGGTTCTCCTGGCATGCTGTCTGTACATCCACGACATCCAGGGCAAGGCTTACAGGTCAAGTACAAGTAGAAATTATCAGGCAATAAATATTTCCTAGCCTGGGCAATCTGCTCTTCAGTGGCCTTTACCTCACTCACAAACACAACATCATCAGATTCGCCTGGGGAACTCTTTGTTTCTGCTGATACGCCTGCGGCTGGTGAACTTTTTCGCTTGGCCGCTGAATCTTTTGATTTTTCCTGAGCTTTGACAAAAGCATCCGAAAAATTGTTAGCAATTTCTGCTGTCTTGAACCTGATGGAAAAGTTTTCCATGCTAGGATTTTCATCCGAGAAGTCCATGGCAAACCAGACTAAGGCCTTACCGTCCGTCTTGGGCATAGGTTTCAGTTCAAGATCCTGTGTGATGTAATGATGACAGCAGACCTTGTGGATCTGATCTCTCCGCATCAGCAGACGGCATTTCCCACTCTCACTATTGTGAAGGATCTTGACATTTCCAAGGCCTCGTTCCTTCCATTCCTGCTTGTCGAAGCGGTACAATTTGGCACGATGCTCATACAAAATTTCATCATTTTCCTCTCCGGTTACCACGGCTACAGCCTCAGGAAGTGACACAATTGGTTCAAAATGTATGTGGTCATCCTCGCCATCTTTATTCTGGTAATATTCGCTAGTGTCTGGTGACTTTGGCGAGTTGATCACAGTAGCTGGGGCCGCAGAAGGTGTAAAGGTAAACTTGAATTCAGAGGATATAGCTGATGACTTTGATTCTGGTGTTTTGGGTTCAGCTTTAAAAGAGAAGCCAGATGGTTTAGAATCAGCTGAATTCAGTTTGAAGGGAGATTGAATGGCTGGGGATTCAGTCTTTTGAGGGGCTTCTGTTTTAGCCAAACTGAAATTGAAACCTCCTTGTGGAACACTAAATGTGGCAGATTTTGTTGTCACAGGTGTTGTATCCAAACCAATGCCTGGAGTTGTTTTTCCTACAGTTGAAGATGGAATAGAAGTTGAAGTGGAAGTAGATGTACTGTCTGCCTGAGAACTCGACACTGGAGCAGCCATATTGAATTTGAACCCACCTGAAAAAACACATTGAAATGAAATTAAAATTTTTTGTCATTGATTTAAATTACTCTTCAACTCTTTCTGTACTAATACAATAAAATTCAAGGACTTCATACACACATCATCGACTCTTGTTAAAATGTATCATTTGATACTTGGGGTAAAATATAATAAACTTGGCATTAAATATCCGATAACACCACGTTTCGTTGAAATTGGCCAACATTTAAAAGTTTAAGAGAATTAGCCAATTAAATAGAAGATTCCAAATTAACATGCATAATTTTTCAGGAATAACATTTAAAAGCAATCCTAGTCTTAATGATCCTATTCACTGACCAAATTTCATAGATTTTAATGTGCAGAAACCACTTGGTCAATCAGATTTGAAGTTCCTATAATCAACATGTGTAATCATAGAGGATGGAAGTTAAGCAAACTTAACCTCAAGTATCCTATGATACATCTATTGACTGAATGTCATTGAAATTGGCCAAAAGTTATGGGTTTTTTTTTAAGAGAGCAACAAGAATTCCATGGACATGGGTGTGTCGCCTGCACAGCATCACAAAAAATGGTTATTTACAGTTGAAAATATTGTTAATAATTAGGTGCAGTTATCAAGTCCCATAACTCTTGTAAATATTGATGGAGTTTGACCAGTATCGAACCCATCTAAAATTTCATTGATATTGAGCAATAAACCAAATTTGGTTTAAATCGGACAATAAATACTTAAGTTATCGAGCAGAAACCAAGTTTTGACAAATTCAAAGTCCCGTAACTCTTGCAAATATTGACAGATTTTGACCAATATAAAACCCATCAAAGATCTCATTAGTATAAAGCAGTACACCAAATTGCAAATACTGACGGATTTTGACCAGTATCGAACCGTGTAGGATCTCATTGATATATAGCAATATACTAAATTTGGTTGAAATTGGACAATAAATAATTAAGTTATCGAGTGGAAACCATGGTTTTATCTGTTTTGACGATTTTAAAGTCCCGTAACTCTTGCAAATATTGATGGATTTGACCATTATTGAACTCATGCGAGATCACAATGATATAAAACAATTCACAAAATTTGGTTGAAATTGGACGATAAATATTTAAGTTATCAAGCGGAAACCATGGATTTATCTGTTGTGACGATTTTAAAGTCTCGTAACTCTTGCAACTGATTTTAACCATAATCGAACTCATTGATATAAAGCAATATACCAAATTTGGTTGAAATTGGACAATAAATACTTAAGTTATTGCACGGAAACTGTTTCCCGGACGCCGCTGAGGCCGACATAGTGATACCTAAGTGTCACCCTTGCATTGCAGGCGAGACAAAAATGAAAGCAAGACAAACCTAAATTTTACCACCCATCTTGATAAAAGTCAGGGATAGTGTAATATAAAGGCTTACCTGCAGCACTTGGTTGGGTGCTACTTGTTGATGACATTGGTTTGAAGCTGAAAGCTGGGCTCTGCCCAAGTGAAAAACCAGCTGATGTTGGTTCTGCTGTCGTGGGTGGGGCAGATTTGGTATCCTTTTCAGACGTAGCTGGTGGTTTTCCAAACATGAAGCCACCAGACGACGACCCTCCACCAAACGTAAAACCTTTTGCATCAACAGAGCCTGCTGGTCCACCAAATGAAAACCCTTTTGATGTGGTAGAGGCTGCGGCGATAGGTTTGACATCCTCTGGTTTCAGTCCCGGCTTTAGTGCTTGACATGCCACACATTTCTGTACCCCAGGTTTGTTGTTAACGTAGCAACCATCACAGTCCCAGCTTCCCTCCTCCGGTCTGAAAAGGTCGCCCAGTGACTGGCCCTGGGCTGGAGCTGGATTGGTTGAAAACCCTTTTGATATGGTAGAGGCTGCGGCGATAGGTTTGACATTCTCTGGTTTCAGTCCCGGCTTTAGTGCTTGACATGCCACACATTTCTGTACCCCAGGTTTGTTGTTAACGTAGCAGCCATCACAGTCCCAGCTTCCCTCCTCCGGTCTGAAAAGGTCTCCTAGTGACTGGCCCTGGGCTGGAGCAGGATTGGTTTTAGGTGGTGCCACAGCTGGCGGTGCCACGGTGGCAGGTTTTGCTCCAGATTTAAACATCTCGGCCAAAGTCGTTGGCTCCTTAGCACCTTCCTTTTTATCCTCTTTCACAGCGGGAGCTTTCTTCTCCTGTTGTTGAAGATCACCCTGACATTCCTCGAATGTCTGTTTGAATAGCTGTGCCTGATCAGTAGTCTTAAACCGAACTGCGAGACGCTCTGTCTGAATTTCACCTTCAGCGTAATCCATAGCTGTCCAGCACCACGCTCTGTCGGAGTTTGCCATTGGCACCAGTTTCATAGCTGTTGTAATCTTATGATTGGCACATACTTTTAATACCTGCTCTCGTCTCATCAACACTCGAACCTGCTTAGTGGTTCGATGGCGTAGAAGCTTCATTTCACCAATACCTCTCTCCTTCCACTGGTTCAGCTCGGCATCATATCGATAAAGTTTGGCACGCTCTCCAAATACCTTCTCTTCGTCTTCTTCTCCAGTTTTCACCTAGAGAGTTAAACAGATTAGATATAATTCATTCTACAGTATGACTGAATAGTATCAATAATTCTAAATTTTAAATTTATGAATCTTCAGAACTCTATAACAAGGGCCCAAAGTGTCCATCTACTATCTGGTGCACAATTAAAATGTATGACCCTGACAAATTTAAAAATTTTAGCGTATTTGACTTCTGACCTTGAATGAAGATCAAGGTTGTGTTCATTGATTTTAAAGATATTGGCAATGAACCCAGTGACATTAAATAAATATCAAGCTCATTCATTTGAACACACTTGGTAACCCTTCATCCCAGTAAGTCACAGGCCCAATAACAAGTCCCGAGGCTTCCTAGTTATTGACAAGAAGATTTTAGCATATTTGACCCATGATCTCGAATGAAGGTCAAAGTAATTCATTTTAACAAACTTAGTTTCCCTTTATCTTGGCATGTCACAAGTCTAATAACGGGTCTCTAGGCCTCCTACCTTTGGAGAAAAAATTGTTTGAAGGGAAAAGTTGATGCTGCCAGATGGACAGACAGATGATCACTTTGTCCCTGAAGGAAACCACATCAGTACCATTTACATTCAGTATCAGTGCATTTCCAATGACTGACCGTCATTGAGATTTTAATGCCCTTGTCTCTACATATAAAAGTGTCAGCACAGAACTGATATGGGCAAGGCTATATGCCTCCCCCTTCATAAAATCTTATTAGATGAGCTAAAATGACAAAGATCATGATCTATCAAATTTTAACAATAACTATATACCTCAACCAGATCCGGCAGATCAATAATAGGCTTGAAGTCTACTTTGGGTTCATATTCCTCCATGACATCATCATCATGTCTGCCTGGGGATTTCACCGGCGAAGTCACAGATTTCTGTCCAGACGGGCTTGTGTGTTGAAACATAGTTGGAAGTGATGATTTAGCAACATTGTTTGTGAATGAGGCTAGATTCTGGGTAGGAGCTGCAGTTGGGGGGTTCTGGGTTGGAGTTTTACTACCAAGGGTTAATGCAGGAGCTGTACTGCCACTACCAGTAATCTGGGTAGGAGCTTTACTACCAAGGTTCAGTGAAGGAGAAACACTGCTCGTCCCGAGGTTCTGGGTTAGAGGTTTACTGCTAGCACCGAGGTTCTGGATAGGAGGTTTAGTCCGGGATGGAATCTCTGTGCCTCTCAGCATAGATTGGTGTGCGTCAGATGTGTCCGGAGATTTGGATGCTGCCATAAGACTAGGAAACAAAGAACCAGGAGTGGAGGTCTGACCAAGGGACACCATAGACTGAGGCTGGCAAATAGACAGCGACTTTCCTGTAAATAAGTAATTAGGGTCATCAACATTCAACTAACTTATTCGATCCAATAAGTACCTAGGGTGCTTGGAAATGGAAACAAGAGGCCCATAGGCCTGAACGTTCACCTGAGTTCAGATACAGAATGAAACAAGAGGCCCATAGGCCTGAACATTCACCTGAGTTCAGATACAGAATAAAACATGCGGCCCATAGGCCTGAACGTTCACCTGAGTTCAGATACAGAATGAAACAAGAGGCCCATGCATAGGCCTGAACGTTCACCTGAGTTCAGATACAGAATGAAAGAAAGACATATTATCAATATATATATTGATCCAACAAGCCCTTAAAGTCAGGTAGTGAACAATTAATTCAGATAATAAACATTCAACTACAGTATTCAAACCAATAAGCGCCGAGGGTGCTTTGTTGAATGAAATTTTAACTAGCCTCTCATAAAATTATTGCATAAATCAATTTGAAAAGGATATTCAATCAAGAAACTTAACATAGGGTTCATATTTTCATCCTGCATTTGAGTTAAGTGAAATGGATACTTTGCACCAGAAAAGCTAATTTGCTGTTGACTTAGGCTCTTTTTGAAGACCCATTACTTTACTGTAAAACTTACCATCAAACAGGCTGTCCTTGCCTGCCATGTTGGGTTGTGGCTGAGACGTCGTCAGGTTGGAAGGGACAGTTGAGGTGGTAGTGTCGCTGGTTGGTGATCCGGTAAGAACGGCCATCAGAGCAGACGGCGCTGGGCGGCTGGCAGGATCCTGGGGTGTAAACATGGCTGACTGAGAGAAGAAGCCTGGCCCTGGTAGGGGATGTGTTGGGGGTTGAGAGGCTGGGAGTCGAGGAGGAGGGGGAGGTGGAGCAACACCTTGCTGTTTGATTGTGTACTGAAGAGACTGGCCACGCAGGGCATTAGCAAACATACCAGGCTGGGACATAGCCCCCGTCTGTGGCCCAGGAGGGGTGTAAGTGATGGTAGATTTACCTGCAAATAAAAATAATAAATCAAATACAAATAAAATAACTTAATAGAAAGAGTTCATACAGATCTTCTACTGAGTGATAAACCATAAATGGACTTGTTTTTAGGCACAGTCAAATTTTACTGCACATGCCAACAAGAGGCCCAGAGGGCCTGTATCGCTCACCTGGTTTGTAATGCCAAGTAATGTTCTGAATACAGGTTCATTGTTTCTTTTCTGAAGGAATTTTAATATTAACCTCTAAATCAGAACCAAAATTTATACAAGTTCTGTTCCCCTTCCCCCAAGGATGTTTGTGGCCAAATTTGGTTACAATCCATGAAGAACTCTAGGACAAGTAGTGATTTATAGGATTTACCTCTATTTCCCTTATTGGGCCCCGCCCCTCTTGCCCCCGGAGGGCCAGAGCCAAAATTTATACAAGTTCTGTTCCCCTTCCCCCAAGAATGTTTGTGGCCAAATTTGTTTACAATCCATGTAGAACTCTATGACAAGTAGTGATTTATAGGATTTACCTCTATTTCCCTTATTGGGCCCCGCCCCTCCTGCCCCCAAGGGGTCAGAGCCAAAATTTATAAAAGTTCTGTTCCCCTTCCCCCAAGGATATTTGTGGCCAAATTTGGTTACAATCCATGTAGAACTCTATGACTAGTAGCGATTTAAAGGATTTATCTCTATTTCCCCTATTGGACCCCGCCCCTCCTGCCCCCAGGGAGTCAGAGCCAAAATTTATACAAGTTCTGTTCCCCCTCCCCCAAGGATGTTTGTGGCCAAATTTGGTTACAATCCATGCAGAACTCTATGACTAGTAGCGATTTAAAGGAAATGTTGACGGACAGACGGACGCCGCGCCATGACATAAGCTCACCGGCCCTTCGGGCCAGGTGAGCTAAAAACTTTAAATAATGATTTATTAGCGTGGTTATGAAGTTCAATTGCAATACCTTAGGCCAAACAAAATTAATTACTTGGTTCTCAGGCCACCTTTTTTCAAATTAGATGAGGGAGGGAGGGCTTTTTTTTTTTCTTTTTTATTGTAGAAAAAAAAGACGAGGGATTTTTTTTTTTTTTTTTAATTTCCCAACACAATAGGAGGTAAAATTCACGAAAGTTTCAATTCAAAAGGATTTTGTAACAGCAAATTATCAATACCTTGTTAAATACAACACGTTTGTTGTTGACAACGGTGGTATCATCGGGGTAGGGCTCCGGTAATGACAGTTTCCGAGCAGCCGCGAAAAGCACATCAAAAGCATTTCGTTTACGGTTCCCACTATCACCCGTTTCGTCATGATCACGGTATTCAGGTTTTGTTAGGGTGCATGCACCATCAATTATGTCATATCGGATGTAACGGCGGAATGCTGTGACAGTCTCCCCAACCTTCATCATTACTTGATCGAATCCAGACACTTTGCTCTGACCGATTGACGCCGTCATTTTGTTCAGCATCAGTTTCTCGGGAAAAGTCCAATCTTAGGGTCCTAATGTGCCCTCCTTCAATGATTGGAAGAGTTCGGTCAAAGTACAAGCATCGGAGAATCCATTGATAATGTTCCATGGCAGTACGACCGTGGAACTGTGCTGAATGTGGACAGATACCAGCGACATTACGTTTTGCATATAACTTTGGCGCTTGGAACATTCATTCACTAGTATTGCAGACAAACGTTTAAGAGATGTGCCGTCTAAAACTGCCGGAGACGGACACTTTTTTACGAGAGCAACCTCGTGCGTTTGCCAATCAAAATCACGTTGGCGCTTGGAATACTCGTAGTGTGAATGCAGACAAGCGTTTTTAAGATGTGATGTCTAAAATTGTATAAAAACACGGATGCGGACATTTTTTCCGGAATTTTGGTCCACGCATACAATCTTTTTTTTTTTTTTTTAACTTTTACAATAAAATCGGCAATGCGGGGCTTAAAAATGATATGCGCGCGGGCCTGAGAACCAACTAATTAAATTTTTTTGGCCTTATTACAAAATTTAGTGCTGTACATGAATTAGCCCTTCAAAGTCAGCGTGAAAAACAAACTACCTCTAAAATAAGTATGTTTACAGTACATGAATTAGCCCTTCAAAGTCAGCGTGAAAAACAAACTACCTCTAAAATAAGTATGTTTACAGTACATTAATTAAATGATAGAAGGATCTTTATCATAGAAATTAACTAAAACTTTTGAGACAATATGTCTCCTGCAACACTGAATGAAGGTCAGGGTAATTGAGCAAAGTAGATTATAACAGATTATACCCAATGAAAATTGTATGTTGGGAAATATTCAAAAAATAATTCTTACTTGTACAATTTATAGATTTTTCCCTTTATTTTCGGAAAATATTCACATGAAATTTGGATGATACAGCTAAATTTCTCTAGGTAAAAGTGCATCTATTCAGTGCCAATGTACTCTAAGAAAGTGCCTGACTGTTGGCTACTGTAAATAAATTTTCTTTAGCAGCTACTAAATTTTGTAATTTTTTTTTTTAAAGCATTTCTGCAGATTCAAAATTGAAATGCCATTCAACTGCACAAGAATTGTAGAAGATATTGATTTCGCGGAGATAAACTTTCACGAAATTACCTTCATAGCCAAATTTGCGAAAAATAAAACGCATGCGAAAGTTGATTTACAGTATACTGAGAAGTTTTTTCGGTTTACCTTCCAAGTTAGCACGGTTACCGAAGGGCCATTCCTGGCTGAGCTGTTGTTCCTGGTACATATGATGGGGAGGAGGCTGTGAGCCGTCATCTTCATAGTACTCTCCATCGATGTGATAAATATCATCCTCCACGATGTCATTCTGGTGCGACATCTGGTTGATTGGTGCGACAGGTGGCTGAGGTGTTAAACGGTTTGGAGGAGGGAAAGGCCCCATAGTCCCAGGGTATGGGGCTAATGGTGCCCCGGGGACCGGCGACATTTGGTAACCATAGTTAGAAGGTGGCATCCAGGACTGTTGCTGTGGCTGGTAGTACTGAGGGGGCCTGAACGGTGGTGCTATAAATCGCCCAGCAGCTGAACTTCGGAAGGAAACTAGGAACTCCTGAAAGAACACATAACAGATTCAGTGTAATCTGTCAAAACGGACCCTTGACTTATTTGGATCTCTGTGTATTCAAGTATTCTTGTTTATGGTATTATCCTTCCTAATTTTAGTAGATCAAACCTGTATGACACGAAAACCTGGCTATTCCGGCCAAATAATCTGGTCCCAGTGACATCTGGTTTAGACAAGTAATTGCGTAAGCAACAATAAACAAGAGACCCAAGTGTTTTTACAATGATCTGGGCTTAAAGAGGTTTAATCAATAAAGCTATGTGACTGTTTACTTAACTAATTGTGTTTATACGGAAAAGCTAACAAAGACACATCATACAAGACAGATTATGGCAACTGGTCTTGTACCTTCATTTCCTTTAGAATTTCATCATTCTGAGCCATCTCTGCTCTCATGTCATCCTGCATATTCTTGATGGAATCCTGAACAGTCCTTTCCCAGTGTTTCTTGGATTGTTCCTGAAGCTCAATTAGAGTAGCCATCTTTTTTTCCAGTGCCCAGATTCTGGCATCAAGACGCTCAGGACTGGGACGGACATGCTGAAAAGGCAGATGAGCAGAATGTAATAAATAGAACATCATCAGTATCATAGCAATTTAATTCATGTTTGAAAAAAAAACCCACTTAAAGGCCCACTACCTTTCCGAAACGGCTTTTAATTTTTAAAATAGAAATGTAAAGCGAGATTGATAATTTGTACGGTCGCAAAAGTTGTCATTTTACCGGTAATGCTACACTTATTATCACCTTCTGAACAATTTAATTTAAATAAATAAAATGTTAATTTTCATAACGCGGGTCTTCTTATGTTTCCCGCCGTCGTCCTAATGCCGCGCGCGGTAGTTGATTGTCACTCGCGCCAGATGGCAAAACAGTGAAATGAAACCCAACTGTTACCATATATTACACAGGATATCTTGCATAAGCTTCATGTTATAACCTCATCTTATGCCATCGATGTAAATTTTCTTATGTTATCTATGATTTTTAGAAACCTTTAAATTTTGCTCTGGAAAGGTAGTGAGCCTTTAAATATATTCTGTATATGATAACAGTTTAAGTTGCTCCATCACCGATAGAGCATAAACGATACTCATCAACAACTGGGAACACAACAAAAGTTGAACAACAACTGTTTAATCATGTACATTTGTGTCTAATTAACACAAAATTACAAATCTAATTTATATTGCATTGGTGCATGCACAAACAGTACTTCATTCCATATAGGACAAAGTGCCATGTAGTTATTTTTCATGACACACTTTATTATTTTTATCTTTAAGTAAAATAAACTCAAACTTTTCAATCATGGTAATGAAGGTATAGCAGCCACTTTTTTTGACTGAAGATTAATACTACAATGTATCATCTTTTAGGGTTTTTATAAACATAAAACTCAAATCATGCAATAAATTGAAAACTAACCTCTCGGTGTTGTGGAGCTGGTGTGCTTTGTTCTATGATGTTAGATGCCACAAAACTAGGCGACTCCTTTTGAAAGAGTGACATTGGTTCCATGGAGGCCCCTGTCCTACCGTAGCTTCTATTGATAGGGGTGCCATTTTGGCCCGGGGTCGTGTGGAAACTCTTTGGGGTGCTAAAGCTCTCCTCGTCATTACTGTCAGCATTATTGTTAATGGACAGGCTATCGACCAATGCTGTAATCATAGGAAAGTTCTTCATAAACAGATATTCAGGGATCAATCTAGGTTTTGGGGGAAACTACCCTTTTTCAAAATAGGGGGAAAATTTGGCGAAATATAGGGGAATTTGAATCTTTTTATTTTGGTCCAAAATTATATTCATTTTGAAGAAAAAGTACTGTAAAACAACTAATTTTATTTTCAGATTTTGTACTGCAAGATTTTAACCTCAATAATGAAAAATTTGAGTTTATCATAAAATATGCAGTACCTGTATGATAAATATGAAGAAATTGGTGTACAAAAGTCTAAAAAAATAATGAAAAATAAGTCACAGGGGAAATTGTGTTACCAAAACGGTAATTTTTTAACTTCAAATGGGGAATTTTTAAATCTTCGGGGGAATTTTAGGCCGGAGGGGAATTCATTCCCTGAGGGGAAATTTACCCATAAACGGTAATAAATCAAAGCTAGATTGATCCCTGATATTGGATATTATTCTATTAAAGATGCTCCACTGCTAAGTTCATCATTTGAACAATGATCAGTGTTTAATTGTTAATATGTATATATCTAATTAACACAAAAAATAATATGAAATAATTTATTTTGCTTTTTGTTGCACATGCAACCAGTTCTTCATTCCGTATAGGATATAGTGCCACGGAATTTTTTCGAGATGCAATTAATCATTTTGAATATTTTTATCTTAAGTAAAATTAGAAGCTCAAACTTTTTCGATGGTGGTAATGGTGTAAAGTCAGAAACTTTTGCATTTAAAAAAAAAATACTAAATTGTCTGCTTCTGTTTTTGATAGAGGAAATACACCATTTGTCAGCGGTGGAGCATCTTTAGATAATACAGGTGAAGATACAGTAGTAGGGTAACATTTTAATTTTACAGTAAAAAGAAACCAGTCATTTCAAATAAATTAAGACATGTGATACTTTTTGAAAAACATTCTATCACTTTCCTATTTTTTATGATTTCTAAGAGATTGTTTTGGGCATAATTCATTATTATGTTACTTATGTTTATGTGAAATTCAATAGGAAATTTGGGCTCCAAAGATTTTTATCTGGCAAACAAAAATATTATTTTGGCGAAATATTTTACTTCAGAATTTCAAAAGCTGTTGTGAACCCTGAAACTGATTGTCCATACTCATCACAGCAATCCTAATCTGATGTTAACTCATACACCCTGCAAATTTATAATGAACTATTCCAGTGTTTGAATAAGAAGAGTCCAAATGTGTCTCCAGGGGTGAATGAGTTAATGCAGTAATCAATGTCAGCTATCAGGGGTACCAGTAACAGTATTTCACAACTAAACGTGACCAGCACTAACTTACATGTTCCATATGGCATCTGCATTCTCTCGAGTTGATTCACCACCTCGTCTAGTGTGACAGGGATCTCTTTGTGAAGCTCCTGTTATCAGACAATAAATCAATGTTAATCTCTTATAGGCCCACTTCCTTTCCGAAATTGCTTTTAATTTTCAAAATGGGAATGTAAAACAAGATCGATAATTTTGTAGAGTCTTAAAAAGTATTAACTAACCGTTAATACTACATTGATCATCACCTTCTAAACGATTTGATTAAAATAAATAAAATGTTTATTTCCATAACGCGGGTCGTATTATGTTTCCCGCCGTCGTCCTCAATACCACCTGTAGTTGACTATCACTGCACCAGACGGCAAAACAGCGAATTGACTTTCCGCTGTTTTCATATATTACGCAGGAAATCTTGCATATGTTTGGTGTCGTAACCTTATTTTAGGTCATCGGTATGCATTTTCCGACGTTATTAATGTTTTTTAAGAAACCTTTATTTTTTGCCCCGGAAAGGTTATGGGCCTTTAAGGCTTAACTAGAACTGTAAAACAATGAACAACTAACCCTGACATTTGCTATCTGGTATATAATACCGTTGTATTTTCATCTATCAATTCTGTATATGTTCACCAATCATTCAGGCATTGTGTAATTAATACGTTCATCATGATCCTATATTTTTGGTAATCATGAAAACTAAATCAGATTTGACATTTTAAAAGCAACAATCATAGCAATTTTCAGCTGAATAAAATATATAGTTTTGAACGATCAGAAGTCTTCATTAAACTTTCATGTTAATGGTCATTTAACATGTGACGTGCCTAATAAAAGACAATTAACCATGTTTGAACATTTGAAGGAGATTTCAACACACACACATACACCCCCCCCCCCCTTCAACCAAACTAAATCCCCTTCTCTAAAGATTACAATATTTGGTATAAATGATCCTGTTGATGGACACCAGGGTGACTGGTCATCACAGAGAGTCACTGTCCTTTGGTAACAAGAGGCTCAAGGGCCTAAACAGTCATCTGACTTCCTTCGCAAAAGTCAAATAGGAAATTAATTAGATATAGTGTCATGGTAGCCATCTTTGATTTTGGATCAACCAGAGATGTAACAAAACTTTTTGAAGTTCATATCAGGATTATTTCATGCAAGTTTCAGCCAAATCTAAACTATAGAACTTGAGAAGAAGTTCAAACTGTGTTTTCAAGATGGCAGCTGTAGCGGCCATTTTGATTTCGGATCGACTCCAAAAATAACAACACTTTGTCGGGACCATGTCAGGATCATTTCATGCAAGTTTCAGCCAAATCAGAACTGGAGAAGAAGTTCGAAATGTGAAAAGTTTACGCACGGCGGACGACGACGGACCAAACATGATGACTATAGGTCATCCTGACCCTTCGGGTCAGATGACCTAAAAATCCAGACTTGACTTACATGCTCTGTATCGCCCTGTATAGCGTCCAGGGCTTGATACAACATGTCCAAAGATCGCTCCAACAGAATTTTCTTCTGATCTTTGCCTCCTGGAGAATCACTTGGTATCTTGTTTGCTAATGTTCTGTAGATCTGTAAAACAAGGATACAATGATTAGTGCTGGCTATCCAGATCAATTGCTTTGGCTGCACTTCCAATTAAGACAAACTAATTAGGGGTAACTACTATAGACCTCTTGCATTTCTGATGTGAGGTCTTATCTAGAAATTTAAGTTAACCCGTAGCATACTGATACATAGATTTCTTTTTTTATTTTAGAAATTGTGACCCTGGTCTTGGGAGGACTTCTACATTGTGTTGAGTATTTCTCAAAACACTATATATGCATATACAATTTTTTACTGAAATATCAGAATATTTGGAAATTTTGCCTTCTTTAAGGTGCAACAGCAGCCATTATAGGTTTTTGCATACATTCAAACCCATTTCCATTACTAAGATGCACAGTTATCTAGAGAAGATTCAGTGTAATTTTGACAATACCTGAGCCAAATGAAAGGTGGCCATAGGCCTTTTAGAGGATTCAAACTTTTCCTTGGCTTCTTCATAACGACCCTCCCGCATGTCTAGTACAGCCAACGAGAATGTAGCTTGCTCCTTCAGATCAGCAATCTGTTGTTTAGTTAGAGTCGCCTGCTCTCCGTCCACAAACATGCGCTCCTTAGGATAGCGATACGGTAAGTTCCTAGAGAAATAAAGTTTTTATCAGAGCTGTTCACCATCTCTAAATTATTTTGTAACATTTCGTCTTTTTTTTGGGCAGCAATTCAGAAACAATATCCACATGTAAACATTGAACTGCTGTAATGCTATATAGTCAAATCTTTTTAACTCAAAGTCAGCAAATCAAGATCCCATATACATGTCAGTAGTAACCATCAGTGTATTTCTATTTTCTAGGAGAGGGCAGACATCCGAGTTGAAGGCCTGCTTGTATGACAGTCTGGCAACTAAGACCCATTACATTACAACAAGATATACTGAATAACTAAGAGATATCACAAAATGTTTGCAAACATGTAATGGATGAAATGTAATTTACTTTTCAAGGCGTCGGAGCATCTGCATGGCCTCCTTCCAGTAGAATGTGGCCCGGCTCTCAAGGGCTTCACATTTTGTAGGATCATCCTGTTTAGTCTTCTTCACCATTTGGGCCTGTTAACAACCATTAGACATTTTTATTCATTTTCTCCTAAAGCTTAAACAACAAAATTAAACATAGTCACCAGACATTTTTTTTATTCCTTTTCAATTACAAATTAAGCTCAAGCTTAATTTACAAAATTAAACATATACAGTGGACCCTCGATAATCCGGACACCTTGGTTCCCAGCCTAAACCGTCCGGATTACGAGTTTTCCGGACTGCCGAATTTCGTGTTCTTAGTCAATTAAATTGTCACGTACGAGTTACTCCCCTTGACCTTGTAATCGATGATAGGCTTTTATGTAACATACGTGCATTATAATTAATACTTTGTTTGTTATGTTTTATAGGTATTCTTATATCATTACGTTAAGAATAATAAATAAACGTATTTCTTTTTCAAAATACGAAACATAAAGCCATCGTTAATTGTGTACTATGTATGCATATAACTACGTATCCCACTCTTGATCTGTCGTACGGCAAATTGCCTAACCAAGGATCAATAACATCTACGTTCTTGGCATAAAAAAACTATGATAACAAATAGCTGTGAACATTTTATGAACTCATATAATTGTTATTTTGTATAATGTGTGTTTTTAATAACCATTTCCACAAATCTTTGCTTTCTGACTTACAGACGTGCGTAACAACCACGCGCCCGTTCACGTCTAACTTTGTGCACAATGTCACACACGTAATGGCATGTGCAATAGCCTTTATATATTATACCACAGACGATGAATTCGAATAGATTTACATACATTTAAAATTATTATTAATTTTGAAAGTATTTTCTCACTTTATTGTATCCGATACTCATAGCGATATATTCTGCATGCGAAACAAGTAAGGTATCTACAACATACGTACCCGTACTCAAACTCAAACTGCATGTTCAAAAGAGAGTGGCTAAAAATATATTGCTGTATCTCAATTACAACACTGTAGTTTGATCTTCTATAGAAAACCAATGAACCGTTACATGACTGCATGTACCCGTGTGAAAGGTGTTCAGGTAAACGCCCGTGGCTATGACCTGGCAGCCGTTGTTATGACAACACACACTAACTAATGTTAGTTTGCAGTGTGTATTTTACTCATGACTGTAGTTGGCCTTGGATTTTCTCGGCACGTGGCGACAACAAATTGTCCGGATTATTGTGGGAATTTATTAATGAAAATTGCATTCCGTTCCCAAAATGGAGTTCCGGATTCGGAATACGAATTTCCGGACAAGTGAGTATAAATAACGTTACGGAAATCCGTTCCCTGATATTTCCGTCCGGATTGTGAGTTTTCTGGACTATCGGCGTCCGGATTATCGCGGGTCCACTGTACATGAACTTTTTTTTTATTCTGTCTTGGCCGTAAATTCCCTATATCTTTCTGGTCCACTTGCAGCACTATATTGTGAAGGCATAAAGAAGTGATCCCAATAGCCACAAATCTGATGACTGTGGTTAATACTCTCCAGACTTACCCATTTATCAAATGTTTGAGCGAGATGTGTAACGAGAGTCAGACCCATCCCGTGTGCACCAACAAGACGAATGGTTTCCAAACCCTGCTGTAGGGTCAGCCTCAGTTTGGCATAGCTGTCGCGCGGCGTTCCCACACTGAACTTAAACATGGCCTCCCACCAATCCCTCTGTAGTTTACTACACAGAGGCTGACTGAGGCATGCTGGCAGCAACTCAGGTCGGTAACTGTCAGGCCGGAAATGTTTGTTCTCATCCTCAACTGCTATGGCTGCACATCGTACAGTGGCACAGAAAAACGCCTGAAAGTCAAAAGAAATGTACGATCTTATGATTGGCATCAAATAGTTTAGATGCACAGTTTTAAACACATGTTAGTTACTGCTCACTTTGACAAAATTTCACTGAATCCAAAAGAACCAAGGCTACCATCCAATAGTTCTACTGTTTGAAGATTTCAGCAGAAATAATCTGTAGAACTACAGAATGAGTAATCTACTAATCATGATAAAATACAGACCTGTGCATCAACTTGTGACAGGGACTCCGGGGCGCCATTTGTCAACACAGCACAGGAGTAAGGTAGCTTGGCATACAGGTCCATACCATCTACAGTACAAAAAAGATAACACAGTCAAACCTCTAAGATTCCAACTTTTATGGATTTTCTTGCTGTATCAATTGTTTTGCTCGGTCCCGAATTTCCTCACTATATAACACTTCTAAAGAACCATTATCAAAATTTAAAAAATACAAAAAAAAAAGTTTTTTTTGCAGCTGCTGTTGATTCAATCAAGTGCATTCTAGAGGAAACAAAAATGTACTGGTAAAAGGGTGCCTACATTTGGTATATGGCAATAACTTTAATAAATGTGATTATTACAGTCATATTGCAAATAATTTGTATTTCTTTTGTGATAAGGGCAAATCAATTTTTTTGCCAATCTCTTGAATTTCAAAACATTCAGGGTTTAATTGAACAAATTTACCCTTGATCTTGTTATCATGTTAAAATATGACTTTTTTTCTTCTAATTTTCATATTACATGACTAAGAAACCATGTACCTTATAATCATCGATGTGATCTAGTGTATGGTGTAGTACTACTTACAGACTGGCTGTGTTGTATCACGGGAGCTGTAATTCTGCAGAGCTTGCCAGACTAACACATGAAGGTTATCACCGTACAGATGCAATACATCTACAACAAATATCTACATATATTTGCACCATTTTTGGGTTACCTATTTTTCATTATTTCTTCATTTTGGTACAGCATGAATTTAAAGAAAGAACCAAGATAATTCTTCAATACTTTTTGCGTAATTAATTATGAAATTGCATATTAATTAATGTTCTTGTTTCCTGATTAATTTATTATCAAATAGTAAATTGAACAGGCACAATATCAACGAACAGAAATTTTCCAATAAAGTTTGATCATTAAGTATCAAGTGATCATTATAAATGTAACTAGAGAGGAGAAAATGAAGCAGCCAAACCAGGATTCTAACCCTGCTGGACCTCTGAACACAAGCATGGCCCTGCAGGTAGGGCTTTAGAATTATACCTGCTGCCCCTATTGCATGATCGTAAAAGGCGACTAAATTTAGGATCTTATCTTTTGTCTTTTTCCTAACTGACTTTTTCTTTCCTAATGACTGCCTTGGCACCGCTTCACTTTTGGCCTTGAGTTGAGCGTTCGCCTCTGTGAGGAAGGCTTTGGGTTCTGTCCCATGGCCAAGACACACCAAAGTCTATGAAAGTGGTAGTTTCTGCTACTGCTTAGCATACAGGAAGTGGGACGACTGGTTCGCCCGTTGTCAGTATAATGTGACCGGATGGGATGTGTTGCTTGGTGTCTTCGGCGGCATGCTTCAGTGATATAGCACTATAAAAAGGGCAACAATTCCACTATACAAGACACAACACGAATTTACTGCAGTCTCCCAAAACATGCACCTCGCACAACATACACGCAACACACCACATACATGAGAGGCCATCCTTACATGACCATAGCTGTTAATGGGACGGTAATTTATCAAACAAACAAAAACAAACTGAACACAAGCAGGATGCTCTACCGCTGAGCTATCTGGTCATCGATAATCCACCAAGTCCAATCCCGCTACATAAACACCACATTTCTACGCTTGCAGCCTACTTATACTTACCCTTGTCATACTCAGCCACAACAGATTTAGATGGTAGCACCACTGGTACTTTGTGGAAGGTGTCTGAGTTCAGTATATATGACCTGTCTTTACTATCCCTCATCACGCGTAGTGTAAACAATGCATCATAAAAAACCTCTCGAGCACGTGGCATCTTCACTTGTTGTTTGATGTGCTGCAGACGTGAAACAGTGTCCGTCTTTGTCATGTTAAGCACCAGGTACCCTAGGTTAGAAAGATAAATTACATCATTCATTTGGCTAACCAGATTTTCAATTAATTTCTTTACTCATTGTACATATTTAAGAACAGAGTCTGAATAAGTCAGGTTTACTTCCCTATATAGTCGTACTTCAGGAACCAAGAGTGTCAAAGAAGGCAATTGGCTCTCGGGCTAATGGCTATTGTGCTATCATGGTGTACTAATTTTACTGGTATTCTAATTTAAGTGAATTCTGTTCTCACACAATTGGGTAATTAAAGTACAGTGCTAAAATTTGCCCAGGATGTCATTCTGTATACATGTACATAGTGACATGTAGTGGTTGTGCAATTTCAAGATTGTGCTAATGTCAATGCCCCCTCATAGCACTCAGTGTGCTTATTGGAGTACAGTACTTTAACAGTAATGCATTTGTTTAAAGATGCTCCACCGCTGATGGTATTTTTTTAACTATCAAAAACAGGCGCAGACACTTAGTATTTTTCTTCAGTTACACAACTTACTTACTTTACACCATTACCACCATTGAAAAGTTTGAGCTTCTAATTTTACTTTAAGTTAAAAATGTAAAAAATAATTAAT
This sequence comes from Argopecten irradians, assembly GCF_041381155.1. Lineage (NCBI taxonomy): Eukaryota > Metazoa > Mollusca > Bivalvia > Pectinida > Pectinidae > Argopecten > Argopecten irradians. Next base: position 29,866,570 of record NC_091140.1, on the reverse strand, counting down.
TGCATCCCGAAAAAAATCTGTGGCACTATATCCTATATGGAATGAAGTACTGATTGCGCATGCACCAAAGGCAAAATAAATTACTTTATATTATTTTTGTGTTAATTAGACATATACCTACACGATTAAACACCAATTATTGTTCAAATGACGATAATCGTTCATGCTCTGTCGGCAGTGAGGCATCTTTAAAGTCTATTTGAATAAACCTATAACAAAATAGCAGTTCTATTTCTATGCTTGTCCTTACCTCCCTGGCTGTGTCTGTAGGCTCCAATCTTCTGTAAGCGATCAAAGAACTTGCGATTGTGCTGTTTGAGCTGTAGATACCAGGCAGACTTCACATCAATGGCTGGATATTGGCTACTGAGCAACAGACAGACAGTTGCAAAAAAACTGGCATCTTTCCACAGAACCTGGCCCTGTAAAACAAGAATTACATGAAATTGTATGGGAAGTATTGAAACAAGAATCAGAAATGCTTAACAGAACAGTCCCTAGCTTGTTACGCCTAGTAATGTTGTGTACAGATTAAGTGTTTAACCTCTATTTTCCCCTAATGGATACCATCTAGTGCCTCAAGGGGTTGGGGGGATGGGTTCAGAACCAACATTTATACCAACTCCATACCCCTTTCCCGAAAGATGCTACTGATCAAATTTGGTTACAATCCATACAGAAATTTATGGCTAGTAGCAATTTAAAACAAAATTTGACAAGCAATAAATGGATGATAGACGCCATGCCATGGTAGAAGTTCAACTATCCTTTAGGCCAAATGAGCTGAAAATGGCTGCCTCCTTCTAGGATACAACTGGGGATGGAACAAACCTATGGCTCTCTGCCACAACTTACCTTCTGTGCTCGTTTAAAGAGAACCAAAGCGGACAGGAAGTAGATCTGTCCCTCCATCTCTGTGACTACAGCATGCCATTTTGGTCGCTGGGAGGATGCTTTTGAAAGTTCAAACAAGCACTGATCGAACCTGCCAAAGAAAGAAATAATATCAGAAAAGTGATAAAATTTGGTGTATCTTGTAACAGATCTGCAGTGAATGTAATATATATATCAGGATTAACAGACTTTTACATGGGTCTGTCAAATGGACAGAGATATATCAATTCTAGTGGTCAACCCAAACCCAAGGCTTTCCAAGAGTTAATGGCCAAAATCTCAAGGGTTGAGATATCCAGGGATTGAGATATCCTTTTCTTTTACCCCAGACAAGGATATCTACAGTTTTACCATTGTGAGATTTTTCTATCTCACCTTAGGGTAAAGACAAGCTACACAAGATCTTTTCACATGCTCAACAATTGTATCATGTCACCACAACAGTATCGTGATGTCGCGGTAATAGTATTATAATGTTACGACAACAATGAAATGACGTCACAAAAACATCGATTCATTGAGGTTACATCATCCTCGCTTGCATAGGAGACACAAATCCATGTTGGATTCTTTTTCTCCCAGAGAAAAAATGATAAAATTTCACTTGCTTTCCAGCTTTATCATCGCTCCATTATCACAGAAATTGCCTCAAAATTGAAGATACCATCGTCAATGTACACCCCGTATGTATTGATGATGTCACATAACATTCTAGTGCATGTGAGCTGTCTTACATCCCCCAGTGTAAGATAGAGTTATCTTTTCCCTGGCAATAACGGGATATTTCTATGAAGTATGGAAGAAATTGTACTTACTGGTGAAGGACTGTGGCACAAGCAACAACATCATGGTCAGGCATCATCTGGAAGACTAGGTTCTGTAGGGCAAACAGACGATGAATGTCAACATCATCACCACCATGTTCTCTCTGTCGTTGAGCCTACAAACGAAACAAACAAGTTGGAGAACAGTAAAGCCCAATTCTGGCAGGTTTATTAACAGATAACTCATTCATCCACTGAAAATTCATAGTGAACAGTTTTAGCCTTTGAAATAGAATACACAAATGTGTCTTCGGGTTAAATGGGTTAACCAAGTAAAGTTAGCTTGTTGCACTTTCACAAAATCATGCATTTTCTCTTTTAGTGGATAATCTTTATGAAAAACAGCACTATAAACTTATATCATTGCAGAATGTTATGAGAACAGCAATTAAATACAATCCAAATTCACACTGACTGTTTTGATGGGACACTTTAGTAAAGTATTTCAGCTATATATACTTACACTAAATGCCTTGATCAAACACTTGTACCAAGATGGATTTTGGACAAAAGCCAGAGTGCGTTCCACCTCAATGCCATGGTTGATTGCTGCCTGGACACGGTCACTTGTCAGGTACAATTCCATCAGCTTGATATGGAGACTGCTATCAGTATAGTTCTTTTCCTGTGTAACACAAAAAGAACATCGTCTATAATTTGGGAAGGTACTTGTTTGTTGGAAGTAAAAATACTGAAAACATTCTATCAGTACATTTTACACATTAAAAAACCTGAGTAAAACATTTGTCCAGGAACTAAACATTGATGAATCAAGGATGAAATTCTCCAGTGTACCATTTCACAAAGCTTCATAACAGATGCTTGATATCTTACACAAAGAAAAAATATATTTACAGGAAGAGCAAGTTAGCACTAACTTATAGTTCATCATAATACAAAATATGTTTCAAGCTTGGATCAGAATTAAGATGTGGCTAAAGTATAAATATACTGTTGATTAATCCCACCTTCCAATGACTGCCATGTCATCTTTAGGTATATTAATTTTGTGACATCACAATCACCTGAATGTGAGACTAATTGAAAGTACATCATACTTTACCCCTGCCGTTTTGAGATCTTGAAAACCCTGTATTGGTTTGAGTTCACAGAATTTGAAACTAATTTTTTTTATAATATAATATTACTATCTTGAGATTCCCATTTATCAGAAAATGGGTTGATAAATCAGATAACATTGACTATGTTGTATACTAGTCTATCCACAGTAGTAGTACGTACCAACTGTTTGGAGTACAGTTCCTCTAGCTTGTCAAGGTCTGTTCCAGAGCTGGATGACAAAATCTTCTCCTGAAACAAAATATTTCGTCATTTATTGATTTCAGCTTCAAACAATGTTATTTGGCAACTAGAACCGTTATCCGGAAGGTCAACTTAATTATACACCACGCTTTAAACAATCCAAGGTTCTCAACATTTACCTTTGTCAACAGCTAAAGGACTGCCTGTCTGTTGACCCGTCATAGAATATGTCACAATTATTTAGTGCATTGCGGCCCACTTGTAGATTATATCACAGTGATTGTTTTTGAAATGGCAGATGACATATGCAAATGTAAATTTCAAAATGGTATGAAATAAATACACTTACCTTCAATTTGAAGACAACAGGATTGTTTGAAAAAAGTTTCTCTGCTTTCTCAGTCCAATACTATAACAAAGGAGAATATCAATAAGACACACAATCTGAGCATTTTACAACGTAGTACGAACAAAACTTCACAGCTTCCTGTACACTTACTTTTCTGATTAAGTTGGTAATTTCCCTATTTTAAACTCCCATCCCAATTCAAATCTTCTAGAGTCAATCTTACGAACAACTTAAGTACATTCACACCAGTGAATTCTAAACAGCGAAAAACATAAAAAATGCTGATGAAAACAGTAAGTTTTTAAGACATCAATTTTTGAAACCTGCTGTAATTATTCAGTGATTATAATTTTGTACATTATTTGTATTTCAAATATAAATATTGATTGTATCCCAGACACAACTGGTACGATAGTTCTGTTTTATAGTAGCTGTAGTTCCTATGGTAACCATCCTAAACATAGACATGTAAATCGTGGCAAGCAAGGGAGTCTCTGTTCAAGCGAACATGTGTGTTTCTTACTAATGCACTTTTCTTAAAGAGACCGTTTTGCTAATAAAGAATAATAATAAACATCTATGAACAAATCCATATTTATTTGCATCAATTCTATAATGGTACAATAAGCTGATATCATAATGAAAGTTTAATGTTACAAACCTTGATTCTCTGAGCATCATCAGCAGGCATAGAACTTAGTACTTCACAAACTGGAATGAAAATTATTACAATTTGTTACAATGTATTACGAACTTCAACGGATCGAAAGCTGTATAGTATATTATTGGTAAAAGATCTCGTGCTCAATCAACGTAATCTTTATCATGTACATGTGACCCTGAACATTCATATACACTGGTCACATGGCTACAGGCAGACACCATGATTACGTTAGGGGTTGTACGTCTCCAATTCAGGGTCCTTACCATTAAGTAGACTTACTTTTTAAGATGATTCCTTTCTGTGAGTTGTCAAGCTCCAGACTCCTGTAAACATACAATGTCCAAATTGAGTGATTTATGAACTTTTGCATGCAATACTTAAACAATAAGCAAATTTGACCTGTGACTTTGAATGAAGGTACATCATTCATTTGAATAAATGTGGCAGCTTTTATCCCAGCATACTATATAGGCCTAATATTTGATCTCTAAACTTAAAACCTGCTAGAAACTGATGATTTGACTCTGTGATTTTGAAAGTTAGTTAATGTGAAAAAATTTGAAGACTTTCACTCCATTGTTACATGTCCATTATCAGGTCTCATATGCCTACGACTTGTAGCTTTTAGCTTTAGCCATTTACCTTTTGTAGCAGATCCAGAATTAGCTTGACATATTTTACATACCGTATTCGACCAAACAAGCTTATTGGAAACAAATTTGGACTACCCTTTCTTAAAGTATTCTACAAAGTAAGCCATAAATCAATTTTTAAAGATAATTGAAGCCTAAAAAAGTGGAAGGGGCGCTTATAGGGATGGGGGCACTTATGGGGTCGAATACGGTATACATGTCGGTCGAATACAGTATACGTATCTTCATATTTTACTTTTAAAGCAGAAATACACTTATTCTACATATATTTGATTATCAATTTTCTATAGCACAATTATCATATTAATTCTTATTATCTTTTTATGCAAAATTTTGTTTTACATCCATATTTACCTTCTGTAGCAGGCAATAGCCTGTTCTTTCTCCTCTAGACCCTCACATATGAGGGCCATAAGCTTGTGGGCCTGTGGCAAGTCATCTCTCACTCTCATATATAGGGACAGATACCTAAATATTCAAATAAAGTATTAATTTTTATTATGTCAGAATGGATCTCTCAAGCTCACACTTGTAGAAGTTGCTTTATATTGTACTGCTTTGTATATCAGATGAAAACATGATATTAAACAGAAATTAAAAATTTAAAAACAATTAGGTAATAGGAATATGAAAGGAGTGATTATTATAGTCACAATAGTTTGTGTTATTATTCAATTTGTTTACCTAATAGAATGATGTTTATATCTTTAATTATAGAGATATAATGAAATTAAGAATTTTGCATTTATCATTAAAATATTGCCTTTTACCCTGTTTCAGATTCCAGCAGAAAACTACATATATGAGAATTTATATCTTACTTTTTCGCCAGGTCATATTCGCCAATCTCCGAGTACAGAACAGCCACTTGATAACCCCTTTCACTTATCTGAAACAAACAACACATAACCCTCTTGTTAGTATGCAGTGACTATTTTGTATGCTAATGTCATTACTAGAACATTTAGGGCTATAAATATATTAATAAGAGGCTAGTTTGCGTACAGTACAGGTATGTAAGTTGGTGGTTTTCGACAACTTTCACATAGTTTCACTACTAGGTGATTAATGCTCAACAACCTTCAGTTTTATGTTTCTAAGATAATTAACTTGATATATCATATGATGTAACTTTCTTTACTACTAGCCTAAAAAGGAAGGTGTTAAATAATCCTGGTAGAAGATGAAAGACAACATTTCTCGTAAGGCATACAAAGCCATGAGAGTATAAGGAAAATCAAGTCAAAATTTATAACAAATGTGCAATAGTTGAAATATAACAGTAATATTGTGTTTTGTCACTGTTCACTCAATTGCCTTGAACAAGAAGACTGGATCATTTTTGAAAGGGATAAATAATATATATACAGCTTAAAATAGATTGTCCCTTCTGGTTTCATTTTAGATTTTCAATCATTATTTTGGTTACCCAGGTATTTTAAATTCAGATATACCCTTATGACAAAAAACTTATGTCACAGACTCACCATGCAGGTACATGTTGTCATGTGTCGGACCAAAGAAAATTTGTCATTTTTTAATGTTTTGTGGAAAAAGTAGACAAGTTCACTACGACTTGGTATCATGTTAAAATTTAAATCAAAACCACCGCTGTTCAGATACCTTGTCTGATTCATTTTTTACAGCACAAGTTTATAAATAAATTCTTCTTCTTTAGGTATTCACCATCCATCAACAGGCGATGGAATTCAGCACAGTGGTGTGGGGGAGGGGGTTATATACAATGCTTTTTTTTTTCTCTGGTGCTGGAATAGATGATCATATGTAACAGGAACGAGACGGGCCCAGTTTGTTAATGACTACAAACTACACCTGGCTCCCTACCCGTGTGCTTCAACCCAGGTTGGTAGGGTTTTGCTTGATCTTTGCCAGTGAAGGAAAACGAGACAAATACTTTTAACACATAATAATATTTATTTATAACGACATATTACATATTAAACAATGTATTACACAAGACGTAGGGCCCAACAACGACGAGACTAACACATATATTTACAAAATATGCCCCGACAACCCTTCCATACCCCACCTACAACCCTACAATCCTATACCAATTACCAACCTCTATTTAAAACCTATTATGTCCAGGAACTCAATTGAATCCTTCAGTACACCTCAATGAAATGGACAGAATACCCCTATATTATACCCGACTATAACAATACATGCACGATCGACCAATACGAAGATGGAACACAACACAGGCGCACGATACAATGACATATTATTCACAACAGCTACACGTGTACAAGATACACACACACTCTTACAGCTAGCACAGGACCAAGACACAATATATATTCCATGAAACACAAACTATTTACAAGCCCTGCTACACATAGATAATTGCCTCATTTTGCATTACTGAGGAGTCTCCTATATTTCTCTCCTCATATATTGGGTCTTTGACTTAATTACCAGTGTCAAAGACCCTTTGATTACGGTAAACATGATGAAGTCATGTGTCAAAGTATGAAAAAACACTGAATAATTGATGCCTTTTTAAATTTTGTTTTCAGACAAAAAATATTATTTTTAATGTGTGCATATAATGTGTAAATCTTTTTAATAAAACAATGCATTTATGTTTTGGTACATTTTAATTTCATTTTAATAGCAGTTATGTATTTCTGTTTGGGAAAAATATCCCATTTTCTCAACTTTCCGGGCAGGTTACCCAACCTTTCTAAAATGGAAGTACAATTCCCGGAATCCTGCATGGTGATAAGTGATCGACTTTGAAATTAAAAAGAACATAGGCTATAGGAAAAGTCTTCATAGATGCCAAATGGTATTATCATCGAGTTTCTAAAATATTTCAATGTTCATATCAAATGATCTAGTTATCCAGAAAATACTGAACTTAGGACTTTTTCTATGCGATTTTTTCTCATGGCGCAATTTTTCTAAAAATAGAAACTAGAAATCTAGAAACTAAGATGCTCTGATGCTGTTTTATATTTTACCTGATCTGCTGGAAATTGATTGATGAAACGGTCTATATCCTTCTTACTTCTCCGGGTCGTCGACATGACTTGTGTTGTAGATAAATTACAGAAAATTGAATTTTCGTTTGATGGCCCTTTTCCAGGTTCGTATTTTTATCATGCCGGCACCATGTAACCAATCAAATCTGTTCTAACAAATCCTTCTAAAACAGCCAATCATATTCGACGCTTAGGAAATTCAACATTTTCTATTTATTTTTTTTCAGGACAACATATACAATCAAATCAATATTGAGCTGTTCTGAGAGAAAAAAGCTAATCAACAAAATATTTGGTTTAAACCGTAAAGATAGTCTACAAATGTTCTTTAATTTTATCAATTCAAATGACCGTCTCAATCGACAAGACAAAACTCGTCTTTCATCTCTAAATTAATTATTTTCTTCTCTTCCCCTGTTCATAGCCACACCTTCAACAATATCGACATGATCTTCAATATGATGAAGTAGGTCGATTATTTGGTAGATGTAGAGATGTAGAAGACGCTTTTGCCCATGCCGAACGTAGCCAACAAGCGTGTACTTGACATGGAAACTTGAGTTTCTTAATGATGTAAGCGGCTTTTGACAGCTACTTTCGTTTTGAGGTGATTGTTAACATTTTGATTATCTCTTAATTTTCTATCTCAAAGTAAATTTTCTTATTGCTCGAACCAGTCGAGGATATTTGTATTTTATAACGTTCAGATAGTTTTGTTTTGTGAATTTCATATACGTATTTATTTGCACCAAAATTATTTGTAACCTTCCTACAGTAACCTTGCACAGGTTAGGAACACTCCAGGATAGTAATAGTCCTGTATTTGAGGGATAATTTTGTTACTCAAATGCAGGATTCTGTGAAATGAAAATGGATAAAGCTGTTTTAAAAATTTGTATTAAAAAGGGCGTCATAATTTTCAGATAGTCATATAACTAATTAAAGACTTATTGTTTTTTGTGTATGAACTATACTATTATCTCACTTTGTAAGAAAGTGACAGTTGAGGTGCTCTCCATAGACTACAGTGTATAGCCATCATGTAAATTTAGTGCCAATGTCATGGTTGATTGACTTTAACCTGTGTTCTATTTTCAGCCCCATAGTAAGCAATAAAGGTGATTTTGTTTGTGACTTTTACAAACATTTAGATAATGAAATTTGTTACGATTTGAGTAAAAATGTGGAAAGTTGTATTAGTGATGATGTCATATAAAAATTATGATGCCCCTTTTTTGATGACAATGTTTAAAACAACTTTATCACTTAATCATTCGACAGAATCCTGCATTTGCATAAGAAAATTATCCCTCAAATACAGGACTATTACTCAAATGCTGGAATATCCTGCATATACTGGGGTGACCCCAATCTGTTGTATTTAAATAAAACTGAAACCCCCTTAATTACAGATCAGAAAATACAGCACATCTACCAAGAGTGAACACCATCACCATCAGGTATGGAAAAACTTCTTTAAGGAACAAGACAATCCACATATGACGTGGAAAAATACAATGTAATCTAGACTGTCTGCATAAGGTAGAAAATTCAACTGTGCTCACAGTTTCGGTGGATGCTGCGTTTGTAGGATAGCTCAAACTGCTAGTGCAGAATTTAAGTGACCTGATAATGCCTGAGCAAGTGTATATCATAAAAAATTACCACATAAAATCCTATGTCACAATAAAGGCTGTTTGATTTTAGTTTGATTTTACATATAGCCAGGTATCTGATTGTTGAACAACCAGATAACTATATATGTAAAATCAAACTATTTTCCTAAAACACAATAAAAGTGATTGAGCTTTATTCTTTGTATATGTACATAAATTAAACTTGTGATTACTATAAATTTATACTACAGGGCTCATTGTCCATGAAATTGACGCCTGATAATTGTTATATGATAGCATTTACCTTTGGATTTGATAATTCCTATTGAAACAAATTGAGAATTCATGACATCATGTATTCAGGATGCACAGATTATTCATTGTTATTATCATTACCTTTAAATCATAAATAATGGTAGAAATCAGAACTGCCAGAACAGATTTTTAAGTGAATCCATTCCAGAAATGATTTGTTCAATATCTGTTCAGGTAAAACATGGAAAGACTACGTGTCCTCAAGCATCATCTGCAGGCATTCTCACCTGATCAACATTATTGTGCTGCATCAGACAGGAATGGGAGACAGTCTATTAGACAGGTAAAGGTTCAGTAAAGGCAAACATAAAGTTCAGGAATCCTATGTTAATACATGGAAGTTTAAAGAAAGGTTAACTTGTTTATTACTTCATTAAGTGCAGTTGTGTATAGTTGAACTTGCTTAAGTAAGGTACTTGTTAGGTAATTGTCATTAAAAAGAATAGTCGGGCAAAGGAAACCAGTCTAAATGCATTCTTTGGCCTTCCAAAAGTCATTGCATACCATAATGATGGTCAAGTTCTGCTTATGGTGTCCAGTTTTGACCATTGAAATTTTTGGGAAGCCCCGTGTAAATTTAGCACAGTTCTAAATATAAATTCGCCAAACTCTTTGAAAACGAGGCTGCGTGGAAATGTCAACATGGACATGTGTTTCTCAGTCGTGTCGGTTTCGTTTCGTGTGATAAACCACTAATGCGATATGTAAATTGTTGTTTTGAGATGATACATTTGATGCAAATGAAGTATTCTTACATTAATGACAATGCTTTGTAATCATTTTTCGATAAAAGCATCTTTATACATGGAAATCGACACAAATATTCGGCCGATGCAGAGATGGGGCCCCGGCAAGGGGCAATTATTGCAGCATGGCATTCGTCGTATTTTACATCAACCGAATTATGAAGGTTAAATACAAATAATCGTAACATAATTTCCCATTTAAAACCACACGAAAACGTTCCATACAACGTCCATGCATGAAGCTGTCAAAGATGTGAAAATAAATTAGCTCATACATAGATATTTTACAAGTACAATATATGTGTTCAATTATTCGTGTAGTTTTTGCAGAGATTTAATTAAATTATCTATGTCTCTGGTTTTTTAGGTCATCTGACCGAAGGTCAGGATGACCTATTGTCATCGTGTTTCGTCCGTCGTCGTGCGCCGTCCGCCGTGCGTCGTGCGTAAGACTATTTATACAAAAGCCTACTCCTCCTTCATCCTTTGATGGATTTCATCCATATTTGGTTTGAAGCATCATTAGGGAAGGACAATCATATTTTATATAAATGAGCCTGGTCCGACCCCTAGGGGCTGAGGGATGGGGCACCAAAAGGGCAAATTTTCTTATTTTAAGCTTTAAAATCCTACTCCTCCTTCATCCTTGGATGGATTTCATCCATATTTGGTGTGAAACTTCATTGGGGAAGGACAATCATATTTTATATAAATGAGCCTGGTCCGACCCCTAGGGTCAGAGGGGAGGGGCCACAAAAGGGCAAATTTTCTTAATTTTAGCTTTAAAATCCTACTCCTCCTTCATCCTTGGATGGATTTCATCCATATTTGGTTTGAAACATCATTGGGGAAGGACAATCATATTTTATATAAATGAGCCTGGTCCGACCCCTAGGGGCTGAGGGATGGGGCACCAAAAGGGCAAATTTTCTTATTTTAAGCTTTAAAATCCTACTCCTCCTTCATCCTTGGATGGATTTCATCCATATTTGGTGTGAAACTTCATTGGGGAAGGACAATCATATTTTATATAAATAAGCTTGGTCCGACCCCTAGGGTCAGAGGGGCAGGGCCTCAAAAGGGCAAATTTTCTAAATTTTTGCTTTAAAATCCTACTCCTCCTTCATCCTTGGATGGATTTCATCCATATTTGGTGTGAAACTTCATTAGGGAAGGACAATCATATTTTATATAAATGAGCCTGGTCCGACTCCTAGGGTCAGAGGGGCGGGGCCACAAAAGGGCAAATTTTCTTAATTTTAGCTTTAAAATCCTACTCCTCCTTCATCCTTGGATGGATTTCATCCATATTTGGTTTGAAACATCATTTGGGAAGGACAATCATATTTATATAAATGAGCCTGGTCCGACCCCTAGGGTCTGAGGGGTGGGGCCCCAAAATGGCAAATTTTCTTATTTTAGCTTTAAAATCCTACTCCTCCTTCATCCTTTGATGGATTTCATCCATATTTAGTGTGAAACATCATTAGGTAAGGACATTCATATATTATATATTTGAGATAGGTGTGACCCCTAGGGGCTGAGGGGTGGGGCCCCAAAAGGGCGAATTTTCTTATTTTAGCTTTAAAATCCTACTCCTCCTTCATCCTTGGATGGATTTCATCCATATTTAGTGTGAAACATCATTAGGCAAGGACATTCATATATTATATATTTGAGATAGGTGTGACCCCTAGGGGCTGAGGGGTGGGGCCCCAAAAGGGCGAATTTTCTTATTTAAAGCTTTAAAATCCTACTCCTCCTTCATCCTTGGATGGATTTCATCCATATTTGGTGTGAAACATTATTGATGAAGGACAATCATATTTTATATAAATGAGCTTGGTCCGACCCCTAGGGGCTGAATGGTTGGGCCCCTAAAGGGCAAATTTTCTTAATTTTAGCTTTAAAAACCTACTCCTCCTTCATCCTTGGATGGATTTCATCCATATTTGGTGTGAAACATCATTTGGGATGGACAATCATATTTTATATAAATGAGCCTGGTCCGACCCCTAGGGGCTGAGGGGTAGGGCCCCAAAAAGGCAAATTTTCTTAATTTTAGCTTTAAAATCCTACTTCTCCTTCATCCTTGGATGGATTTCATCCATATTTGGTGTGAAAACATTATTTGGGATGGACAATATATTTTATATAAATGAGCGTGGTCCAACCCCTAGGGGCTGAGGGGTGGGGCCCCAAATGGGCAAATTTTCTTAATTTTAGCTTTAAAATCCTACTCCTCCTTCATCCTTGGATGGATTTCACCCATATTTGATGTGAAACATCATTGGGGAAGGACAATCATATTACAAATGAGCCTGGTCCAACCCCTAGGGGCTGAGGGGTGGGGCCCCAAATGGGGAAATTTTCTTAATTCTAGCTTTAAAATCCTACTCCTCCTTCATCCTTGGATGGATTTCACCCATATTTGATGTGAAACATCATTGGGGAAGGACAATCATATTACAAATGAGCCTGGTCCAACCCCTAGGGGCTGAGGGGTGGGGCCCCAAATGGGGAAATTTTCTTAATTTTAGCTTTAAAATCCTACTCCTCCTCCATCCTTGAATGAATTTTATCCATATTTGGTGTGAAGCATCATTGGGGAAACACAATTATATTTTATATAAATGAGTCTGGTCTGAACCCTAGGAACTGAGGGGTGGGGCCCCAAAAGGGCAAATTTTCTTAATTTTAGCTGGCTCACTTCCTGTTTTAAGGTTTCAGTCTCCGATCTCAATGAAAATTAGTCGATAGGGGTTTTAATTGATGCCGAACAACATGCAAACATTTTCGTAAAGATTTTGGTATTCCAAGATGGCCGCTGGTCCACTTCCTGTTTTAAGGTTTCAGTCTCCGATCTCAATGAAAATTGGTCTATAGGGGTTTTAATTGATGCCGAACAACATGCAAACATTTTCGTAAAGATTTTGGTATTCCAAGATGGTCGCTGTCCCACTTCCTGTTTTAAGGTTTCAGTCTCCGATCTCAATGAAAATTGGTCTATAGGGGTTTTAATTGATGCCAAACAACATGCAAACATTTTCGTAAAGATTTTGGTATTCCAAGATGGCCGCTGGCCCACTTCCTGTTTTAAGGTTTCAGTCTCCGATCTCAATGAAAATTGGTCTATAGGGGTTTTAATTGATGCCGAACAACATGCAAACATTTTCTTAAAGATTTTGGTATTCCAAGATGGCCGCTGGCCCACTTCCTGTTTTAAGGTTTCAGTCTCCGATCTTAATGAAAATTGGTCTATAGTGGTTTCAATTGATTCAGAAGGGGGAACTTTAGGTAAGGACAATCATATTTTATAAAGGACCGAGGTAAGACCCATGGGGATAGTATGACCGAGGTCCAAAATGGGAGCTTTGCTGAAATTTGGCTTTAAAATCTGACTCCTCCTTATATTAATCCTTGAATGGGTTTCGACCATATTTGGATGAAGGGCTACCAAGTTTGTTCAACAAATGACACTTACCTTTTTTAGAAACTTACATATTCAACTAAGGAGTTCCTTGTATTGTTTATATTCAGATGACGTTAAGGCCCATGGGCCTCTTGTTTTTGTAAACAATATTTGAGTTCTGGAGAGAGATGACATGAATGTCCAGCTGGAAGGAAAGAAACTTTTATGATGTATATATATTGTACAATGTATATATGTAAACGTACATTCCATGTAGCTGCTATAGAATAACAACTAGGAAATTCTCTCAAACATTGATAATATTTAATTCTTCACATTCATGTAGGCCTATGCTGTGAGAATTAACACATCATATATATTTCCAGAAAACATATAGGCCTACATGTATATTACTTTCCTTTTCTGTTGTTTCCTGTTCTTTTTTGTGCTCTGGAGAAAAAGATGATTGAGTTGGAAGAAAAGTAATTAATTAAGAGAAATGTGTACCACAGTACTTTGTCTGTAGCCAAGGGGTTCTATACTGTTTTAATAGTCCAGTAATTAATAATTAAATTGAAAATTTCAAAATTAAGATGAAATTGTAAATTCCATTTTTGAATGAAGTGGTTCCCCTCCTTTGAGAGTACACAGTGTGTATACCCTTTTTGGTTTTTAGGAATAATACCTGAATAGGAACCTGAAATAACATGACAATCAATCAGGTATGTGTGTGTTGGGGGGTGGGGGGGGGGGGGCTAAAAGACAGAAGAATCATGAGGTTGGGAAGTTGTAACTTGGGTGGGGGGTTGAAATATAGAAGAAATAGCTACAGATAACTGGAAGTGGAAGGGTGCTTTATCATTGATCTGGTCATTGCATATTTGGGGTTTACATGGCTTTTTTTTTGGTTATTTAGTCTCATTGATTTTGGAGCAACTTTGAATCCATATGGTACTGTATATCTTTCTTTTTTCCATGTGTAGCTATTTCTTCTGTATTTCACCCCCGCCCAAGTCACAACTTCCCAATAGGTACCACTTTTTTGTTTAGAACTCAAATCAAAGACAGATGTACATAGTACTACATACTACATTTTAGTCTATGTGTTTGTAATCACTGTTACTACAGCATTAATACATAAATGGTCTATGTACAAGTTACACATAGACAATAAATGTGAAATTTGGTTCAGACAAAAAGATTTGTAACATTTCAGATAACTTGCTAGTTTTATGGTTTTATTTATATGTTGAGTCTACTCTCTTGTAAAGTAGAATTTAGAAATCCTAAGACAATGGTATCTATATTGCTATATGTAAAAAAAATCCTTATATTTTAAAAGTAATTGAAAAGCTATCTCATAAGCCCTGACAAACAAATGGGCAGGCATATGGATGCAAGAATTATAATCACTGGATCTAGAGGACTAATATAAACAAATATTTCTACAAAGTTAAACAATGAAAAAGTATTGCATCATAATTTTATTTAATGATTACAGTTGAAAGGAACATTTAATAAATTAATACTGTTTAAATGTTCTGTTCATGATCTTCTAGGTCCATATTGGTAAAGTTTACTTTCAAGAGCACTCAAATCAACATTCTTCAGTCTTCGTATGATGCTAATTGTATGTATATGTATACATACACTTGTATACAGGTCAAAGGGATTAACTTTCTGTATTCATGTCACTATGCATGCATGGTGCCTGAAAAAAAAGAACCAACAATTTTTTATATCTGTTGAATATGACAAAAATTGAAATGATCAATTTCAAATATATATAAATGAATAAATGTAGGTTCATTCTACAGTTTTTTTTTTTTTTTAGAGAAAACATTTTATAAGTTGTGAATGTGTCACTGATGCATTTGATAGAATCAAATATTGTTTCAAAAAAGATACAAAATTCATTATCTATAGTTCCAACAAAAATTCAGAATAATTAAAAATGATACATGGCTGCAGTACATTTCAACTCTGTAAAGTTTGTCATATACACTTGAACCAGGTACAGTTGTAATAAATATACAAACACTATTTATTATTATGACCAGAAATAATACTGTATGTGTCCTCCAAATATATCTAAAGAACAAGCTAAAACCTACATGTACATATGTATATGTGTATATCAGAACATATACAATACAATTTTACCAATTTACCTACAATGTAAATCCTACATACAATGTATGTGTATAACACTACCAGAACATGTACAGAACAATAATTTGCAAATTAAAAATCTATAAATATATACATCAGAACTGTATGAATTGACCGGTAGCATAATATTATAGATTAATTGAAACAAATCTTAGCTTGATAATGCACTAGCGGTTACATTCTAACTGTACATGCATTACAACGGTACATTTTATGAATATACAGGGCATTCATTACCCCTAAAGAGGCCCCACGAAAGAACCGCTATTTACCCCAGGGTTACGTTTTACGCGATTGGGGAGCAGGTATGAAACATGTGACCATATGTGACCACTCATTCATGAAAAAATACTGCTAGGGACTGATCAAAATACGAAGACTCACTCACTATCAGCTGAGCAGGGAGTACCGGGTAGTAGGCCTAGGTACGTACAGTAGCGGTCCGGAGCCGCGTGCTCGTTTGAACTGTTCTCTTCATTATAACAAGTTGTATTAACACTCTCCATGCGTCGTAATGTTTACCGAGTCATTTGTTGGGATTGTCGCTGCTCCATTGCCTTTCCTTTCGTATTTTAGGTGAGTCAGTTGGTTGTTATGGCGGAAACCTTTTGGTTCAAAACTACGGTAGCCATGTTTTGTTTACTACGGAGAGTGGTGGATGTTGCGCATGCGTTAAGATTGAACTGTACTGATAGCCGGTCGGGAGGACGCATTAGGATTCCCATAATAAATATTAATAATTTCTTCGCATACAGAGCGATTTTAAATTTGATGGGAGATTTTATTTTTCTATTTTATAAGAAATTATACTGGATATATTAACACCATTTTACCGATTTTAGCCCTTCTGTGCCCGACTATTCGCTTTAAGTGTAGTTAATTGGTTGGGGAAAGGGTTGAGGAAAGGTAGACTTGTTTAGGTTAACTTCATTAAATTAGTCAGGTAAACATAGTTAGGTCAGTTAGCCAGCTAAACTTGGTTAGGTCAGTTAATCAGTTAAACATTGTTTAACCAGTTGGTCAGATAGCATGTTTAGGCCAGTTAGCCATCTGAACTTGGTTAGGCCAGTTAGTCATTTAAATATGGTTATATTATAGATCAGTTAGTCAGGTAAGATGGTTAGATCTGTAAGTCAGGTAAATATAGTTAGGTCAGTTGTCAGGTAAATATTGTAGGCCAGTTAGTCAGTTAAATAGGATCAGTTAGTCAGGTAAATATGGTTAAGTTAGTCAGTCAGGTAAGATGGTTAGTCAGATCTGTTATTCAGGTAAATATTGTTAGGTCAGTCGTCATTTTAACATGTTTAGATTAGTTAGTCAGGTAAATCTGGTTAGATCAGGTTGTCAGTTAAACATTAGTTAGTCTGGTAAATATGGTTAGGTTAGTTAGTCTGGTATATATGGTTAGAATAGTTAGTCAGGTAAATCTGGTTAGATCAGGTTGTCAGTTAAACATGGTTAGATGAGTTAGTCTGGTAAATATGGTTAGGTTAGTTAGTCTGGTAAATATGGTTAGGTTAGTTAGTCTGGTAAATATGGTTAGATCAGTTACTCAGATAAACAAGGGTAGGTCAGTAATCTGGTAAATATGGTTAGACCAGTTAGTCAGGTAACAAAGCCAGTTAGTCAGGTAACATGGTTAGGTCAGTCAGTCAGGTAACATGGTAAGGTCAGTTTGTTAGGTAACATGGTTAGGTCAGTCAGCCAGGTAACATGGTTAGGTCAGTCAGCAAGGTAACATGGTTAGGTCAGTAAGTCAGTAACATGGTTAGGTCAGTCAGTCAGGTAACATGGTTAGGCCAGTTAGTCAGGTAACATGGTTAGGTCAGTCTGTCAGGTAACATGGTTAGGTCAGCTAGTTAGTTAACATGGTTAGGCTAGTCAGCAAGGTAACATGGTTAGGTCAGTTAGTCAGTAACATGGTTAGGTCAGTCAGTCAGGTAACATGGTTAGGTCAGTTAGTCAGGTAACATGGTTAGGTCAGTTAGTCATGTAACATGGTTAGGTCAGTCAGTCAGGTAACATGGTAAGGTCAGTTAGTCAGGTAAATATGGTTAGGTCAGTTAGTTAGGTAACATGGTTAGGCCAGTCACCCAGGTAAGATGGTTAGGTCAGTCAGCTAGGAACATGGTTAGGTCAGTGAGTCATGTAACATGGTTAGGTCAGTCAGCCAGGTAACATGGTAAGGTCAGTTAGTTAGGTAAATATGGTTAGGTCAGTTAGTTAGGTAACATGGTTAGGCCTGTCACCCAGGTAACATGGTTAGATCAGTCAGCCAGGTAACATGGTTAGGTCAGTTAGTCATGTAACATGGTAAGGTCAGTTAGTCAGGTAAATATGGTTAAGTCAGTTAGTCAGGTAACATGGTTAGTTCAGTCAGCCAGGTAACATGGTTAGTTCAGTCATCCAGGTAACATGGTTAGGACAGTTAGTCTGGTAAACTTGGTTAGGTCAGTCAGCTATGTAACATGGTTAATTCAGTCAACATGGTTAGGTCAGTTAGTCAGGTAAATATGGTAATGTCAGTTAGACAGGTAAATATGGTTAGGTCAGTTAGTTAGGTAAATATGGTTATATCAGTTAGTCAGTTAAACATGGTTAGAGTAGTTAGTCAGGTAAATATGGTTAGATCAGTTACTCAGATAAACAAGGGTAGGTCAGTAATCTGGTAAATATGGTTAGGCCTGTTAGTCAGGTAAATTTAGTTACTGTCAAGTAAATTAATAAATTATTACTGACATCGCGAAATTTGCCGGTCCGACGGACGTGTCCAGCAAAATTTGTCTCGGACCGCCTATTTTAAAATCCGTTCCTGACCAACTGTCTGGTAATTATTGAGTACAAGAAGTTGGTAGAAATGGTGTCTCCGAAGTATTATGCAGGTGCCAAACCTGGCAAAAATGTAAACGGCATAAGATAATCATGAAAACAGCTGCCTGGATACTAATAGCAGAAAGTTATGTTTACTTCAAAAATTCACATAAATTTTCAGTCCGGCAAAATTTTGTTCGGTCCAGCTTACTCACAGTCCTTGCCGTTCCGAATGTCCAGCCATTTTTTTCAACTTTTGCAATGTCTGTGAAGAATATTATGAAAACGATGATGTTAATCTTTTTATTATCTCCCCCAAATTAAAAAAAATATTCTGTAAACAAACTTTTTTTCATGTGCTATTATTTTCACGAATAGAGAAAAAAATTTTAAAGTCCCAATATCCATATCTATCTTACTTTTATTCATAATCTAGAAGAATGTTGAAAACAAAATCCTGTTGTAAATCGTTCCGAGACAGGACTAAATCAAAGTCAAGACAAATAATGATTTGGAAACTTTTGAAAAAACTTCAAATAAATATTGAACATCGCTAGGTGGGTCCCATTTAGTCAAACAACCCAAAGTTAGCAGACATGTTAATGTCGTTGCTGAGAACGTCATGTGACTATAGTAACTACGTAACGTCTGTCCGAACTCTTCCGAGAACGGGTCATGAACTTTCCGACTTCTGTTCAGCAATAATCGTAAATTCTATGGCGACCAGTTTGAAATGAAGGCATGTTTACATGTCGACTTTCAACAACTGCTGTACCAAAGTTTTTAAGAAATCATTAAAGATGCTCCACCGCCGACAGAGCATAAATGATATTCTTCATTTGAACAATGATTGATGTTTGGTGCATGCGCAATCAGTAGTTCATTCCATATAGGATATAGTGACACAGATTTTTTTCGGGATGCAATTAATTATTTTTCATATTTTTAAAGGCCCACTACCTTTCTGGAGCAAAATTTAAAGGTTTCTTAAAAACATTAATAACAAAAGAAAATATATATCGATGGCTTAAGATGAGGTTACAACACAAAACATATGCAAGATTTCCTGTCTAATGTACGATAACAGTGGAGATTCATTTCGCTGTTTTGCCGTCTAGCGCAGTGATAGTCAACTACCGTGCGGCATTTAGGACGACGGCGGGAAACATAAAACGACCCGCGTTATGAAAATTAACATTTTATTTATTGTAATTAAACAGTTCTGAAGGTGATGATAAGTGTGCTTGTAAACGTATAGTTAATATATCCTGCAACTCTTCAAAATTATTGATCTCGTTTTACATTCCTATTTCAAAAATTAAAAGCCGTTTCGGAAAGGTAGTGGCCCTTTAACTTGAAGTAAAATTACAAGCTCAAACTTTTCAATGGTGGTAATGGTGTAAAGTAAGTAACTTTTGTAGCTGAAGAAAGATACTAAATCGTCTGCTCCTGTTTTTGGTAGTGAAAAAATACCATTTGTCAGCGGTGGAGCATCTTTAATTATAAATAGTCTTTGATATAACTTAATTTAACTACATCTACAAATACTAACAATATTGGGGTCGAATCTAACTTGACTTTTTGTTGATAGTTACGTTTAGTGTGGCTTTTAAAGTTTCTCTCCACAATTTAACATCTTCATCATTGAAACTGATTGGAATTTCCAGACATATTTTTAAATCAGCAACTGGTAATCTTCAGAAGTTTGCTTTGAAATGGAAATTGCGAAACTTAGTAGCTGTAAAAGAAAGTTGATTTGGAGTCTATATACATTTGATTAGTTCCCCAGGTCAAGGAAGACCTGTTTTCTGTTCTTATTAATCTCTCTCTGTTTCAGCTTGGAGTGGAAATAACAGATCCTCCAGCACATCTCCGACATGCATTTGATACTCTATTGACACAGGAAGCTGTGAAATTTCTTCAGGAATTAGTGCAGGAGTTTCAGGACTCCGTTGATCAGGTAAAATTGATGTTTGCCATTTAAAAGTTATCATTTTAAGGTCATTAGTCAGAATTTGTCAGATAAAACGGATGCCATTACATTGTTGATCATCTAATACCAAAACTGTTATTTGTTTGTACTAATTTTTAGCTCACCTGGCCCGAAGGGCCGGTGAGCTTATGTCATGGCGCGGCGTCCGTCGTCCGTCGTCCGTCGTCCGTCGGCGTCCGTCTGTCCGTCAACATTTCCTTTAAATCGCTACTAGTCCTAGAGTTCTGCATGGAATGTAACCAAATTTGGCCACAAACATCCTTGGGGGAAGGGGAACAGAACTTGTATAAATTTTGGCTCTGACCCCCCGGGGGCAGGAGGGGTGGGGCCCAATAGGGGAAATAGAGGTAAATCCTTTAAATCACTACTAGTCTGCATGGAATGTAACCAAATTTGGCCACAAACATCCTTGGGGGAATAAGAACAGAGTTTGTATAAATTTTGGCTCTGACCCCCCAGGGGCAGGAGGGGTGGGGCCCATTAGGGGAAATAGAGGTAAATCCTTTAAATCACTACTTGTCCTAGAGTTCTGCATGGATTGTAACCAAATTTGGCCACAAACATCCTTGGGGGAAGGGGAACAGAACTTGTATATAAATTTTGGCTCTGACCCCCCGGGGGCAGGAGAGGCGGGGCCCAATAGGGGAAATAGAGGTAAATCCTATAAATCGCTACTTGTCCTAGAGTTCTTCATGGATTGTAACCAAATTTGGCCACAAACATCCTTGGGAAAAGAGGAACAGAACTTGTGTAAATTTTGGCTCTGACCCCCCAGGGGCAGGAGGGGCGGGGCCCAATAGGGGAATTAGAGGTATATATTCTCATTCCTTCAGAAAAGAAACAATGAACCTGTATTCAGAACATTACTTGGCATTACAAACCAGGTGAGCGATACAGGCCCTCTGGGCCTCTTGTATGTGTTGCTTTTGATTTTCCACTTCTAAATCTTATTTATTATATTTGACTAATTAAGGGTGGATTATAATCGAAAAATAAAAGGGCGCTTAATAGAACCAAATTTTGGGCTAACGTTTCCACAAAATTATTGCGCAGTAAGCTATTAATTAATCTACAACTTAAAAATCAAATAGAGAAATCTTCACGGTTTTCATAATTTCATTCTGCACTTAAACCAATGTAGGTGAAAATAAGTCCTCAAAACGGGGAAGGGGAGATTTTATAGCGACAGGTAAACTTATTAGGTAGAAAATGGTAATCGAATAATCTGGAAGTCTACCGGAACTGTTTTGCCTCAAAGACACAAGAAAATGTCAGGAAAAGCCTGGAATGTGCCATGTGTGATACTTAACTCATAGCTGTGCATTATGTATAGGTGTCCATTCTGATTTAACCTATTTGACCAAATAAGCCCCCTGACCCCTATAGTTTTGTGCCCCTTCCCTTTTTTCAAATCGCCTTTCGTCCGTGGTCCGTCGTCCGTCCGTCCGTCCTTCCGTCCGTTAACAATTCTTGTTACCGCTAATTCTCAGAAAGTGCTGAAGGGATCTTTCTCAAATTTCATATGTAGGTTCCCCTAGGACTCTAGTTGTGCATATTGCATTTTGGGACCGATCGGTCAACAAGATGGCCGACAGGCGGCCATCTTGGATTTTGATAGTTAAAGTTTGTTACCGCTATTTCTCAAAAAGTGCTGAAGGGATCTTTCTCAAATTTTATGTACAGGTTTCCCTAGGACTCTAGTTGTGCATATTGCATTTTGGGACTGATCGGTCAACAAGATGGCCGACAGGCAGCCATCTTGGATTTCTATAGTTAAAGTTTGTTACCGCTATTTCTCAAAAAGTACTGCAGGGATCTTTCTCAAATATCATATATAGGTTCCCCTAGGGCCCTAGTTGTGCATATTGCATTTTGGGGCCGATCGGTCAACAAGATGGCCGACAGGCGGCCATCTTGGATTTTGATAGTTAAAGTTTGTTACCGCTATTTCTCAGAAAGTACTGAAGGGATCTTTCTCAAGTTTCATATGTAGGTTCCCCTAGGACCCTTGTTGTGCATATTGCATTTTGGGACCGATCGGTCAACAAGATGGCCGACAGGTGGCCATCTTGGATTTTGATAGTTAAAGTTTGTTACCGCTATTTCTCAAAAAGTGCTGAAGGGATCTTTCTCAAATTTCATATATAGGTTTCCCTAGGGCCCTAGTTGTGCATATTGCATTTTGGAACCGATCGGTCAACAAGATGGCTTGGATTTTGATAGTTAAAGTTTGTTACCGCTATTTCTCAAAAAGTACTGAAGGTATCGTTTACAAATTTCATATGAAGGTTCCCCAAGGACCCTAGTTGTGCATATTGTTAATTGGGACCGATCGGTAAACAAGATGGCCGAGCGACGGCCATATTTGATTTTGATTGTTAAAGTTTGTTACCGCTATTTCTCAGAAAGTTCTGAAGGGATCTTTCTCAAATTTTATGTGTAGGTTCCCCTTGTACCCTAGTTGTGCATAGTACCTTTTAGGACTGATGCATAATGCCTTTCGGGACTGATCGGTAAACAAGATGGCTAACCGGCCGCCATCTTAGATTTCATTGTTGAAGTTTGTTACCACTATTTCTTAGAAAGTACTATAGAGATCTGTCTCAAATTTTATATGTCATGTGTTTGAAAAAGTTTGAAAAGCAGGGAAAAGATCCCTCTTTCCATTGTCAGACATAGATCTTTCTTTGGTGGGCGCCAAGATCCCTCTGGGATCTCTTGTTAGGCTTCAATTTCACTTATTAATTACATCAAATTAAATTTAGACTGAAAATATGAAAACTATGTCAGTTTCCTTACTGTTTTCATTTTCAAATTGATTTATATCTTACATTGTAGAATAATTTTATGAAAAGCTAGTCCAAATTTGTTTCTTATATACTTCAATTGTGTAAGTGCCCTGGGCGTGTATTGGGTTGAATATGGTAAGTATGTTGTGTAACAGTTCTGGATTGGATTGGTTGCGGACAACCAGTTAGCTTGACTCATTATCCCTTAAGACACATTTAGACTCATCTAAATCAAAGACTAGATAAGGCCATTATGAAATTTCATGGGTGAATAAGTTAATTTATAGAGTAGATGTAAGTTTTTGGCTGTCAAGTGTGAAGCTCAGTCTGGTTGTCTCCCTTTTCTCTTTGGCACCTGTCACCAAACTTTGCTTCAAGTGAGGGTTATACAGTCAAACTTGTCTATAATGACCACCCAAGGGACAGTCTTATTGAGTAGGTGGTCTTTATACAGAGGTGGTCACTAAGGCAGGTTTTACTGGACCCTAGAAATGTGGTCTTATTGAGTAGGTTGTCTTTATACAGAGGTGGTCATTAAGGCAGGTTTTACTTTACTTGACAACAGGATACCCAGACCTGGGTTTTGGGTGAGTCATAGTGGCGAAGACTAAAAATGTGAGTGAAAGTGTAACTGTATCAGCTAGGCTAGTGTTGTGAGGTCCCAGTATGAACCCATGTACAGTAAAAGTGTGAGTGAAAGTGTAATTGTATCAGGCTTGTGTTTTGAGGTCCCAGTATGAACCCATGTACAGTAGAACATGTTTATAACGAACCTCTGGGGACTAAGTAATTCACTTCGTTTTAAGCATAGTTTGATATACACAGATTACAGATATATTATAAACCTTGACAGGGACAACTAAATTATAACCATGAATTTGTTGTACACATGTTCGTTATAAATAGGTTTTACTATACTGTGAGCAAAGTATTGTTTACAGTAGCCTTTGGGTTGGTGTATGACAGCTGTCAAGTGCATCATGAAAATGTGAATACTGATAACTGAATGTTAAATACAAACCAAACACAAATATATTAAAAAATCATGTTTTATTCACACTGTTATAGATGCTGATTGCTAGACAATTAAAGAAGTTGGAGTTTGACATGTCTGGAAAGCTGCCTGACTTTGGTAAAGACGATGGTGTACGTAAGGCTAAATGGACAGTTGCCTCTGTTCCCCAGCGACTTCAGTGTCGACACGTTGACCTTGGCGATGTATCACCTAGCAACATGGATCACTTTGCAGCTGCTTTGAATTCTTCTGCCCAGGGTATTCAGGTGATTATCTGTTGTGAGAAAAATTTAAGCATATAGGGTCACTCGGGTTCACAGGGTCGTTCAAGGTCAGAGGTTCACTAAGATTCAATGTTCACTCAGGGTCAAATGTCATTCAGGTTCAAGGGTTGTTTAGGATCATGGGTAAGTCCGGGATTGTTCAGGATCATAGGTAAGTCAGGGTTGGGGTTCAGTCAGGCTCAGCAAGGTGAGTAGCTGCAGGAGGTCAGTAGTTAAGTCAGGGTAAGAGGCGATTCATGTTTTGGGGTTGGAAACCATTTTGTTTTCAATCTTTACTCCCTTGTCTGATGTGGATGGAGGCCATTTTGTTGTCTACCTGTGGCTGTACTTGTTTTAACTTGGTTGTGTACTGACATAGTATTTGTTTGTTGTCATTCACCTTTGCATGAATGATGTAATAGATTCTCAGTTTTTCATATGTGTACACTGAGACATCTAATATACACCAAAAACACGAGGTGACTCATCTCTGAAATACATTTATCCATAATATCATTACATGTAAAAGTGTGAGTTGTCTAGTCTTGATAGCAAATTCCTAACAATAATGCATTTCAACTTATAAATAAAGATTATGAAACCAAAAGTTGTCTAAAATTAACCCTGTAGTCAGGTGAGAGAGCTCTGTAGAGTTGGGTTACTTAGCTCTGTAGACAGGTGAGTGTATTTTGTAGACAGTTGGGTTAGCTTTGTAGACAGATGAGTGAGCTCTATAGATAGGTGAGAAAGCCCTGTAGAATGTAAGTAAATAGGTTAGCTGTTGCTTTTAGACATGTGATTGCGCTCTGTAGACAGGTGCTCTGTAGACAGGGGAGTAAGTTCTGTAGACAGGTGCTCTGTAGACATGTGAGTGTGCTGTATAGACAGGTGCTCTATAGACATGTGAGTAAGTTCTGTAGACAGGTGCTCTGTAGACATGTGAGTATGCTCTGTAGACAGGTGCTTTTTTACAGGTGCTCTGTAGACATGTGATTACGCTCTGTAAACAGGTGCCATGTAGACAGGTGCTCTGTAGACTTGTGCTCTGTAAACAGGTGAGTAAGTTCTGTAGACAGGTGCTCTGTAGACATGTGAGTGTGCTCTGTAGACAGTAGAATGAGCTTTGTGTACAGGTTAGCTCTAGATCTGCAGACATGTGACTATCCTCTTTGAGACAGGTGAGTGAGCTTTGTGGATAGATGAGCTCTGTAGACAGGTGTGTAAGCTTCTCAGACAGATGAATCTGGTGAGAGCTCTTTAGACAGTTGAATGAGCTCTTTAGACATCTAAGTAAGCTTTGTAGACAGGAAGGTGAGCTGTTAGACCGGTGAGATTAAATGAGGTTTACAGACAGCACTGGGTGATGCGAAATGTTCATTGGAATCTAATTTACCAATGACCATCTTACAAAACCTCAGTGACATCCTTATGTTCTCAGCATCTAGGTCCCGGAATCTGCCAATGTTCAAACATTATGTTAGGTATACATTTAACAAAAACAGCAAAATAAATTATATTTCCTATTGCATGTACAGATGTCCTGTTATGCTCATGATAATCAGAATTATATATATGTCATAGAAACAAATATCAGCACCAAACACAACATACATGTATTATGTCATTTTGAAAAATATATGAACAAGAAAAGATCAGCGTCATTAATATGATTATTGTTTCACTGAGATTTTTTTTTTTTTTTTTTAATTTTGACTGTTGTAATCTTGGCTATATAACAATGAAGTGCCAGGTTGTCAGTGGTCTTTAGGAATGAAGTTAAGATTTATCCTGTGGAGTGATTATAGAAAGGTGTTAACATCTGCTTGTATATATAGCAACTGTGTGTTGACACATTAATTACCCATATATGAGAGACCTATTGTAGAAGTCTATTTGTGAAAGGAGTTAACAAAGCAGACGTGAACATGAAGAGCATCTATTGCTATGTAACAGCTGGAGTGAGATTAGCCTTGGTGTCATCCACCCGTATTTACCTGGGATTTAACTTTTCAATGAATATGTAATTGTAAAATGTTGGGAGAATTTAGTGTAAACCAGCTACTAAAATTTGTGATTTTCATTTCAAAACAAGTTCATGAAAATTAACGTTCATAGATCTAAAGATTACATGTATATGGGATTTTCCATCAATTAAATGATGTACCTAGACATTAATTTGCGGATTTAAACTTTACGCAAATTTACTCAAGTTGTGAAACAGTAAATTGTACACGAGAAAAGTTAATTTATAGTACCTTATATATCCTAGCTTTGTGTACTAAAGGCAGTTTTGTGTCCTTAATTTATCATTGGTGGAAATAAGTTAATTCTTCTTCTTTTTTTTTTTTTTTTGCAATAAAGTAACTCGATCATTACTAACTCTAGTAATTACATCATGGAAACTGGTTTTTCTAGAGCAAAAATCTCAACTTTGGTTTTAAACATCTTTAGGCATTGTTTAAACAAAATTTTATATCTCTACAAACAAAAGATGGCGTTGGAAAGAACTAATTTTGTTTATTTGTATGCAAACTGTGTGAATTCGCAGAAAAGATTCTCACAAAGTTTGCAAACACATTTTATTCTAAAACACAATGAAGTTAAAAAGTATAGTGACATCAATGCTTAAATTTAATTTTTGAGACTATAGCTACTTGATAAAATAAGATATGTTTACTAGTAAAGGAACAATTCCTTTGATTTTCCGATGGATTATTACGCAATATCAACATCATTATAGCATTATATTACTAAGGACTATGCATGGTTTGTACCCTATCACTTTTTCAAACTTGTTATTCAGTGATTTAATTGTTGAATTTCAAAAATAATCAAGTACATCTTTCATACAGTTGGTATGATGCTTGTTTTTAGCCCACCATCATCAGATGGTGGGCTATTCAAATCGCCTTTCGTCCATGTCCGGTCCGTCCGTCCGTCCGTCCGTCCTTCCGTCCGTCCGTCGTCCGTCCGTCGTCCGTTAACAATTCTTGTTACCGCTATTTCTCTAAAAGTACTGAAGGGATCTTTCTCAAATTTCATATGTAGGTTCCCCTAGGACCCTAGTTGTGCATATTGTATTTTGGGACTGATCGGTCAACAAGATGGCCGCCAGGCAGCCATCTTGGATTTTGATAGTTAAAGTTTGTTACCGCTATTTCTCAGAAAGTACTGAAGGGATCTTTCTCAAATTTCATATGTAGGTTCCCCTAGGACCCTAGTTGTGCATATTGCATTTTGGGACTGATCGGTCAACAAGATGGCCGACCAGCCGCCATCTTGGATTTTGATAGTTAAAGTTTGTTACGGCTAATTCTCAGAAAGTACTGAAGGGATCTTTCTCAAATTTCATATGTAGATTCCCCTAGGACCCTAGTAGTGCATATTGCATTTTGGGACTGATCGGTCAACAAGATGGCCGCAAGGTAGCCATATTAGATTTTGATAGTTAAAGTTTGTTACCGCTATTTCTCAGAAAGTACTGAAGGGATCTTTCTCAAATTTCATATGTAGGTTCCCCTAGGACCCCAGTTGTGCATATTGCATTTTGGGACTGATCGGTCAACAAGATGGCCGACCAGCCGCCATCTTGGATTTTGATAGTTAAAATTTGTTACGGCTATTTCTCAGAAAGTACTGAAGGGATCTTTCTCAAATTTCATATGTAGGTTCCCCTAGGACCCTAGTAGTGCATATTGCATTTTGGGACTGATCGGTCAACAAGATGGCCGCCAGGTAGCCATCTTGGATTTTGATAGTTAAAGTTTGTTACCGCTATCTCTCAGAAAGCACTCAAGGGATCTTCCTCAAATTTCATATGTAGGTTCCCCTAGGACCCCAGTTGTGCATATTGCATTTTGGGACTGATCGGTCAACAAGATGGCCGACCGATGGCCATCTTTGATTTTGATAGTTAAAGTTTGTTATCGCTATTTCTCAGAAAGTACTGAAGGGATCTTTCTCAAATTTCATATGTAGGTTCCCCTAGGACCCCAGTTGTGCATATTGCATTTTGGGACTGATCGGTCAACAAGATGGCCGACCGGTGGCCATCTTGGATTTTGATAGTTAAAGTTTGTTACCGCTATTTCTCAGAAAGCACTGAAGGGATCTTTCTCAAATTTCATATGTAGGTTCCCCTAGGACCCCAGTTGTGCATATTGCATTTTGGGACTGATCGGTCAACAAGATGGCCGACCGGTGGCCATCTTGGATTTTGATAGTTAAAGTTTGTTACCGCTATTTCTCAGAAAGTATTGAAGGGATTGTTCTCAAATATCATATGTAGGTTCCTCTAGGACCCTAGTTCTGCCTATTGCATTTTGCGACCACCATCTTGGATTTTGATAGTTTAAAGTTTGAAAAGCAGAAAAAAGAATTGTAAGTTTGAAAAGCAGAGAAAAGATCCCTCTTTCATTTGTCAGACATAGATCAATCTTTGGTGGGCGCCAAGATCCCTCTGGGATCTCTTGTTTCAATGTAGCTGCAGTTGTAACCATCCTAGATATGCATGAATTATGAAAATAAGGAAATTTTGTCACCATTTCCTGCTAATATTTTTATCTTGATGCTGTAGAGTATCTTTGAACAAAATTTATATCGTGAAGATGTATCTGAAGTGCCTATATTCTCAGTAAATACAAACTTTGTTCTAGAGTGTGGTCTATAGTTTATTATACAATAACTTTTAAGAAATAAACAAAAGATGACCAAATTTCAAAATAATTCATGCATATTTTGGATAGTTACCATCATAATTGAATGAGGAATGTACACTTTATAAAAATGTTTGTTGGATTACAACATCTTAATTTCTTACACCTAATAAAAGTTTTTATGGATTTTGTGACAAAAATGGGACAGTACCATACATAGTTTTTTTTTTTTAAAACAGAACTGTATTCTCACCCTATAACTTTAGGATATGTCTCGCCCTATAACTGTAGGATATGTACTGTTATAAACTTATAACTACAGTATGGGATTGTGTCAATACTTCTGGTGAACGTTATTTTACTACTATTTATTTGACCAAAGTTCAGATTGATTTTAGTGTTTTAGTTCTATGTCATCAAATTATTTCAATTGCTCTGCAATTATCATTTTTATCTATCTCACTTTACCTAAATGTCCAAAGTTACTGCATGTACTAGCTTCTATTTATTTCTCAGATTGAGATACCCAACATCAAAAATGGCTTGATTATCAAGTTGACTGTATTCAAATCATGCATGGAAAAATAATCAGTCATTTGTTTTCCTATCATTATCTTATATCTCGCTACAGATAAGATTATCTTATATCTCGCTACAGATAAGAAAAAAAGAAAAAACTACATATATGACTTACCTTAGAGTTTCAACCTTTCGCTCCAAGTTCTGCCTCGAATGCTGATGCTGTGACTAGAGTGGCTCCCCTTTATAGGGAACTCTCCTGATGGTGATGATCACACCATACTCGGGTGTTAGAATTCCCATGAGGTGAGGCCAGGGCTTCAGGGAGAAACTGTGAAATCTCTTACCACACCTGCTTCAGCACGGGTGTGATGTATATACAACCTATTAGCAGTCAGAAGGATTCGATCATCTAATTTAGTGTAGGCGAGATATTGAAAATATTGAACTTTTGAAAGATTTAGAAGAAAAAAATCATTAATGTTACAGTTGTTTGAGTTAAGAATGCTAAATTTAACTATTTAAGCTACTGTAAACCAAATTTCTTTCGCGAATGCTGAATTTTTGCGATTTTCATTTCAATATACGTATGCAAAGATTAACATTTGTGAATTTAAAATTTGATTAGAATTAACTCAATTTAAATGATGTAGATGTTTATTTGCGCTGATGAATTTTTGCATATGTACTTAGGTGGCAAAACTTGCGAAAATAAACTACATGCAAAGATAGTGTGTTTTCCTAAGTGGTCTTATCTTTACTCATGGATTTTCGTATGTTGAAAAATGTTATTCAAAATTTTCTTCAATCAAGATATTGTCACAAAGTATTACATCTAGTCATAAGCATAGTGATCAGGAAATATGGTCTCTAAAGCCTGGTAGTCTTTAGACACAGGTCAACGTTTGTTATAAATTACCATTTGTGACCCTCCGAAAGTGGTCTTATTAAGCAGGTGGTCTATATGCAGAGGAAGTCGCTAGGCAGGTTTTACTGTACATGTATTTGATTAATGACATATTCATACCTAATATTACATAAAATTCATTTTTGACTATTGTAGGTGAGGGAACCACTTTACAATGTGCAATGTTGGACTTGACTTTGAACTAGCACACCATAATGCTAAATACAATCTCCCCCCTCCCTCCTCCTCTCAATAAATTATCTATCAACAAAACCTTTGAATGAGAGATAAGATCTGTTGTAAGCTTCCCTATCTACACCTGTACAAAGTGTCACACAAGCAAATATTTTAATTTTATTACAAGGAAGTTTAACTTATGTCATAATATACCTGGAATGGGGTACGGACAAAAGCCCCCCCGGACAAAAGCCCCTTAGGACATAAGCCCCTAGGACAAAAGCCCCTCCATACTAATGGAAAAGAGGACACACAAAAGCCCCTTCATTTTTCAAAAACAATTAAATTCAAAAATATAGTAAAAAAAATATAAAATATTTTCTTATATTAGTTTTTTTTTCTTCAAATATACATGTAGTTCAAAATAAGACACAATGTAATAATTTACTGGATTATTGGGGTTTTACTAAAAATTTGATAAATTGATTTCCTGATTTATAGAAAAAAAAATGTAAAAAATTATATTGATGTTAATCTAATTATGACACTATATGATAGAAATATTTTGTAATTAAACATACTTTCCTAATTATCTATATATAATCAATGCAAACATCAAGCTGTTAGCCTGGTAGGTGTGTTATGATAAAGTAAACATTAATGGTTTCTTGTATATATAACATTCTAATGTCTATGTATACATGTTTTTTTATTCTTTCTTTGATATCAATAACTCAAAAATTAAAAGAATTCAAATGATCACATTATAATTATGCTTTTTTATTATGTTTGACATTCTTCTCTGATAATATCCAAATGTATCAAATAGCAAATAAATGTCTAAAAAAATAGAAATAAGAAAAAATACATTATTTTATAAAGAAGGGGCTTTTGTCCAGAGGGGCTTTTATCCTAAGGGGCTTATGTCCGGGGGGGGGGGACTTTTGTCCTACACTCACCTGGAATATAGATACAAATCTGATACACAGTTAAAACTGACAGCCTTTTGAGAGAGTGACAGAGCTGTCACCTAACTGTGACACAACAGGTGCTATATTGGGGAAAGACTTGGTCATTTTTCACTTGTGTGTATCTGCCAAGATTAGTACATCAACACTCAGTATAACAAAATTAAAATTTTTGGTATTTTCTGATGGTTTTAAATATACACTGAAAATAAATATAACATAAATACACCTAAACTTTTCAATTCAAATCCCTTTAAAATGGTGAACTTGATTTTCGTTCTAGACTGCTTTCATATGAAACATTTACTTGCTGATTGGCTGATTACTTGTGTAAGACCTACAAGGCAAAGCAGGTGCATTACCACTCATACAACGATCTTATTCACCTGTTGTGTATAAACCCAACTTTCCCTGCAAACAATGATAAATGACATTTACTGGTTACTGAAATATTACAACATTGGCTGTACATGTGCTAATGACTGCTAACAACAGTGGGGTCTCCATTGGCCACACCTTCCAATCAGTGTGTGGTGGGAATGCTGTCACCTCTGTAAATCAATTAACACAACTGTCATCACTGAACGTGAGATTTTTATAGTGGTTCTCGCCTTATATAATTGTATTAACAATCAACATGCCATAAAAATATTGACAGAATTTTAAGATTTTTTATTCTGACTAATTTGAAATAAACAAAAATTCCAAACTTCGGAAAATATTTTGTTACATTGAAAAATATTTTCACATTTCTCTAGATCTATTAGAGTTGAGTGTCTGCATAATAAGGTTAACTTAACTGTTCAGAAAAGGTTCATAAAACATTGAATTGAGGACAACTATGTTTATGTAAGATGGGATTTTTTTAGCCCACCATCTATAGATTTTGAATAGGTGGAGATGTATAAAGGATTTATTGAGGGATCTGGATGTTAATCCAGTGTCAAATAGCTCGGATTCATTTTTGGTTTTGATATTTCAGTCTCTGATATCAGAGGTTGTTAACGATGCCCAATAACATCATGGTAATATTTTTAGTAAAACATGATCAGATGGTGAGCTACTCAAATCGTATGTTCATTCATCTGTCAGCAATTCTTGTTATTGCTATTTCTCAGAAAGTACTGATTCAAAAGGGATCTGTCTCACATTTAAGATGTAGACTCACCTTGGTTATATAAAAGCTTCGTTACCATGGTAATGAAATGAAGGTCTTTTTTGTCAAAATGAAAATTTATGCATACTTAGTGTAAAAACTGTGAGGCTGCCTAAAGGATTATTTGTGCTTATGGCTATTTCTAAAACTGTGAGGCTGCCTAAAGGATTATTTGTGTTTATGGCTATTTCTAAAACTGTGAGGCTGCCTAAAGGATCATTTGTGTTTATGGCTATTTCTCTCAGGTTATTGACCCTCCACAAGTTACACTCTAATAGTTGGGTTATGTTTCAAGTTGAATCTTTCGACTAACCAATGAAGCATATTTAACCCAATATGAACCCACAGCACTCACCCGGTAATAAGGGAAGAATTTGAACTGCAGTCTTTCATAAACTTATTGCACAAAGAAAGTTATGAATCAATTTTAAAAGAAATCAAATAAAGAAATTATAAAGTTTTCATATTTTCACATTAAATTTGTGGTCTGTAGGTGAAATTGAGGCCTCAAAAAAGAAGGAGAGGTGCTTATAGGGATGGAGATGCTTATTGGGTTGAATACAGTATCCAGTCTTAACAAATGTTTCGTTTGAATAAGCTTTATGAAGTGGGATACTAGATGGCCTCCTTCACCTCTTGTTTATCTGTTGTTTATTAATAAAACTTACGTAAAGTTTATTTCTAATCATTATATATGTTCTCTTCACAGACCGACTTTGATGATGGCCATTGTCCTACCTGGGCCAATCAGATAGCAGGATTATACAATGTATACCAAGCTGTACATGGGCAGCTCCCAGGTAGGTGAAACAGAATCTTATTAATTTATTCATTTTTTTTTTTTTTTTTTGGTATAAAGCCAGAGTACCCACAGAAAAAAAATCGCCAATCTATTGCCCCCCCCCCCCCCCACACACACACACAGCACAGAGGTGGAGGGCTTGAGGATTGTTTGGTGGTTGTGGTTAAATTATTTGTCTTACAGCTAGCTAATCGGGGTATGATCCCCCAGCATGGTTGTGAAAAGGTCAGGGGTCACCTACTTGTTCACATGATTTTTTTCCGGGTTCTCTGGTTTCCTCCCACCTTCAGCCACCTTGTGTGTTTACATTTAAAGGGCTTGTCGTAAATGTCTTAACTATAAACTGTAACTGTAAACAAACTTACCGTATTTGCAGTAATTAGCATCCATTCTCCTGTAAGTGCCCTTCCTCTTTTCTGGAGAAGCATCAGCATTGTATACCATATTAAATGAACTTGCGAGTGTTTTATATGTGAATCATGACACGATAATGCATCTCAAAGGATAAAAGGCTTATGCATGCATGCATTAACAGATTAATGTACCATGAGGACAGAAAGATATAAGATATGATTTACTTTTTTGGTCAGCAACTTACATTATGGTTCATTAATAAGCGTCCCTCCTTTCCTACAATCTTTTTAGCATCCTTGGCTTTTATTACGGCAGATGCGGTATTTGCACATGTGATTAAATTTTATGTATTTTGGAGCCAATTCAAATTCACAAAAAAAATTGCCACAAAAACATTTCAATTATAAGATAAATGTAATTTTTAGCCCACCATCATCAGATGGTGGGCTATTCAAATCGCCCTGCGTCCGTGGTCCGTGGTCCGTGGTCCGTCGTCCGTCGTCCGTCGTCCGCCGTCCATCCGTAAACAATGCTTGTTATCACTATTTCTTAAAAACTGCTGCAGGGATTTTGTTCAAACTTCACATGGAGGGTCCCCTTGGTCCATATTTGTGCCATACAGATTTTGAGGCTGATCGGAAAAACAAGATGGCCGCCAGGCAGCCATCTTTGATTTTGGCAGTTGAAGATTGTTATTGATATTTCTGAGAACTACTGAAGGGAATTTTGTTCAAACTTCACATGAAGTTACCTTTGGTCCTTCCTTTTGTGCCATACAGATTTTGAGGCTGATCGGAAAAACAAGATGGCCGCCAGGCAGCCATCTTTGGATTTTGGCAGTTGAAGTTTGTTATCCCTATTTCTCAAAGAAGTACTGAAGGAATTTTGTTCAAATTTACATGCAGGTTCCCCTTGGTCCCTTTTTGTGCATACAGTTTTGACATTTTTGGATTTTGATCGGGTTTGAACCCTATTCTCAAAAAGTGCTGAAGGGATCTTTCTCAAATTTAATATGTAGGTTCCCCTAGGGCCCTGTTTGTGCATAT
Source organism: Argopecten irradians (assembly GCF_041381155.1). Taxonomy (NCBI): domain Eukaryota; kingdom Metazoa; phylum Mollusca; class Bivalvia; order Pectinida; family Pectinidae; genus Argopecten; species Argopecten irradians. The sequence continues at coordinate 29,831,196 of NC_091140.1, read as the reverse complement.
TGCATTTTGGACCAATCGGTGAACATTGGCCGCCAGGCCGCCATTTTGGATTTTGATAGTCAAAGTTTGTTATGGCTATTTCTCAGATAGTAGTACTGAAGGGATCTGTCTCAAATTTCATATGTAGCTTCCCCTAGGGACCTAGTTGTGCATATTGCATTTTGGGACCGATCGATCAACGGCGGCCATCTTGGATTTTGTTATTCAAAGTTTGTTATCGCTATTTCTCAGATAGTACTGAAGGGATCTGTCTCAAAATTCATATGTAGGTTTCCCTAAGGCCCTTGTTGTGCATATTGTGATTTGGGACCAATCGGTCAACAAGATTGCTGCCAGGCAGCCATCTTTGATTTTTATATTCAAAGTTTGTTATCGCTATTTCTCAGAAAGTATTGAATGGATCTTTCTCAAATTTCACATGTAGGTTCCCCTAGGGCCCTAGTTGTACAAATTGCGATTTTGGGGCCGATTGATCGACAAGTATGGCTGCCAAGGAGCCATTTTGGATTTTGATATTGTTGAAGTTTGTTAATACTATATCTCAAAAGGTACTGAAGCGATCTGTCTCAAATTTTATGTGTTGTATGTTTGAAAAAGTTTAAAAAGTAGGGAAAAGATCCATCTTTCCTTTGTCAGATATAGATCATTCTTTGGTGGGCGCCAAGATCCCTCTGGGATCTCTTGTTTTCATAAACCATGGAGTTTAAATTGCTCTGAAAATGTTTTTATTTGGTTTACAGATTTCTGCTATGTTTAATTACTAGACAAAAGTAATAAAATTAATATTTCTTTATCACAGTTGTATTGTTTTCCTGAAATTCTTGTAAAAATTTCAAAAAGAGTAAACTTGTGGAATGAAAAATTGTATAAGAATATGGTACTAATGCCTTATAGGTGTAGCTATGATTGAACACCTTCCCGTGTTGATGATGCGACCTCGGGCCTGGAACATGGTGGAAACTAATGTGTTGGTAGGGTACATATACTCCGATAACCCCTTGTATGTTATACTTGATTTCCAGAGGGTTACGATCATTTTTAATAATCTTTCTAACCCTGGAATATGTCAAAACTGAAGACTCTATGTGTGAGACTGTATGAGTAGATAGTTTGGTCTTTTGATGTACATCAAAAGAATAGCATAACAATGGCTTTAAAGTTGAGCGTCACTCTGTCAATTATGTGATTATTCAGGTTTTTTCTCCTGAACTGCCTTCACTTTTGCTATGACATGTTCCAGGGGTGTATAAAGAATGTAAGTGATAGTAACCCCTGGAAATAGAGGATGCTCATATGTAACATACCAAGAAATGAACCCAGTTACAGAAAAACAGTTTCTTCCCGTCTGTTATGTCCGTGTGGAATGAACTGTCCAGTCCATTTCCTACAATGTATATGTAATGATATAGACTTAGAGATTTATGAAGAGGGCATGTATAGGCATGTTGCCAATTGCCCAATATCCATTGTTTTTAACATCCAACAATAAAATATTAAGAAATGAAAAAATCAAAAAGTATCGGTAGGGTATATGTATTCGGATAATATTCATTGGTAGCATCCCAACAAATAAGTTGGTAGGATATACAGGCATATGTACTCGGATAACATTTTGTGTGTAACATCCATATATCTAATGCCAAACGGATCTATGTAAATAACACCAACATCATTATCTGAACAGGTATTCATAACATGGAAATTTGAAATGTGTTAGTTCTAGTAGTAGGACACTGGGCTTGTCACTGATTTAAAATATGTATATCTTGCTTTATATGAATTGAATGCTATGCCTAGTAACATAATACTTTACCCCCGCTAAATTCGTTCTGAAAAGCTGCTAACCAGCATTCAATGTTCACATGACCTGGCTAAAAAAAGCGTAACCCGCATATTCTATCATAGAAGACATTTTATCATAGCTTCTACGAACAATGATTTTTGCATACAATCAAAGGCTGAATTAAAGTTAATATATTAGATGAAATAAGGCTGTAATTTGGTAATATTATGTTTATTTGTGACTTGTTTCAGTCATGGTAAGACATCAATTACTCTAAAATTATTATTAGTATAATTTACATAAATGTCCTTCTACATGTATGTTTATAGCAAATGTTCAGATTAAAAGCCTTAAGAGTGTCGAAGAATGTATGTTTGTTAATCGCATGAGTGTTTGCTTTTCAGGTCATAGTTGCAGGGTTAATGATATAATGGCATATAAATATAATTAATTCATCCATTTTTCAATTTTTTGCAGATCAAATTTTCGGAATCATAATATCAATATCTTGCAAAACCAACCAAACTCAATGACCTTGTTATAACTTAGAAGATAAGGTTGAATCATGTTTTGCTATCTCAATTATGCATTGCACAAGTGGGTTTTGTAAGTTTTTCCTATGCAATATTTACACATGATGTTGTATGTGACATCCAGTTATAAGTATCCGTAGGGAAGCTAACTCACTATTATAATTATCTTCATAAGGCATCTTACAGCAACTTCATGGAGCAGTCAAAGAAGTGCTATACTTTCTGAATAGGAAGTAAACTACGGATATATATATATATATACATGGACTGTAAACATGCATGTTTTGGCAGAAGTCTATTTTAGTGCTTTTTGCATACCGTAAGTAATGCTGCCCTAAAATATTGCTTTTTGCTAATTTAATTTCTGCATATTATTTCTGTAAACCACGAGATACAAATTTTCACATACCCTAATTTCACGAGAGTGCTTGAATCCATATCAATAATACGCTAATAATTGTATAAAATGTTTATATGAATGTGTGATTGCCAGCAAAGCTCTTGCACACGAATGCATATAAATATACGAATATGTTGAAAATGAAGGAAGAAATATTGTATAAATGTATATTCCAAAATATAGTGATTTACAGTACATGGACATGATAATGATTGCATTTTGCCAGTCTGTTCAAGATTGCTTTTGTGCTAAAATTTGATAATGCCAAAATCATTCTTTTGACCTAAGATATGGAGAGATTGGATTTTTTTCATATTTGGTTTGCAGCATATCCTTGAATGAAAGAGATTACCGTAGCTGTCTGGGTTTGGCAATTGTTTGAAATCGCTTTATTTTCACAAGCACTGAAGGGATTAATACCATTCTGTAATTTCATATGCAGGTTTCCCTGATTTGTTATTATGCTGCAATGTATTTGTAAAACAGAAACTTTCCTAGGTAGTTGAAATAATTATATAAGGAATACTTTATAAGTAGAATATTTTGCTATCAATTTGCTCCCATTAGAAGAGGTAAATATTTTATGGTGATCAAAAATTAGTAATAATTAATGTTAAAATGCGACACATACTCTCATCAACAGATTACAATTTTTGTTTAGGTAAATGGAAAGCAGGTTCCAGGGCCTTTGTTTGACTTCGGACTTCTGATGTTCCACAATGCCCGACGATTACTTAAAACCAACTCAGGGCCATACTTCTACCTTTCCAAGGTAAGTATTTCTTCTTGTAAATGAACCTTAGGTGTGCATGCTTCTAACTGTAAGGAGATCTTTCTCATTTCCTGCACGAGAACCTTAAATTCTGCATAATGCATTTTGGGAGCGTTCAGTCAACATGATGGCCAACAGGCCGCCATCTTGGATTTTGATAGTTAAGATTTGATAACGCTATTTCTCAGAAAGTACTGAAGGGGTCAGTCTCAGATTTCAAATATTTTTGTTGATTTTAGCATTTTGAAACAATAAGTGGTTTTTTCTGTACTTCTGTCTGTTAAGAGATAACATTATTTAAAGGCTTTTGTTGCCATTGATAATAATAAAAAGCAGACGTCTGATGGGCTTGGATATCAAAATGTTTATGTCATGATCTCTGAGAAGCAACTATCTGTGTATAAAGACCCCCTTCTTAACTAATTCACCCCTGAAGACACTTTTAGGCTCTCCTTAATCGAACACTAGACCAGTCCGTGATGAAATTTAATGGGTAAATGAGTTAATAGGATCACCTTTTCAAGGTTCCAAACTGTCAGTTGCAACCCAATTTGACCTGCGTATAAAGGTCACTTCACTATAACGACCATTTGTCTTCATCCCTAGAGTAGTCGTCAGTGACAAGTTTTACTCTAATATTCATTCTGTATTTGCCTATTACAGAGTTATCTGCCCTTTTTGGTAGGTATTGGTTGCGACATCAAGAATTTGCGAGTGACTAATCCCAGACATCACATTTTTCAGAGAAAAAGACGTCAATTGCGCTCACAAAATAATGAAGTCAGAATGGAAACCTACCTGTAAGGGAGCTAACTCTGTAATATGAAAAGATGGAATTTTAGTTACCATAACAATCAATGTTGTTTTTACAGCTGGAAGGCAGACTTGAGGCTCGGATATGGGACAAAGTATTTTCCTGGACAGAAAACAAGGTAACCTGAATTGTTTGAATCCGTCCATCTCATTTTGTTATTTCCTGAAGAGGAACTGATTAATTTCTGAATAACCGATCAAATTTCCTTTTTTGTGAATTTTTGTTTTTAAAGAATGAAGACTTCTAGGTAGCTTAAAGAACTTTGAAATACAAAGAACTCATTCTTTATGGTATATCTCACTGTGTTTACAGTTGGGGCTCCCTCATGGCTGTGTGAAGGCCTGCGTTCTCATAGAGAATGTCCTTGCATCATTTGAGATGGATGAAATTCTGTTTGAACTACGAGACCACAGCGCAGGGCTAAACTGTGGTATATGGGACTACTCTGCATCTTTTATTAATAAGTTTGGTAAATACATTGTTACCATTGTAAATAATCAACCTGATCTGGACATAACATGAACCAACCACCATGTAAAAACCACCATGAACTAACCACCATGTAAAAACCATCATGCACCAGCCATCTTGTAAAAACCACCATGATCAACCACCATGTAAAAACCACCATGTAAAAACCACCATGAACCAACCACCATGTAAAACCCACCATGTAAAAACCACCATGATCAACCACCATGTAAAAACCACCATGTAAAAACCACCATGAACCAACCACCATGTAAAACCCACCATGAACTAACCACCATGTAAAAACCACTATGTACTAACCACCATGCACTAACCACATGAATTAACCACCATGTAAAAACCACCATGAACTAACCACCATGTAAAAACCACCATGCACTAACCACCATGCACTAACCACCATGCAAAAACCACCATGCACTAACCACCATGCAAAAGCCACCATGCACTAACCACCATGTAAAAACCACCATGCACCAGCCACCTTGTAAAAACCACCTTTCGAAATTCGACTAAATTGGGTTAGTAGCGTCCTTATGGAGTGATGACTCAAAATTATACGAATGGTCAGCTAATGGCCATCTTCCCACCCACTTTCCTGAGGGGCGGAGCCATTTCTAACCCCTTTCCCCCTTCCCCCTTCCCCCCTTCCCAAGAAACCTCCATCCCACAAGCAGTTTGCACTATGGATAGATTAACACCTGTGATTAACAAGGGAGATTAGATTAGTATTAGAATGGTTTAAACATGTATCTTTATTTGTGAATAGCATTTCTTTCCTATCAACAAATATGTTCTTACAAGAGCAGTAGCTTTGCTTTGCATTCAGACAAATAAGAATCTCTGTGGCTATTTTAGGGGACAGGAAGTCATTCCTACTGCCGGACAGAAACAAATATGTCTCCATGGATCGCCACTTCCTCCGTAGCTACATGGACCTGGTGGTAGCCACCTGTCATCGTCGTGGTTGCCCGGCAACAGGAGGAATGGCTGCATTGCTGCTTCCTAACTCACCAGCTTCAAGTTCGGATTATGAGAAAGTTTTACATTCTGTTCAGCGGTATGTTGTCTAGTGTTCCCATGTTGACAATTATGTTGCCTTAGAAGAATTGTCAAGTGACATATACCAACCACCTTTTGACCATCCAATCTAGTTATCAAGCTAATTTGTTTATTGTTAAATAATGTAAAAGAAGAAAGAGTTATGTTGCCAGTAATTTGTATTTTAACATTTCCTTAGAGTAGTATACATGTCCCAAAATTTTAATAAAAACAAAGGTTAATCATGAAGGGCTATTATAAATATTCTTCAGCACTAAAAGTTAGCTACACTTTGAGATATACAATACTTATGAAGGGGAACTCCAATTATATTTTGTTGGTATTTTGTTGACAGAGCCAAGGGGAAGGAGATCAAGGCTGGAGTAGATGGCTTCATGGTGTATGATCTTGGACTTGTCAAGCCCATGCAGGAGGTGATTATAAAATGTTTCATGTTTTTAAGCACTTCCCTAACAACTTCAACTACCAAACCCCTTCCAAACTCTCTTTCAAAGACTGATTTGTTCTATATTATTCAAGTTGAAAAAAATTGAAATATAAGCATTGAACTGTAGACTATATCTGAAAGCCAATATGAATATGTAATGGCTTATAAATAAATATACATGTATTTAAATGTAATTCCATATGTGATTTGATGCTGTACATCCTGGGCACTTTAACATCTATCTAGTAATCGACCTACTTCATCGTATTAAAGATCATGTCAACATTAATTGGGAAGAGGTGGCTACGTACAGGGAATGGGAATAACAATTAATGGAGGGATGAGAGATGTGGTTTAACTCATTTACCCCTAAAGACACATTTAGACTCTTCTAAATCAAAGACTTGACCAGTCCATTATGAAATTTCAAGGGTGACCATGAATGAGTTGGAGATTTCGATGATGCCAGATCTGGAGGAAGTGCATTCCAGTCCTGAATAGTATGGGGAAGAAATGAGTGCTTGTAACAGTCTGTTCTGCAGTAAGGAATTTGTTAGGAGAGGATGTGAGAGGCGATTGGGGCGTAATTGTGGGGTCAGATACTTTGGGGTTAGATACTTACCTTTACCTACTACTACCATGTTGTTGTTGATTTTATGTAGCACGTTTCTGTCTTTTCAGCTATTTAAAACACTAACAACAGGAGAGAATCAGTATAATGTAACACGAGATGAAGTTGCGGTCACAGCTCAAGATCTACTGCTGATGCCTTCGGTAAGTTTAAAGATCTGTGTGACCATAGCGGTGCAAAACGCAACGAAATCGGGAAAAGGGAGGGGAATATATAGTGGTATTGTCTTGTGTGTCTATGTAATATTCCAAAATTATTCCTATGGTAAATTGTTCACTATACACTATGTAAAACGATCAATACCATATTCGACCCAATGAGCACCCAGAGCGTTTAAAAATGGAAAAATAAAAAGGTGCTTATTAAGATGAAATTAATACAAACATGTACTGTACATGTACATGCCCGAGCAAATGAAATGAGGCCTTGAAAAGGGGGCGCTTATAGGGACATGGGCACTTATTGGGTCGAATACGGTAACTCATCTTTGAATTTGTTTTGTTCAAATTTGATAAATTGAATACCTATAAGCTGATTAACCAAGTGTCAATAACATTGAAAATATTTTTTGATATTTGTGTTACTAACAGATAACAAAGAATAAGCATGTGTGGTAGTCACAATCGATCGTGATTGGGACCTTTATACCGGTATAATGTAAACTCTATTGTACCACCACCCTCTGTTATACTGGCAAAATAATCACAGTGTAGCGGGATTGGACTGGGTCGATCATCGGTGACCAGGTAGCTCAGTCGGTAGAGCACTCAGCTAGTGTTCGGAGGGTCCCGGGTTCGAATCCCGGTCTGGCCGCTACATTTTCTCCTCTCCTGTTACAAAATTGGCGCCCAACTAAATAACCCAAGGTGGCAGTGTTTAGAAGGGTCTGGTATGTCTTCGAGGGCGAAGACTTCGAGAAAGGAGGGAGGAGTGTAGCGGGATTGGACTGGGTCGATCATCTGTGACCAGGTAGCTCAGTCGGTAGAGCACTCAGCTAGTGTTCTGAGGGTCCCTTGTTCGAATCCGGGTCTGGCCGCTACATTTTCTCCTCTCCTGTTACAACAGAAAAAAGATGACGGTATATATATCAGGAGATTACAGTAACTGTACAATACAATGCATTATGAATATTACACAGGCGAATACTCAAAAAATTATAAGTTTTATCACATTCCCAATAAAACTGAGTATACTCGACATAAGTCAAGTGACACTGCTATCATATTTGATGTTTTATTCTTTAGGGCGGGGTAACAAGAAATGGACTCAAACACAATATCAGTGTGGGAATACTTTTTATCGATAGCTGGCTGAAAGGTAAGCTATAGAGCCTCTGTTTGGCATATATTGTTTTGTAGAGCTAACTGTATACCAACTTTCATTAGTGGCTATTTTACGATTTCCATTTCACCAAAAGTTCAAGAAGCTTACATTTGCAGCATTAAAAATTAAATGGAAATTCATATCAATATTTATGAGATGTAGATATTAATTCACAGATATACACTTCCCGACATTCGCGAAAGAATAAACATAATTTTCGATGTGTTATTTTAGTGGTACGTGTTCTTAAGTTTTTTATGCATCTGATTTAAAAATATGTATTGTAATTTATTTGTGTGTAGGTGAAGGTCACTTTCGGTTGAATGGAGCAATTGAAGATTCTGCTACAGCTGAGATTTCCCGATCACAGGTAAACTTTTACCCCCTAAATAAGTCTCTATATAGGTCACATATATTTGTATTGTTATCTCCTTAAACAGGAGATCCCAGAGGGATCTTAGCTACAACCATTGAATGATCTAAGTTTGTCAAAGAAATTGAATTTTGACATTGTGAAATTGTGTGTAATTAAATGATTAAAAGGAGAGGGAAAATGAGTTCCGCTTAAATTAAATGAGTCAAGGAGTCTCCAAGCAGTCCCTAAAATCACTACTAAATCAGGGTTTTTGCCCGACTTTTATAGGGTCCAGTAGATGGACCCATTTCCAATTGAAAAATTACTGTATTTTCCCAAATTCAGTCAGAACAGTGTATTTTCCAAATTACTGTGAAATTGGAATAAGTTCATAAATCAGTCTTTCACTAGACTCAATGGTAGTACCAAGATCCTTACTTGTATCTCATTCTAAATGACACAACTTTTGATCATTAGCTGACCATTTATATTAAAGGTTTGGCAGTGTATTCGTCACCAGGCTTTGTTGGAGGAGGATGGTCAAATTGTAACCTTACAGATGGTCCAGTCTGTGGCCAGCTCCGTTGTACGGGATCATCTGTCCGTGATCAGCGACCGACCTGGCAACTATTCAAGACTACTGACTGCTGCCCAGATTTTTCTGGAAATCATCACCAAGAAGCAATTTCCAGAATTCATCACTTCCTACCTCAGTCAGAGTCATACTTGGCTTAACTTCCACCAAACGGGAAAAGTAAATGTGCTGTAGGAGAGAAACTACAGTGAAACTCGGTTAATACAAACTCGAAGGGAGCGAGATAAAACTTCGAGTTATCCGAGTGTTCAAATTAAGCGAGTTCTCATGTCTACTGACTATCTCTTTACTTGGTATATATAGGGTGGTTCCATGTCGTAAAAAGATGTGAACAAGAGAGATGTCAAAATCGTCGATGGTAGTTGCAGAATTATAACATGAAAATGTATATATATATTTTGAAATGCCGTTCTACGGCAGATTTATAAAAAAGGAATCAGCTTTTTCGGTCATCTCGTTGTCCAAAAAATCTCGATTCAAGTTATAAGAACATTTTATGTATGATTTTTGTCATTTGAACCCAATATTTACCTCGTATTATCCAAGTTTTTCGAGTTTTCCGAATTAGAATTATCCGAGTTCTTTAAACAAAGATAAAAAGGGAATTGGTCAGGACCGTCAAATTACTTCGTATTATGACAGGTTGTTGAATAATCGTATCAACCAAGTTCTACTGTACCACCAAAAACTAAAAATCTAGCTATAAAATTATAGTATAAATCAATATATTTTATTCAGTTAAGATCAAAATCTCTTGTTAATAAATTATATATATATTATTCATTTAAGATAGAGATCTCTAATATTATAAATTCATAATATATTTTATTCACTTAAGATCAAACTCTCTAATAATTTTATTCCTAAGTACAAGGTATGTACCCTGGTAAGTGTTTTGGGAATGAAAAATTTGGTCTCAGAACTGAATACACACTACTTAGAAATATATCAATCCTTCACCAAATTCAAAACGAGCTTTTTATGCAGTCAAATGAATTCCTGTGTCCTCATTATTGTCATAGTTAAAGATGCTCCACCGCTGACAAATGGTAATTTTTCTCTATCAAAAACATGAGCAGAGGATTCAGTATTTTCAGTTATAAAAGTTACTTTCTTTACACCATTACCACCATTAAAACGTTTGAGCTCCTAATTTTACTTCAAGATGAAAATATTAAAAGTAATAAATTGTGTCCCGAAAATTTTTTGTGGCACCATGTCCTGTATGGAATGAAAAACACAGAAAGCACAATAATTTTTTTTAAATTATTTTCTGTATTTATTAAGCATATATACACAATTAAACACCAATCATTGTTCAAATGATGGGTAACATTTATTCTCTGTCGGCAGTGGAGCATCTTTAAATTTATAGAAAGACTTAGTATGGTTTGTGCCCATAAGTCAATTCTCAAACCTGTTATTTAATGATTAATAAGTCAATTCTCAAACCTGTTATTTAATGATTAATATGTTGAATTTCATATTTTGTTAAAATAGGTATAATAGTTGTGTGTCATTGCAATCAAGGTAGGTGTGGTAACCATCCTAATATCATCATATTAGGGCCGGGGTGGTCGAGTGGTGAAGTTGTCTCAACATATTACCAAAAGCCCTCCACCTCAGGGTCGCTAGTTCGAATCCCATGTCAGGCAGTTGCAAGATACAAAGTACTGAACGCTGGTCGGTGGTTTTTCTCTTGGTACTCTGGGTTAATGGACAAAGCACATTAGACGACGATGGACAAGACTCATCGCAATACTGTAAAAACAGATTCCTTTGTGGTTTGGACCTTAAAAATTATTTCTCGCATAGAAATATTCATGGTTGGCTAATGAAATGATTGATGTAAGAAATGTCATTCCTTGTTTTTATATTCGTAGCTCCACAGTAACCACAAAAGAAACAACTATTTCTGACCCGTGACCTTATAAAAAGAACAAAACAAACAACAATATTGTTTTATAGATAGAAAGTGTTTATTTCTTTTGAACTATCCCAATAATCATCTGTATTTCCAACCTCTTTCACACTCGTACAACACCATAGCATCCATACCATCTTCTCTATTATCCATGACAACCACATTGCATACCGTGGTTGTCATAGCAAAATGTTTACTCAATACCTTTGTTCCTAATAATATGACGCTTTAACCAGATCTGTATAATCTTAACTTACTAATCACACCTTCTTTCATGTCTGAAAATGCCGTTATTAAAATGCAGTGTTTTTATAATGGAATAAAAACACAAAGAGAGGCTCGTTCTCATTTTGAATGATTTTCAACCTCACCAATGATGCTCAAGTTTCGAGAATACCTTGAAAAACCTCAATTATAAAATCATAGTTTGTTTTCACTTTTTGTAAGGTTTATTCTCTTAGCAGACCTGATATTACCTAAGTTCATCTTATTTTTTAAATTATTTACATGTTTTCCTGCAAGACGTTTGAGTAAGGCTTATTTAAATTACCATGCTGTCTTTTGACACATTTTATACATGTAACGCCTACAGGTTACCAATACAATTTCAAATATTAAATGAAATCCAAATAATTTGTTACATTCTGATGTAAATCCAAGGATTTTTGTTTGACCTTAAGAAATCCAAGATTTTAATAGGTTTAAGATTGACCAATAAATTATTCAGATTCCGTACCGAGGTATTAAGAAGGCCTAGTGTCTGATCATAACCAAGCCATCCAGGATGTTGATAGCATATCCTCACGTCGAACACCGATTCTGGTTGTTCACACTTTTCGATTTCATGTGACTTTCAGAAAACTTGTTAATTACCAACGCTAACTTTTGACATTTTCAGGAATTGAAGTCGGTATCTATATTTCATGATTAAATTACAAGGGAAAAATGGATCGGTTTTGTAATGCATTATAATTCTTTAACATATAGAGCATAATGACTAAGCAGTCCACAAATGAACGATAGTGTTCTCAATTACAAGAGAATTTAGTGTATTGGTTGTTCTCATTTATAAAATATATGTTAAATATTTCATTATCATTATACACAATTATTAATTTGCCTTTAACAATTGCATTCGTTGACTTATTTCAATAGTAAAATGTATGGTGCTAACAGCAATAAATACATGAAAAACAAACTGTGTTGTATTCTTAATAACTCTATAAAAATTCAGTTTTATTAGTAAAGGAGGAAAAGTTGGGCCTAAATTGCTCATCCGTTACATGTACTGGTGATCCTGTAGTGGGACGATACTGCTATGAACACAAGATAACTCAGAATTGTCTTCCCATACTCAAAATGAGCAATTTTTCAAACCTACCTTCGGGTTGGTGTTTGGACAATAATTTCTCCCATAACTATCAGCAAAGTATAAAAACTATATACCAAGATTGAACCATACAATCTTAAGCTTACAGATGATCGTTTTGTTAAGATATCAACTCAGTTTATGCAATTATGTTTTCCGAACATTTTTGAAAATGGCTGTCATTGCAAGGACACAAAATCTTACAAGAAACAAGATTTTAGACAATGACACGATAATTGATGGTGGTAGTTTTGAAACTTTTCTGAGTACAGGGTTGTAAAGAATCCCAGCAGATATATCTAGCCAGCAAACAAATATCATCCAGCAAAATATTTCCTAGGTATGTAAGCTTAAATGATTATTACTTCAATGGGTGTTACAGAAAACCGATCTAGGGGAAGGTTCAACAAAGTGCTTATCATTTTCAATACGGAACAAATTCTGATTGTATATCGCCAGTACATCAGAAACATTAAGATTTTCAGGCATCTTGGTATTCAGTGCAATTAATCATGTTGGGTCTCTGTGGCCTTCAAGTTATATGTGCCTTATATTATTGTCATATTGACAAATGAAGAAGAGCTTTTCAGGTTATTCACCACCAAAACTTAACAACATTTTGAAATTTCATTACGTGTATTATACTTACAATGTATAGGTACTTTACACTAGATAAATAAGAGCACATTAGATCAATGTCTACAGAAGAAAATACAGCATGTCAAAATATGTGCCCAGTTATGGCACATTCAACTTTAAATGAGGGGCACTGAATCAACATGAAAGCCTTTTATCTAATCATATCTGGGCTTTTTGAGAAAACGTGTAAAAGGAAAAAGTGATGAAACACAACGGATGCTGCCCAATGGCAAAGCCTTACTTGCCTCAAGTAAGATAAAAAAAAAACATTAATATATTATTATGGTTTGCAAGAAGTTTTCCAAAGCAGGCAGTTCCCTTATATAACTTCTGCGAGAGTAGCTGGTAGTTATTTTTCATGCAAACTTTACACACATATGGATATGTAATGCAGTTCAAACTGGCGGCTCCTCTAATGTTGTCTTATTGTAAATATGTAATATGATTGGCAAGCCACACACATAGCACTATTATCTGTGTTTGTATCAACATTCTAGGACCACACTTCATCATCGTTATCATCTTCATCATCATCTCACTCAAATCACATTCTCACATTAACACTCTGATATTGTGAACAGATGTCGAGACAAACGTTGGACAATCACAGTGATAACTCCATCATTGTTATCACATCAGTATAAATAGGTCATTAAAAAAAATCAGGTCAATTCATGGTAACAACAAATGTAGCAAAACGAACACATGGATAATACTAATTCTATAACATTAAAAGAATATTTGTCTACTTAGGAAAATCGTCTCTAGTGGCTCATGGGTGTATCTAGTGGTTCATAGGCTAGGGTCTACCTTGTAGCTTGGTGTTCATGGAGTCAACCTAGTGGCTCATGGGTGTATCTAGTAGTTCATAGGATCAACCTTGCGACTTGGTGTTCATGTAGTTGAGTGAGCTAGTAACTCATAAGTGTATCTAGTGGATTATAGACTACCTTGCTACTTGGTGCTCATGTAGTCGAACTAGTAGCTTATAGGTGATCTAGTACGGTAGTTTTTAGACTACCTTGCGACTTGGTGCTCATGTAGTCAACTAGTAGCTCATAGTAGGTGAATCTAGTAGCTCATGGATTGTAGCAAGTTGCTCACAAGGAGTATCTTATGGCTCATTGGGTGTATCTTATGGTTCTAGGTCTCACAAGAAGTAGCTAGTGGTTCTTGAGGGTGTATCTAGTAGTTTCTGAGGATTAGTTTGTGTGTGGCTTTGCAGGTGAAGCTAGTGGGTAACCTTGCAGCTCATGATGCATATCTAACCACTCATTTCGTATGGATGAAACTTTCAAGAATAATCTCTAATGGCACAGTTTGGATGAACATGGCCCCATGGTACCATTGTACAGCTTATGGTTTGTGACATTGCTTAACGTTTAAAGGTTTAACATGAAACATGGATTTCACAAAACAAATATGTTACTGAAAACCAACCTTCTTTTGTGTGCAGTTTACTTTCGCAATCTATCACAATCAACTAAAATTTCCCAATAGTTTATCTCTGCAAATTGATCTCTACCATAATCATATTGTAAGGTATTCCAGGTATTTCAATTCAATTCTAAGAAGTTAATCACAGCAAAATGGCTTGGAAACAAAAATTGCTAAATTTAGTAAACACAAAACAAAGTTGGTTAACAGTATCAGGTCATTGAGGCTTGAATGATAACTTTAACATAAAGCTGTAACACTCCACTTCAAGAAGCTGTTCTTATTTTACTGGGCCATTAGTTCGTACTGTTAAACTTCTTCACTGGGACATCAGTTTGAACTGTTAAACACATAATGATGATGCAATTAGGTGCCAGCAGTGCTCCTCCATGTCCACATGTATCAGTGCCAACATTCCATGTCCACATGTATCAGTGCCAACATTTCCACAGTTCCATGTCCAAACATGTCTGTCACATTCAATTTGTAGAGCTCCATGTCTGTGAAGCTTGATGACTGCATATATAGTGCTCCATGTCCATAAGTGTTGGCCACATTGATAAAGCTCCTGTATGCATGTGTCCCGTGTGTTGATGGCCGCATATTTAGAGCATGTAACATAAACGTGTCGGTGGCCACTTTTGTACAGTTCCATGTTAACATGTCGGAGGCCACATCTACACAGATCGATGTCCGTGTGTAGAACACCACAAATGTAGAGCATGTCTACATGTGCGTGGCCACATTTGTACAGTTCCATGTTCACGTGTGTCGGTGGCTACATTTGTAGTACTGCATCTCCATGTGTCGGCCACTTTTTAGTCATTAGTGAAACAGTAAATGACCTTGTCTAATGTCTCCAGCCACCCTTATCCAGCACAAAACAAAATTTGATCACCACACTAGGAGGCGGCTCCGTTAGCTACAATCTGGTCTGGCTGACTGTTGGCGGGAATACTAAAGGAAGGAGAAAGTGGAAAAAGGCTGTGGCACCGTGCCTGATAGTCCTGAGCAACGCTCTCACACTGCCCAAAGTCTCCCCTGCACATGGCTTCCAACACTTCAATACAATTCTGTAACAAATAAAACACCAACTTTTAGACACTAGATTTTTTATCTAAAATTCTGTATGACGCATATCTCCAACAAAGACTAGACTTTTTAAATTCTGTATGATGCATATCTCTAACAAAGACTAGACTTTTTAAATTCTGTAAGACGAATATCTCCAACAAAGACTAGACTTTTTAAATTCTGTAAGACGCATATATCCAACAAAGACTAGACTTTTTAAATTCTGTAAGACACATATATCCAACAAAGACTAGACTTTTTAAATTCTGTAAGACACATATATCCAACAAAGACTAGACTTTTTAAATTCTGTATGATGCATATCTCTAACAAAGACTAGATTTTTTAAATTCTGTAAGACGAATATCTCCAACAAAGACTAGACTTTTTAAATTCTGTAAGACGCATATATCCAACAAAGACTAGACTTTTTAAATTCTGTAAGACACATATATCCAACAAAGACTAGACTTTTTAAATTCTGTAAGACACATATATCCAACAAAGACTAGACTTTTTAAATTCTGTAAGACGCATATATCCAACAAAGACTAGACTTTTTAAATTCTGTAAGACGCATATATCCAACAAAGACTAGACTTTTTAAATTCTGTAAGACACATATATCCAACAAAGACTAGACTTTTTAAATTCTGTAAGACGCATATATCCAACAAAGACTAGACTTTTTAAATTCTGTATGATGCATATCTCCTACAAAGACTAGACTTTTTAAATTCTGTAAGACACATATATCCAACAAAGACTAGACTTTTTAAATTCTGTAAGACACATATATCCAACAAAGACTAGATTTTTTAAATTCTGTAAGACGCATATATCCAACAAAGACTAGACTTTTTAAATTCTGTAAGACACATATATCCAACAAAGACTAGACTTTTTAAATTTTAAGTAAGACACATTATCCAACAAAGACTAGACTTTTTAAATTCTGTAAGATGCATATCTCCTACAAAGACTAGACTTTTTATCTGATACACTAACATTAGGTATGAACCTCTATGCCTTTTCCAATCAATGCCTGCTAAAATCTCACCTTTATACGGATTCCGTCTAGATCTTCTGAAAGACTTGTGGCCATTTCTAATGCTTTCTTCTGAACGCTGTCTGTGGGGTCTAATTCGTACATCATTCTAGCACCTGTCAACAGAAAAGCAGTGAATCAAAAGCCTATCTCAATATTAAAAATTATATTAACCATTTTAAGTGAAATATGATTATCATAAACAAGACCTTGATATATAGATAAGAGAAATATTTGTAGTATTCTGTAGTTAATAATATTCTATAGAAACAAATGGCATTATCAAGTCATAAGTGCTGTGCATCGCAGATCATTTCATGGATATTTTTCCTGGAGATAATTATCATGTGTAATTCTGAACCTCACTTAAATTGACTACTACTGTTGCAAAATTACAAAGCACAGTACCTAAAAACATTTGCCAAATTGTGGCATTCCAAAGTACAAAGTAGATATACATAATAGGTCATTGTCTAAGCTTCCCTTCCAAAGACAACAATAGCAAACAGAGAACTTAAATATGGCATACTGTAAACCACAGTATTTTCGCTGTATACAGTATTTCACATCTTCTATATTTTCAACCTATTCACGAATACAAAAATTCGCAATCAAGAGCTATTAGCGACAATCATGCAGTCATATATTCGTTTTAAACAATTAATCATAATCTTTTGCTTTAAAAGCTTTTTTGGTGAAATTACAAAACCAGTAATTAGCCATTAGTGTTATAACACATGGATTCAGTGGTCAACCATGTACACAAATACTGCTTACCTGCCAATCTGTGGAGTACTGAGTTTTTGTTCCGCATGATGAACTCTGTGTTAAGTGTTTTTACATCTTTTCCCTGATGCAGCGGCAATGTTTCCGATTCTAATACCTGTTTTACAGCATCCGGCAATACTCCTTTTTTATTCACTAAAATCAAATGATACATCATTTATTTCTTGAGACAACAAGATGCATATGAATGAGCTTACAATCACTATTTCTAAAAATTTTTTTTTTTTTTTTAATTTGACAAGTTAAAGTATGTGACATGAGGTTGTAACCTCCTCAACTAGGTAGACCTTTAGGCCAAAAAAAAATTAATTGTTAGTTTCTCAGGCCACTTTTTTAAAAAGTCAGTGCGGGCGGCGGGAATATTTTTTATTTTTTATTTCTCTGAAAACAAATGCGGCAGATAACATTTTATTTTTTTCTCACTTGAAGGACATGAAAATCAATGAAAACACGTGTAGAAAATGTAAATTCTTACTCAGTCTTTAAGAACAGCTTTTAAATATCTCAATCGTCACTATATCCAAAGAAAACCAGTTGAAAATACATAATCCTGGGAGGAAACATTCCGTTTTGAGCAAATGCTGACATCGGCAGCCATTTTTTACCGGAAATGAAAGGTGCATACTAAAATTGGAGCCAATTTCCGGGTGCGTTTTCGAATGGAAATTTCGGGCGAGTTCGAATGGAAATTTGGGGTGCGTTCGATGCGGCGGTCTCGATTTTAATTTTTGAGTTATGGCGCATAAAAAACGTTGGTGCGGGGGGTAAATGTCGATGCGGCGGGGCCTGAGAAACTAAGAATTAATTTTTTTTGGCCTTATACCAAGTATATTGTTTCAGTGCCTTCAATGATATTAGAGAGTGTATAATTAAGTTTTCGCTTAAATGAAGGTAAAAGGTCAAAATGAAGGTCAGCATGCACTATACACACAATGACATGGGTGAATGTATAAACAATCTATGAAGTTCCAGTACCTCATAGTACTGGAGAACATGTCAATCAAGAGGACATAACTCACAAAATATTGTTTTTTTTAAAACAAGATGTCTAATGGCCTTTACGGTAAACTAACAACCATGGCAAAATTATAAAGTAAAAGTGTTTTCCAAAATGGTAACTTTTAAACTTTAAAATGTGTTACCAAGATAATATGTGTTGAAGCTGTAATGCATTCCGATTCAAACAGAATAATAACACTAAAAGGGGACCATTCACTGGTTAACTTCAGAAGAAATTTAAATGTGAAAAGTTTACCGATGGCACATGATGATCCTGGCCCTACGGCTACTGATTTTGAGAAATTGAATTAACTTTGTCAGCTATTGCAAGGAAACGGTGTGACAAACAGAATGAACCTATTTATTATCCACTTTTAGAGACCGGTAAGATGACTGCTTACCTTTTTGTAAAAACCTTAGTAAACAAATATGTAGCTGAGGGTCCTCTGGGTCAATACGACAGCCTCGTTTTAATGATTGCAGCATTAACAAATGTTTACCTGAAAAGTGAAAATAAAATCATATCAAACACATTTTCAATAATAAGCGTCTTCAAATTCACAAGATTTTGTATTTGAAATCACTTTGTTTGTATGTAAACCTCAGATTCACAAGATTTTGTAATTGAAATCACTTTTGTTTTTAAGTATAAATGGGCCATTCATTACAAAGTATCTACTGTATAGCATTTAAGTTCGTAGGATCCATATTTCAGTTGCCTCTATATATATCATGTTCAAAGAGGTTAAGCTTTCGTGGATCTATGAAATCACGGACATCGAGAAGAGACCAGAACTTAACTAGTCTACAATCAATTGATTTCGAAACAACTAATTCAATTTAGTTTTTTATTTGATTGTTTTGCCAGATGACTTATTTCGCAATTCTACTTTACATGTGTTTGAAACAATTTTGCGTCAAATCATTTTATGCTTCATAAACACTGCAAAATATGTGAAAATTAATCAAACGCAAAAATCAGTTGGTTTATAATATTACACTTTAAGCAGTTTACTGCTTCTGATGGCATTCGGTGTAGGTGAGCTGACAAAACTTACCCTTTCTACTATAAATTTCATATGCAAATATATGTGTTTGTATTTTGTCCTTCGCTAACAACTGGAGTGGCCTAAGGAACCTGATGGCTTGTTCGAGGGGTTCTTCCGTCTGAAATAACAACAAAAACATTCAGCTGCTAAGGAAGCAGTATATTTTTTTTAAATCTTTTAAAATTCAAGACCTGGAAGGATCTCAACATGACCTTGACAAAACTCCTTCTAATGTAGAGTCAGACTCGATGTTTGAGCGTGGGTGGCTCAGAGAGGTTGCATCAAAATTACTACTGTTTTTTTCTTCGCGGTGGTACTGGATGGGCTGTTAGTGATGATAGAAGAGTTCCCAGCTTAAGTTATTCCTACTCCCACAACACGCGAGTCGACTGGTCAGCCGTTTTTTTATCGGATGTTACTTTGCTGACTGTCGACTCTCATTTCCGAAGGCCTATTTCTTTGATGCAGCTTCCGACATCACATGAAGTCGGAAGGAAAAATGCAATAAAATATCAATATTTATAGCTCTAACAAAGACAAGAGCTGTTGGAGAACAGCAAAGCTCACCTATTCAGAAGAAGTTGATGTTCAAGTATTTACTATTTAAACATGGAAATATGACAAATTAACAGACTCAAAAACCCCCTAAAGGGCCCCAACAGACTCAAAAACCCCCTAAAGGGCCCCAAATTGGTTGTATTATCACATTCAGCATCCATACACATTAGGAAAATAAAATCATAAACATTTATGATGACTTAAGCTTAAACAATTGACGAAACAGAAACTTGCTCAAAAACTTTAACGTGAAATGGGACGCCAACACAGACGCCAGGGTGACAACATTAGCTCCCCTTATTCTTCGAATAGGCGAGCTAATAACATCGATGTGTACTTACGGTTTAGGTATTGATATTCCCATTTATCAGAATACAAGTAAAAGTAAAGGCAGATCAAGCATTTTGGGGACTTTGCAATTTGTTTTTTCTATTTACCGGCCGGATTGCTAATAAATTGCAACATGAAGTTTTGTCTGGGTCATGAAAGTTTACGTTAGACGATGTAAATATTTGTTTTAGATGAATTTTACGGCTTATTTTGTCAATATACTTGTTAATCTATGAAAAAGTGTAGGTATTTGACATTGATGACTATTTAAATATAATTTAAACGTATTGTATTGTCACAATCCAAACTTTGAAAATGTTACCCTCAGCATCGGATAAATGGCCTATCTGAAGTTAAAGGTTAGACACAACGTAATGTTCCTAAAGTGTCTATTTATGCTATACCTCTAACATTATTGGAGTAAAGTTATTCCCTACATATGTGTTAGTTCCATGTCTTAAATACACTAAGGTTGTCAAGTTTTCTTATATGAACAAGAATTTGTGTATGTGTTCAGAAATCTTCATTTATGTATCATGAAATATTCTCATTTTGTACACCCATCTTTTTTTTTATTTGAAAAATTTAATACACTAGAAGATCATTCAAGACTATCGAGTTTGAAAATTGAACCCTATACTCACCCTAGCTAACTTATCTGGTATTAACTCTTCCTCCTTAGGCCCATCCATCTCCCCATCTTGTTGTTTTTTGCTCTGTTGCTCCTTTTTGTCCTGCTCTGCTCTCTGTTTCTCCTGGGCTTGTTGGGCCTTCTTAGCAGCTTTACGCTGTTTATTTCGTAATTTTTTTAGTTCACTGGGTGTAAGGTTTTCTGTTTTGGTACAAGAAAAAACGTCATATATAAGTACATACATCAATATTGAGTTAAAGATGTACTAGGTGCCTAGCAGCCCTGACTCATTCACCACTGATAACAATGTTAAACTGTTCTAAATCAAAGACTAGACCAGTCCATTATGAATTTTCAGGGGTGAATGAATTAAAGGGAAACTTTTGAATAAACAATAATTATCAGATGTAGAAAGAAAATTCTCAGTTCTGTTCTGATTCTAAGTCAGGGGTCATGCTGAAGAGTTAAAATATTGTATTGGAGCATATGAGCATCTTATTGGAGCAAAATATTATGTCTTATTTCAATTAGATTGTAAAAATGATTATTGGGATTTCAACAATTAAATCGTTATATCCAGCTGAAAAAAGATGCTTCCTAATGCTTTCACTATCTAAAACATGTTCAAATTTATTTCCAATACAAAAATGATGCAATTTTTTCCCATTTACCTGTATCTATGGATTTGTCAGCCTCATTCTCAGCCAGAGGATGGTCATGCAAATGAAGATATATCTGAAATCCAATTCAGTAAACTGCCATTGGTAGAGACAATCAATGATACTGATGCCTGTGGTGATGGTTATCAATAGGAGTTAATTGAGAACATTTATGGTGCAGAAGCATTTCTAGCAAGAGATCCCAGAGGGACCATGGCGCCCACCAAAGACTGATCTATATCTTACAATTGTCAGATGGATCTTTTATCTACTTTTCAAACTTTTAACAACCAAAATCCAAGATGGCTGTCTGGTGGCCATTTTGTTGACCATTTTGTTGACTGATTGGTCTCCATAATGTAATATGCACAATTTGAGAAAGATCCCTTCAGTACTTTCTGAGAAATAGCGGACAGAAGGATGGACAGACGGACGGTTAGAAGGATGGAAGGACGGCTGACGGACAACAGATGAAAGGCGATTTGAATAGCCCACCATATGATGATGGCGGGCTTAAAATTTGTAATCTTTCTCCTGAGGCCCTTGTGGACAGAATTCGAAATGTATACAAAATTGAACTAGAATAGTCAGTAAGTGCCCACTATATGACTGATCCACCAGGGTATAAGACTACTGCAAATAAGTTCCTGTCAATTTGCAAACTGAAATTCTTTAATAATCTGTTTGAATTACAAAAGAAGCAAAATTGTAAAGTTTCAGCTAAATAGCACTTGTACAACTTGAGAAGTTCAAAATATGTTTTCAAGATGGCAGCTGAGATGGCCATCTTCAGATCGACCCAAAACGATGAATTGAAAACCGGATTACTATAAAGCATTTAATGACAGATGAACACATGATGATTGAAAGTCTCTCACCTCTATTGCTATTTTTGCTGCTTTGAAGTAAAAAGGATGATTGCGAAGCACATCCTCAAGGCGTAGCAGTCCAATGTAAGCTCTTAATGTCATTTTCCTCATACAGTATGTGTGGAAGTCAAATTGGTCCTCAATTATCTCTGTGAAATGCTGTAAAACACAAGGGGTTACACATTAACAATTTACCATATAAATTATTCAAACATACCCACCCACCACCCAATTTTATAGTACATGTTTCTTTTCAGTCACAAAACTTCCCATCAAAATGTCAAATGTGGTGAATGATCTACACTAAAACATTGTAGGAAGTATTTTTCTTTAAGCTTGTGAGCAAAAATTTTGGCAACAGAATTTCAAAGGCTGGTGTGAACCCTGTAAGAAATGCTTAAAATATTATATTGTGAAAAGACATTCACATATTTTGTGTAGTTTGTGACGTGTTTCTGAACTGATTGACTTACCCTGTCTACTTCGTGACATTTCTTTAGCGACTCGCCCCATTTGCCTGTCCGTTGATGTGTGGCAGCACACTCAGTTTGGAACCACATGCACTGCATCTCATTGAGATTATCCATTGCTGAAACGCCTTCCTGTATAACAGACCATATAATACATGTATATTCAATGCATAATCCGCCTGATATCCAGTGATTTCGTTCTGTCATATTTTTGCAATTGTCACTGTTGTAATATGATCTGGAACAGTTTTCATAGGGTGGAAATTCATTGTGACAGTAACACTAACATTACATCAGGAAAAATGACATGACATTTAGTTTCTTCAACGAAGGTTAAATCTTTAAATAAATATAGAATTGTTTGCTCAATGATAATATTCAATAAGATGCCCAGAGGACCTTTATCACTAAGCTGCCTTGATAAGCCTAGCAATGCCGTACACAGGTAGAGATTTTCAATTGAGCTAAAGACTGGACTTACCCGTGTGAACTTTGAGCACATATCGGCAGCCTCTGTAATGAGATTGGCCTTCAGCATGTACTTGGCACATTTGGAATTAATATAACGGTCGGCGGTGTCAAGAGATTGGGCCTCGTCCATCAAGTGCATTGCCTCTTCTATATCACCTGCATGCTGTAACAGTCAAAGTACTGAAGGTACCTTCTCAAACCAGTTTCTGTTTCACAGAGCAGCAAACTAAAGAAATTTCAATAGACACAACCTAAATGCATTCATATATAGATCATGCAGACTGAACAGAATACTGTAAACCAACTTTCATTCGCGTACAATTTACTTTCGCGAATTTCACAAATTTAAATTCCTCATAGTTGATGATTTCAGCTGAACATTGCAATGCTTCTTCAGCAAGATTTCAGCTGCACACTGAAATACTATATTGTTGGTTATTTTACTAACTTACCTTATGGATCTTTGCTTTGAGGACATACAACTCAATCAGTAACGGTGTATGATCCAAAGCTGCCTTTATAAAGTCCATGGCGCGCTGTGTGTTACCCTGGTGGTCATAGTGTGATGCGAGGAAGTAATACACCCATACCAAGGATGTGGGCGGCTCCTTCTCACCCTCATCTGTAACACCATGAATTGTGGTTAGAGGTTATGTTTCTAAAGTGTCTCGTTGTGCTATACTTTTAACATAGCTCGAGTAATCTAACTTAAGACTCTTTATTTTACAAATATTAATTCAGTTTCAGATATTTGAGTTTGTCTAATTTCTAAAATTAGAAACAAACACATTTACTGTATAACTGCAGTCCTTGACATGATCGTGAAATTTTGATCCATGAAATGTTTAGAATTTGTTAACTAATACATACCCTTAAAGCCATAACACAGAATTTTGATTCAGTTTTATTTCATTTTCCAAAGTTTTAGTCCAAATCAGGGACCTGCGGAAATAACCATCTATACAGTGTTACAGAAAATCTTTTCTAGTTTGTCCTCACAAACAATTTAAGCCTTGGTGGATGCCACATGTTGACAAAAAATAGGTTTTTTTCTTTTTTTAAATGGAGATTCCTGGCATTTCTATCTGGAATATTCTGAGTTCACGGTGTTCACTATTCTTTCTGTAACACTGTCTTGAGCACGTTTTGTACCTACCTGCTTCATCAAACTTCTCCACCTTTTTAAGACTCTCCATGTAACCCAGTACCAATTCCTCTATCGCTTTCACCTGAAAAACATTTTTTTAAAGAGTGTTAGAGGTTTCTGACCCCAATTCTTCAGTCTATCTTAAGAATATTAAGATATTGATATTAAGAAAAACATGACACTTTCTGCTTTTTATATCAAAGGATCAACCTTAAATACCTTTTCCATTACTAAAAACATCATGATTTTAACTGCGACCTGTCATGTAATATTCAGAAGATATACAATACCGATATTGGCTTATCTTTCATTTTGCAACAAAGCCGTGTTGATTGACAATGCTTGTTAATTAATGTCCACATAATTCATTTGAACAAACTTGGTAGCCCTTCATTTGAGCATTGCAAGCTACATGTTCATTATCAGTATCCTGTTTTGATAAAGATATTGAGAAGAAGTCGTTTGAATTACCCTTGGGGCCAGATCATCTAAAAGGCCCTGAAAGCGAGAGTTTTACTTACTTTACTGGGGTCTGTGTACAGAGATTTGATGGTAACAAACAGTGGTGGAACTCCTTTATGGAAAGCTTTTCTCAAATAGGCGTCCATCAAAGTAGTAAATGTTTTTCCTGTATATTAAAGCATACCAAGTCAGTAATCTGGATTGTCAATGTGCACAGCATTATACAATAGTCTTTTACATCCATCTATCACACTCTTTAGGTCTTTGAAAACCTTTCCTTTACATATAGCAAGTCTCTTCCCCATTTGTCACATTTTACAGAATCGCTTATTTCCATTTATTTAAAATAAGCATTTCCTTTTTTTACCTCTTATTTACCCTATTTTTAATGGCTATGAAAACATGAGTGAAAATGAAAAGGCATAATACTGTATGTTAGTAAAGGAATATGAAAGATAAATTCAACAAAAGAATATAATTTGATTTCTTCACCTGTTGTAAAGGACAATGGAATCCTCTTTGGGGCAGAGGCTCGTGGAAATTGTTTCTCCACGTCCTGATACAGCTTGAGACGTTCTTCTATACTTTCTGAAATCAAAAACCATCAATTATATTAATAAGCTCTGTCAATAAACAAAAGTCAAGTCTTTCATTTGATTCTCTCCATAGTCTTTCCCCGCATAATGTATAGGCCTAATTTAAAACATAGCTGTGAGTTCATTCTGTTCTTCCTGTTCATTAACTCCAATATAATTGATATTAGTAGTTCGAAAGAAGTGTCTCTCAAATTTAATTTTCCCTTCTTTCCTTCTCACTTTGGAAAATATGATAAATACACAAATGTCTTCATAGTGACAAGAAACAATCAAAGTACTCAAAGTACTGCAAATACAACGCAGCAGAAACAGAAAAATTGAATGAAATCAAATGAATTTCCAAAATCAAAAAAATAAACCATATTATAAAGACTTTA
Source organism: Argopecten irradians (assembly GCF_041381155.1). NCBI lineage: Eukaryota > Metazoa > Mollusca > Bivalvia > Pectinida > Pectinidae > Argopecten > Argopecten irradians. The sequence continues at coordinate 29,805,114 of NC_091140.1, read as the reverse complement.
ATATCAATTATTTCAAGAACATTCAACTGATCACAGAAAATATATATGTTTTGTTTGACATTTTTCTTAATTAAAGTTCCTACATAAAAATTACAAAGAAAACAAAAGTCTTCATTAAAATGAGTTTTTATCCTTATACTCTTGTTTCTTATGTTGCACATACACTTATTTTGGTAAAACCATGCACATATGAGGGCTGCCTTATAAGTTATATTGCCTTTACCTCAGATCTGTGTTTAACAATCATTTAAAAACATTATTTTAAGGTACACAGAAAGGGCATCTGATTAATTCATTTAATAACTCTTATGTCTATAAGCCTTAGATAGTAAGTCCAATTTGAATTCTCAATAACAGAGATTATGTAAGTTGGACAGAAGAGTCACCAGCAGGCAACATATGACCTAGATGGGCTGTGTATTCTATACACACTCTGTGTATTCTACCAATCAGAAGGCACTCTTCCCATGACTACTGATTGGTCCAAGGGAATATTATTTAATGAATAGGGAATTTATGAATGGAAGTTTATGAATGAAATGGTTCAAGAGGTCACCACTAGATGTCATTGTAGGGCAAGTCCTACACATCATAGTAAACCGGATAGCAATAATACAAACGCTAGTCGCGTTGTATTAAAATTTGTCAAAATTCAAGATGGCCACCTGCATGTTAACCACTCCGCCACTGCTGCCGGAGATACTCACATCTTATGGAACACCCCGACATTGGTGAAATAAATTATAGTGATAATCCAGACACCCATAGTTCGGAAACCTCACACTCCGGACAGAAATGATTATCAAGGGTTCTAATCTGTGATTGACAACAGACAAAATAAGACTACAATAGGTCAGTAAAGTATACCTGGTTTGGCCGCCTCCTCCTGCTTTTTGTAGTGGCCCCAATTTTCTGGATTTCTTCTGATCAGATCATTGTAAACTTCAACAGCCTCTTGGTGTCTGTCCAGATTTTGATACAATTCACCTGAAAATTTAGGTAATTGTTATCTATATAGTTAAGAATTACTCCTTAGTTGGTTTAGAAGTCCTTGGTGTGAAAAATTTTGTAATAACAAGAGGCCCAAAGGGCCTTCACGGTCATCTGACTAACTTGGCAATAGTAAAAATAATCATATATGGTGTCACTTTGTCAGGACCATGTCAGGATCATTTTCAATTTCTTTCAACAAATTTTATTTCAAACAAGAGGCCCAAGGGCCTTAACATATTAGAAATTAATTAGATATAGTGTCATGGCAGCATCTTTGATTTGGGATCAACCCAAAAAAAAACAAACTTTGTCGGACCATGTCAGGATCATTTCATGCAAGTTTCAGCCAAATCCACCATAGAACTTGAGAAGAAGTTCAAAATGTGTTTTCAAGATGGCGGCTGTGGCGGCCATCTTGGATTTCGGATCACCCGAAAAATAACAACACTTTGTCTGGACCATGTCAGGATCATTTCATGCAAGTTTCAGCTGAATTGCACTGGTAGAACTTGAGAAGAAGTTCAAAATGTGTTTTCAAGATGGAGACTGTGGCGGCCATCTTGGATTTCAGATCGACCCGAAAAATAACAACACTTTGTCGGGACCATGTCAGGATCATTTCATGCAAGTTTCAGCCAAATCGCACTGGTAGAACTTGAGAAGAAGTTCAAAATGTGTTTTCAAGATGGCGGCTGTGGCGGCCATCTTGGATTTCGGATCGACCCGAAAAAATAACAACACTTTGTCGGGACCATGTCAGGATCATTTCATGCAAGTTTCAGCCAAATCGCACTGGTAGAACTTGAGAAGAAGTTCAAAATGTGTTTTCAAGATGGCACCTGTGGCGGCCATCTTGGATTTCGGATCAACCCGAAAAAATAACAACACTTTGTCGGGACCATGTCAGGATCATTTCATGCAAGTTTCAGCCAAATCGCACATAGAACTTGAGAAGAAGTTCAAAATGTGTTTTCAAGATGGCGGCTGTGGCGGCCATCTTGGATTTCGGATCGACCCGAAAAATAACAAAACTTTGTCGGGACCATGTCAGGATCATTTCATGCAAGTTTCAGCCAAATCGCACTGGTAGAACTTGAGAAGAAGTTCAAAATGTGTTTTCAAAATGGCGCCTGTGGCGGCCATCTTGGATTTCGGATCGACCCGAAAAATAACAACACTTTGTCGGGACCATGTCAGGATCATTTCATGCAAGTTTCAGCCAAATCGCACCGGTAGAACTTGAGAAGAAGTTCAAAATGTGTTTTCAAGATGGCGCCTGTGGCGGCCATCTTGGATTTCGGATCGACCCAAAAAATAACAACACTTTGTCGGGACTATGTCAGGATCATTTCATGCAAGTTTCAGCCAAATCGCACCGGTAGAACTTGAGAAGAAGTTTAAAATGTGTTTTCAAGATGGCGGCTGTGGCGGCCATCTTCTACTGGATTTCGGATCGACCCGAAAAATAACAACACTTTGTCGGGACCATCTCAGGATCTACAAAATAAGAATAGCTTGTTTGTCTACAAATACCCACTGCTTGTTTGTCTACAAATACCTTGAGAAGAATAGCTTGTTTTATCTAAATAGTCTACAAAATTACCTTGAATAGCTTGCTTGTCTACAAATATCTTGAATAGCTTGCTTGTCTACAAATATCTTGAATAGCTTGCTTGTCTACAAATATCTTGAATAGTTTGCTTGTCTACAAATATCTTGAATAGCTTGCTTGTCTACAAATACCTTGAATAGCTTGCATGTCTACAAATACCTTAAATAGCTTGCTTGTCTACAAATACCTTGAATAGCTTGTTTGTCTACAAATATCTTGAATAGCTTGTTTGTCTACAAATATCTTGAATAGCTTGTTTGTCTACAAATATCTTGAATAGCTTGCTTGTCTACAAATACCTTGAATAGCTTGTTTGTCTACAAATATCTTGAATAGCTTGTTTGTCTACAAATACCTTGAATAGCTTGTTTGTCTACAAATATCTTGAATAGCTTGTTTGTCTACAAATACCTTGAATAGCTTGTTTGTCTACAAATACCTTTAATAGTTTGTTTGTCTACAAATATCTTGAATAGCTTGCTTTTCTACAATTTGTGTATTTACCTCGAATTTCTTGAACAGCTAGCTTATCTACAATTTGCTTTTCATATTTTTCTAAGTGAGCCAATGCTTCAGAATGCATTCCTGATTCTCGTAGTACAAGGTTCTGGTACATCAGGAGCTCACTGTGCTCATAGTCAAGTGGTTTAGGCTGAAAGTAGAAGCATTAGTGGTACATAATTAAAATCTTTAAAAAAAATATTTACTCAAGATAAGTTCTGATGACCCAAATCTCTCTAACTTTGAAATTTCATCACATTGAACTTAAAATCAATGTTTAACTTTGAAATTTTACCATATTGAACATAACATTCTCAAAAGCATATGAACAGGTCGTTTTTTTTAACAAAAATGGCAAGAAATCTGCAAAGTTTTTTTTTAAATCCCATCTTAACAAAATCTTCTTAATACTGACTTTCTTTACATAAAAATATGACCTATCTCAAGCTGGAGCCATTGTAGGAAACTTAAACAGAATGCCTTTAAGATTGTACTATAAACAAACCATTTGTGTTTTGCGGAATTCCTCAATAATACTGAAAGCCATATCATAGTCCTTCAATAGATGGTAAGACATGGCATATCCAATCCAGGACGCACGCTGGCCCGGTCTCAAGACAAGAAGTTGGTAACGAGTCTCCTGCAATAGAAACACAGATGAATAAGCATGTGAGAAAAAAACACAAATTGTTATTTCTTTCTTGGAAAACACAGGACCCTAATATTCACTAGAATTTTAATATGTTTCAGACCTTTTTAATCTTTTTTACATATGATTAGTCATTTCCATAAAACATTCATTGGATATACATGTTTATGCTACCAACTTGCTAAAAACCCTATTACTAAGGCCATCAATTTTGTGTAATGTTTTTTCATGAAAAACTTCCAACTACTTTTCCAGAGGGTGCTAATTACAGTGAATACGGTAATCAATTGTTAAATTACTTACTCTGTAACCCTCTAAATCTCGCATCTGAATCTGTAGTAAAGATAGATCTCTCAGGATCTGTAGATTGTCCTAGAAAAAAGGCAAATGGATGTTTAAGGTTATCTACAAATGTTGTGAACAGTTATATTGCTATGCTCACCAGCAGGTGCCATTACAATCCATATCAAATAGATATTTTATAACCATCACTCTTACACCTAAATTAATTAGCAAATAGGAAAGTGAAGGATGATATGGTACACAAAATACTATAACGTTACCAATTCATTCAATGTGTCCCATTGTCTATTGTCATTATTTGCCATTTTCCCTTTAGATTTTCCTACCTTGTCCCATTTCAGTGCATTCCTGTAAGCTTTGATCGCCTCGTCGTATTTACGGTCAGATCGCTGTAGCAGTCCGTAAACATGCCAGCCTGAAGACAAGTGTCAAGGAAACACAGCAAACCATGTTCAGTTTAGGACCATCAGGCCTCAAGGATTGAAAAAGTCGAGCCAAATACTATACATATAGCATCAATTTATTTTGTGGTTAAGAGCATTGATATAATTTTGTGCATAGACATAATGGTGGTTAGCCAATGGAGCAATTATGACAAAAATTTGAAAAAGAAATTCATTGTTTTTATATTTATGGTTTCACAGCAACCAGGAAAACCCGACATTTCCCCAGAGAATTTCACACATCATACCCGACACATCTCACGCAGTGCATAACCTATATTGGCCCATAGAAGTCCTTGCATGATACACAACATAGTACACTAGCCATCGGAGATCAATAAAAGGCATTGTATTATACCAGATGACAGCTGTACAATTCCAAAGAAGTCCTGATGAAAGTTTAGATATTAAGGATACAGACATGACTACGAAGGTCATTCCTCAGTCCTCGTCTCACATGGTCATAGGCTTCCTCCTTCCTTCCAAGACAGTTCAGGGTGAGGCCCTTCATTGCCAGAGTTTCTAAAACAATCAACATTAATTTGTTTGCAAAGATTAAAATTGTTTGTCTTCATTTGCGATAACTAAACGTTTTGAATAAAATGTTTCACTTTCACTATGATCATATGTATTGACCGACTGATCCCGAACAGTGTCAACAAGTTTGGTTTTGATATTTAATGTGTACTTACATTTGACAAAATGTAGAGTAATAATTAGGATGCCACAAGTACTGAATTTCGTCCAATGATAACAAAATTTTAGATATAAGCAGTTGAGCATATTATGTTGCAAACAAACATTCAAATTATTTATAGAACACTTCTTTTGAGTGAAAATACTTACCTCCATGCTCTGAAAACTTGGGATTGGACAGAATCTGTTTGGCAAATTTCAATCCATTCTTGTACTGTTTTTGTTCGTAGCATTTCTGTAAATTACAGAAGTATATACAGATTGAAATCAATGTTTTTTGTGATTTTTAAGGTTTTTTTTGCAGATAAACCTGATTTTCTTATTTCATTCAACTGATAGTACATGTAATATGAGATGATCAGGATTTTAGAAATTTTACATAAGTGTATCTAATTGCCTTGGGGTCTGTCGAGGAGTAACATATTTATTAATTTTTATTTATTTATTTGCTTGTTAATTATGGAAAAAAGGTGCACACTACACACGCAAAAATACAGTAATTGGAATATTCATGTTGGTTATTTTGTAACTGTATTAACTGTATAACTATAGCCTTGAGGGGAAAGTGAGTTAAGTTATACACAGATATGATGGAAAGGTGTGTGTATGCCCTGTAGCTATAGGTATCATGTCTACTAGTTAGTCAGGATTTTTGTAACATTTTAAATAACACTGTGAATAACATGGATGTATATGTATTAATCAACATGAATTATACGACCTAACATTAAGGCCTAAATAAACCATTTTTGTAACTGTGTACTGGCACTGGGTCACTCATTCAGTACTCCTTGAATGTATTGAACCTAGCTACCATTCTGCATTAGAGTTCTACATAAACACCACACAGACTGCGGAACAGAACATACAACACTACATACAGAATTGTACAATAATTTTCAGATATTCTCACGGCTATGCTATCTGAAAACCAGGTCTTACAAAAGCTACTTTTTGCCAAAAAGTTTAAATGACAAGGATTACATATAATTGCCAATCTCATTCACACTTCATACAAGTCTGATAGAGATGGGCTACTAGCTTCATTTATAGTTTGGCAGTGACAAATGAATTAAAATGGATGTGTGATGATGGCATTTCTTTTCGATTCATGCAAGAATAAGAAATTCAAAAATTCTGGATGCATGAAATAGGAAAAATATGGGGGTTTCCACAATGATGTGTGTAAAGTATAATTTACCATCATAATTACCATAGTTACCATAAGTGCTACTAATCTTGAATTAGATGCAGGGTTCTTGTTAAAAGTCTATTTCCTTGTTTACAACCGGCTATTTTTGTCAGAACTAAATATTGGCACCACAGGGGCCTGTGGCATCCAAAACATCTATTATTAAATTTCAACCATCTTTTAAATAACTTAGTGAGAACCCTGAGATGTACTGATACCTAATGATGTCCAGCATGATAGTGCAAATTTGTTTTACATTAGAATATAACTACTGGTTTTTACAAATGCAAAACTTAAATCTGTGGTTCAGCGTCCCAATAAGCTAAAGCTTCCCAGCCTCTGAATCTTACAATCATATGGTCAAGTATTGCAGTGCAGGGGAAAATAATAAAATACAAAATAAAAGATAATGAATAAGATTATTATTTCCAGTGTAGTATATAACTTCTAAAGAATGCCAGCTGATGTATTAATTTAGCAAACAAATTTCACTGAGTTAAATACCTATGTAAACTTCTAGATTATTACTTTGTCTTTCAATCTATTTCTATTATCTATACACAAGGTTGATTGTGATATAGGAGATATTCAATTATTGTTCAAACGCAAGTAAAAAGAGTTGCAAGCTTGTTTTCAATATAGAACAAATTTTAGTTATATTTCCAGTAATCAGTACCTTCTCTGCTAGTGATGTCCTCTAACTTAAAAAAAAAAGAAAAATAAGTCAAATGTTAAAATGTATACTGCTGAAAACAACACCTTTATAGTCTTGCTTTAATGATGCATTGTGGTGAGACACTAAGAAAATGATTTAATATTACAAGTTTCAGTAATCGGGAGAAAAATATCTAATTACAATTAGATCTTCATTTAATAGTGCAAGGAATCAACATGTCATCATATGATGTCCATAAAAGGACAATGATCATTGGTTGATATTTGTGTAGGCCTATTACTAACTGACAGAGCTCGTTTCCTAATTATCACTCTGGAGTTTGATTAAGACTAAAAGTCCACAGGCAGGAACGTAGACTGTATTCGAATTCCCCGTGGGACCTTTCCTGTTCTAAAATCGTGAGAGAAAATAGATGAATCAATTGAAAGAAATGGAGCGAACGACAAGGCCGGAACTACTCGATTCGAATTAGTAAACAGGCCATGCTCAGTTTTTGGAGAAGCCGAGAACAAAATCCGCATGTTTCTCATTTTAAGTTTCTAGTTTAGACAATCACAATTGTCTTTGCAAAATATCTGGATTTTATGGGCATATCCATGGCAACATAGCATGTCCAACATAACATAACATAATCAAATGCAGAACGACATCCCGTTTCATTTTAGGCACCCAACCCACTCGTTTCGCTCTTGACATATTCCATCGTGTATGCATTTCCATTTTAAAGGCTTACCAAAATTCTCTTGAAGAAATTGTTTTCTTTTGGAGGTAACGGGTTGTTGGTAGGCATTTTGGTATTGTTTAGGTGCCCTAAACGAAGCGACAAGTGTCAAATCCCATAGAATCAACAAGCCCAAACCACGAGGTGAATTTCCAATATGGAGGAAATGGGTTCCCTTTTAACTATCGATTAAACGAGATTTTTATTTAGACAATACATATCCCCACGTTCATTAAATCGCTAATTGTATTTTTAATTTTCGATAATAACATTTACTCGAAACTCATTAAATTAAATCAGAATAAAAAATAAGATATAAAATGTAGTTGATATTCTCAACGTGATTCAAACGTTTGCAGACAACGCTTTTTTATGTTGGTAATGAAGCGTCTGTTCGACGCTGATATTTTCCATCAAAACAGTCGACATTTTGCAATCTGGCACAAGAAAAAGAGAAACTTCAACATATTCGTCATCAAAATACGGGAATCTCAATAATGTCATTTTGTAAAAACTTAATGTAGTGGTTGCATATACAGAAGTGGATATACATTGAACAACACCAGTATTTAAAGTCGAATTATGGCACAAGGACTTCAAAAAAATCGTTCTGATACAGGGGAACTTGAGTCGTCTGTCACCGTGATTGAAAAGCAAGCACAAAGGCGTATATTCAAGATAATAGTAATTGGCGACTCCAATGTCGGGAAGACATGTTTAACCTACAGGTTTTGTAGTGGAAAATTTCCAGATAAAACTGAAGCAACCATTGGCGTTGATTTTAGAGAAAGGACAATTGATATCGACAAGGAACAGATCAAGGTATAATTAAATCACAGTAGGCCATGTAGGCCTTTGTGACAACATAGACGAAAAAAACACTATGGACTAATAAATAGCACCCTTAAAATGATACTCAAGGGGTTACCTTCACTGTCTTTATATCTACTACCTTGTCTATTTCATAGTAAAACTGAAGGCACCACTGAGTTCAGGAGAGGAAAAATATGAAAAATACTGACCAATCGCAGGCCTGCAGCTGAGCAGGAAGTTTGGTCCTTTTTTTGATGTACATCAAACAAATCTAAAAATAGCACACTGCGTTGCTTTGTAGTTGAGCGTTACCCTGTAATCTTCAAAGAAACTCTCACCAGACCTGTGATTGTTATCTTTTTTCCCCTGAACTACCTGAAAACATTTTCACTATGGAATAGTCCAGGGGTTGGTATTATGAAGTGATATGGAATAGTCCAGGGGTTGATATTATGACAGTATATTAACCCTTGGATTATAAAGGATGGAACAATAGCTGCAAAAGGATATCAAGAAACAGATTGTAAATTATATTTCTCCTCAAAACTCTTTGGACATTTGATAAATGTCTCTCGTCGTGGGGGATGATGGGCCATAAATCATTAAAATGTGGCGGGGTGGGGAGGGAGTCTGTGTTCGGTGTATACGTTATAAATGATCACAAATAAAATACCTGAGGGAAGTACTTCCGCGTCATCAAAGGTCATCCATATTCTGACAAATATGTTAATTATCTAAATATAGTGGTACATATTTAAATAATGCCATGAGTACATATTATATAAATTAAGTCACTTAATCATTGTGCAGTGATGTTATTGTGAAGTACTCTTTGTTTTATGTTACAGCTACAGTTATGGGACACAGCTGGCCAAGAAAGGTTTCGGAAGTCCATGGTTCAGCACTACTACAGAAACGTACATGCTGTTGTGTTTGTCTATGACGTAACAAAGATGAGCTCATTCGATAGTATGCCTAGCTGGATAGAAGAATGTGACAGACACAATCTGAACAAAGATATACCTAGACTACTGGTTGGAAACAAGTGTGATATGAAGCTGCGTATTGCTGTGAATACCAATTTGGCCCAAAAGTTTGCAGACTCGCATAATATGCCTCTGTTTGAAACATCAGCCAAAGATGATGAGCGTGCAAACCATGTGGATGCTATTTTCATGACACTAGCTCATAAACTAAAAAGCAGTAAACCTTTAATGTCTCCATATGTAGGTGGTGAGAATTCCAATCTGCCAAGTAATGTTCAAGTTATCTCCATTGGGAAAGGTTCGCAAGGAAAAGGCCTACAGTCTATGGGGGTTGAGAGTGACAAAAGGGATAGCTGTGCTTGTTAATAACTGTTCCTTGCTGCTAGCGCTGTGCTACACTGATTATACTTAATCATTCTATTGCTGTATAACATGAAAAAATCATGGAGGGGACTTTCCTTCGTATTTTAGCATTTCGTTTGTAGAAATATAAGTGGTTTTAATGATTCCACTGTTATATTAAAGTCATTTCATTGTTATAGTCATGGTTTCATATCAAACATGAAAGTTATGAAATTTTCTATACAATAAATATTTCATGGTATACAGTTACAGAATGTTTTTGTTGATTTACTGTTGTCTGCAAAAAGTAGAAATGAATTCCAAGTTAATGTAATATAACTTACCTAGCTATATATGTACCATCTGATGATGAACCATGTATTCAAATTTCAATCATTCATTGTCCATACTTGTTAATGTAGACACAATAATTTTTTTCACTAAAGATACTTAAACAGTAATAAATCTTTCTTGTACAGTGTATACTGTATGTAACATCTTAGTTCCAAATGGTCCTTACTTGTGCAGGAGCAATTTTGGAACTAATCATAATGGCAAAATAAAATTGTTGAGTTTGTTATCATAATACATTTGTAGGAAGTATTGTTCAGATTTGCTTGAAATGATTCAGATATTCATATTATTTTTAGTATCACTATGCTTTGTATGAATGAGTTAGTGTTGCAAGGTAGTCAGAAAACCTGTAAGGTTCTTGGGTCTTTTTGTTTTAACTTGACATTACAGTTTCAGTTGCACTGTATGCCATATGCATTATTTAATAGCATGTACATAATGTACCATAATTTATACTGTACTTGGGTTGTCAGATGACTTAAAGGCCCTCTAATTTGTTTATATTGTCAGTGTGTTTGTTATGAAGTACCTATGTATTGTTTTACAGATGAAATTATGATATTAACTTGAACTTTTGATAAGAGACTTGTTTTAAAGTCAGTAGTTTGATCACCAAGTATAATTTGACTAACATCACACACAATTTAGTTGCATGAGGTGCACATGAAATGGTATTGAAACAAGAAGTTGTGATAGACCTAAACTCAAAAATTTTGGTCAAACTTAGGTGCTAGTGCATGTATTGCCATTTAAAAGCTAATTAGATAGAATGTGTTATTAAATCAGTTATCAATGATTGAACCTACTCTCTGCCTCCATCACTTATCCATTGGATTTGTTGTGAATATGAAATACCAGTTCTTGGTCAAATTGTATTAACTCTCCATTGACTGATAAGTAGTCTCCAAAATGTTCACATAAGCTGAAAACTACTTGTAATGACTTGAGAAGAATTGGCCAATCGTAATTTAAGCTTGATAGTGACTTAAACCATTTTATTGGAATAATGTAGATGTTGTGTAAAAATTGTCAATATATATTTACTTTTATTAATAATATTTTTCTTATTTATTGGCTTGCATTGTGTCATGTGATTCATTATTAAACTTGATATTGACTGTGTGAAAAAAAGCTGATTGACTTAGTGTTTCTAAAACAAATTTAGAAATTATGAATGATCATGATCTCCCTTTTGTATCGTCATGCCATGTCTTAGTCTGGTACAGGCTGGCAATTTAATAACGATTGGAAATAATAAGTTATCTCCCCTTTGTATTGTTCCACCTGTCTTATCACTCTTATGTCAGGTACAGGCCGGCAACGTAATTCACATTAGAAATAAGGAATTATTTCCCCTAGGTATTGTCTTACCATGTCTTATATCTGGTAATAATGGATTATCTCCCCATTGATATAGTTACACATCTTGTGTCTGATACAGACCAGCTCTCTTAGTCTCTATCTGATGTTTTAATTCATTATTTTTGCTTCTATGTGTATATTACCTGATTCGATGGTGTGATATTAAAGTTCTCATTTGTTTTATATTTATTGTTTCATTTATTGTTATAGCTTAATATCACTAAATGAGGAACCAGTTTTGTATGTTTCTAGTACAGAGGATGCTGATGGTTCAAATAAGGGAATATAGCTAACAACAAAGGAAATAGTGTCTATCTTCATTCATGCAAACACTTTTCAACAATACGGTATTGAGTTGATCTAGAAACATCATCTCAATGTAAAATTGAGCTCATGGGTCTGGCCCCACCCCTAAGGAACATGTCTCTCGGTTTGAAAACACAAATTTATGTCTTTGAAACAATTAGATTTCAGCAAACCATATTAAAGCAAACTTTATCTTTAATTTGATATAGCGAGTTTTCTTTTCGACTGAATTTAGGGCTCAAACCAAATGATAATTTTTACCCAATTCAAGCATTAAATTTCGCCAAATTATAGTTACATGTATTTGATTTTTTTTTTTTTAACTTTTGAATGAACTTAGTTAGTAAGGCTTTAAATATTTTTGCTTCAGATAAGTACACACTGGACATTTTTTTATTTGATAAATTTTCCCAAAGCTTGGTTTTAAATGTCATGTATTTTCACAAATTCAGAGCCACATATCCCACTCCAAAGTAGAGAGGGAAAAACCCTGAGGTTATCATCCTGTTGACAGGGTCGTTTAAGGGTGTACTAGGTTTAGATAATGGAAGATAGATTTTACTTTGGTATAGTCATTATGTATAGTGAAATTAGAATTTTGTAAAAGCATTTTGTGATGGGTGGCTAATAAGAATGTACATAACTTAGGGACCTTCTAGTTAGCATGTGATAGACAGACTTATTGATAATCAATGCCAAAGCGTTATTATGAAATGCATAATTTATGTACGATTCTGGCCCTTGCTTATCTGAGTACTAGCTAGGAAACTATAATTACTGTAGGTAATTCCCTTTAATCTGGTTGGGAACTCATTTACCTGCTTATTTACTGGCTAAAGGGGACGAAAGGAGACATGTTTACCTGCTTTTTTACTAACTAGAGGGTTCGGAAGGAGACATTTTTCTTACATTCATTATGGTATTTGGATCAAACAGAAGAAACTATTTTCATTGTTATGCCTAATCCAAGACAATAGAGTGCAATATTTGTTTTCTGATTGAACATGTTAAATGTAAAGTGAATTACTTAATACATACTGTAAAATAACAATTGTAGGAGTACAGCATGTTGTAAATATTTAAACATTTTAATTGTAATCAGATAATAAAAATACATTTTGTGATAACCTGTGTTTGTGTTTTCCTCTCATCAGTCTGAAGGGCAAATAAGCTTAATGCCATGGTGATGTGTCTGTCATCCATCTCATTCAGCTGTTATGTGTTCACTTAAAACACCATCTTATCAAAAACCAAGATGACCCATAAACCTGATATTGGGTTGTGGCATGCTGAGATGAATTCAGAACTTTCAACTTTGTTCTAATGAATGACTTTGACTTACATTCAAGGTCATAGGGGTCAAAACTTGTCAAGGCTTAGAGACCTGATATTGAGTATATGGAATGCTGGGATAAATGGCTACCTGCAGAATCATTAAATACAAATGAATGACATTGACCTACATTCAAGGTCTTAGGGTGGAAAAACTGAAACATTTCAACAATTTCTTGTCTGGAGACCTTTGTGACAAGATATAGGGCCTCTAGCATGTTCATTTAAATATACTTTGGTCAAACATAGAACAATCTTGAAAGTTGAAAAATTTTACTTTTAGGGTACTCTTGTATATCTGTCAGAGATCTCTTGTAAAGTGTGTACAGTAATCAATGTCTTTAGCTACCAATGATTAGAAGGTGAGTGAGCACTGTAGTGTAGCCATTCTGATCTACCAGACTTACTTACCTTAATTTTATCTTTTGAACCACTTCTTACTTACCTTAATTTTATCTTTTGAACCACTTCTTTAGTGTGGCCATCCATTGTCAACCTTATCTTTCGAATAAGTTCTTTGGTGTGGCCATCGATCGTCAACCTTATCCTTTGAACAAATTTTTTTGGTGTGGCCATCTGTCAGCAACCTTATTAATTGAACAAATTCTTTGATGTGGCAATCCTTCGACAACCTTATCCCTTGAACAAATTTTTTGATGTGGCCACTTGTCGTCAATTTCATTCTTTGAACAAATATTTTGTTGGGGCCACTTGTTGTCAACCTTATCTTCTGAGCAAATACTATGGTGTGGCTATCTGTCGTAAACCTATTCCTTTAAACAACTTGTTTGATGTCGCTATCCGTTAGCAACTTTATCTTTTGAACAAAATCTTTGATGTGGCCATTTGTTGTCAACTTTATTCATTGAATGACTTCTTTGGTATGACCATCCGTCATCAACCTTATATCCTTTGAACAACTTCTTTATTGTGGCATCCTTCGTTAACCTTATCTTTTAAACAACTTCTTTGGTTGTGGCCATCCAAGGTTAACTTTATATTTGAAACGACTTCTTTGGTGTGGCCACTTCTTTGGTGTGGCCATTCATTGTCAACCTTATCCCTTGAACAACTTCTTTGGTGTGGCCATTCATTGTCAACCTTATCCCTTGAACAACTTCTTTGGTGTGGCCATCCTTTGTCAACCTTATCCCTTGAACAACTTCTTTGGTGTGGCCATTCATCATCAACCTTATCCCTCGAACAACCTCTTTGGTGTGGCCATCCATCGTCAACAACTTATCCCTTGAACAACTTCTTTGGTGTGGCCATCCTGTCAACCTTATCCCTGAACAACCTTCTTTGGTGTGGCCATCCTTTGTCAACCTAATCCCTTGAACAACTTCTTTGGTGTGGCCATCCTTTGTCAACCTTATCCCTTGAACAACTTCTTTGGTGTGGCCATCCTTTGTCAACCTTATCCCTTGAACAACTTCTTTGGTGTGGCCATCCTTTGTCAACCTTATCCCTTGAACAACTTCCTTGGTGTGGCCATCCGTCGTCAAAATTATCCTTTGAACAACTTCTTTTGTGTGGCCATTCGTCATCAACCTTATCCCTTGAACAACTTCTTTGATGTGGCCTTTCATCATCAAACTTATCTTTCGAATGACTTTTTTGATGGGGCCATCCTTCGTCAACCTTATCCTTTAAACGACCCTTTTAGTGTGGCCATTCATCGTGAACCTTATCCATTAATGATTTTTTTGGTGTGGCCATTCATCATCAACCTTATGTTTTGAATGAATTCTTTACATGGCCGTCTGTTTGTTGATATCAATGACCTTGACCTTTATTCAAGGTCACAGATGTTCTATAGACTAATACTTCTCATAAGGGAATTCTTACAGTATAAACAATGAAGCCAAAAAAAAAGATTTGATGGATCATTCTATATATATTAAGAAATGGATGCAGAATATATGTCTTGAGAAATGTTAAAATTATATACAAAACTGTACCCAGAAAGCCAGATCAATTTTACTCAAGTTGTTTGAGAACAGCAAAGCTTGACTTGGTCAGTTGTGCCTGAAAACCAGATCAATTTTTACTCAAGTTGTTTGAGAACAGCAAAGCTTGACTTGGTCAGTTGGCACATTGGACCTCTTGAAATTCTCAAAATCCAGCATTTTCTTTAACTAGTAAATGATTGCCAATATCCATCAGAACAATTATAATCCAAAATTAATGTAAAAATCAATGTCAAACATATGCACAAAAACCTTAAACTTGCCATTTCCAACACTGACGCCAGAATGATTCCATAAGCCCTCCTTCTCGAATAAGCCCTCCTTCCCTCTAGAGGTGAGCTAAAAACCACTGAAATATTAGTTTCTCTTAAGTTTTGTAGTACTTTCTAATCTTCCTGTTTAGACTGCTTTATGGTAAAACATATCCTGTCTTCACATATTTCTGGGCTCAGTTTCATCAACATTCCCCGACTTCCATGTGTAAAATTCTCTATAATGTCAGATATTAAGGAAAGTTCCTTAACTGAATTTTTTTTTTTCTTTACAGCTGTAAAATTTTTCTATGGAGAAATTTTAGTTAAAGGAAAGTTAAGAAATGTTAATGAAACTGGGGCCAACTCTTATCCAGAGCTACATTATCGCAGTATCTGGGATTATGCGAGGTAAAAACCATAATGACAATTTTGAATTTGAATATATTTTTTTTATTTTGTCTTTATAAAAATGTCCCATGACTTGTTCCCATGTTTGATCTCTGTCACACTTTGTAGCCACATTTATACACATTTAACATATAAACCAGTCGTACCTCTCATTAGCAGTCACCATATATTCCATATACACATTTAACATATAAACCATTCATATTTCTCAATAGCTGTCACCACATTTATACAAATTTAACATACAAACCATTCACATTTCTTGATAGCTGTCACCACATTTAACGTAAAAAACATCTCATACATTTCTTGATAGCTGTCACCACATTTAACGTAAAAAACATCTCATACATTTCTAGTACTCCATGACATTCAGCACTGTTGTAACAAACATTATTGAATGGCATTTAACCTCACAGATCAGTAAAAACTACTCCACAATGGGAGTTAATTCTATTGGTCACAATAAACCCTGTACACCCGATGTAAGTTATAATGTACTGTTTATGACCTAGTAAGGGCACAGGGCACTGGTCATTATCGGTGGATGTACCCTCCTTCATTATTCTGAAATTTCACCACAGAACATGAAGTTCAAAGGTGAATTACTGGGCACCAACTATACAGTTTGAAACAAGACTAGCTACCTTCCTTGGTAAAACAAGATCTTGCACAGAAGACTCATTGACACATTTGTCAACTTGTCTAAATAAATATTGTTAGAACAAATCAAAATTACACAGGACTAATTGTGCTATAAAAAAAAGAAATGGAAACAGAGAAGCAACAAAACATTATTTTTAGTGCTAAGCTCAATTTTTTTGTTACGAAAGAAGGTTGGGTGACTTCCATATCAGTGCAGTCACTTTTAGTGTGCTGGACAATATTTCTCAGAAATCTTAGCAATATCATAACATAACAGGTTAATAAACAAACATCTAGCTGGTGAATCAGATTTCTCTCATCATTGATATTTAACACTCAGTATAAATTTTGTACCTATACAATGTATTACCACTGAGCTTGTCTGTAATTCCTTTACAGGACACTTAAAAGCACTTGCTAAAGAATAAATAGAATAAGTCATTACATTTGGAAAAGAACAAAATATATATATACATAACAACATGTTTATATTTCAAAGTGGACACAAAATTATGAATGATCACAGATAATACTATGACTTGATTACAGTGGTAAGCAGCTGCCTTTCATGGATAAAGTTTCAATTTCTCCACACCTCATTAACCCATTTACCCCTGAAGACACATTTAGATTCTTCCAGTTCAAATGCTGGAATAGCCCATTTTAGAATTTCAGGGGTGAATGAGTTAATATTGAAATTACTTTCATATTCAATCAAGAGAACCATAGAATACGAGTTCACAGTAATGATTTGTTTCCACTTTTAGTTATAAATGAAATAAATATTTACCAAAATGATATGACACAAAAATAATTTACATTCTCTGTACAAATTAAATCCGTTGAAGGACCTTCAACGACTGCAAATATAAGGCTATTTTATCACATGATGCTTTGGAGTGAGATGGCGTGTAAAGTACATCTTGTACCTAGCAAAATAATGATCAAGCGATGAAAAACGTCCTACATGTCAATACAACTGTAAAACTCATAAAAGTAGACTGATCACACAATATTAACATGTCTTCAAAGGAAACTTTGGTACAACAACCCTGACTTTGAACTGCTTGGTATATCAATCCTGGACTTCATTGTAAAAAAGATGGATGTACTTTTGTCATAGTGTAGGTTCCGTTTTTACAGAGGTAGGCTCAGTTTTCACTACTGACTTAATGATCGCCATAACACTGTCTCTTTCCTCTTCCGCAGCCTCCTCCTGACCTTCCTGCTCTTCCTCGTCATCCTCCGGAACAAACAGCTTTGTGTTGTTAACCTTGACCTTACTCATGTCTATATTGGAGACTGGTAGCTCGCCCAGCTCCTGTCGGATCTGCAAGATGATTGGATTTGCCTCCTCCTTTATCTGCTTTGTCAATGGATTTTCCAATGGAGCTTTGATGGGGGTAGGAGTTGGCTCCAGTATACTGCCCTGTAATGATAAAGTAATGTTAATTATTGTTACGTTGTATTATGTAATTGTAGAATGATTAACTTGATTTAATTAAGGTGGAATATATCAACTTTGACAATGTCAAATTGAGCTTATATCACTCATATGTTATCTAGTGATCTTATTTTTCATACAATTACAATGCCCTCTCCTGTTCAGGAATCCCCCAACTTAAAATTCTCCATAAGAAAGCATTACAGAAGTTAAGGGTAAAATCTTAAGTTAAGGAGTCTTCTTTAAATTATGTTATGTTTTCCTATAGAGAACTAAGTTAAGAAATTACTTGAAGTTAAGGATCTTCACAAAACTGGGCTCTGCTACACTTTTATTTTTTTTTTTAAAGTGGGTAAAAAATCATACAAAATATTTTTTCATCATGTGTATATGATTATTTATAGTTTATAATGTCCCATAATTAACATGACTGTGGATTGGCTAAAAATGTTTAGGCAGTTTTAAAGTCTTACCTCTTTTTCGTCTTCATAACAAATGGGATGGTATGTCTGTAAAAGTTAAAAAAAAAATGAAGTTAATCCATAGTTATATAGTTCTTGTGACTTTGTGATTTTAATGATTCAAAACTTTCCCAGTTAAAAAATATTTGATTTATAACGATATGATAATTTAACAAGACTGGTGCAACCATGTTTTGATGATATGGATTGAAAAGCTGGGATTATTTCTATAACAACTGTATCTCAAACTACACTACATTTTGACACCTTCTATTACATCCCTATATGAACCATGATAACATGGACTCAGCTCCATAGTTTGTGGACCAATGTTTTACCTTGTTCTCCACCCGAATGGCGTCCCGGAGATGCCACTCTTCCTGATCCTCATTCCAGAATTGCTCAAATGGATCACCGCAAATTTCACACACCTGATTATACCAACAGGGAAATAAAATCATTAATTAATACAAGTTTAGAAAATAAGAGAGAATGTGGATATCCATTGTAACTAGAATACTCAGGAAGGGCCCCACTAAATGACTGACTAACCAGGATATCAGACTACCACTGGTAAGTCCCACAATAATATGTAGTACCTCATATGTAATACCTAATTACGTACAAAACTTTCATTATTTTCTCATTGTTAAAATCACATCTTGATATAGAGCCCTTTATTCAACAAAAATGGTAACAAGATATTACACCTTAGTGCTATAGGTACCAAGGAAGGAGAAGCTACCATTGTCTCTGTATTGATATTTATAAAAAAATTTATATATTTTATTAATTAAAATGAGACTTACATCACCCTTATCCTCTCCGGTAGCTGGAGGACAGTGAATTATGGATGTGCCTTCTGGAGTATTAACCACGGTTTCCTGAGCAACCTTCGGAGCGCTTGGGGCATTAGCTGTAGCTATCATCTTCTCAAACACATTACTTCGTCCTAGAAATATGTTTAATCAATTACTATAAAATGAATCATTGAAGTGGTCATGGCGACTTTTTTTCCCTCAAAACTAGCTAAAATCAACATATTCAAATCTGATACAAAATTCATATAGCAAATACAATAACTTTCACAGATTTTAAATGTTAAAATAAAGAGGCCCAGGGGCCTCAATGGTCAATTGAGTTCTGATAGAGAATGTCACAAAGATGTGCAAACACTGCACCCACCAGCCTGACTTCTCATGCTAATATTTCAAATTAAGTTTGACTCATTTCCCATAAAAGTTGAACACATATTACTCAATACTGTGTTTTTTATATACATGTACAATATATAAACTACATTTGTGTTGTCAACTTGACCTCTCCATTAGGGAAAACGTGAGATCCGTTTTGGCCACTCTCTACGCCCTTGGAGAGTAATGACCATATACACGTAATTCACATTTTGTATTAGCTGTGCTATAGATTTGTGCAAAGTTTCATTGAATTTGCTTCAATAATATTAGAAAAAGTAAAAATATAAATACCTTTATCTTCAGATTCGTCTATTTCTTCATATGTAACCCAATCCTGCAAACATATTTTTATAAAATCAATTCTATTTAGTATTAAATACAAGATCTTAAAATCGGTGATTTGCCACACCATGTTTCTGTATCATACCTTGAGATTATAATTATTCATTCTTTTTTTTAACAGTAAAATACAAACAAAATTAAAATTTGAATTCTCTTATATTCTGCTGTTCAACTCAAAAGACTGTTTAGAAATTAGTTATTTATCATTTTTAGACAGTGAAATGCAGCAAAATTAAAATACCCAAAGACTGTTTCATTCTAAACATTTTGTTGGCTCTAAGCTTTTCACTATACAGTGCACCTTTGACTCCAGAGAGTTACATTACAGAATGTGACTTTTCTGGACTGCTGAAATCTGTCTATTTTGTCTTAGTAATCAATAGTCAAAAATGTTTCCAGACATTTCCATCTGGATTATGCACGTTGTGAAGATGGGGTTTTCGAGGTCTCAAAATGATGTGGATAAAGTAAGGTTTACTGTCAATTAGTCCCACTTTCTGGTGATTCTGACATCATACTTGTTGTGATTTTTGTGACATCCCAACTACCAGAAGGTGGGACAAATAGATTGTAAATTGTACTTTACCCACGTCGTTTTGGCATCTCCAAACCCAAATATACCCTATTACTGCTGACTTTAAGTAAAAGAGATCTGACTGTCTCTGTAAATTACAATTGGGCATGTTTATTTTACAATGCCCCTTCACTTCACTTTAGTTTTATCATTAAAATTATAACCCAGGTTTTTATCCACTCACCGATACGTCGTAATACCAGCGTCTGTACTTGGTAACCTTAGCATCGTCTTTGTCTCGCCTGTTTTGTCGGAAATGCCAGTCTAGATGCTCTCGGTACCGGTCAGTCTGTGAGGCCGAGAAACGCTGACCACAAGCTGAGCACTGGATACCCGAGAACAGACTCTGTATGACGCCCTCGTGTAACCTGGTAACAAGAAAGTAGAGAATATCATAGCAATAGAAAGTACAATAAGCCCTTTCACGAGTAGATGTCAAACATTAATTCAGTCAATTCTGAACTAAATCGCATCAGTAGAACTTGAGAAGTTCAAAAAACGTGTTTTCAAAAAGGCCGCCATCTTGGATTTCAAAGATTCAAGCAAGGCTCTATCATTTCCATGATGAGAACACTGTTAAACAAGGCTATGAAACGGAAAGATGCTTGAAAATGTTTTGTGCATCAATGTTATGAAGTTAGTAAAAATTTTAAGAAATGAAATACCAATAATAACTACTCCATCAGACACTTAAGAAATTAAGTTAAAAGTGATTTCATCTTTCATTTCACTGTGATAATTCTTAGTGGTGTGAGATCTTGTTACTTACTGTTTTAATTTGTCGGTCTTCAGTTCAGTGAGATTAGGAACATCTTTTATCTTTACTTGCTTAAATACCTGCAAAAACAAAAGTTAAGATTAAAAGATCCACAAACAGAAACTATCAACTACATAGTATTTAAATCAATCATCCAGCTATATTTAAAAAATAGCAAACAGATCTTTACTAGGAATATCAATGCTAATAGTAATGAACAAATTATACCAGGTATGCAACAATCAGCACAGAAATTAATTACAGGTAACAATCTGTAAATAATAGGGAAGCTATAACTGTTAGGTAAACCATACTTTTTTAATCTGGACTTTATTTGTCTTAATACTTTCAAGACGGTTGGTTTATTCTTTTAGTATTTTTGCCTATTAATATCATAAATTTTTGTGAACTCTAATTCGCCCCAAAACATTTTGTGCCATACCAAGTTGTTAATCCACCTTACATGCGCTCTACTTACAGGTTTAATGAAATTTTCTTTCTTGATTGCTTTCGGATTCTGGGTTTCTGTTGGTGGGGTAGGTGTTTCCTCTGTGGGTTTCTCGCTCTTATCTTTTCCTTGGATGATACCTGCTGCCATTAGGCGCTGCAGTAATGAGTCTATGTTCATCTGGTTACCAGCTGCTGGCTGGGCTGTAAAACAAAACATACAACAGTTAGCAAACTCATGTTTTGCATCATAATGAAAAAAAGCTGATCAACTAATGTAAAATAATACATGGCTTTAATGATGCTTTGCTAAAATCTATATAGATAATGATGCTTTGCTGAGATGTATTTTAAGTATAAAATGTTTGGCTGAGATGTAATGTATATATAATGATGCTTGGCGGAAATGTGTTTTATGTATTAAATGTTTGGCTGAGATGTAATGTATATACATGTATAATGATGCTTGGCGGAAATGTGTTTTATGTATAAAATGTTTGGCTGAGATGTAATGTATATATAATGATGCTTGGCCGAGATATAATCTACACACTAACCTGGGACCTGATTGGGGAAGCCTGCCTCTCCTGAACCCACTGGCATCATACCTACAACAGTAATACAACACAGTTAAACATTTTTCGATTAATCATTAAATTCTTTCAATGTTCTACTCGAACAGAGTCTAATAGTTTTAGCACTGCAGTGCGAATAGAAAGCTATCAATCAATTCTGTAACAATTTGACTTCCATCCAAGGTTTCAGACACATTTATGCCTCAATAACTTTTTATCCGTATGCCCTCAATGACCCAATTTAATGGACACATTTGGCCTATTGCATTCAGAAATATATGATGCACTAAGAATGATTTTTATTGTGGATTCAATGATATATGGCTATTGCCTTACCTGGCATGGGTGCAGGTACCACAGGGTTCTGTGGCATCACTCCACCATACGCTGGTCCTGGTTGACCCATCACAGGCTGTTGTGTCACTGGGTCCATCATCATTGGCCCTGGCTGCATCATCCCTGGCATGAGAGGCTGTGGCTCCATTGGACCAGCAGGCATCATCATTGGCCCACCAGGTTGAATGTGCTGTGGTGCCTGTGGGCCTGGGTGTCTCATTGGCACAGCCTCAGGCTCATCAATTATTTCATCTAAAATCTTTACCTCGGGAGGAGGACCCTCTAGCCTCACATACACGACACGGTTCCCTAAAGATATCTCCTTTGCTGGTCCACCAAATTTCACCTCAAACCACTTCCCGTCCAATATCACCTCATGGGCTGGCCCCCCAAAAGCCAAATAATGAGGCCTGTTATTGACACGAATTTTCACACAGTCATCCACAGGAACAAGATAATTGACGTTATCGACAATAATCTCTCGTGGAGGACCATCAAAACGAATTCCCCTTTTCTTGTTGTTGATGACAATACAGGGGACAGCTCTGTCAAGTTTAAGTTCACACATTGTGCCATCAATCAGAATCTTTCGTGGTGGAGGATCAAACCTGAACTCACATCGGTTGTTGTCGATGAAGACATATCTTGGAGGTCCACCAAACACTCCCATCTCTTTGTTGTCCACAAGGATCATCAGATCACGACCGTCGATGCGTATTGTGTGCTCCTTATCCTTAATGACGATAATCTTTGGTGGAGCATCAACACGCAGATCTCTCATTATACCGTCAATCCAGATGTTGCGCGGCAAACCATGATAGAACATTTTCAGAGTCGCACGACCAATGTTAACTTCCCTAACCATATCCCCAAATCGATACACAATTGCTCCATCCACACGTATCGCTCGTTCATTTGGATCAGCAAACACTTCTATGAGGCGTCCCGCTACCCTTATTTTTCTAGCTGGTTGCCCAACTGCTATGCCATATGGTCGCCCGTCAATAACAAACTCTTCATTCTCATCCGGAGCGTTGTATCCCACAATTCTCCTCCACCTTGGGTCTGTAGAATGCTGGCGTTTGATGTATGGATCCTGACGAGGTGGCTCTTCAAATCTTGGAGGACCCATATGTGGTCCTCGATTATTGAATGATCCATTCCTTCCACGAGGCCCATCGGGTGGTCCGTCGCGGTTGTACCTTGGTGGATGGTCATGGTAACGTCCGGGAGGTCTACCCCCAGCGAAGCCATGGTTATCTTTCCAGTGACCACCCTGATTATGCCAGTTTCTACCTTCCTTATCATTATAATTCCAATCCTGGTCACGACCTGGTCTTGGCCTGGGTCTGCCATCTGGGCCGTGCCAGTCCCTAGGAGGTCGGCTATTGTCCATCGGAGGTTCAGGTCGTCTATCATAATCCCTCATAGGACCTGGCCCATGTCGGTTATCAAAGTCCCTGTTGGGGCCATCTATGATATGAGGAGGTATTCGTCGGTCATCAAAGTCAGGACCATGTCGACTATCAATGTTTCTTGGATCACGATGTGGACCTGGCTGGTCTAGTGGAGGCGTTTGTCTCCTCTCCATGTTCTGATCTGGTCTGTGCCTATTATCAAAGTCCCTGATAGGCCTATCCCTGTATCTTCTCTGGAAATCTGGACGGTCATCGTAATTCCTGCCCTGAGGCGGATCTTTAAGCGGAGACCTGTACTGCCATGCATCTCTGCCTCTGCGGTCTGTGTCATGGACTGGACTTCTAGACCCCTGAGGGTAACCCTGTCGGTCTTGCTGCCGTTGTACGTTATCTAATCGAGAAAGTTGGTGAAGCAATTCTTGGTGCATATCATGACTCAAATCTCCAGACCGTCTTCGCTGTTCAATCTGCTCAAGGATCTCCTCACGGTGGTCTAGTTGCAGGGCTGCAGGTATATGGACAGGATTACTAGGGTGTCGGTTATCATAAGGTTCCTGGTTAACGGGTGGACGAGCAGTAGATGATCGTAAGTCAACATCCTGAGGAAACGGTTCATGCCTATGATCCACATCTTTTAGGGGATCTGATTCTGAGCTGGTTCTTCGGTGGTCAACGTCCTGGGCAGACAAGTCTCTTTCCTTCTCGTGGTCCAATTCGTACTTGAAATCACCAGGGTGATTTTCACGAAACTTCATCCACTTATCATGGTAGGGACTTTTCATTGGGGGACCAGGCATATCTCTTTGGCTTCTGTAGTCTTGGTCTTCAGAACCAAACAATGAGCTATTAACAGAATAAAAGTACATAGATACAAGTGCATTGGAAGCTACACATTTATTAAATAAGACATTTATTAAATAAGTTCCCTACATACAGTAATTTGTATTAATGCCCTGGGTGCTTAGAGGATTGAATACCATAATAGATAAATCATGATACATGCATGTTCTCTTATAACCTAGGGGCGAAATCTTAACTTGTTAAAATCTTACTGATTGAAGTACAAATCACATTTTGTTGATTTGAGAACCTAACCAGCTATACAAAATTACTGTAAACTTACCAGATGTCCTCGTCCATCAGCTTAGCTGAGCTAACATCAGGTTCCTCCTCTAGACGAGGTTTCTTACTCGGTGTTTCCTCTGAAGACTCCTCCTGTTTGTCCTCATGCTCACGTTTTAAACTATCCGACGTCTGGGATGGCTGGACCGTCTGCCTATCATCAACATCCATATCCACGTCAGGGTTCACTATTGGTGGGTCCACTGAGGTAGTTGGCTCAACAACAGTCTCCTCCATTTTTTCAGTCTTTATTTCGTGAACTTCTTTTTCTGCAACTGGTGACGTTTCCATTATTTCAACAGGTTCTTTTTTAATTTTAACATTTTCAATTTTTTCACTCTCAACCTTCTTTTCCTCTACCTCTTTCTCAGCCTTTTTTCTGGGTTTCACTGAAGATTTCTTACTTTCTTCCTTACTAGTTTTAGTCTTTTCTACTTTTTCTGATTTATCCTTTTCCTTTGATTTACTTTTTGACTTTTTTGACTCGGGAGATTTAGCTTTTACTGGTGACCGTGATCTTGTTCTAGCTTTAGAACTTCTTGTTGAGCGCGAGCTTTCTCTTCTCCGATCTTCAGAATCTTCACTACGACTACTCTTCCTGCTGTCCTCATCTGAATCTCTGCTGCTCCTCTTGTGACGACTGCTATCCTCTTTATCACTTTTCTTAGATTTTGATTCAGTTTTAGAGTCATTTCTGGTTTTTGCTTTTTCCTCTTTTGAACTATTATAGCTTGATCGTGGACTATCCCGCCGACTAGATGAAGAGGATGACTTACGATCTTTACCGTCTCTACTGTCTTTTTGATCACGATCTTTTTCCACAGATGAGCGTTTCGAGTCAGAATGGCGGCTACTTTTAGCGTTGCTAGTCTCACGTTTCTCACTGTGTTTACGGTCTGAACGCACATCACGACTTGACCGTGAACTTTCTTTTGTGTCCTTTGACCTGTGGTCAGATGATTTCTGGGAAGACGATGATGAACTCTTACTGACTTTATTATTGTTTTTTTCATGAGTTGATTTGTCAGTACTAGAAACTGGAGTGTCATTTTTAGGAATGGCTTGGTTATTAATATTAACTATAGGAGGTGGAGGTACGGGAATTCCCATCCGAGCAGTGGGCATTGGGAAGGGCAACATGCCTGGTAACATCACAGGGCGAGCCGCCGGCCCACCAGGCATCATGTTGGTCTGTTGTTGCATATTCATCACAGGTGGAATGTACCCCGGCATCATTCCAGGTGGCATCATACCGGCAGGTGTCATCATATTAGGTAATGGTGGCGGCGGGTAGGCCATCATGGAATTTGGTACAACCAATGAGGTCGGTACCGACACAGAATTATCAGCCACTGTAGTAGCAGGAGCAGTTTCTGTATTTGACACCGCAGGTGGTTTAGACTCAGCAACACTCTTGCCTTTCAGTCTTGGGTCTCTAACTGCAGAGCGAGGGTCTCTGGATGCAAGGCGAGGATCTCTAGTTGTGGACCGAGCAGAAGTAGATGTAGTGACGGTAGGTTTAACAGTCTCTGACTTGGAGGTCACACTCAGAACGGGTAAATCTGACTTTTCTGTCGGATTCACAGCCATGTGAGCAGCTTCTGGATGACTTGCTTTACCTGCATTGATCTGGGAAAATAAATGAATAAAAACACTTTGCAATAAAAAACTAAAGACTTGGTCAATTAAGCAAACCAATCGCTATAAAATGACGTATGCTAGTTGAACTACTGACATTTAAATGCAAGTTAGACTATGCCTTTATGTTGCCCTACGTATATATAAAAGCCCTAGCTTTACATTAGATCCTATCAGTGTTTGATGACCATGTTTGATCCTTGACCCTATCTGCAGTTCTATTGACCCTATCTGCAGTTCCATGTTTTTCTTTGACTAGATACATTTGCCAGTTTTATTGATATTACTTCACATTTAACACAAGTTTTTGATAATCAAGTTCGACATTTTATCCTACATATTGTTTTCCAGCTTGAACTTTGACCCTACCTGTTTTTGTTGATCCAGTTTAGCCTTCGTCTCCTTCAGTTCCAGCTCAAGGCGCTGTTGCTGCAGTTTGAGTAGCTCCTGCTGCTTAGCTATGAGCTGTTGTCTCATCAGAGCTTCCTGTTCCTCAGTAACGGTATCGTGAATTATCAACTCATCATCATCTAAGACTTCATCTTCCTTTTGTTGCTGAAATTAAATAATACATGAATTTATATGGACTGAATTTTTTATGGACATAACAGCATAACTTTACTTTTAAACTATGGTGAAAAAACAACATGTACTCTTTGATGGTCATTGCTGCTTTTGAAAATGACCTACACTGTTCCCCAAAAGTGGTCTCAAATATTTTTGTTAATCAATGAAAGAGATATCTATACTTTATGTCAGTAGAACTTGTTGGTCAAGATTGATTGCATGAAAGTTATTACATCAAAGTTAAGCTTGAGAGATATACACTCAAACTTTTATTAAATGTTGGTGAAAGATAGGACATCACTCTAAATTAAGAGGTAGGAAAGAAAACACTAGCTGTAAAATCCTAAAATTAGTATACCTGGTAAATAAAATTAACAAAGGCTATCCCTTACAGAATTGAAATATTTGTAGCAAACTTGCTGCTGCAGGAAATGTTCACAACCTAACAAATGTTTTTCTACCTCCAATATGTGAAGAGAGGTCCTGGTTAACCATACTGCAAAACCCTACTTTCTGTCAACTGAACTCAAGTTTAGGAGCCATTTTTTGTTTCTGTGGCTGTACATGTATGGATCTATATTCTATTGTTTAGATCATTTGTGGATAGATGTCCAGACCTACCAGCTTTCAGAAAGACTTCTCCAATTAGCTACATCAACATGTCACAATGCCTGCGACAAAATTGCAATTATTTGTAAGACTTAATTTGCATACGAAATGTCAGCTTAGTTGTAGTAATCAGTTGCATTAAGAAGCTTTTAATTTCTAAAGGGATAGCATATGTCAACAAAAAATTATACCTCTCCACAAAACCTACCTTTGCAGCCAGGAACTTTGGGTTAACATGGATGCTACTAGACTCTACAGGCGGTTGAGCTGTGATGGGCCAAGCTGGATCCAAAAGATTTACTCGTACGTCTATGGCATATAATTTCCTGTTTGGAAATATTTCGTTCCACGTCTGTCTTACTTTGAACATAGATTGTCTCGTTTTCTCATCCACCTAGCGAAGGCAACCAGAGCACCACAAAGTGTTATTACAGGCTTAAACAACAGTTCTGCTCGACAAGTTTTATGCAGCCATCCCGCTGAGCTTCTTTTCGATATTCATCAATATCATGAAATGTTAAATAAGGAAGGCAAATATAATAGGTATTTTTTTCAATGTTAAAGATTCAATTAGAATCACACAATGTAATTTATTATAGAATTACCAAAACTGGCTTTTAGACCCAAACTTCATAGGTAATATAGCACGTTTGCAGAAATTTACCAGTAGGATACCCAGAAATCCTCAGAAAAGGATGTTGTCCCCACAAATCAAGTTATTGTTTTTGACCCAATAAGTGCCCCTATTCCTATTAAGCGCCCCTCCCCTTTTTTTTAAGGATTCAATTTCACTTGAAGGTACTTCAAATTAAATGAACACTGAAAATATGAAAAACATTGTTTTCCTTAATGATTTCTTTTGCAAATTGATTTTTAGTTTACTCTGTAGTTTTTTATGGAAAGCTAGTCCAAATTTTATTCTATTTTTATCACCCCGCTTATTTGCTTCAATTTCTTAAGCTCCCTGGGCAGTTATTGGGTCCAATACGGTACCAATAAAAACAATTTTTTTTCACTTTCTACAATCTTTAGCAGAGATGAAAATGGAAAAATCTGAAAAAGACTGAAATTTATGTTTTGAGGGGAAATTATATGATATTACATGTACCAGGAGCCTATTTTCTGAAAGTCAAAAAGGATGAAATCAGCCGATCGGCCGAACATTTTCATGCCTGCTTTTGCAAGTAGTGAATTTGACATACATATGCAATCCAAAACAAGAACTGTAAGGTGGATCTCTGTAATGCACACACAAATTTTCTATTTTTAGTAAGTGACTTGTGACCCCTGCAGCTGAGAACCAATTTGTTAAGGTGAAAATTTTCACTTTATCTGCTGTAACAGGTAACTTATGTTTTCGCGTAGAAACATCTTTGAGAACAACACTGCCAATACCAACAATACAATGCTTAAATCTTTAAACCCAATATTAAAATTGATTTGATATATTTATTAATTTTTGTTTTGGAAACATAATGATCCCTTAATCAACCTTCAAATATATAAAGTTAGGACATCAATAATTTATCTATGGCTTAAAGAAAAAACTTTCTTCCTCAATGGATCAAATTTAGTCAATCCAAAAGACAATTAAAAGATGATCTCTATATAAAAAAACATTATTTCAAAAGGACCCAAGCACCTAATTCTAAATAAAGTATAGTTGGTATGCATGTACTAGAAGCAAAACACACCCGGCTACCAATTGTTTTATTATGACAATGTATAAATCATATATACGTAGTCAGATCTGCCTTTACAGCCACCTTCGCTTGTTAAGGCCACTATTATGGTTGATTTCAACACAATTTGACCTGTGTATAAAGACCACTTGGCTATGAATACCTATTTTCCATTGTCACTTGGGTGGTATCTATAAAGGGTGATGATTATATATCAGTAAATACCAATTACTGTCCTGATGATAAAGATTCCTTAACTGTGCTCTGTGAATACGAGTACAAATTTAGCTTTATCGGACATTTTATAATTACAAAATGGTTACCGTAGCTACCTGAAGATTTTCCCACATAAAAAAATAACAACACTTTGTTCCCAATAAATTCAAACATGACACAAGTAGAACCAAAGCGTAATGTTTTTTGTTCCAAGATGTCAGTTTTCCAACATATCCTGCTTGCGCTTTAGCAAGACCAAATTTTAGAAATAATCCTGGCATATATGTTTCTCCAATGTTAGTCATGCCTAAAGTGTTTTTCAGTTTCTTCTCATTGGACGATTTCTTCTTATGTGAAATTAAATCTCCTTTTGGAATTGAAATTAAATCTCCTTTTGGAATTAGGACAGTTTTCAGGAGTCAACAGCATTTAAGTGAATTTGTACTAAAATTTGAAACAACTTTATATGGAAATGAGGCCAATATATAATTGGCTCCCAAGAGTTGCAAGTCCTGCATTGTTATATTGAATCGTCATCTCTTTTTCTTCCCCCATTTTCAATAATACACAAGTATTTGTGCTCCTTTTCACAGAATGTGCCAAAGAGTGATCCAATGGCCAATATTGCTGTATGATCATTTCTTCATATTATGTTCCATTATGAAAACAATTCAGTGAAGAGTGTTATTTAAACTCCAGCGAGATCCATATCAGTCAAAAGAAAGACAAGTCTATTCTTTGCTTTTAGTTCCTTTCTATTGATCCATTTGATAATACTTATAAAGCTCATATCCTCTAAAATAATTCTATGCATTTTACGTACATGAGAATGTGAGGGTTTTTGTCCCTTGAAAAAACTTGATCATAATCTAAGACTGAAGTTTGTGGTGTATATATCTAAACTAGCAATGGTAACCTGTTTTCTCTTCATTTCCTGGTGCAGGTCCTTGTTTTAACATGTTTGAAGTTATATTGGGAGAAGCATAAGTAAATTGGGATGAACTTGTTAATATGTTAATATTTAGGATGTTGTCCAATATTGGGAGTATCCTCTTTTGGAGTACAGTGGTTACACTGGTACTGTTGTGACGCCTAGTGGTAGCCAGTAACCACCAATTTTTAAATGGTATTGGAATCCATTTATATGACAATCAAAGTATAGTAAGAAACTCCTTGATAAAGCACTTACCATATTCGACCCCAATAAGTGCCCCCGTATCTATTAGCGCCTCTCCTCCTTTTCGAG
Source organism: Argopecten irradians (assembly GCF_041381155.1). Classification (NCBI taxonomy): domain Eukaryota; kingdom Metazoa; phylum Mollusca; class Bivalvia; order Pectinida; family Pectinidae; genus Argopecten; species Argopecten irradians. The sequence continues at coordinate 29,773,926 of NC_091140.1, read as the reverse complement.
GCCTCAATTTAACTTGCATTGATTTAAATATAGACTAAAATTATGTAAACTGTGAAGATTTCTCTATTTGATCTCTTTTGTATATTGATTACCAATATCTTAGACATTTTTCGAAAAAAATTTGGTCCTGTTAAGTGTGCCTTCAAGTTTCATTTTTTAAATTGCCCTGGGCATTTATTGGGTCGAGTAGTGATTTTTAATAATTATAAGCCTTTTAGCTAAGTGACAGTTCCAACAATAAATACATCAGTATATTGGTCAATCCTACAATTTATAAGAGTGAAGACAAAATACAAGGTGAACAATGGACCTCATTGGCAGGCTCTTGTAATACATTAAAGACAGTCAATAAGTCTCATTTTAATTGCGGGTGCAAATTGAGAAAAACTTTTCTGATCCAACACAGAAGGTCGATTATCCACTTTTTTTTTTTGGTTCCCTAACCATTTTTTATTTCTTCTCTAATAGGGTAATCGTTGATGTGAAACAAGTCAAATGAAATTAAATAGAAAGCAACAGTATGCATTTTCCTTGAACATTGATAATCATGATCTTTACAAAAAATACCACATGGATACCACACACTAGTCAGTTTAACTTAAAGTATGAACTCCCCAATTGTTAAGAGTTCCACCCAAAATATCTTCCTGCTACATCCATTTTCTGCAATTATTATCAGTGTACGTAGTAATAATTCTATAACAGTAGACATTATTGTACAAGATTTCTAGGTATATTAATTAAGCCTGGTGTCAGACACCGTATGTTACTATTTCCGATAACAAAGTAGATACGCCCTATCACATGTTTTCTATATTGAAAAGTACAGACTTTACTGCAACTTGCATATCCTCCATCATTGCATGCCAATTTTGCAAGCAATATCAACAGTTTGTTTTAGTTTGAAGGCCCAACGACAACCAGGGTCTTTTAGGACCAAAAGACAAACAAGTAAAAGACCAAAAGAAAACAAGTCAACAACATATTAAGATAAAAGTAGACAAAATGTTGTGAATTGCAAAATACTTTTTTCTGTTAAAAATATGACACGCTTCACAAGTTTGAGTATCCTTATGCACAAAGGACACTGGATGCTAACCTTTTCAAACATGCCACAGAAAACTGTGATGATGTTGTGAGAGAAGAGACTCGGGTATGTGGTCTTGGGCAAATTCTTGACAATGGAATCAATTAGGTACAGTGACGGCAACTTCTTCTTTTCATCGGCCTGTGAATACAGAAAATAAACATGAAGATAGTAGAACAAATCCTTGGTGTCCCTTAAAGGTCTGGCGGAGAAGCATCTGCAATGAGAAAGTACAATTGTTATGACATAAGATATACGCCTTCAAATCTTCATCTTTTGTCTGGCATACAAAACTTCTGTGACAAAATTGACTCTCTTCATACTTACTGGGTTTTTTTCAATTAAGAACAATATGAAGTTTTTAACTGCATGTTGCTGTATTGGAAAAAAAATCAATTGGAATGGTACATGTATAAACTATGCCTCCACCTATTAGTCTACCTAATTCAAATACCCTGTAGGTTTTTTCAATATAACATTTACATCAATCACATTGATAATTCAGATAAAATTTCTGTGAAGTGAGACGTTCCAGATATTCAATAACTGTTCAAACCTGGTACTCGGATAATTCTGGTATATGTTACCATTGGAGTATATTCAGGTCATGTCCAGTAAGTCGAGTCTATACAATTAGGTATACATGTAAAGGACATGTGCTGCATTCAGTTTATTATCATTTGTTCTATTTCAGCTAAGTTATAAAGTGCAAAAACATACAATGATGAGACTTAAAGTAAATTCATCCAAGCCATTTGAACATGAAATATGGTCTTAAACATGGAATTTTTTGAAAAATAAATAAATAAAGCTGAATGTTGCACATGCCCCCGAGTCAAAAGTAGTCTTGTACAGTGTCAATAATTATTTGAAAATTATATTGTAGTTGAAGGAAGTGACCATCATAACTTTGAATATTCCATGAACAATTGCAAGATGATACCCAGTTAAATGTCAGTTGTTCATATTTCATGTGCAGGTTTCCACCTTTTCATATATATGTGATCCACTATTACTGAAGAGATGAATTATCCAACGATATAATTGGATTGTCAGTTTCAGATAGGTTTGGTTAAAATAAAGAAAACAAGAAACAACATTTTACATCATTCAAATGAGTATCAATGAATAATGTGATTTCAAAAATAGGGGGAAATGGAAGCGACACTTGAATACATTATTCAAAACCTTCCTACATCTCTTTCAGTGATAGTGCATCATTTTCAGGTCCACCGTTTTCCAATGTTTGTAGCTGGCATGTATTTTCCAATGTCACTTAACTTTCTTGATTTTTGTTAGATGTTGATTGACATTCTTCCAAAACATTATCATAACATAATAATTTTGTTCATATAACTGTCAGGAGATATAGAGGCCAAGTGGTGTAGAAACATCAACACAGACCCTCCATCTCTGAATTTGGAATTCATATCCCACCAAGGGCAGTTGCAGGGTACCAGTACTGACCACAGGAGGTGGTTATATTCCAGGTACTAAATGTATGGCTTATTTGTGCTTCCTAAACATCAACATTAATCTTGCATTGGATTACATTTTACATGTTTTGGTCGAAAAGGTTGAAATTCTTATCTTGGAAAATACATAGCACAGCCTTTGCTTTCAGTCATTCTCTCTATAAAGTAGGTCGATGATTAGTCACCCATGAGCTTGAAAAGGTTGCATATTATATAAATTCATTTATGGTTTTATAAAACGATAAAAATTGGTTAAGAATGTGTCCATTAGTATATAAATTTGCCCTTGGTGTTCAAAATATTTATGCACTGCAACCACATTCAAAGTCATGCTGACTTATATTAGTTGGCATTGTTATGGGAAACAAATATCAACACTGCAGGATTTAACATCTTTATTTCCTCTTTACAATACATATTGCAGGAATCCTCCAGAACTGTATTTACTACCTCCATCCTGTTTTACTCCAAAATCTGCAGTGATCATTAACTTTACTGTCCATATACCTACTCTGTGATTACACACAAGTTAGAATGTAGATGAAATTAGGTGGATGAAATAGTTGTAAGGTGATACAAAAAGTTCAAATGGTATGATTATCTAAATCATTTGAGTAATGTCAGAATAAAATCTTTTCTAATTCTATCGATAACCGACAAAGGAATAGGTCTTTCTCAAAGGAAGCAAATATTAGCATAGTTTACTATTTACAATGCTGAGACTAAATTTGGTAGATATGTTTTCATTTTCTCTGTAGCAGCGTCACTTTTACCTTTATAAGAGGGCTCAGTCTCACTGACCCCAGGGGGCGTTTTAGCCTCATTCTGAATGTTTATGAAGGTATAATGTAACAATAATTGAAGTATCACACACATTCTACAGTTAAATACATAGTAGTGGTCAGCTTGCCTACATTCACATTATATATATAATATGTTCCCAAAAGGTAAATTGGTTATAACTTTGCTGACAGGAATGATGATCAGGTAGCTATATAGTGACTTGTTTGATACTCTATGTGCATCCTATATGACCCTGTGGGAAGACAAGTTACTTTTTGCCTTGCCCATAAAAGGTGTTACTATTTCAGATTGCAGCATCAACAAATTCTAGATCAGATGAGCCAAAGCAGATGTTTAAGGTGTCCTGTAGCTAAATTTCAAATTACTGTAATATCGGATGATGATTTTTGATACAAATCTAAACGAAAAGCAGGATCAATGCATAGGTGCATTGAGATGCTAAAGCCTAACTTTACTCCAAGTTTGGTTACATATTTAATATATGGCTGATATTTTTCGGAAATTAGGTCCAGATTTAGAGCAAAACTTGAGGACAATTGTTGGTGTTGCCATTGTTGAAGAAGTAAATCATCTTTTGTGACTTGTGTCACAGGCAAAACAAACTAATGTTTCAATTTTTTGTTCCACGCAATCGAGTTGATCATTCGCGACGGACATTGCAATTTTCAATATATCCCACAAGAAGATGCACTTTGCCAGTAAAAGTTGACATACAGATAGAACATTATATATCTATAAGCCATTCCAACATCAAATATAATCCAAGTATATATCCATAAATGTCGGTGTTTATTTGTAAAATTTAGAAATACTTCCGTGCGCAGGAATTGTAAGACATGGTTTAGATACCCGATAAAATTTAGTGAACAAAAAAGAAATTCCTCAAGTAGATAATAAATTAGGAATTCAGTCTTCAGGGATGTGATTGATCCTATCAGCAGGAGGAGGAAATTGCTGGACTATTGTAAGGAAACCTTCCTCTTAAGTGATTAAAAATGCCATTTTATGATGGTTCAGATCACATCTGACATGATTTGTTTCTCATGAATATTGTTCAATCTGGGGAAATCCTCTGAAAAGAGGAAGATTCTCATCCTGAGGCTTGCAGGGACAATAAACTTGTCATAACTCATTCACCCCTGAAGATACATTTAGACTCTTCTAAATCAGAGACTAGACCAGTCCAATATGAAAATTAAGGGGTGAATGAGTTAATATTGCAAAAACAGACATGTTGACTCTACTTTAACATATTTAGTATGACCTAGAGACTTGTTTCGATCAGTATTGTTACAAATTCCGTCAGTTTTTATGGTCTTGTCAGAATTGGAAAATAATTACTTTTCACAAATTAGTCAAATTCATAAATGAAATTACATATATTTTTCTAACATCTGAAGTTTCTCTGTCATAAACATTTCATGTGTGTAAAATGAGTCATTTCAAATTACTTTCTGCAAAAGTTATAGATTCAACACTATTCAAAACTTGTCCGCATGATAATTGTGAAAGATCTTCTGAATTGAGGTTTTCAATTTTCCTTGATCAGGAATTTCCATTATCAGTATGTTTCATGAAGAGGAATATAAAACCAACAAATTTTTTTCTAATTGTATGCTCAGTGAATTTCCATTCAATTGTTGACTTATTAGGGTCCCAAATTTGAAAAATAAATAATGGTGCTAGCACCAAGAGTACCATGGACTGGATGTTGTGATGTCTATAGAACTACTGCAGTGCCACATAAAAGACAGTATTAATCAAGTGGTTTTCCAGTGTTAATCGCAAGTAAACCGGATCTCAAAACATTCATTATTAATTATACACTGAAAACAAAATTCAAAATTGGAGGTACACAAATTACATCATAAAATGTTAAAGATGAATTGCTTCTTGAAGGATAATTTCACATGATTACAACTTTTCCTTAAATTAATCAATATGATATAAACCAAATTTAAACATATAGGCTTTAGTTGGTGCCATCTTAATTTGCTTATTGTTCATCAATATGAGATAAAACTGGAAAACCACTGGACATAAACAATATAATGCAATAAGAGTAGAATTGACACAGGGCTGGACATCGGTTAGGGTAATGCATGGATTTCTGAACTTCTTCACCACCACTCTGGTATGGTCGGACATAAATGGGATCTCTTAGTCATCATCAGTCTTCTAACCCCTGGACGAGATCTCTCCAAGTCTTCGCCAACACATCTTCACAAGCATTTGTCACTACACAGGTCTTCTCTTGTTACTGCCGACACATCTTCAGGATCTTCAATCACTATATATACATTGGACAATATAGAATACATTGCACTGCAGTAGTTCTGTTTACAGGACAATCCAGGGCATGAGAAAATCTAGAAATTTATAAATGATAATCTCCACTGACTTTTTGGTCATTAACGTCAGAAGTCGGTCTAGGCTTGCACATTGCTAATCAGATCAAACTGGTTGGTGAATACCTTTTTTCAGTAAATAATGATAATTTTTTGTGGTCATATACTGTGTAGCATGAATGATAGTTAGGTGTTTGAGCAAAGACTAAAATGTCCCAAACCACTTTACGATAAGTGCGCAACCTGAACTTGGCACTTTCAATGTTTTGTGGAGTTTTTGGTAAAGGAAAACTAAGCACATTTTGTTTAGTTTAAATATAGTTTCATCAAATCAAAGGGGGATTACTACATTTAGACATTTGCTCTAAAGATAACTTGTCAGTATTTAATGAGATATAAATTACGAATGAACATTAGGAAAATAAATTATTACTTTACACAATTTATGCAAAACACATATTTTCCATCTAACTCTATTTCTGTATCATCATACAATTTTATATACAGTAATCCCCCTTTAAAAACAAACATGTTGTGATAAAGGTCTGAGTGATAGGCTGGTGATAGAGTAATTATGTATTTGACCTCCATCGCTTTATTTGTGAATCATGAATTTCATGATGTTCAGACATATCCATTTACTCTAGTAATTTATGTGCTACAGTTCTCTTCTAATGGAATAAAATTATCTGCTGAACGCAAATAACTACTATGTCCAAATCTCCTTTATCAAATTTCTTTGCAGCAATTTAGACAAATATACGAGAAAAGCTAGGCATGCTAATATTTTCTCCAAATGTGATGTGCAAATTTTAGAGCTCATGGACAGCTGAGGACAGGTCATTAAGGGCCCGAATATAATACATACATGTAGGTATAGAATACTCAGACAATATCAGAACCAGTCAGGTCTAGTAACATATACTGGTATATAATACATTATAATGTCCAGTAATCAGCACATCACCAGTGACAAACAAATGGACTGCAGCCCACCAGTCACTGCAGTCCATTGTCAAAATAAGTGGCCAATATCGGCTTCACTATATAAAAGGTAGTTCAACTTATGGGTTTTCAGGGTTCACACTACATCTTGGCCATTCTTGCCCCTTTGCATAGAGAACAAATAATTTCATCCAAGGACAACATTTTCCACACTATATTGCAAGTCCAAATTGTTTGGGATAAGCATTTAAAACTCGTTTTTGAGGCATAATATATGGGTATTTTAACAGTGAGGTGTGAGTGTGACGTAATAGCATGAACCAGTGATCATGACTTTATCGTCAAAGCACTTTAAGTAGTAGTGCTTGATAGGCAAGCCCCTTGAAGACTTTGATTGGAACTAATTATCAAGTTTCAACAGGATTTGTTTGGCAAGAATATCTCCAGAATGTCGATCATGATTGTTTAACGATAGAATGTTTTAAGAAAAATTTTGCAAGAAAGATTATTTCTTGTATCACTAGATTTCATTGAAAGAATAGCGAGAAAATCACAAAACCGTGTGAACCTTGGGGCATTACCATGATGTCACATATTTTTTTTTTTTCCAAATGGCTTTACCATTACAATTGTAATATGCCTATTCAAAATGACGAGAGCGGCGAGCTGGCAACAGATTATTAATCTTGTGTGCTGTATCATTATCATTTGAGTAAGAAAAATATTATAGAGTAAGAAAAATTATGGCACAATATCCTTAAGAGGCTAGGGTAAACTCAACCCAAACACATTTTTTTTAATTTCACTTTATAAAACCAAGTAGTCTACCAAAGAAAGTAACTGCAGAAGGCATCAATCAACATACCGGTATGTGATGATGTTGATTTTCTCTACACTTCAAGAGTGTAATAGACAATAGGAATGTTGACAGCTTAAAACAAATGAATCAGGGCTTTTTCTACATTATTTGCAGTCAAAACTTAACCTCAAATACTTCATGCACAGTGGACCCTTGATAATCTGAACACTTCTCTCCCCAGCCCAATATTTCCATATTTTCTAATTTATCCAATATTCCCAATTTCATTAAAATCATATATGTTCATGGCTTTGGTCATCTGAACATCTGAAGGTACCACAATATAGGTCATGTTCAGTTGACCTGAGTCGTATGAATACTCATCTAATATAGGTCAATCAGAAGTGCTGTTTAAAATTAACTTTGGCGAGTCCTTTAGATACAAGACATAGATTGCACATCACAACAATTGTTTAAGAAATGACAGACTTTATATGCAAACTATTGTTATGCATGTTTGGTTATTCTCAGATCTCATCAGTCATCATCACATAGCGTGAAGAATATTGATGCAATGGACCAATTTTGCTAGCAAGAATCTGATTGGCCAATCAGAAGGTCATAACACTGTGACACAATTGCAGTACCTTCAGATGTTCAAGCAACAGAGACAACAAATATGCCAGGAACAGATGATTTTAATCTGATAGTAATTTTCCAGAGTCCTACATTCTGTTTATTTAGTTGATGATCAAATTTGCTCTTGAATAGATTTATCCAGAAAAGTGAGCTTTCCTGGCTATCACCATTCAGATTGTCTTGGTTCCACTGTACTTATATTCTAATATTTCATGGAAAAAGCCCTGTTATCCTACCGTCAATTTGTCGATGTCCTTATAGCAATGACAATTCACAATCTCTGATTGCAATCTGTACATAAATACTGTTACAGCAAACAAATTCAGACCTAATGATACAGTTTGATTTTGCAATTTTAAAACTTTTCATTACTGCGCAGTTGTAACTGTCAACAAAAATACAGACACTGCATCGTCATCTTTATTCATATATCAGCATATTATTGTACACAAATAATTTATACAATGCTAAAAATGGGATAAAGACAACAAAACAAGCTGCAAAATAAAAATTAAGAGATGATGATAATCTTGAATTACACAATAAATTACATACTTTTTAACATTTACAGGATAGAGTTTAGAAAATGGGCAATCATTTCCTATTAACAGCTGTTTGGTTACGACATGTCACGTGTCCAAGGACGGGGGTGAAAAAGTATGAGACACCGACTAAAATGTTAATCAATTAATTCAAAATAAAATAAAGTATTACAATTATTACATTAGAAATCAAAATATAAAAGACCTGATTTATATGCGTTTCGATCACTTCTACAATGTGAGACGCATATTGCTCGTTTTCTTCGGCCAGCATGGTCAGCATGTTGATAAGTGGTTTGCTGTTGCACGTCAAATCCACCAGAGATGACTGATAGTCGTTGATAACTTCGTTCTCCATCTTCAGTAAGGAATAGAGAGCAGTTTTTTTTCACATAAATGTAATAATTACACTTCCATATTGTCCAAATTGGGGGTCATTTCGCCATTCTGTGTTTTCTTTCTTCTCCAACCGATTGCAAATGGCGAGAGCAGCTGACGATGACGTCAGTATTTGTAAGGCGCTAGGTGATTGGTTACCAATTTTGAACGACCCAATCAACACATCGGTTTCATCTTACACTAGGATGTGTACATGATAAAATGCCGTTTCAATTTTTATTGTACTGTACTGTATATGATGTGGTCCGTATTCCAAAGTCCATTTCAAAATGATAGAATTGTTGTTGTTTTTTATCACAATATGACATCTACATAATAATATTTAAACGTTTAAATTTACGTTCTACGACCTAGTGGTAATTGATGAATCAAGTCCGATGGTAACCGAATGTGTAATTTTAACTTCCGGGTGGATATTATTTCTTTCAATGGGCCACCGACAGTAATATGGAATGACAAACTTGTCTGCATCGTACTGACGAAAAGAAACATGAAGCCATGCTGAAATCATAAGATATTGACTAAAATATTCACGTACAGGTGATTATCCATTGTTTTTAACGCGGAAACATATCTCAAATTAGGAGAAAAGGAGGTATCAATCAGTGCCAGTGGTTCTGCAGAGCGTTACAATGTGATCAGGCACTGGGCCATGTAATAGTCTCAATATGAAAAAAATAGCCAGAAATACATATAAATAAACTATATGTATTTCTGGCTCTTTTTTCATATAGAGACTATACATGGCCCTGTGGACCAGGTTGGGCACATGTAAATTTATTGCTATTATAGCGATATAAAGCTATAATAGATATTTATAGCTAAACAAAAATGACGGTAAACTACATTTTTGAAGATAAAATGCTTTCGCTCAAAACCGACTCTTGAAACTTGCAATGGTTGTTTATAACGATCATTCAAACATATAGAAAGCAGTTTTGATGAGGTATAATTAAACTAATTAAGTTAATTATTACTCTATTGTTTCGAACGAAAAGTGGTTACATAGTGTTCAAATTATCCTTATACATATTCCCTGCAAGTTTCAGGAGTCGGTTTTGAGCGCAAGCATTTTTATCTCCAGAAATGTTGTTTTTTTTGTAAAGTTAATAGTAAAGCAAGAATTTTATATGTGCCACCTACAGTAGAATTCTAAAGAATTATGTTTACGTAATGGAAAAGTGTCGTACGAGAATTTTCGTTCATGAATTCTTGTCCATAAAATTCGTACCATGTGATGATGATGGCGCACTAGGCCTAGTTATAAATCACAGGCGTCTGCATCTGATCTAGGAAAAATAAAACAACGTAACGGTTAGTACCCCTACTAGTGAGTCTATATGAGTAGGGGTGGGTTATTACATTTTTATCAAACCAGAAGCTGACGCCTATGAATACATCTACAAGGTTGGGCACACTCATTTTCATTTGTCCTGCAGTTGAGCTGTCGAGTAACAGTCCTGCATTTGTGTAATCATTTTGTTACCCAAATGCAGGATTATGTGAAGTGAAAACGCATAAAGTTGTTTTTAAAAAATATTTAGAAAAAAAAAAAAAAAAAAAGGCAGCCATCACTAATACAACTCACTACATTATTACAAAAATGGGAACTCGTCGTCTAAATTTGTGTTAAAGCAAGGACGTATATGAGAAGGATAAGTCACACTGGGTTTTTGGGGAGTACAACGTAGGAGCTTTTGTGTTTGTGCAATGACCGTGACGTTGGGCGACGACCGTTTTCCTTTGATATCCGCCGGCGCAGCCTTTGATGTAGCTTGCGGGTGCGAGGGTTACCGTCTCACTTTCTGAAGCGGGGCCGTCATTTCATGAACTGTCGATTTTTTTAACGAAATTTTAAGACATATCTTCTAAATCTTACGTCCTTAAAGCGAGTTATAAACGTTGTGAAAATTAATAAACTTTACATTGGTGTTTCGTTTGACGTGATAAGACAAGTATTTGTTGAGAAAAACGGTTTTTTATTCCCGGTTCATAAACGTCTCGCGTGGTGTTTAGTAGTGTAAAGAGACAGTCACGCATCCTTCTCACTTATAAATCCTTGGTTAAAGACACAAACAAAATCACCCCTATTCCTTTAATATATGGGGTTAAATATAGAACACGGGTAAAACTCAATCACCTCTGACATTTGCACTAAATTTCCCTGACTGCTATACACTTTATTCGAACACCTAAATTGTCATTTTAAGACAAAGTGAGATAATAGAATTCAATAGTTAATACACAAAAACATATGAGTCTTTAAAAAGCAGTTATCTGGGCCCAGTTGTTGAAAAGGTAATTAGCTAGGCTAATCCCAGTTTAACGACAATTTTTGAACTCAAGATAAAATAATTTCTTGTAATACAAATTTTACAAAATTTTACAAGAATCTTAAGAACTCCATTCTTTACTTAGTTACTGAGTTTAGTGATGAAAATCCACTAATCATGTGATTAAGCTAATCGTGTTTTGAACAACCGGGCCCTAGTCTATCTATAATCTATAAACAGCCATTGAAGGACTGCATTAATAAATTTAGAATGATTTCGGCAGATTGAATAAAAATATTATGGTCCCTATCTAATTTTCATTTCCTGTCAATGTTACTATAATGTATCTAAAATATGTGTATAACAAAGTGCGCTTATAAGGAAATGTTTTTTCTGGTCCCCCAGAGGTTCGTTTTAACAATGTTTTACTATATATACATTTGTAATATAGAGGTTTTTATATATATACAAACATCCAAATGTTTATAATTACGACTATTTTTGAAGATGCCTATAGAATATTGGGTTATATTTTTTCAGATATTTGTTAACTTCGATAATGAAATATGCATATAGATATGTATTGAGTGAATAATCTGTGTCAAATTCAGTCAATTTTCTTTTTAAGGTGATTCCCTTAAACCACAGCATGGAAGACTATAAATATTTGTTCAAGGTTGTTCTTATTGGTGAAGCAGGAGTGGGAAAGACATGCCTCGTCCGGAGGTTTACACAAGTAAATATTGAATTATTTAATGATATTTATAAGTTATGTCCAGTTATCAATTATGAAACTCTTTTACTAAATAATAAGTTATCTGAAGGAATTATTCAATTCAAATAAATGACCATGTAATTGTTGTTTCTTATGCTTATACCAGTAATTTGAACTTCAATTATTAATTTATTAAACAAATTACCTAAGGTACAAATTAATTGTTATGTGAAAACAGAGGCCTGGGAGCTGGCTCTAGTATACACATTGCTTTACAACAGGTGTTAAATAGCTCAGATACCATACCATTTAATATATGCTCAAGTATACCATTGCTGGAAAAGAAACACTTCCGCCATAGCTGTATCATACCAGGTATTATCAAAACAATGAAGTGTTTTCAAGTTTAACATGTGTCTCAAACTATCATCACTTTAACAGGGCTTGTTTCCTCCTGGTCAAGGAGCAACTATCGGTGTGGACTTCATGATAAAAACAGTGGATGTTGATGGTGAAAAGGTCAAGGTGAGTATCAGTAAATCTGTGAGTTTACCTGTCCATATTAACATTTTATCTGGTCACCTGACCAGATGGTAACTTTTGCTTGTGAACATGATAACTTGAGTAAATATTCACTAAGCGTTGTAAAACTTTGTATGCAGACTGGCATAAACTTTTGCCTGTGAACATGATAACTTGAGTACATATTCACTGAGCGTTATAAAACTTTGTATGCAGACTAACATTACATGTAGTAAGATTGCTGAAGAGTTTGAAAATCAGATTTATTCGACAATGATTTACTGAGTTATTGCCCTTTGCAATAATTATTATTATTAGAACTATGATTACTTGTCAATGAGTGAATATTTCTCAAGCTTAACAAAATGATGTTTTCTAGTTACTGGTAAGATCTCATGATCAGATGAGTTTGAAAATAGGAATCATTTGACTTTCACTTGTGGAGTTAATGCCCTTTACAATAATATTGCTGTTGGACCTTGTTAACATGATAACTTGAGTAAATATTCAGAGCTTAATGACAGTTTATATACAACTCAACATCATTAAAACCTTGGATGAGTTCAAATATAGATCATTGGCCTTTACAATAATATTTACAATAAAATCTTGTGAACACCATAAGTTGAGTAAATTATCACTGAGCTTAATAGAAATTTTGTATGCAGATTAGCATTGATCTTGTACTAGTTTGAAAAAACATAATTACTCAATTGTAACTTATGGAGTTATTGCCCTTTGCCTTAATATACCTACATGTATTGGACCTTGTGAACACAATGACTTGATATCAAGCTTAATGAAACTTTGTGCTTCGCCTGATATTTGAAAGATGTTGAATGAGGTTGGTTTACAGTTACAGATCTGGGACACTGCTGGTCAGGAACGGTTCCGGTCTATTACACAGAGTTACTATCACTCCGCCAACGCCCTCATTCTGGTGTATGATGTCTGCTGCCAACAGTCGTTTGACAGTCTACCAATGTGGATCGAGGAAATCGAGAAATATGCCAGCACTCAAGTGTACAGTTATGTTGTTGGTCAGTATAGCCCTAAAGGCTCCTGTGAAAGTAGATATGAAGGATATTTGACCATGTGACCTTTGACACTTACCTTGACCCCCACTGCATTGTCAAAAAAATTGACACCATTATTTTTCCGAAAGAGAATGACCAACAGAACATGTTGGTAGATGGTGTCAAGCTTCATCAATAAAAACCCACAGAATCTCCTTGAGTCATTATACTAATAGCAATATTCTGCACTAGGCTTACAACATTAGTAGATTTCTTTTATCAGCCAAGGTCATTTAGACATGTTTGGTGTAGAAGGTAAAGGCCAGAGGATCCGGGAAAAAACGACCAACCTAATGTTAGTATTGGGCAATTGTCCCATATGGGATTTGATTGAACTAGAAACCCAGAGGTAGATGGTTAGTGGTGATTTTTTTTAACACCTTAACCACTTTCATAGCAAGCAATGATATAGGCACACTAGGTCTCGCTTTAGAGCTATATTTCTCAGAAAGTGCTAAAGGGATCTCCTTTAAATTTAATATGCATGATTCCTTTGGACCCTGCATGGTTATGCACAATGAGCTATATTTCTCAGAAAGAACTAAAGGGATCTCTTTTAAATTATATATATAGAATGCCTTTGGAACCTGCATGGTTATGTCCAATGTAATTTGGGGATTATCCCAAATTTTGACAATTAAAATTTGTTATCGTTATTTCTCACACATAACTAAAGGGGACATATCTGAAATATCTGATGATATTGCTCTTGGAACCTTGTTAAGTCCATTGCATTTTGTCTGTTCATATTTCTTACTGATGTTTTTTTACTTACAGGAAATAAGATTGATCAGATCAACCAAATCGAAATCCCACAATCTGTCGGTCAGCAGTTCGCAAACCGATATGAAATGAAGTTCCTGGAGACGTCCGCCAAGGAGGCAGACAATGTTGATAGACTGTTCTTTGATATTGCACATCGTTTGACTGCCCAGGCCAAACAACAGGAACTTGAGGTGGACAAACCGGTCAGCTTTAATGCGAACAACACAACAAACATCTCCAACTGTTCAGCTTGTTTTAAGTTCTGATAACTGTCTCATTCAGTTTAAATTTTGGTTGTTTCAAAGACGCTTTTATCATATAAGGTTTTAAATTATCTTAGTAATATGTGATCTAATTCAGATCGTCTGAGTCACAATGGATCTGATCCGTCACTATAATAACTTCATTGTATGTTGTGTATCAGATATCATATGTTGGTAAATTATTGATAATTACTTTTTCTCCTTCTCTAAAACTAAACAAACAATTCACTTTTTTTTTTTGGGGGGGGGGGCTAATTTGGATGTAGTTTGTGAACCCTTCTATTACTGAAATTGAATTTGAATGTTAATTCTCTGGTTCACAACCCATATAGGATAGAATGCTAACATACAGTTCTCTACAAAGATGGAAGTGTACTAAGATCCAAAATCATCATTATCATGTTTCCCCTAATAGGAAGATATAAACTGACCGGATATGGGATTGCTGTATGATATTTATTCGGTCACGGTTAAAGTTCAAATCAATCTTCATTATGCATATTGTTATACTTGGTTGGAAGATAATAAAAAATTATAATGGTACCCGAGAAAAGATCCTGTTCAGATGACCTCAATCATCAACTCATTTACCGCTGTAGACACGTTTGAGCTCTACTATTTCAATGGCTAGAATAGATCATTATGAATTTTCAGGGACGAATGACTTAAAACCTAATGGTCTGTCATACATTATCAGTTGCCATGTCTGTGAATTTTCTCTGGCTTTTTCATTGTATCAACAATTGATAATTTAATATCACTTTCAAAATTTAATAAGCTGCAATTCTATTGGTTTAAGCGAAAGTCATCTGAACATGACCTCTTATTGGCTACAGTCAGATATTCATCGGCGTAACATGCTTGGAAAGGATGTGTGTCGGATAAGTAACTCCTTTAACTTGGTATTTGATTAGATTGATTAACATACTTTTCAAGACTGTCTTCCAAGGATTAATGAGAAAGAGAAAAGATAAAAACTTGTGTAATCTTTTACTAGTACCATGGGTATGCTGATCATACCAAACTTCATTATTGTAAATCTCTTATCAGTATTACAAACGTTAATTCTCATCTTTTTTGTCTCCAATAATTTTCCTTGTGCAATATGTTTGTTCCAAATGAATTTTTATTTTATTTTACACAATACAATATTTTAGTTTAAATTGAAAAGACGTTTTACCTATATAGATATTTAACTAAAATCAGTTCTACTTTATGAAGTTGTTAATTATTGTATTTATTTTATATTTTAACATTTTTTTTCTTGCAAACACAAACATTGCCACAATGTTGATATTTTGTTATCAGATGAAATGAATATTTTGTTGTAATCAAATCACCAAAATAATGGAAAGATTTCAAACAAAGTTTATTTGAACGGCCATAAGATTGTGTTCAGTTAATATATATCTATTGACTACAGAATTTACCTTACAATAGGTGCAGTCATGTAGGCAGTGATAATCACCATAACAAAACCTATTTGTTTTGTATGATTGCTCTCATTATAGATTTGCTTAAGACGAACTTGTAAGTGATCTTTGGGTATTACAGTATTCGCCTTAACTAGCGCCCAAGGTGCTTAAGTAAATGTAACACAGGGGAACGCTTATTGATGCACCAAAATGTAAGTTGTGGACGAAAAAAGTCAGCCATATTTTAAATGTTTCTGTACTCATGGTACATAGATCTTTTAGAGTAAACATGCATATGCCTTTTATCCTGTGAGATGCATTATTATGTCGTGATTCACATGAAGAAACTCGCAAGTTAATGTAATAAGGAATGCAATGCTGATGTTAGAGGCATCACATGTTGTAAAACATTGCTAAATCTACGAGATGGGAGTGTTTATACAACTTCAACTCTTCTTCAGAAGAGGTGAGGGCGCTTAATTTGGTGAATACGGTAATTGTACCTTTATAATGTGCTGTTTTATCAAAGATATTGTGATATAAAAACCTTGAAAATATTTTATTAACATCCACCATTCAAATTTCAAGGTCAAATTATTAAAGCAAAATTTTCAAAAACATTATACAGCTTAGTCGGCCTTCTATTGATACAGGTAACTGCATATGATTATTTAGTGCAAAAAACAATATACTCTCAAGTTGTACATTTACTTCTGAAAAAATGTGTTTGTATATTTTGCCAAAATTGACATGATGTATCCATCATCAGTCTTTTGTCATCCAACCTTGCCAACCAATCGGCTTTGGCATTGATTTTAGGTCAGTAAATACCTGAAATAGAGAACGTATAAAAAGACAATGATGACCTTGGCAAACCTTCAAGGTCATCGGGATCATCAGTTATGTAGAAATGTCCTTTACCAACTTTCAATATGGAAGTTGAATACTAGTCAATTAATGATGATACCAGGTAATTATAAATTCTAGCTTTTAGTGACTGTAAATGTGTGTAAATACCTTGATACTGTAGTATTTGTATGTGAAGTTACCATAGATACTGTAGTATTTGTACGTGGAGTTACCATAGATACCGTATTATTTGTACGCGACACCACCAGAGACAGTTGTTGGTAACATGTATTACCTATATTCCTTGGATGGTAAGATATTTTACCTGGACAGTAGAATATGTATACATATATATTGTTTGGAGACCCTTACCAGAAGTTAAGGGTTTTGTTAATGTTGTTATCTACTGTATAAGGTTGATTGATTTTCAGTATTCATATTCTGCTGTGCCATATGGTTGCTATATGATTTAACTGCCGCTGCGAACTGTAAATCTAGACATTGTGTCACTTTTATATTATTTGATAATTTTTCTTCTTCTTTTTTTTTATAATTTTTATATTTTTCTTATCAATTTAAAAAATATTTGTTATTAAAAAAAAAATCAATAAATTAGTTATTAGAAAATCTTCCACAAAACCAGAATCCATCTTTTCTTTCAATACCTGGTATTTGAAATTTGGAATTATTTTCATCAGATTAATGTCCTTTTAATAGTCAGGGCATGCGAGGTTGAGAAGGTGGAGAAAAGCCAGAGTACCCTGAGAAAAACCACAAACCTCTGTCATTTCCTGGCAACTGTCCTACCTGGGATTCAAACTCACAACCTGAAGTAGGGGGGCTTTAAAGTCCATACAGGAAAAAGAAGTAAAGATGAACAGTAACAATTCGGAAACTGTTGATGACAATTCAAATCAATCGAAGATAGATTAAATGGGTACAATATGAAACTTTCTTTGCTTAGAAATGTTTTTGTCTTTTGTGGTTGCTTACATATACTTAATGTAATTGATAGAAAAAAAAATGTTTTGATACAATAATTTGACATAATAATGATTAATAATTATAATTGATAGTTCAGAGCCACCAACAATGTCCACACAAATATTTCATGTTAAACAGTTTATGATTAGAAGATAACAAGTTAAGAATTTTGACTAGATATGTTAAAGATGCTTTAGCGCTGACAAATGGTATTTTTGCACTATCAAAAACAGGAACAGACGATTTAGTATTTTTCTTCAGTTACAAAAGTTACTTACTTTACACCATTACCACCATTGAAACTTTACACCATTACCACCATTGAAAAGTTTGAGCTTCTTATTTTACTTCAAGTTAAAAATATGAAAAATAATTAATTGCATCCCGAAAAAATTCCGTGTCACTATATCCGATATGGAAGGAAGTACTGATTGCACATGCATCAAAGGCGAAATAAATTATTTTATATTATTTTTTGTGTTAATTTGACATATATATACATGATCAAACACCAATTATTGTTCAACTGATGAATATCATTTATGCTCTGTCGGCGGAGGAGCATCTTAAGTGATAGCCTCACAGTATTATAGACCTTGTTTTTGTCTGATGTTTCTCGCAATAAGTCTTTTACAAATTCAGAATACTCAAAAATGGGAGTCATTTTTAACTCATCATTATAATTTACGAAATCCATTTACTTTTCAAAGAATACTTTGTGATATACTTGTACTGTAGCATGCATTTATTTAAAATCTTCGCTATCCAAGGGTTTTCAGTAGTCTACTATTGTTCAGTATTGTAGACTACTGAATACCTTTGGCTAGCGAAGTTGCTTTTTCAGCTTAAAATTATTTTATTGTTTTACATAATTTTTATTGTTACATGTAAGAAATCCATTTACCTTTCCCAGAACAATTTAGTTTTAAGCTTTATTATTTAGAGTTTTATTTTGGTTCTTTATTTAGAACCTTTTACAGATTCCTCTATTTGTCCTAGCCTTTTGGGGAGAGGTTTAACTTGTCTTCCTACAAACTAGGAGTAACAGTCGTGGCGCAAAATATTTACTAATATAGAAACAATAAAACTTAAACAATTTCAAATGCACAACAATTTGTTCTGCTGAAATTGCTTGATAATAGGATATATTTGTTTTCATATAGTTAAGAATAATAGGATGAACATTTGTCTTCAGCATGAATTCCTCTATCCATATCCCTGTGGTCCCAATATTTACATTGTCCTGTAACCTTTATTATTGAAAACTAGGTCACTGTATAAGTAGGTCAATGTGTAATTAGGTTATTTTTACAAAAAGTGTTATTAAAATTAACTGCAATTATACATGAATATGAAATCTCTAATATGTAATTAATGAAACCATTGTTTACATATGTACAGCATATCTTATTTGTGGCATTAAACCTGTTGATCAGGACCATTTCTAGTCAGTTCTATATACCATATATGTTTATATATTATAATTACTCTTATTGATTTTAATGAATTTTTTTTTTGTTCTTTATGAAATCTACAAAAATAGTTAAATTGAATAGACTCTTTATGTAATACATGTACTTCATATAGGAATTCAGGATTTGTTAAAAACATCTTGCCTTTTGCTTTGCATTATTAGATGCATATTGAATTTTGTTTTATGTCATATTGATGAATAAACTTCCTTCACATAGCTGCCATCGTTGTGTATTGTATTATTACGGAATACATTTGTATACTGTAACTGTACTTATTTCAGCGCTGTCAAATTTTGTTTTGTAAATTGAGATATAAATCAGCACCATTCAGTGGTTCAATACCAGATATACTCTTTTGCAAAAGTAATACTGTACATAAAGTAGTGGTTTAAAGACACCACCTAAAGCGCTAAAATAAAATTACCATTAAAATAAGTATGTTTACCGTATGTGGGTGTAAACTGACATGCCCGTCTGTACTATACACAAAATACAGGGAAATAATGCCAATATAAGCTTACGTCATACCATGATGTCCAGCATCCATTAATCAAGAATTAACTTCTTCATATTCCACTGGTACAAATTTTACCAAATTTGGGAGCATCCTTATGGGTGGGGACACAAAATTGTACAAATGGTAAAGTTGACCATGTATAGTTACCTATGGTCACCTGGTGGCTAGCACTGTCTTGTGACCAATCCACTCTCTTTTGCTAGATCCAATTGGAATCAACCTCTGCCTGCATACTTATAGCCCTTATCAGATTTCTCTGATCTGCTCCTATGACTCCTAACAGTAGTAAGGCTCGCAAGACTGACTGACCAAGGAAAACCCTACATTCAACTTCTATAGGTAGGCACCATGTCTTCCATCCCCGTTGTTGACATTCCTCAACCAGCTGCTGGTATTTCTGTTGCTTTTGCCAGTTGGCCTCCTTCATCCTGTCGTCACACAGTACAGTAAACTCGATCATGATTACTAGTGCTTTCTTTAAGGTGCGGGACCAGAATACAAAATCTGGGTTCTGGACGGAGTTGGTGCCACATCTGCAAGGAAAGTCATCCTCTGCTGGATTTCTTCCCTATCTCCTGCTATTTTGAGTATCCTGTCTGCCTCTACACTCCCTGTAGCACTGGTTCAGGCCATCAGGAGGAGACAAATGCTGACCTTTGGGTAATGCCCGTTTCTCCCTACTTGCACAGTCAACCTGGTCATGACCTCATGTGTATCTCCAGTCTGAGGCGCAACCTGGCATGATCTGAGGATAGATGCCAGGTTATCTGATATCCCACAGTGTACAGTTGTGCTGTCCTTGATGCCTCAGGTTAACATATCATCTATCAACTTCAGCAGGGAAATGAATCTGTGCACGTGGTCTTTCATCGTCCATGACCTACAGGATATCTTCCCTGCCTCGCTCCCTCCCAATGAATCCAGCTACCTGCTATCTCATACTCACTGCCTTCACCTACCTAGTCTCCAAACCTATCGATCTGATATCTGCCTTGGCCAGGCCCCTGCGTGTTCGTTGCTTCGCATTTTCCCGTCTAGGCATTTTGATGCTTCTAGGCCTGACCAAGACGCCTTGCAACTGTTCCAACAATATCCCCATGTCAGAGTATTGATTCTGCTTTCTTCAAGGCCTGCTTGGCGCCCCACTTCCTTCTCTTCCGTGTAGTAACCTTCACTTATCTGACCTCGTTTTCCGACCCTCAGCATGTTGATTTGACCACTTTTGTTACCTTAAACTCCTCCGTCGACGACACAGAGGAATTTGGAGTTAGGTAAATAAACTGTACATGCCCATGCTGCTGAAAATATGTGGAATGCTAAATCCATCGACAAAGATATCAACTAATTATTCTTTCCATTGCCTCGACCGCTGTGAGTGGTACTTCTTAGACAAGAAATGGCCACGAGAGTCTAGTTAGTAGGCCCAGCTAGCTTGTCCAGGCCTTGGATTTTACAGAGAGTCCACTTTTCTCAACTGCCTTCATTCAGTCTTCTGCCTGCTTCCTCACATCTACTACAGTGTTCTTGTCGTTTAGCGAACCACCCAACCACTTGCCTTGGCGCTTCTCCGTGACTGTTGGTATATCCACTCATCCTATCTTAAACCTTTCTCCCTTCACATTGTCTGCCTTTAACATGAGGCTTTCGGACTTAGCTGGCTTGAGTTTGACTCAGACCCAAGATCTAGACCCCCACGTGTCTATTTCCCTTCTACCGCCGTCTTCGTCGGCACCATCATATGGTCCACCAATGCCCTGATTGCTGGTTTCCTACAGCCTGATGGCATGGAAGGATAGATTGGCATTCGTACCAAGTCCATGTAGTACATACCGTACTATACTATATTAAAAGAATGAATGAAAAATGCAAAACAATAATTGTTTCGTGTTTTATTTTCTTGCGAGTTACGTAATTTAAAAGCCATAAAGGTCACAATACAGGTACACAATACACATTGGGAAACCAGCTTTACTTGTTAGCTTGTCCTGTCCATATATACACATAAATATTTACATCCCTCGATACACTTACATGTATATAAAGGCACAACGATTTTTTGTTTATAGTCTTAATGGCCAGATTCAAGCTTTGGGCTAAAAAAATCCTCCCTGGACGCGGTTTTAAATTCCAAACTCTGAATACATCTGCATCTATTTTTTGTAGTAAAAACACGCGTTCTCTGTAGTCAAACGTAGTAAAACAAGTCACGTGCTTATAACCTCATTCATGCCATTGGTTGGAATATACAATTGTATTGTGGGTAACTAGTGATCACGTGATTGTGTGTTTACTTCCAAATATGGTGATAGTTTGCTTGCCATTTCTTCGGAAAAATTGATTTATTTGAAAATATTTAGACTCCAAAATGGTATTAATATTGCATGCATATCATTTTGACTTGCACATATGTACTGTTTTACTATAAATAATGAACTGAAATGAGCTATAAAACTGCAATTTTCACGTTTTGTAAATAAATGATATAATGCGAATTGACCAATTCAATAGGTCTAACCGTCTAATCTAGGATCAGCGAAGATCGGCTACTCCCGGCTAAATTCGTAGAATTCTAAATTCATATTTATATATATAATTACCTGCTTTAGGTTTCAGAACAGATACACTAACACGGAGAAAATAACATCTTCGTCAAAAAGCCAAATTAAATATACTAAATATCAGGTCAGAGAAATCACTATATTTGGAAGTAAACACACACTTATGTGATCACTAGTTACCCATAATACTATTCCATATTTATTTCGGCCAATGGCATGAATGAGGTATAACCACGTGACTTGTTTTACTTCACGTTTGACTACAAAGAAGCGTGTTTTGTAACATTATGGGGAAAATCCCCAACGGATCGTGGTTTCATTTCCACCATTTGAAATTGCTAAGCAATATTATCATATCATTGTTTATTTTCTATATCCGGGTAGCCCACTTAGAAACGATGTGCATGCACGGGCTTATGTGCTTACATGGCAGCTTAAAGCCTGGTAAATTGGGACCTACAGTGGACCTAACTCATTATGCATCAGTAGGTTCCGAACGAAAATATATCATTTTGTTTGTCAGAAATACTCGTCATAGATTGAAAGGTCTCAATGCCCTCTACCAATATTGTGAATTTCATGGCCCTGGGGTCTCGTAATTTTCCCCAGGGGAGAGGGTCGAATTTACCATAGTTTATATAAACATTTATGAGCATTATTTGCTCAATTTTCATAGGAAATGTAACCACCGTCTATCATCGGTACACTGGAAATAGCTACACTCGAAGCGACAGCACAAATCACCGATAATTTAATCAATGTTTTTAGGTATATACAATTAATATTGCTTGTCATTTCCTGGTTTAGGTGTTTCACAGACTATTCTAGATTCGTTAAAGGTATAAACTATGTAAATTGAATGAGTCACTATAAAATTATTAGACAATACGTATGGTGTAC
Source organism: Argopecten irradians (assembly GCF_041381155.1). Lineage (NCBI taxonomy): Eukaryota > Metazoa > Mollusca > Bivalvia > Pectinida > Pectinidae > Argopecten > Argopecten irradians. The sequence goes on along the minus strand of NC_091140.1, from coordinate 29,750,576 downwards.
ATGGCGTGTACTTTCGGCGAGATGTTGAAATTTGGAAATAGTTTCATTTTATTGCAAATATTCGGCCTGTCTGATGTTAATTGCATATTAGCAATATGTATAATTGCTATACTATTGTAATTAGACCGATATAACAACATGATTTGTACTAAAATGCCGTTTTCAATACGTAATTTAGTCGTCTTGTGTACGGAGTATAGCCATTTCAAAATAACGTGTGTACGGAGTATAGCAGGGAAGGTGTACGGAGTATAGCAAGTTTAAAACATTTTAAAACGCATTCGTTTTTTGGAATTTGCTGTCTTTAAAAAATAATCGTAGTTGGATTTACAATCACAAATGAAGCATTTATTTGTTGATTTAATTAAGGTTCTTTGTAATTTACCAGTATTGCAAAATATAGCGATATTATAACATAACTTAACTTTTCGGCGTATTGAGCTTCTTGAAATTCTCAAAACCCTGCATTTTGCTTATTTAAATGATTTTTCATACCCATCACAACAATTACAAAATGATTGTAAAAATTAATACCAATTGTGACGAATATCAGTATGAAAATACTTGCTAAAAATGGAAACTATTAATGATAGAGTATTGGTAATAGTGATGCTATTGTAGCGGGATTGGACTGGGTCGATCATCGGTCACCAGGTAGCTCAGTCAGTAGAGCACTCGGCTAGTTTTCGGAGGGTCCGGGTTCGAATCCCGGAATGGCTGCTACATTTTCTCCTCTCCTGTTACAAAATTGGCGCCCAACTAAATAATCCACGGTGGTGGTGTTTGGAAGGGTCTCGTATGTCTTGGAGGGCGACGACTTCGAGAAAGGAGGGAGGAGTGTATCGGGATTGGACTGGGTCGATCATCGGTCACTAGGTAACTCAGTCGGTAGAGCACTCGGCTAGTGTTCGGAGGGTCCCGGGTTCGAATCTCGATCTGGCCGCTATATTTTCTCCTCTCCTGTTACAATATACAAACACTTTGGACAGTCTTTCGAAACAATATAAGACATTTACAAAGTTTTTAACTTTAAATTATCCCCGAAACAGGGGATATTGCATGCAATTTGAATTTATCCGTCCATTTGGCTGTTACATTTTCTTAAATCCGCCCGATATCAGTATACAAGTGTAATTCAATTCATTTCAAAATATTTTATTGGGCATAAAAAGGATTGGATAACAGGCAGTACCTATATTGAATATATATATTAATTATTCATGGCGCCCTCTATTTATCTTCCTTCCGGACGGGATTCATATCAACTGTATGTCCAATCTGGTAACAGTTTATTACTTATATTTCCATTATGATCATTCAAATTCATAACTACGTATATCCTTTGAACACCAAGTTCAATAAACGGAACAGCCATATCATCAACGTCTGAATATAGTTTAACACAAAACGGTTTGAAACAAGCGAACAAATGAAAATTATGCGATGATATTTTTTAATACATGTTTTTTTGTCAATACGATAATACTATTAGATTTCATAGACCGCACTACTTTAAGACTACTTTTTAAAGTATTTGACCGTTATGTATAGACATAAGCCTACCTTGTCAGTGACGCGGCGGAAATGTTACATATTAATACGCTTGGCCAGAATGGAATTCATAGCCTGATATTGCCCATCTCGTTTAACATAGATCAAACGAGAAACTGAAAGTCGAATGGAAATTTAGTTGGATAATACAATTTTGTTAACTTATACACCAATAAAGGAAAATGCACTGTCGGTTTTGAATGTCAGGTTTTGGACAAACCAGGTAAAATATCTTATTTTCATGCTTTCAAAAAACATATTAAACATATTGATTTGGAAAAACTAGTCATATCAGACCATGGTATAATGTTTAAACTTTATATTTATTCACAAATACACTTAAAAATAGTTAGCTAAGGAAACCTAGCGTATAACTCGATGGTCCTTCTGCCGACATCAAAGAGAATGAAGGATATTTGCTTGTTCGTCTTGTGTTAAAACGACAAACGTTCATGATAAAGTTAAAAGTAAAACAGGGGAAACGCAATACTATCGTCAAAACAACATGTACACCATCACATGACTGGTTCCTTCACACCTTCACTGAAAATTATAATTACACTGTACTATCATTATCAGACAATATATCCACTGTAACACATACATGTACTGGGGAATTACGAGATCGCTCAAGTAAATACGTTATACCAAATTCAATCGTTTCACTTCTGCATACCACAGTTCATACTAATTAAAAAAGATGTATTTAAATGATAATCTAGAACCCAAACACTGTTCATTTTCTATTATGGGTGAAGTATTAGCAGTTTTGGCTGCTTTTCTATATTTACTGACCGATTTTGTTGTTTTATCGGACACATGTGTAAACAGGATCGTCAATGTGAAGCAAACAAACCGAAATAATCAATTGAACGAGGTAAATATAAATTAAATCATTGATACTATTACGCTATACTCCGTACACCATAATCAGAATTTTAGCTATTCTCAGTACACCTCGCGAGCTATACTCCGTACACTGGTGTCTCCTTATAAAACGAATATCTTCAAATCATTCAAGAAACCCAGGTTACCACAACATTTTTTATTATGAATAGATATGTTTATCCCTTTATGTAAGAAAGGTGATTTGGGTTAAAACCATATAATTATTTCAAAAGAAATGAAAATGTGTGAGTAATCTAACTTTTTAGCAGGTACACACCATATATCTTCACAGATAATTCAATAAAGACGCATTAAAATTCCACAAGTTTTACATTAAATTGAATTCGAATGTTTTCTGAAACGACGTGACCAGGATACAGTCTGCATAATCGTGCTGTATAATTAAAACAATGACTGAATCATCCCCTCTCATGCTGTATTTTTGGGCTGTCGCTTCGAGTGTAGCTATTTCCGGTGTACCGTGATAGACGGTGGTTACAGATGTAATGGAATCAAACACTCTTCATAGATTAAAAGGTTAAATTGATACCTCAACACACTGACTGATTTCATTGGCCTATCAGGCCAATATATGGTGCTAATACATACAGTATATGTCTTTGTTTCATTCTGTATCCGAACTCAGGTGACCAATCAGAAAAAAAAGCATGGCTGTAGACATATATATACACGATTAAACATCAATTATTGTTCAAATGATGTGTATCATTTATGTTCTCTCGGCGGTGGAGCATCTTTAAAACATTCATATATATATATACATGATCAAAGATCTGGATTCCTGATTGTTTTTTTTTTAATATTTAACAGTAAAATGTAACTTCAAAGCCAAAATTATTGAATCTATTCTGTCTTAAGACATATATATATATTCTTTTCCATACTACACATGCTTCATCAGCTGACGTTATGTGTTTTTTTACTTGTATTTCATTACCTTAATACCCTTTGAAGAACGGCGTTGACTCATTTTTTTGTGAGGACTGCAATGCCAAGGACATGAAAAAAACCTTCTTCCACCATTTCAATGTCCAACTTGTGAAAAACCAACAATGCTTTAAAGAATTTGAAATAAAAAATGAACTCATTTACTGACATGCGCATCTCCTAGCATCAGTGATCCAGTATTTACTATGTAACCATTTTTTTCAAAAAATTAAATTTTAATGGCTCTCATTTTATTGATCTATCAACAAAGTGTTTATCTGTAAAAATTCAATTTAGTCTGGCTATTTGACTTACCTGTCTACTGCTGCTATGCGCTTGTGTAGTTCACAACACAGTCAGGCGGACAATTTTTTTGCCATTATGTTGATTCCATTACATCTGCTACATTTCCTATGAAAATTGAGCAAATAATTCTCATAAATGTGTTTCCCTATATAAACTATGGTAAATTCGACCCTCTCCCCTGGGGAAAATCCCGAGACCACAAGGCCATGAAATTCGCAATATTGGTAGACAGACAGACAGACAGACAGACATTCTTTATTTCCTCCTTCAAGGAGATTCTGTGTCATTTTACATAATACAGGTAACATAATATCAGAGTGTGAAACTATAACATACAATATTAAAATATATAATGTATTTTCCAAATGCATCTCATATTAAAGGCCCACTACCTTTCCGGAGCAAAATTTAAAGGTTTCTTAAAAACATTAATAACAAAAGAAAATATATATCGATGGCTTAAGATGAGGTTACAACACCAAACATATGCAAGATTTCCTGTCTAATGTACGATAAAAGTGGAGATTCATTTCGGTGTTTTGCCGCTGGCGCAGTGATAGTCAACTACCGCGCGGCATTTAGGACGACGGCGGGAAACATAAAACGACCCGCGTTATGAAAATTAATATTTTATTTATTCTAATTAAACAGTTCTGAAGGTGATGATAAGTGTGCTAGTAAACGTATAGTTAATAACTTCTGCGACTCTGCAAAATTATTGATCTCGTTTTACATTCCTATTTTAAAAATTAAAAGCCATTTCGGAAAGGTAGTGGGCCTTTAAGCCTATCCATTATTTAACTAGAATAATTCACATAATTAAACAATATATGTTTAACATTGATAGAACACATATCTAAATAATGATAATATACAAATACACGTTATTTATTTGTTTACACAAATTACAACACTTGTATAAAGTATTATAATATAGTTTTCAAATGCATCTCATATTCAGTTAATTCATTATTTGAACAATAATAATTCACTTATTTAAACAATAGTTGTTTAACATTGATAGACTATATGTATATAAATAAAAAACAACTGCATGTTACTTGTTATTTTATACAAATTACAAGTAATACAATATAAACAATATGATAATGTTAAGATGTTAAATTTATAATTATTTATTAATAAGTAAGTTCTCCATCTCGCATAGCATTTCTTTAGTATTACTCGCTACATTTATCATCATAACCTCCCATTGTTCGTCTGGCAAGTATAAATTTGAACAATCACCAAGTAAAAATCTGCATTGATTTTCGATATTCATGTTTGAAAAGATTATGTTAAATGTTGTAGGTCTATCTATCGCATTCACAACACCATCCAGAAGTCTGTCACGACTCAAATATAGAGATGGACATTCTATTTTAAAATGTAATATGATATCACTTCTTGTTTTACTACAAAGTTTACATTGTAAAATATCATTCTCACATGATAGGGAGTACTTAAATAAATCTACTATATCCCACACATGGTGCCGAGAGATGTACTTTGTACTTAGTTGTAAAATAGGATTTATACCAGGATTACTGTGAATAGCGGAGTACCTCTCAAGCTCTTCACGATTATTCGAGTTGTCATTCACCCTTCACATATAAAGTATAATGCAGTGTATTATAATCATTTATAAAATAAATATATATTTTTTTTAATTCAAACAAATCTCAAAAAATCATTTCAGTAATTTATTCATATAATAATGTGGTTCTCAGTGAGTTTTATAGCAAACAATGTATTTTGTGTGATAGGTGGTATTAAGATCATAGGTTATTTATGTTCCATTTATTTCAATTACTTTATATATATTTTTTTAATTATTCATGGTATTCAAAAAGAATATTTTTTTGATATCAAGCTTCAAAATAAATGGGAATTTGTATGATTCTTAGGATTTTTTGTACTAATAACCAGTAGTATCTAGGCATTTTCGTACGGAACCTACCGAAGCAAAATGAGTTAGGTCCTACATATCTGTATATATGTAGGTCCCAATTTAGCACATAAGCCCGTGCATGCACATCGTTTTCCTTAGCATGTGTACAAGTACATGTACTAGATTCCCCAAAAAAGCTAAGTGGGCTATGCGGAAGCTTAACCATTTGTTTGGAAAGAATTTGGAAATAAAACAAGGATATGATAGTATTGATTAGCAATTTCAAATGGTGGAAATGAAAACACGATCCGTGTGGGATTTTCCCCATAATGGTACAAAACACGCTTCTTTGTGGTCAAACGTGTAGTAAAACAAGTCACGTGATTATACCTCATTCATGCCATTGGCCGAAATAAATATGGAATTGTATTATGGGTAACTAGTGATCACATGAGTATGTGTTTACTTCAAAATATAGTAATTTCTCTGACCTGGTATTTAGTATATATAGTTTGGCCTTTTGACGAAGATCTTATTTTCTCTGTGTTATATGTATCTGTTCTGAAACCTGAAGCAGGTAATTAAACATATAAATATGAATTTAGCATTCTACGAATTTAGCCGGAAGTAGCCGATCTTCGCTGATCCTAGATTATACGGTTAGACCTATTGAATTTGTCAATTCGCATTACATCATTTATTTACAAAACGTGGAAATGGCAGTTTAATAGCTCATTTCAGTTCATTATTTATAGTACAACAGTACATATGTGCAAGTCAAAATGATATGCATGCAATATTAATACCATTTTGGAGTCTAAATATTTTCAAATAAATCAATTTTTCCGAAGAAATGGCAAGCAAACTATCACCATATTTGGAAGTAAACACACAATCACGTGATCACTAGTTACCCATAATACAATTGTATATTCCGGCCAATAGCATGAATGAGGTATAAGCACGTGACCTTTTTTACTACGTTTTTACTACAAAAAATAGATGCAGATACTATCCCGAGTTTGGAGCTAAAACCGCGTCCCAGGAGGATTTTTGAGACCAAAGCTTGAATCTGGCAATTAAGACCGTAACAAAAATTCGTTGTGCCTTTATAAAAGTGTATTGAGGGATGTAAATATTTACATGTATGTATAAATATGGACAGGGCAAGCTAACAAGTAAAGCTGGTTTCCCATTGTGTATACACCGTCCTTTATGAAAGGTATGGTGGCATATTTCTGCCATCGAGTTGCCGACTTACGACTTAATGATGTCGACATAATTAAGGCATTAAGTCGACATCATATCGGAAGATGTCGACATAAACAGAAGAATATGTCGACTGACACCGACTTGTCAGTTATTGATGTCGACATCTAAACTAAAAGATGTCGACATCTGGTCTTGAAAGTGGAATTCAAAGGCCACCCTTTCATAGGGCACTGTGTATATGCAGCAAGGCACCATACAGCAGAGTTCGACGTTGATTTTGTTAATTCAGAAAAGTTTTTATTTATTTGATTTCAAAATTAAAAAATGTGATCCTGCACATCCCGGCCATGCAGCTGTAGCCCGCGTGTATGTACACATTGTAACTGTTAGTCCGAGCTGAGGAAGTTAGAGTGCAAAAGGACTCTGCTTTGTACAACAAATTGTCATCTTCTTGGCCATAATCATTTATCAATATATATAACCGTGGGTTGAAAATTCGTTTAAAAGCTGTGTTTGTGCTTTGTGGATTAGCATTCGTACCAAGTCCATGTGGTACATACCGTACTATACTATATTACAATGATTTTTTCAAGATTTCATTTTTTTGCGAATCACGAAAAATACCAGTTACGTAATTTAAAAGCCAAAAAGGTCACAGTACAGATACACAATACCAATTTGGAAACCAGCTTTACTTGTTAGCTTGCCCTGTCCATATATACATTTATACATAGATATTTACATCCCTCGATACACTTAAATAAAGGCACAACGAATTTTTGTTACGGTCTTAATGGCCAGATTCAACCTTTGGGCTAAAAATCCTCCCGCGGGACGCGGTTTTAGCTCCAAACTCGGGATATACATTGTATCTGCATCTATTTTTTGTAGTAAAAACGTAGTAAAAAAGTCACGTGCTTATACCTCATTCATGCCATTGGCCGGAATATACAATTGTATTATGGGTAACTAGTGATCACGTGATTTTGTGTTTACTTCCAAATATGGCGATAGTTTGCTTGCCATTTCTTCGGAGAAATTGATTTATTTGAAAATATTTAGACTCCAAAATGTTATTAATATTGCATGCATATCATTTTGACTTGCACATATGTATTATTTTACTATAAATAATGAACTGAAATGAGTTATAAAACTGTCATTTTCACGTTTTGTAAATAAATGATATAATGCGAATTGACCAATTCAATAGGTCTAACCGTCTAATCTAGGATCAGCGAAGATCGGCTACTCCCGGCTAAATTCGTAGAATTCTAAATTTATATTTATATGTATTATTACCTGCTTTAGGGTTCAGAACATATACATATAACACAGAGAAAATAAGATCTTCTTCAAAAGGCCTAATTATGTATAAATACCAGATCAGAGAAATCACTCTATTTGGAAGTAAACACACACTCATGTGATCACTAGTTACCTACTAATACAATTCCATATTTATTTCGGCCAATGGCATGAATGAGGTATAATCACGTGACTTGTTTTACTACGTTTTACTACAAAGAACGCGTGTTTTGTACCATTATGGGGAAAATCCTCCGCGGATCGTGGTTTCATTTCCACCATTTGAAACAGAAGGCTTAGAGAAGACTTTGATTGTGAAACATTGATAAATTGAAGATTACATGTTGTGCCATGGCAGATGTCAAAGTTCATGTATATATACTCGACAATTACTTCATCTAATAAATTTGTGTTAATGTACCAGGTTAAATTTTGGTTGAATAATGCATGGGAAGTGAATTAATCCAGAGATTTAAATAGTAAATCTCTGATTAATCTTAACTTTTTCACTTTGTGGAAAATCCTTCAAAACGGATTTATCTCCCTTGATTAAAACTTGATTTTTTTTCATTTTTTTTAAATTCAATAATGAATGCAGATCAAATATATTAATCAAATATGTGTATTAATTTAATTTGAAACATGTTTGTTTTGCTGAAAATTTGCAAAAAAATTAATATCAATACGATTTTATTGCATAACGTTAGCGCCCCATATTGAATATATTCTTAGAGGAATTGCTCCACACAAGCATGGTTAACATAAAAACGAAATCCAATCCCTATATTTACACTCACACGACTTTATATTTATATATTATGCAATAAAATCGTCATTTGAAAGTGACGTAATTATTCAATAAAAGTCGGTCAAAAGTGGGAGGAGCTTACTCAATTGAACAGCGAATGATGACGCTTCACGTAAGGTAGAATTATTCATCCGCGAAGACAAAAAAGTTCAATATTTTAGTGTAAAATAAACATGACAAACAAAGTAAATTTCAGAGATAATTTTATTTAATTAGATCAGAACTTTAAATATATATTCAATTTTGCTAAAAAGTTAATATATAGCGTAATAACATAAAGAATTTGTACACGGCCACATGTGTGAACTCTGTGACCGTTATTGTGCAGCGAGGCGAAGCTGACGCACGCTTACACACTTGAGTTTGCCGAAGTTGGCTAAACACCGATTTTCAAGTAGCTCAATGTGTTTGAGATGTCGTCTGACCTGACGATATTACATCCTTGGGAGCCATGTGATTATATAATCTACGCTTAGATCCATATCGCCATCGATATATGAAACAAATTCACTTGTGTTCGATGGATATGTACAATGTATTTGTGGTGACGCGTAACTGTCAACACGTGGATTATTAGCGGTGCATGTTTTATAATACACATGATTAAATTCTCAAAGAACAAAGACAAGAGGATATGTTTATAACTGACCTCTATCAGAGGGTCTCACGCCCGTCCATCCCAAAGACTCGATCGTAGGACGAACATAGGCACAGAGGTAATGTTTACATTAGACAACCATCATTTTTAACAAAAATGAAAGCACGTCGCCCCGGTCGGGATATTTTTCCGTTTCTTTATACAATTGTTAATTTAAAAATTGTTTGAATCATATATAAATATAAAACATGTATATATCGTTTACATTTTTCCAAAATTCTATGAAAAACATCAATATACACGTAATGTTGCGTCAAAATGTAAACAAAGCCATGTGTTTCTTTTAAAAAAAGTAGTCCTTTTACGTTGCACAGAACATTTTCATACGCAAGTTCAAAGTTCAATGTTACCATGCAGTTATGGTAAACAAAATCGGCTAGTATTAGCGTATAGTGACCAAGCCTAGCAAGTGTAAATATATATAAATAAAAAGTCGTGTGAGTGTAAATAGAGGGATTGGATTTCGTTTTTATGTTAACCATGCTTGTATGGAGCAATTCCTCTAAGAATATATTCAATATGGGGCGCATACAAGCATGGTTAACATACTGGCTGGCGACATATTATCGTGAAAAAATAGCGATTTTTCTCGATTTTTTTCTAAACGTTGTATTTAAATTTAGATTTTTAGAGTTGTAAATAAGCTTTGGTCCACAACACTTTAAATAAATTAGCTTTAAGTGAATTTATATGATATTTTACAATAAACACAGCCCTTTGAAAAAAGTCGGTCAAATAGGTTTTCGTGTCATTTTACTGAACATATTATCGTGATTTTTTTCAAAAAATTATTAAAAATAGTTACGTGTGATGGAATAAATTAAATTTGGTATCAACATAAAGACTAACATTTGAACTATTTTAAAAAATTAATTGATGTAAAAACTGCGTTGCAAAAGAGGGAAAACGTGTATTGTTTATGACATGTAAAATCGTTAGATTACGCTGACAGGGGAAATGAAGAGGTCGCCATTTACCGATCTATTTCTGGCAAAATGACAAATATTTCTCACTTGTCTGTATAAATTATTAGTATTCTGAATAAATATTAAAGATATTTGAATGATTTCTGGTGGTGATTAATTCTGTAAACAATAAAATAACAAATCAAATCGGCATTGTTTTCTACCTTGTATTTTGTCGTCTGGTCAAAAGCGCTTGAGTGACCCCGATCAGCGTTCTTTTTTTAAGATTGAATTACCTCCCTTACAACTTTCGTTTTTTGAACGCTGTTGTCTGTCATCAGAGGAAGCAGACGATATATAAATCGGGACTATTATCTTAGAATAAAGCCGATATCATGTATTCCCCCTGGCTAATGTTGTACTTGTGAGGTAAGATTTACTGAAATTTGGTATTTTTAGCCCACCATCTATGGTACGATCGGTTAACAAGATGGCCGACAGGCCGCCATCTTGGATTTTTGACAATTGAAGTTTGTTACCGCTATTTCTCAGAAAGTACTGAAGGGATCTGTCTCAAATTGCATGTGCAGGTTCCCCCAGGGGCCTAGTTGTGCATATTGCATTTTGGGACCGATTGATGAACAAGATGGCCGACAGGCCGCCATCTTGGATTTTGATAGTTAAAGTTTGTTACCGCTATTTCTCAGAATATACTGAAGGAATCTGTCTCAAATTGCATATGCAGGTTCCCCTAGGGGCTTAGTTGTGCATATTGCATTTTGGTACCGATCGGTGAACAAGATGGCCGAAAGGACGCCATCTTGGATTTTGATAATTGAAGTTTGTTACTGTTATATATCTCAGAAAGCAGTCAAAGGAGCTTTCTGAAATTTCATGTGTAGTAATATGTAGTTAAAGCTTGAAAAGCAGAGAAAAGATCCCTCTTTCCTTTGTCAGACAAAGATCGTTCTTAGGTGGGCGCCAAGATCCCTCTGGGATCTCTTGTTATGTTAAAAATCAAATTTTCTTTTAAATTTGAAAATGTTGTTAATTTTGGTAGGTGTCATCTTTCTAAACACAAAACCGTTTAAAAATCGCATTCAGTGTAACCCGCCGATCAAAATCACGATAATATGTTCTTCACGATAATATGTCGCCAACCAATCCCTATACATGTCTAACAGTCACCTGAATTCCGATATGCACAGTTATAAATAATCTTTTGCTTTTAAACAAACAAATAAATATGTCCCAGCCCTGTGACTTGGCACATAGGTCAAGATCATTGATTTGAACAGACTTTGTATTCCTTCATCCCAGCATGCTATGGCCCAATAACATGTCCATGTATGAGGTTCTTGGTTATTAAGAAGATTGTAAATTGTTTACAACAGACACTGGATGTTGCCGGCCAAAAGACAATTGCAATAGGTCACACAGGGGAAGATTAATTCAACACACAACCATATATACTTTATATACTTCAGTGGCGTAGGAAGATGAAACGTAATGGGGGGGGGGCAAAGGTCCTCAATTTTTTAACCCCCCCCCCCCCCCCCCCCGCCGCACCTACAGAAGGAGATTAATTCAACTCCCAACCATATATGTTTTATGTACACTTTTCATATATCAGTAAATTTAATCTTTGTACACATTTATAGACAGTGGGGTCGCTATAAAAGGATATTAACGAATACGCAAATTGGCCAGATTAGTGTGTGAGCGCCGAAGGCGCGAGATTTTAGTGTTTTAGGTGTCTGAGGGTGACCCCCGGAAAAAATATAGTAATTTAGAATGGCTGAGATGAGTTTTACAATGTATTTTGATGATTTTGCGAGCGCCCGAAAGCGCGGGATTTTGGTGTTTGGGGGGTCCGGGGCCTCCTCTAGGAAAAATATTACGATTTAGAATAGCTTAAATGAGTTTTGATGAATTTGCGAGCGCCCGAAAGCGCGAGATTTTGGTGTGTGTGTTTTTTTTTTTTTTTTTTGGGGGGGGGGGGGGGGGGTGGGGGGGGTCCGGGTGTCTACCCCGGAAAAAAAATTACGGTTTAGAATGGCTGAGATGAGTTTTACGATGTATTTTAATGATTATAAAGCGTTCTTAACATGGTAATTTTTCTATTTAAAGCTGCTTGCATTTAGAAATGATAATTGTGTCGTCAAAACACCATCGGCACATGGTTGTGTAACATAAAAAATGAATTAATATTGTCTCGCTAAGCATAAACAAATTGATCGTTTAAGAGAATTTTTTAGGTAGTACATAAAATCCTGTGTATTGAATTTTGACTAGGCCTATTTAAGGTTTGACATTATGTGCTTGAACGTTTTAGGAAATACGCCGCGCAGCGGAAAATTTTCTAGAATGAAGTACGAAAAATGTGCAGGAGGACCCCTTTTTCTTTCAAATAAACATTTGTAGAAAATTTCAGTCGGCGAAAATGGGGGGGGGGGGGCAAAAAAGACATGTTTGCCCCCCCCCCCCCCCCCCCCCCCCCCCCGTCCTGGGGAACGGGGGGAGGGGGCAGTTGTACACATCCTTGTACACATCCATATCAATGGCGACGCTAACAGGAAATTAATGAATATGCAAAATGGCGTGCGAGCGTCGAAGGGTCGAGATTTTGGTGTTTGGAGGTCCGGGGGTCTCTCCTTGAAAAAAAAATTACGATTTAGAATGGCTGAGATAATTTTTACGATGTATTTTGATGATTTTGCGAACGCCGAATGCGCGAAATTTTGGTGTTTTGGGGGTCTGGGGATCTCCCCCGGAAAAAATTACGATTTTGATGATTTTGCGAGCGCCGAATGCGCGAGACTTTGGTGTTCTGGGGGTCCGGGGGTCTCCCCCGCGAAAAATATTACGATTTGGAATGGCCAAGATGAGTTTTACGGTGTATTTTGAGGATTTTAATGCGTTCTTAACGTGGTAATTTTTCGATTTCAGTTTTCCTGCATTTAGAAATTATAATTGTGAATGTCGTCATATCATTATGCAACCCTGCTCGATCTGAACATACGACTTCACACCATCAGCACATTGTTGTTTAACTAAAAAAAATAATGAATTGATTTAATTGTCTTGCTTAGACATATAAACAATATAATATTTTAAGAATCATTTTTGAAATAGTAGAATCCCTTGATGGACATTTTTAGTCTAGTTCATGTGTATTTAATTTTTATTATTAAAGGTTTGAACATTACGTGCTTGAACTTTTAGGAAATGCGCCGCAAAGCGGCAAAATTTTCTAAAATGAAGTACGAAAAATGTGCAGGAGGACCCTTTTCTTCCTACGCCCCTGCAGTTGCACATTTAAAAAGTTTAATGAACTTGGTACCCACTACTGACCGATGTAAATCATGCTAATAAAAGATGGATCTTTTCTCTATTTCTGTTATTCTTTACCTTTTTCTTTCCTCTTGGAAATGTTTTATAACATGGGAAAACTAAAAATGAAGTCTATATAGCAGGAATAACAAAACACATAGCCACCTGTCAGCCATGCATGGTTTTTTTCTGATTGGTCACCCGAGTTCGGATAAAGAATGAAACAAATACATACACTGTATATAAGCACCATATGAAATCAGCCAGTGATGATACCCATTTAACCTTTTAATATATGAAGAGTGTTTGATTCAATTGCATATGTTTTCTATGAAAATTGAGCAAATAATGCTCATAAATGTGTTTCCCTATATAAACTATGGTACAGACCCTATCCCCTGGGGAAAATTCCGAGACCCCAGGGCCATGAAATTCACAATATTGGTAGAGGGCCTTGAGACCTTTCAATCTATGAAGAGTTATTCTGACAAACAAAATGATACATTTTCGTACGGAACCTACCGAAGCATAATGAGTTAGGTCCTAGGTCCCAATTTACCAGGCGGGAAGCTGCCATGTAAGCACATAAACCCGTGTTTCTTAGTATATGTGTACATACATGTATGTATTAGATTCCCAAAAAGCTAAGTGGGCTATGCGGAAGCTTATACTATTTGTTTGGAAATAATATGGAAATAAACTATGATATGATAGTATTGCTAACAATTTCAAATGGTGGAAATGAAACCACGATCTGCGGAGGATTTCCCCCATAATGGTACAAAACACGCGTTCTTTGTAGTAAAACGTAGTAAAACAAGTCACGTGATTATACCTCATTCATGCCATTGGCTGAAATAAATATGGAATTGTATTAGTGGGTAACTAGTGATCACATGAGTGTGTGTTTACTTCCAAATAGAGTGATTTCTCTGACCTGGTATTTATACATAATTAGGCCTTTTGAAGAAAATCTTATTTTCTCTGTGTTATATGTATATGTTCTGAACCCTAAAGCAGGTAATAATACATATAAATATAAATTTAGAATTCTACGAATTTAGCCGGGAGTAGCCGATCTTCGCTGATCCTAGATTAGACGGTTAGACCTATTGAATTGGTCAATTCGCATTATATCATTTATTTACAAAACGTGGAAATGACAGTTTTATAACTCATTTCAGTTCATTATTTATAGTAAAATAATACATATGTGCAAGTCAAAATGATATGCATGCAATATTAATAACATTTTGGAGTCTAAATATTTTCAAATAAATCAATTTCCCCGAAGAAATGGCAAGCAAACTATCGCCATATTTGGAAGTAAACACAAAATCACGTGATCACTAGTTACCCATAATACAATTGTATATTCCGGCCAATGGCATGAATGAGGTATAAGCACGTGACTTTTTTTACTACGTTTTTACTACAAAAAATAGATGCAGATACAATGTATATCCCGAGTTTGGAGCTAAAACCGCGTCCCGCGGGAGGATTTTTAGCCCAAA
The DNA here is from genome assembly GCF_041381155.1 of Argopecten irradians. Classification (NCBI taxonomy): domain Eukaryota; kingdom Metazoa; phylum Mollusca; class Bivalvia; order Pectinida; family Pectinidae; genus Argopecten; species Argopecten irradians. The sequence continues at coordinate 29,735,254 of NC_091140.1, read as the reverse complement.
GGTTGAATCTGGCCATTAAGACCGTAACAAAAATTCGTTGTGCCTTTATTTAAGTGTATCGAGGGATGTAAATATCTATGTATACATGTATATATGGACAGGGCAAGCTAACAAGTAAAGCTGGTTTCCAAATGGGTATTGTGTATCTGTACTGTGACCTTTTTGGCTTTTAAATTACGTAACTGGTATTTTTCGTGATTCGCAAAAAAATGAAATCTTGAAAAAATCATATATAGTATAGTACGGTATGTACCACATGGACTTGGTACAAATGCTAATCCACAAAGCACAAACAGAGCTTTTAAACGAATTTTCAACCCACGGTTATATATATTAATAAATGATTATGGCCAAGAAGATGAAAATTTGTTGTACAAAGCAGAGTCCTTTTGCACTCTAACTTCCTCAGCTCGGACTAACAGTTACAATGTGTACATACACGCAGGCTACAGCTGCATGGCCGGGATGTGCAGGATCACATTTTTTAATTTTGAAATCAAATAAATAAAAACTTTTCTGAATTAACAAAATCAACGTCGAACTCTGCTGTATGGTGCCTTGCTGCATATACACAGTGCCCTATGAAAGGGTGGCCTTTGAATTCCACTTTCAAGACCAGATGTCGACATCTTTTAGTTTAGATGTCGACATCAATAACTGACAAGTCGGTGTCAGTCGACATATTCTTCTGTTTATGTCGACATCTTCCGATATGATGTCGACTTAATGCCTTAATTATGTCGACATCATTAAGTCGTAAGTCGGCAACTCGATGGCAGAAATATGCCACCATAGAAAGGATTGCCTTTGATTTCCACTTTCAAGAGCAGATGTCGACATCAATGACTGACAAGTCGGTGTCACGCCCGAGCATAAACACGATTAATCGCCGAGTTACCGACTTTCTACATAGTTATCTTGGAATCATTGTGTGGGCAGGTACATGTGGTAAGTCGACATATTCTTGTGTTTATGTCGACATCTTTCTATATTATGTCGACATAATGCCTTAATTATGTCGACATCATTAAGTCGTAAGTCGGCAAGTCGATGGCAGAAATATGCCACCATAGTATCTTGATATTTTTATAACGACTTAATAATGACGACAAGTTGTGATATTATCTAAACATGTCGACGTTTACATGACGATATGCTAAGTTCAATGTTATCAAGTCGACATAAGTAATGTCGACAAAATGACATTTAACACAACAAGTAGAGGTCCATATACGTTTCCGTATTATGTGGGCATGTACATGTGGTAAGTCGACATATTCTACTGATTATGTCGACATCTTCCTATATGATGTCGACATAATGCCTTAATTATGTCGACATCATTACTAGTAAGTCGTAAGTCGGCAAGTCGATGGCAGAAATATGCCACAGATCTTCTGGAAACTGTCGGAGTAGTCTTTCAGAAGCATTCTGAACTTTTCCATTTCCATGGCCAACTCTGCTAACTTGTGTGGTATTGATCCGTACGTGTTTGTTAGGTCTAGATGCAACATTGCATTTTCTCTCTCATGCTTTCCTGTAGAACGAATATACATACCGACCTACTATACCTTTCGGCAGGGTATGAAATGGTGCCTATGTGTCGTAGTGGGGCACTGCTATAGAAAATCGCCCAGGCCCATTTTTCTATCCTTTTTTAAGGTTTTGAATTGATTTAAGCGTACAAATGAATTTATATATTATTTTTGTCAAAAACAAACATAACGACAATTCTTTACATATACTCTACCACTCATAAGACGTCAAATTCATAATTTGTAGACTTGTATAATTTTCCTTCGAAAAAAATCATCATATTTATATGTGAAAAAAATCTTTCGCTGTGAATTTGAATTTCTTTGCTCCATTAGCAATAGGGACCAATTGTAGCTCTAAAGACGACACCATTATCTGTCTAAAGTATTTTGGGCTACAATATCGCAGCTAGCTTCCCTGGTGATCTGGGTAAATATGTTGGTATGATCTAAACATCCAGATATTCCAGGAATGCCTCCCTTCTGGACTAACATGTCTACGTCCTTGATGTCCAGCATGTGTTGCCAAGATTGCCTGCATGACCCGATACTTAAGGTACTCCATTGGGCCCCGGTGCTGATTCTGCTCTCGCATTTCGAATAACTTGCCAAACCGCAGAATGTTTGGTCTCGCTCTCATCATGCCTCTGTTGAATCTTCTACCTCTTTTTTATCTTTGTATTTTCTGTCAGATCTTCTCCCCTAGTCCTTGTATCACTGTAGGTCCTCTTACGTTCCTCTACTGTTTCCTTTGAACAGTCCAATTGTCCAGGTCCTTTGCTCCTAAATAGCTTTTTAACAAACTGGAAATGATATGCTAAAAAGCTTATCTTCCTCATTCATCTTGCTGTACGACGACTACTGATGTTTTCTGCTCTTCTTAGTGCCCTGAGTTTTGCCCTGAAACGTTGCGTAAGCTCGATAATAGGCTGTTTAATTAATTGAATTACCTGTTTCTTCAACGTTTTCAGTTCCCCTCTGATGTTACCGATGTCCCTCTCTCGGCTGCTTTCTTTGATAAAAAAGTGCCAAGCCTCTGTTCCAAGCAAGCGTTTCTCAGCCTCAGTACGTTACATTTGCTAGTGCCCAGCTAACACTGACTTGTTTTCCTGAATAACGGGGAATGTCTCCCCCTCGCCCGCCCCCAATTTTGTCCAACTTTGGTTAAGGACTTGGTCTGGTGAGGTTTCAGTCTCGTTGAAACATTGGTTTTGCCAATTTCGCGAATATTCATACTTATCAGACAACTAAATTTTATAATATTGCTTAGGTTGTCGTGTGTATACTCAAAACAGTGAAAATCCGGTAGAATCACACGTTTACGTCAAATAGCTATCATTGTTTCATTATAGCTCAAATTCAAGTGCACCACTATATTATTTCTATTATATTGTTAATTTGGTATTAATGCCTATTTCTAAAAATCCATATTAGAATTAAAGTTAGGTATCAGAAAAAAACTGAATATTTACACCAGAGAAAAAAATCACACATCAAGGTTACCATGGCACATAACATATGCTTCTGATAGGTCAAAATTTAGATATTTTCTAACTAAGCTGAAAATTGTTATATAAAAGATAATGTTCAGTGGTTACACAATAAAAGTAGTTTTCAAGACAGCACAATTCATTTGGTTGCCACGCAGTTGAAGATAGACTTTTGTAGCGGGATTGGACTGGATCGATCATCGGTAACCAGGTAGTTCAGTCGGTAGAGCACTCGGCTAGTACTCGGAGGGTACCTGGTTCGAATCCCAGTCTGGCCACTACCTCTCCTATTACACTTATTATATAAACGAAATATTTGTGAGTCAGATATTCGCTTACGTTTTGAATTAGAATATAATACTTATTTTTTTTTCAATATCAATTGCGTGTTTTTCAACTTGAATGTCCGATTTTAAGTTGTACATGTACATACTTAGTACTGTACATTACCGATCTAGGAAAAAAACTATTGCTTTGATAAATCAAAGAACAAAAAGCAAATGTCAGTATTGATTCTACGTTTTTAGCTTTTGTAGATATTATCAAAGTCATTTATTTTATATCGTTACATTGCTTTGTTTTCACAGAAAGTTAACAGTAAAAAAATATAACGTCAACTTATTTTAAAGTTTTTCATTAAACAATGTTTTTTCCTTATAATCATCCACACTGCTACCATCATTGTCATTTTCCAGATCTTCAACCTTTAAATACAAAACTTCATAGTATTTCCATCCAACCTACTGTAAAATACATGTAACGTAAGGTACTTTCACTACTTTGATGTTTGAGTCTTGTCACAGAGTTGTTTCCCTTTGAGCACCTGTTCCTGAAACACAAAGTTTTCGTGTGAACATTGCATTGACTACGCAACAAACATCCTGCCTTTAATAACAATAAAAAATAATAAATTTGGTTAAATGAAATATTTAATTTTGCAGGTCTTCTGATAATATTACATTCCAGTATTTTCGCTTCACATCATTGGAACTCTCTACGAATAGGAGGTAAATAAAACTTAGCAACACAGAAACAAAAATGGCGACAGTGTGAAAGTGGTACACTTATGCGCAAAAGACGTACGTGTTTAACACTAAAACGCTGAAGAACTATTCGTCACAAGTAAGTATTTTAAAACAGCAACATTTTATTAGATCGGCAATTCACTGGTTAGCCTAATGGCCTTCTACTTCATGTTCTACAAGAACGAAAAAAATCATAAAATAGAAAATCTAGGCCTACTTGCTGCACTCCGTTCCCGACAGGTTACTGTAAAGTCAAATTTCAGAAAATTTTGCAAGCTTCTAATCCTATGTAATATTTTCTTATTGACAGTCTATTCTAATTTCTAGGTTCAACTTTGCTATTAATTAGAGAAGTAACATGTTACATCAGTTTCCTTGTACGCTATCACTAGCAGCTGCGCTCACCGACTACTGTAGGTTTACTATTTCGTACATACTGAGTCAGTACGTACCATCTTGGACAGACATAATTCCTTAGTGTTAACACACTATTCTGGTCTACTCCAACAATGTTAGAGGTTTAACATGACAAGATACTTTTGAAACATTCCGTTGTACTTCACTGATACTTCGCTGATGGTGGCCTCGTTAAAGCATAAACATCTATTGAGAGGCATTGATGATGTATTGAATCTTTGTGGCGATAGTTGTTTTTTCCCCCTCCTTCACCGACTTTTGAGTTCAGGCTACCGTTTCTTATAATGTTATTTACAAGTATTCAGAAGTATCACTATTAACAAATTACAAAAAATATATCTATATATTCCAGTCATATTAAAGGACTGAAAATAAGAATCATATTGAAATATCGATGTCAAATAAATGGAGGGTACCTTAAGGCTAGTTTTTAGAATTGGTCTATAGACTGTATAGATGTATAATAAAGTCAATTTCCTTAGATCAAATCTATCTTAAATAGTTATACTATAGGCCTCACTATGGATGTTCACTTAGGACAAACTGGTTGTTGTTCTTCCAGTATTTATTTAGCTGATTCTTAAAGCTGTTGATTTCTTGGCATTGACTACCTCGTTTGGTAATGCATTCCAGTGGTTGATGACTCTATTGGAGAAGGCATTTTTTTGTAGTATTTAGCCTGACCTGTCTCTTGTGCAGTTTGTGGGTATTTCCTCAAGTTGACTGGTATGGTCAACTACTAAACATTGTGGCCGAGACTATTTTATCGTGTTTATTGATAATCTAGTATAGTTGAATCAAATCACAACGTTTATGTCTATACTCCAGTTTCGGGAGACCCAGTGTTCTTAGTCTGTCTTCATAGGACAAGTCTTTGATAGTTTCAATCCTCTTTGTAGCTCTACGTTGAACGCTTTTGATTTTGATGATATCTTTTTGTAGGAATGGTGACCAGATGGTAGTGGCATATTCTAGGTGCAGTCGTACCAGGGATTTGTAGAGAGTTCTGAATATGTACTGGTCCATGTATGTAAATGTCTTAAAAATGACTCCCATGATATGATTACCTTTTTGTGCTGCTATGTTAGCTTGTTCTGAAAAGTTCAGCTTCTCATCTATGGTCATACCTATAGATCCTTCTCTGTTGAAACTTTCTGGATAATTATGTTTGAGAATTCGTCCTGGATATTGTATTGTGATGTTTTCTCGTTGTTTTCAATCTCTCTATGTTTACACTTGGTAAGATTGAGAGTCATCAGCTAGTTCTCTGCCCACTTTACCATTTTATCTATGCTATTCTGTAGTTCTTGTCTGCTACCTGGAGTAGATTTTTTTGTATAGTTTGGTGTCGTCAGCAAACATTTTAACAAGGCATGGCACAGCTTCTGGAATATCATTTACATATATCAGAAACAGTACTGGTCCCAGAACACTTCCTTGGAGAACTCCACTTGTTACTGGTAGACTCTGGTAACATGTTCCGTTGACAATTACTCGCTGTTCCATGTCCGTGAGAAAATTTCTGATCCATCGGAGTTTTCTCCCTTTAATGCCATATTGTTCCAGTTTGTGTAGCAATAAGCTGTGACATACTTTGTCAACGCCTTACTGAAGTCCAGGTATATCACGTCAGTATTGAGGCCTTCGTCCATTGATATTGTCCAGGCATTCCAGTAGTTGGGTGGTGCATGAATGTCCCTGTCTGAATCCGTGTTGCTCTTTTGCGAATAGGTTGCTGTTATCGATATGTTTGACGATTTCGTCTCTCATGAGCTCACTATTCTTTGTAAAATCTTGCTAGGTACTGTGGTAAGGCTGATTGGTCTGTAGTTACTAGGGTCTTTTTACCTGGCATACAGAGTGTCCCTTATTGGATTGTTTTAATGAATATACTAGTTAGAAATCTTGTTATTTCATTAACTGTTTTCGCCGATAGCATTGGATGGATATTATCAGGACCTGGTGACTTGTTAGGGTTGATTTTGTTGATGTTTTTTTCAACTTGTGTGTCAGTCACAGTAACTGTCTCAAGGGGTTCAGCATAGTTTCTGGTTTGAAGGTGTGGTCTTTCAGTGATTCTTTCCTCTGCAGTAAACACACTGGCGAAGTATATATTCATGGTATTGGCTATTTCTTCGGAGGTCGATGTTAGCTCTTCTGATGGCTTTGTAACATTTCCAATTGTTGTAGCTGTGTCGGTTTTAGTTCGAACATATTTCCAGAAAAGCTTAGGATTGGTTTTCATTTTGTCAGCCAAGTCTTTTTTGTAGTGGTATTTTTGAATGCCTCAGAGTCTGTATAGCTCGGTTCCTAGCCATTTTATATTCAGCAGAATTGTGAGCAGAATTACAGTGTAGGTATTTGGACCAGCATTTCCATTTCCGTCTGATTGCATGATTTGGGGCCGAAATTTGGCCCCATTCCCCATGGCATTAAAGCCTCTAAATTTTTCCCAATTGAAGCCTTAAATTTCCCAAAATCAAAGTTTCTTGATGACTTTCCATGTAATGCGTGAACTTAGTTGGCTAAGGCTTAATTATTTCTGAATTGGCTTCAGAAAAGGACATAAGCTACACTGGAAATAAAAAATCTTATTCGTTATGCTTTATTTCCTATTTAATAATTTTCCCTAAATCTTGGTTTTGTCGTACATTTTCCCAAATTCAAATCCAGGGGGCCACTCCCAAAGCAGTGAGAAAAAGCTCTGATGTTATATCTGTTAGAGCTATAAATATTGATATTTTTGCATTTTTCCTTCCGCCTTCATCTGATATCGGAAACTGCATCAAAGAGCCTTCGGAAATGAGAGTCGACAGTCAGCAAAATAATGTCTAATTAAAAACTGCTGACCACTCAACTCTCATGTTATGGGAGTATATTCTGGACATTTATGTTGGATGAAGATTGTTCTGTCAGTGAAAAATAATTTTGTTGATTGTGTGTGATAACCATCCTGTCAATTGAGTGTCCTGACTAAGAGTATCTGTTGGAATAACTATGGCTCTACCGACTGAACCAAACAAGCAGGCTCTGTCAACTGAGTGACAGTGACCATATACGGTATACTGTATACAAGCGCCCAAGGGCGTATACAAATTGAAAAGAATGAAAAGGTGCTAATAGAACGAAATTGTATTGCTTGTTTGTTTGTTTGTTTAATTAATTAACGTCCTATTAACAGCTATGGTCATGTAAGGACGGCCTCCCATGTATGTGGTGTGTTGCGTGTATGTTGTGCGAGGTGCATGTTTTTGGAGACTGCGTTATATTCATGTTGTGTCTTCTTGTATATTGGAACTGTTGCCCTTTTTATAGTGCTATATCACTGAAGTATGCGGCCGAAGACACTGAGCAACACACCCCACCCGGTCACATTATACTGACAACGGGCGAACCAGTCGTCCCACTCCCCGTATGCTGAGCGGTAAGCAAGAGCAGAAACTACTATTTTTATAGACTCTGGTGTGTCTCGTCCAGGGGACAGAACCCAGATCCTTCCTCACAGTGGCAAACCTCAACTCAAGACCAATAGTAAGGCGGTGCCATGGGAGGCATTAGGAAAGATAAATTCAGTTAGGAAGAAGAGAAAAGTTAAGATCCTAAATTTAGTCGCCTTATACGATCATGCAATAGGGGCAGGCAGCAGGTACTATTCTAACGCACTTCCTGCAGGGCAGAATTGTATTACAAATCTATACAATTGTATTGTAAATCTATACATTTTTATGTAGTTTTGGTCTTGATTTATGCCAGGGCAATTGAAATCTAGGCCTCAAATGGGGGGAGGGGCGCTTATAGGGACATGAGCGCTTATTAGGTCGAATACGGTACTAATATTTAATACTTTATACATGTCACACCAATCTGCTCCTTATACAATAGGGATATACTTAACCCAGCATAATTTTAACCATTCTATTTTTCACAGGCCATGAAGACACAACCAGTACAGAGAGGGGAGGAACCCCCTATGTTCCTACAGCGCCCTTCCACTGGAAAGTCACAAGATGTACGTCACATACTTGCCAAGACATTTAGGGAAATTTACACTCGTGATGCTATTAGTGCTGACACTGTAGCAAACCTTGGTGTCTCTAAACATGGGGATGATCCTTATCATGAACGCTATGTTGAAGCTCTGCAGAAGGTAAGCATACAAATATTTTGGCAGATTTTTTCTAAATAATGTTACTCTATAGTTAAATTTCATTATTTACTTTTTATTAACTTATATTATGATCATACATTTTGAAAAAAATTGTGACATTAAATTTTGTGAATTTTGGTGAATCCTCAAATTTAATGAAATTAAGACCATTGCAAATATTAGTATGTATACATTAATGAATAAAGGTTCTATTTTCAGCTGAACATCACTAATTTATACCCAGTTATTCTCATCTCGCTGAATATTCAATTAGTGCAGTCATATTTTAATAGAAAGTATCTTTTTATTCTCTGTAACAGGTATTTGAAGAGCGGCAGAAGCGTTTAGAAGAGGCTGCTAAACTTGAACGCCACATCATGCAAGCGCAGGCCAGGGCTATGTCAGCAGATGAGCGTCAGCTGAATCGAGTAACACAAAGTTGTGATAACTACTCAGAGCTTGGTCTGCCTCCAGGTATGTTAGCTTCCAGCTACTACCAAAGCATTACATAGTTGTAACTTTCAAAAGATAAAGTTTAATTTCATCACATTGAAAATTTGAAATTTGTCTATACATGCAGCTTTGATATTATGGATCAAATTTTTGTAATCTATCAAATGTCATGAAAATATTCATTGTCGGAGACCAAGGGTGTTCTTTAAGTGTAGTATAGCATAGTGCAATCAACCATAGGTCTCCGGCAATGGAAAAATTGTCCTTACAATAAAACATGAATACAGAAATTCTGTTAGATACTAGAAGTAAATATACTTACTGTATTTTGAATCCATGATCTTCCTGGTCATCTAAATTTAACCTTGAGTTAATCAAGTGAGATCTCTAAGTGATATTAGTATTCCAGCCTCCCTACGAGATTTTTTAATGCAGTTATTATTCCTAGCATTATCATAACACCTTGATAACAAATAAAAACATTGCCAACTGTTTTGCCAGGTCGCTCCCACTTCCGTTCCTGCATCGACTCCGATTTACTGAAGAAACACAAACTGCTTTCCCCTGAGGACTATGCTACCGAGGAACAGATGACTGTCCCTGTGCCACATGGTGGGTAAAACGTGGATAAAACAAACTGGTTTGGACAAATTTACTGTAAAACTTTTCTTTAGAGACCATGCAAGATACCAAGAGAAAACTTATTAATATATACATGTAGTTAAATGGCCTCTATAGTCTAAACACAGGTCAAAATGTGTTAAAACTGACTGTTTAGGACCCATAGAAAGTTGCCTTATTATTATATAACTCCTTCTATACTGATGTTGACTATAGTCAGCGGTCGATGTTGTTGACAGATTTGTTGTTGAACTCTGTTTCTACCCAAGTCACTATTTTAGAAACAAAATAACATGTAATGAAATTGAAATGACATTGGCAAACTTCCTGTATTTTGAATTTTAAAGATACTCCACCGTTGACAGAGCATAAATGATATCCATCACTTGAACACTAATTGGTGTTTAATCGTGTATATATATGTCTAATTAACCAAAGGCAAAAATTATATAGAATAATTTATTTTGCCTTTGGTCCATGCGCAATCAGTACTTCATTCCATATAAGATATAGTGCCACAGAATTTTTTCGGGATGCAATTAAATATTTTTGGTAATTTTAACTTGAAGTAAAATGAGAAGCTCAAACTTTTCAATGGTGGTAATGGTGTAAAGTAAGTAACTTTTGTAACTGATAAAAAGTACTAAATCGTCTGCTCCTGTTTTTGATATTAAAGAAATGTCATTTGTCAGCGGTGGAGCATCTTTAAAGTTTATTGGAGTTTAATTGTTATAAACTACAAAGAATTATATTTTTTCCTGATCAGGTCCAAAGGTGCCTAGTTATGCACGTGAGACAGTGTCCTCACAACAACGGACTCGCCCTGTTGACCAAACAGAAGAAACTCCACAGCCTGCTGTATTCCACAGCCGGAGTGACCTTGTACACCAAAGCTATGTGTCAGACAGTATCAATGTGGAACAAGAAATTCTGGAGTCCGAGCCTGCTTCGTCCGAGACAGAATCGGTCAGTAGAGCTCCTAATCCTTCCATATTGTACTTGTTAATGGATAATGTAAATCAACTCTCTTTAACATGCAATTTACTTTGTGAATTTCCTATCAAAATCAATTAGCAAAAGTTTATCTTTGTGAATTGATATCTCTATTATTTATATTCATAAGAATTTTAATTTAATTTTTAAATCCTCAAATGTTGACCTTCACAAATTTGTTTTGGAAATTGCATTTATACAAAGATTGAAATTTTGAACATGAAATGTTAGAGATCACTTATTGGTCTATCTCTAAAGCTCATTATTTAGCTTAGAGCTTAGATATTGAGTTTAGAGTTAAAATATTGAGCTTAATGATCATGACGTGTTAGATGATTTTTGCCTTTTCTATTGCCTAATTAGGTGGTATTTCCAAAAAGAGGTGGTTGGAAAATCCATATGAGTGAGGCACAGCGCGAGGTTGATAGAAAAGATCTGGCTAATCTTCAGGCTCGCGTGAATTACGTTCGTAATCCGAGATTTGTTCCTCCATCAGCTTTGCCTGGTGGCAGGTCCCTGATAATGCCTGGCCGTCCTAAACCAAAAGAAATTGGTATACAGGCTAAACCTGATACGAGCAAGTAAGTACAAATTACAAATACTTGTAGAACTTAAAAAATGGCGAAGTGTATTCTCAAAGTTTATTATTTTAGATTTTATCAAGCAGTATAAAATATTCACAACTTTGTCACAAGACTTCTATGTGAAACCATAATTTTAAGAAAAATTATCAATATTTAACAATTATGGGCCTTTGTTGAGGTTAATATGTTGTTACATCTCTCTGGTAGAACTACCAAATGGTCAAGGGTATATATTCTCAGATATCATTATTTTAAATTCTTTCAAATACCGTGTGTAGTTTAACACTATACTAACCAAATCAATGGTTGTTATAGTTATCAAATATATAAGTACCTATATGTAAACCACTCTCTTTAGGAATTCAGCAAATTGTATAGATTTCACAAATCTGATATGTTTTAACAAGACTAGATAGAAACATTGCCATTAAAAAAATCCTGATTTCATTTCAGACCTAAGGAGCTGTCCGTTGTATTTCTAGTATCACCACCTATCGTGAAATTTTCGGACTACAAAGTTGGTCAAGTATATGAGGTAATTTTTGATGGATTCGATTTTGGAATCAAAGTAGCTGATCAATCTGTTATCTACAATAATCTACAATTCTTGTCTTTTTTTATCAAATATTCTTTGCCTTTATTGAAGTCCTCCAATGAAACAAAATGTAATAAAACTAATTTATTTGGCCTGTGATGAACAAAGACAAAAAAAATTGTTTTCTAAAGTTTTACATGAAATAATGACAGATGTTAACTAGAATTAAGGTAAAAAATGTTAAAAGCTGAAGTGCTGGGTAAAGTTTTATTTTAGCCAATTTCAATGCATTTGTGAACATTTGTGAACCAGTAGAGATTAAAGCCATCACTTGTTTGTGTGTTTGCTAGTTGACCTTAGAGCTGAAGAACATCTCCTCTGTGATGAGACAGTGTACTGTTCTACCACCAACAACTCCATTCTTCTCTGTTGGACTTGGTAAGTTCCTAACCCCTGTGATATTACGACTCCATATATTTACCATGTCCCCGTGTCTCCATGCCTTGCATAAAGCCATACATATTTTTTGATATTATGTCTTAACAAAGTACCAGATAAATAAATTAACCATGCCTAAACAGATATTTCAGGCAATGGTAATATTACGCCATTGCCAATATTAACAATAATTTTGAAAGTAACGCAATTAAGAATAATTTTGAAAGTAACGTAATAAAAGATGTCCACACCACAAAATTAATCAGAATAATCATTAAAAGAAAAGGTAAAAAGTACACAATATGTTAAAAAAAAAGCTTTTTGAGAGTAGATTTATTGGCTCTTGAAATATCCAGTTGAGTGATGCAGGTCATTTGGGCCTCTTGTTGTTTTGTAGGTCAGTTCCCTGGAGAGCATGGCCTGGTAGCTCCAGGAATGAGCTGTCACTATGCTATCAGGTTTGCACCAGACGCATTGAGAGACTTTGATGATGAGATCAAGATCCAGACTCAATCATCAAACATTGTCAGTGTCCCACTTCAGGGTCGAAGGCCACCTCCAAAAATAACACGTAAGTATTTCTAAAATTGTTTGATCAGCATCCCTCTTCAAGGTCAAAGGCCATCTTTAAAGATAATATGTAATTCATGTATTACCCGCGACGATACTTTGGTGTTAATTTCACTTTAAAGTTTTGCGTTTAGCTCTATTTCTCAAAAAGTTTAAGTCCAATCCTAACCAAACTTTGAACATAGCTGAAGGACATCATTATGGTGGGATGAAGAGGCTGTGAAACTTAATGATGCCAATTTATACTTAGCTTTTTTTTTTTTTTTTAAATATTCTGTTATAGTTATGTAATAAATCAACAATGTGTACTTATGATTACGCATAATTCTTGTTCTGAATTTGGCTCTGTTATCCAGCAGTTGTTTGGGAATAGATAACATTGTCTTTACTAGTGTAGAAAAAGGCAGTTCTCACACACTGCACAATAATGCGTCATGATGATATTTAATCATTTTTTGTTCAAATATGTAATAAAAATAATAAAAATAGGTTCCTCCTAACTATCTGTCAGCTCCCCTCTTACATGTGCTATTTGACTTTGTGGTTGCAGTACCCCCTGTCCTCGATGTTGGATTCTGCCTAGTTGGAGGGTACCATGTGGTCCAGTTTATTGTGAAGAATACTGGTGGGAATGGAAGGTTCTGTATCATGCCTAGGTCCTCCTGGCCAGCCACAAATTTCAAGGTTAGATTTAACTTATTGACCATAATATTACTTTAATATATGGTATAAATGTTTAAAATTCTTTTAATTCTCTTTCAAGTTAGCCATGATTTTAACATATTTGACCCAAATAAGCACCAAGGGTGTTAAATAATTGAAACAAATAAGAAAGGGATCTTTTAAAACATTCTTGGGTGATCTTTATATACACGTTTAATTCTCTACACTAAGACTATTTTATCTGTATGTAAATGGCAGTTACAGATTTGTATGTTGATGTTTTGATTTCATATTTCAACAGTCCGTTGTTAGGAATGGAAGTGTCATCATTCAGCCGTTTGAAGTCCGCCCGTCTGTCCTTGAGTTGATGAAGGGGGAGAGTGGAGTGATAGAGATTATTTTCACACCTCCTTCTGTGAAGAGCTACACCCAGGACATAACTCTTGTCTGTGATAATTGTCACGTCAAACACTTCACCATCAAAGGTAAATTAGGAGTTATATACTGTAAACCGACCTATTTTTGTGTGCGATTAATTTTTGCAGACTTTACAGGCAATAAGAAATCATGAAAATAAATATCTGCGAAACTGTTTCAATACAGGCAAAGTAAGGCTTCTGAAGTCTAGAACCCGAATTGAAACTGAAGTTTTAAACGTGAAATTAAGTTGCCGCGAAAATAATTTGTTTTTTTGTCTCATCTCTCAGTGTTTATATAGAAATAGGTTACAGTACTAACATACATCAAATACTGAAAATCAGCTTTTGTTTGCGTACGATGTACTTATTTAATTTCACAATCCAAGTAAATTCATGAAAGTTTATCTCTGCGAATTATCATCTACATCATCATAGAAATTTAGATTTAATGTTTCAATCTGTGAATGTTATTAATCTTCACGAACTTGTTTTGATCTGAAAATTGTGATAATTTATTAGCTACAAAAGTGTGTTTTTCTAAGCTATGACCAGAAAAAACCAGAAAAATGTTAATTGCTGTGTTAATTACTATATAGGTATTGCTCAGAGGGCTAGTGTGGATCTCACAATGGTTGAAAGAGGAGAAGGAAATATCGCCCCCGGGGAGCTGACGGACAACACAGCTGAACATATGATAAGATTTGATGATCTTAATCCCTTCACATACACTGATCGTACCATTGCAGTAAAAAATTGCACGTATGTAAAATCTTTTACTTACATTTACCTCTGATCAAGTATACTTTATACCATCTGGTACTTTTAACAAAATTGTTTGAAAATGAAACTTCCAATGTTACAATTGCATATAGAGTTAGTAATGTTGCAAGTTCTTGAGATAATTTAAGCTTGATGATTTATTTATTATAAGTTTAATATTCATATAGATTAAACAATATATCAAATTGATTGTATACTTTAAGCTTATATATACATTCAGCGACAATTCAAGTTACTGTAATTCAACTTATATTTGCTGAATTGTAAGTGTATCATGAATATTCAAAATCTTGTAGCTAAATTTAACTTATTTCTACTAGTGCAATTACAGTATAACCTGCTTAATTGAATACCTCTATAAAGATCACATACTTAATAAGACTACTTCTCTAGGGTCCCAAATGACCAATTTCAACACATTTCAACCTGTTTAAAAGACCACCTGACTAGACAGACCATGTTTGATATGGCCTTTTGGTAGTTTTTATAGACAGGTTTGACTGTACCTCTTAGCTTAATTCAAAGTTCTTATGACTATTTTGATTAAACATTGACTACAACTTTGACAGAAATGTCCAAATGCCCTTCCAATGGGTGATTTACAAACCAGACATGAAGGAAGAAGAAATTGACGGCCAGAGAAAGATTGTGCGGGCTCCTGATGTTGATTCTGTGTTCAGTGTTCACCCGCCGTCAGGAAACTTACCTCCAGCCGGAGACATGGAATTCCGCATTACATTTGCACCACCACTGGTAATGTCATTTTCTATTACCCGGTAACTTTTCATTGATAAATGTAATTTTTCCAGAGCAAGAAATGTGATTGCAGTATGAAATATCCTGCTGTTATTGAAAACAAGCTTTGGGCTTTAGCAGTCTACCCTAAATTCAAAGACTGATCTCCCCCAAGAGGGTCCTGTTCCACTAGTGCAGTATATGCAGCTGAAAAAAAAGTTTTTAAAGATGTTTACAGTTGTTATGTTCGGTTTAAAATGCAATTGGAGCTATATTACAGCCATTTAATAGTAAGTTTGCATATTCATACTTTCCAGTGCAAGACTCATTTCAAATCTCTTTTCAAGTTCCTCCTCCCAAATAGGTTTAAGCTGAAACTTGCAGAAAATGATTCTAAGATAGTTCTGACCAAGTGTTGTTAATCTTTAGGTTGATGTGAAATCCATGAAAATGGTCACCACCTTAAAAAATAGTTTTAATGTCTTCTTGATCAGTTTCACCAAAAAAGATTTAGATCAATTGTTTAGTTGCTTGTTCCTAGGTTAACCAGTTCCATAGTGTGTTACACATGATGCTGAAACAAATTCCACAGTATGAGGATGGTGACTCCGCGAAACGTGACCGACGAGCTATTCGTGAGAAGTCGAATGTCAGTGACGAAGAGGATGATGAATCCACAGAAATCTTCCCTCCATCAAGTGGATGTAAGTGTTGCAACTTTTTGTCTTCCACCTGCAACCTTGAAATGTCATACAAAAGACACGTCACATAAGACTTTAAACCCTGCAAAATACCTAAAGATAAAAATGTTATCAGCAAGTATATAGACCTTCAAGGTCTAAAGTTTACAGTGTGATACATGTCACTTGACCTACCGTATTCGAACCAATAAGCACACAGGGTGATTAAAAATTGAAACAAATAAGAGCTAGGGAACTTAATAGTACCAATTTTGGACCAGGCCTCCATAAAACTAAAGTAAAAATAACAAAACTAATACAGTTTTTATATTTAATTCAATGTAAGTAAAATTGAAGCCAGAAAAGGTAGGGGGCGCTAATCGGAATAATAGGAGCACTTACGTTAAATTTAGTGACATATAAAGTTCTTTAAATTTGAATTTAGCTTTGTGCTTTTGTTAGTGAGGAGACTACAGGACCTGACAGCTATGGAGATAGAAGTGAAGGGAAACAGTGTACCACTAAATGTGGTGTTACATCCTTACGCTGTCTACGTCCCGGGACGCAGTCTGATGGAGACCACTGTTAAGAAGAGGGTTACGGTAGGTGCTAATTAAAATCAAGTTATAATTGGCTATGATTATGGTATGTAAGTGGTGTGTAAAGTGCAGGAACCTATATATATCATATGTTATAATTTGTTAGAGTAGCGATTAAAACCCTTTAATCTAAATTCAGTTTTTGTTGTGTATAAATCAAATGTTTTGAGTTATTTGTACTGTAGAATAAGATCAAAATGAGAAAAAGAAAATGATGATTTCATGTCCTTGTCTATCCTGTCTTTACTGTAAACCAACTGTCTTTTGCTTACGATTTACTTTTGCAAATTTCACGATTAAAGTGAATTCAAGAAAGTTTGTCTCTGCGAAAGTATGTATACCTTATTTATACTGAAAGGTAATTTCATTCAATATTTAAATACGGTAATGTTGATCTTAGTTAACATGATTTGACAGTGAAATTTAGTAGCCACAAAAGAAAGTTGGTATTTAATGTACCTAGATAATTTGATGGACCACTCATGAAATTAACTGTACTCTAACTGTTTTCTCTTAAAACTAATTATAGAAAAATAAATTGTATTTTTTTAATAAGAAAAAAGGGGAGTGGTGGGAGCTTTAGTTTTGTAATCGGAGAACATTGAAATTTGTTTAGATGGCCAACCACAGTCGGTCTACAATCACATTCCAATGGCAGCCGTACAGTGAGGGATATATACTGGAGATGGAGCCACCATTTGGTGAACTCGGTAAGCATCTCACATTCTCTTCTTCGCTCACTTGGAACAACTAAGTGTTGGTGCGCTTATGTTCCGGTGTGACGTCATTCATCTGTCCATCAAGATGTAGATGCCCAATAATAATCAGGATGTCTGTCTGTCCTTTCGTCTGCCCTTCCGTCTGTCGATCTGTCTGTTCGTTGATTATTTTCTTTTGTACAATTATAATGGAAGGAAGTGTTCTTCTCAAATTTGGTAGCTGTGCTCACTTTATGGATAGCATTTTGGATAATTTGCTAATGGAAGACACTAATTGCTAAAATAAAAATAATCATTTTAGCATTTTTTGCTATGTCATTTTTTTTGGCTGAAGAAAGAAAATAAATTTGTAATTTCATTTTTTTTTTCATTCCAAATACCTGAGCTATCAAATCAATATGATTCAAGATGGAATTCAAGTTCCTAAAAATTTGCCATTCCAAGTGTTACACTGAAAAAATAATGGCCTGGTTATGGCCTTGGGGAATAGGAAGAGATATGTGGAAGAGTATGAAAATATCATGTTCTTTTATTATTTTCTTAGTTTACTTTTAGCAATTAAAGCATTGAAAATTTTGCCCTAGGCGCTATTGTAGATATCGTCATTTTTGAAAGACCATGAAGTGACTTTGTTGGGCACTAGGTGTGTTCTGCTAAAACATTTCTTTTTTGCTAAAGAAAAAAAGGTTTTCGCAACTTTTGCTAAGGCGTTTTTTGATCTAGAGTTACCAGAGGATAGGATTATTTTCCCATGCACCTAAGTACCGTCCAACCTGTCTATAAAGATCACCTGGTATAATTTGACATAGAGATACTGTAGCATTGACTGTCACCAGTGTTTTCTATAGGAATTAACGTTATAACATTTATACCACAGATCCTGGGATGGCTATGGACCTTGAGCTTGGAATAACTGGAGCTACACCTGGTAAAATCAACCACACACTTTACTGTCACGTAATGAATATGGCGGAGCCCCTCCATCTCCATGTAGAGGCAGAGTTCAAGGTAAAGCAGCCAGGATGCTGAAATGCACTAAAACTCTTTTTGTTTGTCATTGACAGTCATGGGACTTTCTATTGTATTCACATAGTTGTACAGGCTCACTTGAATTCTTGTTTATGTACCATGGAAGTACTGAAGGGATCACTCTCAAATATTCATAGGTTCCCCTAGGGCCCTAGTTGTGCATATTGCAATTTTAG
This sequence comes from Argopecten irradians, assembly GCF_041381155.1. Lineage (NCBI taxonomy): Eukaryota > Metazoa > Mollusca > Bivalvia > Pectinida > Pectinidae > Argopecten > Argopecten irradians. Next base: position 29,716,646 of record NC_091140.1, on the reverse strand, counting down.
GACCATCAGTTAACAAGATGGCCGCCAGGCCGCCATCTGGATTTTGATAGTTAAATTTTGTTACCGCTATTTCTCAGAAAGTATTGAAGGGATCCCTCTCAAATTTCACATGTAGGTTCCCCTAGGGCCCTAGTTGTGCATATTGCATTTTAGGACCGATCGGTTAACAAAATGGCCGCCAGGCCGCCATCTTGGATTTTGATTGTTAAAGATTGTTACCGCTATTTCTCAGAAAGTACTGAAGGGATCTCTCTCAAATTTCACATTTAGGTTCCCCTAGGGCCCTTGTTGTGCATATTGCATTTAGGACCAATCGTCGCCAAGATGGCCGCCAGGCCGCCATCTTGGATTTTGATAGTTAAAGTTTGTTACCCGCTTTTTCTCAGAAAGTACTGAAGGGATCACTCTCAAATTTCACATGTAGGTTCCCCTAGGGCCCTAGTTGTGCATATTGCATTTTAGGACCGATCAGTTAACAAGATGGCCGCCAGGCCGCCATCTTGGATTTTGATAGTTAAATTTTGTTACCGCTATTTCTCAGAAAGTATTGAAGGGATCCCTCTCAAATTTCACATGTAGGTTCCCCTAGGGCCCTAGTTGTGCATATTGCATTTTAGGACCGATCGGTTAACAAAATGGCCGCCAGGCCGCCATCTTGGATTTTGATTGTTAAAGATTGTTACCGCTATTTCTCAGAAAGTACTGAAGGGATCTCTCCCAAATTTCACATTTAGGTTCCCCTAGGGCCCTTGTTGTGCATATTGCATTTTAGGACCAATCGTCCGACAAGATGGCCGCCAGGCCGCCCATCTTGGATTTTTGATAGTTAAAGTTTGTTACCGCTTTTTCTCAGAAAGTACTGAAGTGATCTCTCTCAAATTTCACATTGTAGGTTCCCCTAGGGCCCTTACCTAGTTGTGCATTATTGCATTTTAAGGATACCGATCGGTTAACAAAATGCCGCCTGTCCGGGCCGCTCTTGGATTTGATTGTTAAACGTTTGTTACCTGCTATTTTCTCAGAAAGTACTGAAGGGGATCTCGATCCCAAATTTCACCATGTAAAGTTCCCCTAGGGCCCTTGTTTGTTGCCTATTTGATTTTGGGACCGATCGGGTCCAACAACTGAAGGGATATTGTCTCAAATTTATGTGCAGGTTTACCCTTAGTGCCCTAATTGACATTTTGGGTCCGAACGGGTCAACATAGTATGGACGACAGGCCACCATTTTAGAATTTTGATAAATTGAAGTTTGTTACCGCTATTTCTCAGAAAGTACTCAAGTGATCTGTCTCAAATTTTATATGTAGGTAACTCTCTAGGACCTGGCAAATTGCAATATGTTGACTGATTTGGTCAACAACATTCTTTGATGTTGATTATTGAAGTTTGTCAGTGTTAATATATCTCAGAAAGTACTGAAAGGATCTTTTTCTCACAATTTCATGTGTAATTAAGTAGTAAAAAGTTGAAAATGCAGAGAAAAGATCCGTGCTTTCGAGTCAACATAGATCATTCTTTGGTGGGCAGCCAAGATCCCTCTGGGATCTCTTTCTATTGTATTCACATAGTTGTACAGGCTCACTTGAATTCTTGTTTATGTACCATGAAGAAAATCATCTCTTATGTTAAGTGTACAAGGGACATAACTTTGGACAGAGTGAAAAACATTTGTGTATAAGGGAGATAACTTTAGATAGTGAAAAACATTTTGTGTAAAAGGGAAATAACTTTACACAGACATTTTGTGTACAATGGATATACCTTTAGAAAAAGGGAAAATTTGTGTACAGGGGAGATGACTTTAGACAGAGAGAAAGACATTTTGTTTACAGGCGAATAACTTTAAACAAAGTGAAAACAAATTGTGTACAGGTGACAAAGTGAAAAAATAGTATACAAGAGATATAACTTTAGACAGAGAGAAAGGCCCATTTTGTGTACAGCGGAGAAAACTTAAAAAAAGTGTACAGGGGAGATGATTAAACAGCCACACATTTTGTTTCCAGGGTCCAGAACTTGTAATTGAAGAACCAGACGTGAGTTTTGGCCTTGTCTGTTTGGGGAATCAGGCCAGAAAGGAAATAACACTGACAAATCTCGCTCAGATTATTACCAAGTGGAGTATCCATGACAGTCCCGAATTCATCGACCTGCAAAACGGTGATGTTAGTGTTTTCCTCAGTCTTTTATTTCTGTACTTTTGTTAATAAAAGTCACTAGGGAATAGTATGTGCTATTTACACATAATTCATTGCTATAAAAAAGTTGAAATATTTCTAAAGGGTTGTTAGAGAAACTGATATCAATTTTGACCAAATTTAAGAACCTTGAAGAAAGAAAATGAAGGAGATGTTTTTACAAAGTTTTTTCAAACTAAACAAGCTTGCATATCTAATAAGCTGCATTTTATTCCATGTGTCAAATAGAAATTTGTTCCAATACTGAAAAGAATAACATAAGAGTAAAGTTTGATAAGATGGTGACCAATGCCATAACAGCATATATTCAAATGATTTAGTGAAATGAATAACTTAAATCAGTCAAATATCATATATATGTTCTTTTTACTTTGTAAACACTCTTAGGATCCCAGCGAGTTTGTTTTCACTCCGGAGAGCGGTGAGTTGTCTCCCCTTGAACAGAAGACTATATCAGTAGAGTTTCGACCTACAGCTGTGAAGACGATAAAGCGTGTGTTTACAGTGAATGTTGTGGATGGTAGTGAGTGGTAAGTGCTTTAAGGACTGATTCTGTCAAGATTCTTCTGAAAACAATATAAAAATCACTAGGTCTGTCATTAATTAAAAAACGAACGACTAGCTCCAACCAGTCATACCATATAAATGAGAATGACATTCTCTGTTCATCATGTCGCTGTCCATTTTCTGTCAACCTTTGCCACTAGTAACTAGTCAGAGACATTATATATATAACTATTGGATAATTCAGTACAAAAATCTGTTTTACTGTATACAGTGAAACCTGATTTTACCAACACTCTGAAGGAATGAGTAAATGTGTCAGATAAGACAGGTGTTGGTAATGTCATGATTGGTAATGACTGACCAAAATAAGTAAGTACATTTGTACAAGTACTGGATGTTTTAGTAATATTTGGGTGACAGCCGAGGTACGGAAGCCACAAGTCTGCCATATGTTTTGTTCATATATATAACTTTTGGATGTTTAGTAATATTGGAGTGACAGCGGAGGTAGAGAAGTCACAAGTCTGCCATATGTGTTGTTCATATATATAACTTTTGGATGTTTAAGTAATATTGGAGTGACAGCGGAGGTAGAGAAGTCACAAGTCTGCCATATGTGTTGTTCATATATATAACTTTTGGATGTCTTAGTAATATTGGAGTGACAGCAGGTAGAGAAGTCACAAGTCTGCCATATGTTTTGTTCATATATATAACTTTTGGATGTTTTAGTAATATTGGAGTGACAGCGGAGGTAGAGAAGTCACAAGTCTGCCATATGTGTTGTTCATATATATAACTTTTGGATGTTTTAGTAATATTGGGGTGACAGCTGAGGTACAGAAGCCACAGGTCTGTCTCGCGTCCTGTGAGGTGTGTATGGATGAAGTATACAAAGGTGTTCCCGTCCTGTGTCAGGCGACGATAATCAACCAGACTCTCATACCAGCCTCGTTCTCCTGGGGACAGGTACGTTGGATACTGTTTTCATTTATTTTTGAAGGGTTGATACTTTCGTGATTTTGTGATGTAAACATATAATTTTGGTCTGGGTAATATTTAGAATTTGTCGGATTATATACCAGGTACTCCTAATGCCAAATTGCAAAATTTTGATTAGCTAAAATGTAATTTTCTTAGTTTTTGGTCCAAATCGCGAAAAGTTTGACCCACAAAAATAATCTGCTATACAGTAAGGTTTTTTTTTTTAAAGAGAAGATTTGTAAAAAAAAAAAGATTTATGCAGACTTGAAAAGCTTTCCTTCTCTAATGGTGTTACATTTACATGGTTGTAACCGACCTATCTTAAGTTTTTTATACTTTTTAGACATGTATAACTGAGAGATATCAGGGATTCATTGTCGATATTTTAATTATAGATTCAGGGATCCCATGCTGAAGACTGTGTAGTGGAGCTTGATCCAATCTGTGGTGAACTTCAACCTCGGGAAGAGAGGACAATCGACATCCGATTTGTCGCCAACAGAGAGGTAACCATTCAGCTAGTATAGGATACAGCTTATAGCCTTCCAAACACATGCCTGTGTGTAAGTAGGCTAATCCGGAGTATGCTAGTTGCATATAAGTTACCATAGTCCAGTCTTAGATAGCCTTAAATGTTGAGAGGAAGATACACTGACAGTAAAAGGTTTATGACAGACCTTATTGAAACAAAAATTCTAACCATTATATATCACAGCTGTTTTTGTTTATTGTTGCCAGGGTGAGATATCGGATGTGAGAATTCCTTGTGAAGTCGGTGGGATGGAACAGCTGCTGTTTTTAGGCCTATTCTGTGACGCTAAAGGTCTGTCTGTGACCTACAAAACCTCCGCCCTGGGCCCACTTTCCAGGTAGGTCACTAGAACTAAGGGAGGCTACTCTAAAAAACATATGTATCTGTTTTAGTTAGAATTGCGGTTTCCAAAGTGACACAGCCTTTCCTAATGTTAATGTGATTTTTGTGTCATTTTCAGTGAGTTCTTTGATGATGTTTGTTTGGATTATGGAGAAAAGACAGACTTGGGCGACACACCGAAGGTCTTTTTACACATTCAGAACGAGTCTGGGATAACCGCTCAGTATAACCTCCAGATGGAACACTTCATGGCCAAACCCCCCACCCCTCCAGGGAACAAGGACCCTAATGTCTCCAAAAGGTAATTATCCCTACACCACATTATAACACACAGTCTATTCAAAACCAGTCACAAATAACAATCAGAGCAGATACCTATAATAGTAAAAAAAGTGTTTCAAAACTTTAGGGACCTATACAGCTGATCAGACTTTGTTTACCTTTCAGTAATATTTCCAATCTATTGTTTATGTCTATCTCTCTCTTGTCCACCTGTCTGTCTGGATGCTGGATTCCAGACAATAACTTGATAACAGATTATGAATTGAGTTGAATCTTCATTCGATGGGAACTTAAAAGACAACACAGCTTTGAGACTCAATTTGGGGTTAAAAGGTCAACAACCAAGATCACTGTTACTTAAAATAAATTTATTACACAGAAGTCAAATTTTGGTTTCAAGACAATATTTTAAGAAAAAACAGATTGATTTTTAGAAAAGTCTCACACATTATTATCTTTGATAAGAATTTCAAAAGTTGTAAGGTCAAGGTCAATGTCATTTCAAATTGCTATTTATAGAAAATTATTGCCAGCATATCAGTACTCTAATATTTGTTGACAGGGGGATGTTTTTCTTCAGCAATACTCAGAATGTTTGTTGACAGGGGGGATGTTTTTCTTCAGCATTACTCAGAATGTTTGTTGACAGGGGGATGTTTTTCTTCAGCATTATACTCAGAATGTTTGTTGACAGGGGGATGTTTTTCTTCAGCAATACTCAGAATGTTTGTTGACAGGGGGATGTTTTTCTTCAGCAATACTCAGAATGTTTGTTGACAGGGGGATGTTTTTCTTCAGCAATACTCAGAATGTGTGTTGACAGGGGGATGTTTTTCTTCAGCATTACTCAGAATGTTTGTTTTTTGTAGCCAACAGAGGAGACTGATGTTGGGTCGGACACCAAACCTGGCAGATCCACTTAGTAAGACTCAAGTAAAGGCACAACAAGGTACGGTTACTACTCCTCAATTTATACTGAATAACTGAATTGTTTCTCATTAGAACTACTTCCTTCTTGCATATTTCTCACTAGAACTATGTCCTGCATATGTGTTGCATGTATAGTTAACATGGTTATAACGAATCTCAGGGGACCAATGAAATCACTTCATTATAAGCATAATTTGTTATACACATATTACGGAATCTTACAGGAATTTTGACAGTGAATTAACCTCATGTTGTATAGATGAATATGTCTAAATATGAACTACAATTATTGTAATTATTAAGGAGATATTTAAATAATTATGAAATACAGAAAGTGACTCATCTTATGATTATAATGATTATTTTTTCAGATTTATGTAAAGCAATGCTTTCACTTGGACTTGGAGCCTCTTTTGTGCCTTCTCCAGCATCTGGGATCCTACAACCATTCGGAGAGCAGATTATAGAATTAGGGGCATACTCCGACATGTGGGGTCTCTATACTGATAATCTGATATGTAAGGTATGGTCACCAAAGGATTACTCCATCTTTCTCAGGCTGACAATACCTATTAATATTCAAAAGCTGTTTTATTTTAGGTACAGACATTACATCCAGCCCATATATGCAAACAAATCTTACATTCTGTGAATTAAACAACATTCTATTGCCTGCAATTTACTTTTGCGATCCAAGTAAATTCGTGAAAGTTTATCTCCACGAATTAACACCTACGTTATTGATACTGATTGGAATTTACAGACATATTTATAATGAAGGTGGGCTATTCAAATTGCCAAATAGATCTGAATAATACAGTTTTGGACTGATTGGTCAACAAGATGGCTGACCGACTGCCATCTTGAATTTTTATTGTTGAAGTTTGAAAAGCAGAGAAAAGATCCCTCTTTCATTTGTCCCTCTGGGATTTTTTGTTTTACTTCTGCAAATGTTGATGTTAGTGAACTACTTTTGGAATGGAAATCGTGTATGTTAGTATCCTCGAAAGAAATTTGGTTTTAAGTGTACATTTTTATCAGGAAAAATTACCGTTTTTAATAGTGAATGACCTGTCTATCATATCCTTTAGGTTGGAGACCTTGATGCTGTCACCATTCCAGTAAAGATGAATGTGGTGGGATGTCCACTTCGGTTCCAGATGACCGCTGCTAAGCCTGACCAAAAACCTATTGTCAGGTAAAGTATAGCTGAATTGATTTAACGATCAAAATCTCATAATAAGTAAAGATCAAGGTCACCATTACTATTTTTTAGAAAATTGCTGTCGCACGCATATGAGTTCCTTTCTGGATTGATTTCTACTGCACAGCTTTAGTTAAGGTTGTACCTAAATGTCCAGCATAGAAAATGAAAAGGATCCCAATTTTTTCTGAAAATGTGTTATACTTACATAGAGGGACTGCATTTTGTCTCAAAAGGACCTCATTTCTGCAATACCCACCACAAACCAAATTATCTATGTGTATGCGGTAGGAAAAAGTATGTAATTTATATAATCAATAGAATAAAATATTTTCTTCTAATTTTTTTACAGGTTTGGGACTCACATTTCTGGCGTAGCACCAACAAGTCGCACCATGAGAATCAACAACACAAGTCCCTTTGGTAATAAATTCATATATAAAGATCACTTAATCTACTCTTTAAAGATGCTCTACCGCTGTCAAATGGTAATTTTTCACTATCAAAATCAGGAGCAGACGATATAGTAATTGTCTTCAGTTACAAGTATTAATTACTTTATATTATTACCATCATTGAAAAGTTTGAGATTCTAATTTTACTTCAAGTTAGAAATATAAAAAAATTATTAATTGCATCCTGAAAAAATTCCGTGGCACGAAGTACTGATTGCTCATGCACCAAAGGCAAAATAAATGAATTTATCTTAAATGTATCTTTTTTTTAGGCATATATATATATACACGATTAAACACCAATTATTGTTCAAATGATGAATATCATTTATGCTCTGTTGGCGGTGGAGCATTTTTAATTATTTACATATCTACCTAACAAGTGAGAAAATGTCAATAGTAAGCATGATCTTTATCATTTCTATAGATCTAGTACATTGTATTGATGTAAAAACAATGAAAGGTAAATTAAAAAAAATAGATCTACTCTTTCTACCTTTAAATAAACTCACAAAATGTTGTTAATTTAAGTTAAGATTTCTATGATATCTTCATAGAATTTCCTCTCTATGATGACTTTGGCCTTCTTTCAGATATACGTTTGGACTGGCAGTTGTACAACCTGGAGGAGGGGGATACAAAATTACTGGACTTCATTGTTGGTTTCGGTGAAGCTTTCCCAAAACGAGATGAAAATGGCAAGGAAATAATCCCACCATGGAAAAGTAAGTAAATAAATAGCAGACAAAACTCTGGCCCTGATCCCATTGTAGCCACCACAACCGCCATCTTTTAAACACATTTTGAATTTTGAGTTGTTCCAGTGCAATCAAGCTGAAACTGGGATAATCCCGACCAAGTGGTGTTATTTTTTGGACTTATCTGAAATCCAAGATGGCCAAAATAGCTGACGTCGTAAGAATATATGTACATTCGGAACTTCTTTGCAAGTTCTACCAGTGTTATTTAGCTGAAAATAAATTGTTGGAAATGATTCTGGTCAAGTTTTAACTTTTGAGTCAGTCTTGCTGCCACAGACACCATTTTGAAAATCACATTTCTTCGTCAGTACTACTTGTGCTGAAAATCTGTATGAATGTAAATGAAAGGCAGCCCAAGTCTCTTTTGACACCTAAAAAACCGTTATGCCATCTGTGACTCCAAGATGGATGCCAAAGTCACCTTTTGAAAATTCAAATCGTTTGTCATGGCTGTTAGATGACTGTTAAGGCCATTTGGGCCTCTTGTTTACTATTTAGATATCTAAATGTCTGTTGATATGTGTCAGTGATTTAGAATTGTTTGTAGGCTTTAATTTCTGTTTTGTGCTTTGTCCTTCTTTAGATATACATGTATATCTGATTGTACTGATCAATTGAGAATTTCAATCTCTATGTGACCTTGTTCCTCTTTAGTTATATCTTATGATATTGTTACATTTAGAATATTGTTGGTAGATGTTTTTATGTTATTGTGACCTTATTCCTGTTTAGATGAGAAGCAGACTCCTGGTAAGAACTAAGACTGTTTATCATATTTTTTTTTTAAGACTCTTCCCAATTCACTGGTAACACTTGAGATTTGATTGAAATGTCTTCTTTCACTGCATGTTTCAAATTGCCTCCCTTTCCTGCATGTACTAAGAATTCTTGTTTGTATGTACATGTGTAACAATATTGTTGTCGCTCGTTATCTCACTGCAGGTTCTTAGAATTATCTCCCTTTATTTCACTGTGTTTAAATATTTTCAATTAATTGTCTCGCTTTACTTCACAGAATTTTCAATTATCATTTAATTGTCTCCCTGTATTTCCCAGTGACAGTATTTCAATGACAATTTACAGTGAATTGTTTCCCTTTATTTCACTGTGTATACAATTTACAATGAATTGCCTCCCCTTACTTCACTGAATTTTCTCTGAATTTTCATATAATCATCTCCTTTTATTTCTCTATGGCAGTATTCAAATAACAATTTATAGTGGGTTGTCTCCCTTTATTTCATTGTGTTTACAGTTTACAATGAATTATTTCCCTTTCTCACAGAATTTTCCATTCTCATTTCCAAGTTACAGGGGATTAAATTACATTTTACAGTGAATTTTCTCCCTTTATTTTGACGAGTTTAAATTTTACAATGAATTTTCTCCCTTTATTTTACTAAATTTACATTTTACAATAAATTGTCTCCTTTTATTTTACTGTGTTTTACATTTTCCAATGATTTGTCTTCCTATATTTTACTAAGTTAAAATTTTATATTAAATTATCTCCCTTTTTTATTACTGTGTTTATATTTTACAATGAATTGTCTCTCCTTACTTCACAGAGATTTTTTATTTTAATTATTTAATGGTCTCCCTTTCTTTTCCTGTGACAGTATTTAAATTACAATCTATAGTAGATTGTCTCCCATTATTTCTCTGTACAGTGTATTGTCGTTTAACTAGACAAATTTACTTTCACAATTAGCGTTGATAAGTGGCCGTTGTGACAATGATAACTAGTCATAATATGGAATAGCAGGTGATCGTAATACTGAATCAAGAGAAAAAAATCAGGACTTACAATAAGTGCCTGTAATAGTGGGATGGTCGTAATTTTGAGGTGGTCGTAAGGTGAGGTTTCACTTTACCCAGATAAAGTGTCTCCCTTTATTTCAGTGTATATTGTATCTGTATACAGAATTGTCTCCCTTTATTTCACAGTGTTTACTTGCTTATCATGTTTATAATAATTTTGTTTTATATTGAAAAAAAAAAACAACCTTTCATTGAATGGACAATATTTCATTGATAGCAGATTGAACTGTTTAATTTGAAGGTCTGTAAGGACATGATTGTAACCTACTGATTAAAAGTTGGATGAATCATGGATATTTGAGAAAACAAAAAACTACAAAATCTGAATTGGGTAAATGATGTATTGCTATTGGCATACAAGCTTTGAAGCATTCAAATTAAAGTATCTCAAGCATATTCATTTGATTGTTGTAATATTATTGCAGTTATGTCCCTTTGAACAATAGGTTAGTATGGTTGATTTTGATTGGTGTAAAATATGAACGGTGAGATGAACTGTAATTTTGAAGTTACATGCAGAATGATTGGTTAGAAAATATCATGTGGTATGTTTACAGTGCCCGAGATGCCAAAGAGGATGCCAACAGAGTATATACCAAATTCTCCGGACACTCTGCCGACACTCACAAGGGAGGCAACTCGAGTTATCAATACACCTGCTGCTATTACTGAAATTCCACAGGAACCTCTGATGAAATTCGCATCAGTCTTTGTTCGCTCTCATGAAGGTGTTCCCAACGAAGCTCCTTATAACATTAAAAACAAGCAAATGGTATGTTCATTGATATTTATTTTGACAGGTTCATTTATCAATTACAACACGCTTTTTTCTTAACTTATGTTGAAAATAGAGTGACACCTGACATATTCATACAAGAACCAGTTTGAATGTCATGAAAGAGAAGATTGTTATAACACATGTACATATTTTTACTGTGACAACCAACTTTTGAACTAATTTTTGTATGCAAATAGATATTGCATATTTTGCATTCAACCAAAAATCTTGAAAACAAAGATAAAGAAAAAAGAAAACTGACTACAATTACAATAGAGCTTAAAACTGTAAATCACAAAAATAAATCACAGCAAACAAAAGTCATAGACAAGAAAAAAGAAAAACCACATGTTCTTATGTCTTTCAGATAATTTCTGCTAGGGGAAATGCCAGTGTAAATGTAAGTTTTACCCCATCCCCAACGGGCCAGGTATCTGAAGAGAGGGACTGTACTGGATATGCTCTTGGCTACATGAGTCTGGTGAGTTCTGTTAGGAACAGGGTAAAGCATAAATCAGTGAAACAGTCAATTGTAGTACAATGTATTCATTATATGATATGATATCAGATTGAGTTTTAATTTGTACACTGTCTGTTTCAGACAAATGTTATTTCTATTCTATTGTCTTTCAGGATAAAAACTCTCACACTGAAAACAAAGTGAGCCGTCTCCAAGGTTATGAAATGTCGAGCCTGAGACTAGATATGACTGCTCACCTTAAACCTGCACTGTAAGTTAAAAAAACTTTTCAAAATTCTTAGTAATAATAAAGTTTACACAATCTATCAACTCATACCTAATATATGTGATGCTATCTTGGGAATAATAAGAATGCAAAGTCCTCTATGTATAGTAATTACCATGAGTCTGTCTGTCCATATATTTATTTGTTTCCAGAGATTTCCCAGAAAATCATTAAGGCTTCTTGTTTTGAAATTACCCATGGTAGTATCTGTTTAGGGGAAATTAAATATTTGATGCTGATCTCTGTTATAGTCTAAACATTGAGCCCACCGACGAGGAAGGCATGAGGTACAGAGCGGCCATGAGTGATCTCTTGTTAGAAGGAGGAAGGGTATGTACACAATTTTAAGATATAAATCTTTACGATATAAACTCTTTTAGGAGTAATAAAGGTTTTGTGTATTCATATAATACTTTTGAAAATAATTGAAGTCATCTTCTGCTAAAACCTTTTAGATGTAATTAGGATATGTGTCTTCATAGTCTCTTTTAGGAGTAAGTATGGAAACATCTCCGAACAATCCATTCTTAGGAAAAATTTACTAAAATTAAACTTACGGGCCTCTTGTGACCTTTTCCTCTTTCCTTTCATTCTTTTCCTAATGATCTTGAGTCATTCGACTTTGTGGCATTATTTTCCTTATCTTGTGACCTTTTGACCTTGTAACAATATTTTTGATATTGTGATCTTTGACCTTGTGACCATTCATTGCTTGCTCCTGTTTATGGACATCATTTGGGTATATTCTTGACTGATTCTCTGACCTTTTCACATTTTTTATTCCATTTGTGACCTTTCACCCATCGCCTTGTGACTATGACCTTCTAACTTTGAACTTTTTACCTTATATCCTTGTATTGTCAGACACTAGATGAGAGCTCGAAGGTCTGCAGTGCTGTCCTTGCCAACCACACAGAAACTCCATTGACCTTTAAACTGATAACTAAGCCTCCCTTTGTACTGGTGGAGTTGAATCCCTCCACAAACCGGGCTGGTGCCACCACTATCCAGGAGACAGAGATGCAGACACTGAGGCCCCAACACAACCTTTTGGTGAGTTTACACCTTAGCCAGATTGGATAGGTTAAAACAGGTTTCAAAAAGTTGATTATTTTCATTGTGGTTTACTTGCAATTCTATGTATCATGTCAGTACCGATTGCTCTTTTACATTTGTATTCATCAATTGCTGTTTTCTATTTGACTTTAAAGATCGTCATTAAAAGATAGTCATTATTGCACAGATTCCTGTTGTATAATTATGCACATAAATTAATCAAGGTCATAATTTTGGTATCTTTGAAATGTTCAAATGAATAAAAATTAACTAAAATCTTAAAATTATATCACCTTAAAAAGGGGCGAGGGGGACGCTGATAAATAGGTCAGAAATAGAAACGCTTTGAATTTAGTAATTTATTGCTCAATAACTTAGGTTTACAGGCCTGTGGGCCTCTTGTTACTTTATGATTTCTGTTCTGGCCCCATGGGCCTCTTGTGACTTTTATTAGTACTTACTGATACTTACTGAAGTTATTGTTTGCCCTTGTGACTTATGTACTCAATAACTGAAGTTAATGTTTGACTCCATGGGCCTCTTGTAAATTAAATCACTCACCACCAAGTTAGAACAGACAATAAAGATTAGCTTTTATATTTTGCAGGTGAAAGTTGCTTTCCAAACCTCTACCAATCTCCTGGATATGAGAGATGACTCTAAGGAGAATGAAAACTCTGAGACAAGCAATAGGGACCAGAAAATTGAGATTAGGGACAATCTGATTGTAGAGTTTAACAATTCAGCTGTTCAGGTAATATAGCTCTAAGGAGGATGAAAAAATAGCAAAATATATAGTACATAGCTTAATCCTAACGAAATATCAAGCACATAGCTTAATCATAGCAACATATCAAGTAAATAGCTTAATTATATCGAAATATCAAGTACATAGCTTAATCATGTACGATAAAAATCAAATAAATATTAAACATCGGTAGGTGGGTCCCACTTAGTCAAACAAGCTGAAGTTAGATGATATTGTAACCATTGTTGCTGAGAACGTCATGTGACTACCGTAACTACGTAACGTCTGTCCGAACTCTTCGGAAAACGGGTCATGAACTTTCCGACTTCCGTTCGGCAATAATCGTAACTTTTATGGCGACCAGTTTAAAATGAAAGCATGTTTACATGTATCGACTTTCAACAACTACTGTACCAAAGTTATTAAAAAAACATTATAAATATTCTTTAATATATCTTAATTTCAACTACATCTACAAAGATTTTGTGCAGTGTAGTCTACCTTTACTTTTATTTATATCATAAGTACATGATACAAGATATCAATGTTTTGTTATATATCTCTAATAAATCTAATTTTGTATAGTTCTTTTAGATGACAGATGCCAATCTCCATATGTAAAAACTATATCAATACATCTACACAAACTATACGTATCTTTGTTTCAACAGAAAGTGCCCCTACATGCCAGTCTGTCGGTACCCCAGATTACATTGTCCAAGGACGAGTTGGATTTCGGGACATGTTTGGTTGGACAACAGAGAGAATTACAGCTTCTGATCTCCAACATGGCCGCATCTCACAGTTACTGGACAGTAGAGACAGGTAGGTTTCTACATACCGTATTCGCCAATAAGTGCCCATGTCCCTATAAGCGCCCCTCCCCCTTTTGAGGCCTCAGTTTCAATTCCCTGGGTATAGATAAAGACCAAAACTGTATAGGTTTGCAATAATTTTTACTTACCAGTAGTCCTTGTCAATGTTTACATTTCTTATCTATCTTTATCTATATTTTCTCTCTCCTCCTTTAACTCTTTCCATACCGTATCCTAACCTTTTTTCTTTTTCAATTAATTTCCATAGTATGTTCGAATTTTCAATGCAGCGATATATGAAAAGTGGTTTAAATTCAATACAAGCATTCTGGATGCTATATAAATACTTTATTTTAACAAATTAATTTTTTCTTGTCAGAGGAATAAGAAAAAACAAACAAACTTTATCATTATCAACAAAATGGCGGTTTGAGGCACTTTTGCTTCGGATCGTATTATAAGTATAAACTTCAGAAAACTTTGATATAGTTTAATATAATTAAAAAAGTAATTTTTGTGTACATGGTTAGATAAAAATAAAATAAACACACAATAACCACACTGGTTTGCCGACATTTCCATGAAAATTCCTGGGAGCCATGCTAATAACTACTTACGGTATAGAATTTGGAATGAATACAAAATACGGAAAGAGTTAAACGGCTGCTTTGAATGATTACATCTGTCATTCTTTCAGCCTTAGACCAAAGCCTATTTAATTAAATATTTTGTGGAATTTGAGTATGAATCTGAACTTACACCTATAGCTTATAATTGATGTTAGTGGAGCCTTCTCTGTATCATTATTGACAGTGAAATCTACAGCAAGACATATCTCTCTGAATGATGTTTTATCCTTTTTACAGAATCCATGTCCCCTGGTTGCACTGCCAGTACATTTGTGATAACACCGAACTGTGGACAGCTAGAGGCGCACATCACCCATATCAGTGATAGCAAGTGTTTGCTACGTGTCTTCTTCACTGCCAAGTAAGTACTGATCAGTGATAACAAGTGTTTGTTACGTGTCTTCTTCACTGCCAAGTAAGTACTGATCAGTGATAACAAGTGTTTGTTACGCGTCTTCTTCACTGCCAAGTAAGTACTGATCAGTGATAACAAGTGTTTGTTACGTGTCTTCTTCACTGCCAAGTAAGTACTGATCAGTGATAGCAAGTGTTTGTTACGTGTCTTCTTCACTGCCAAGTAAGTACTGATCAGTGATAGCAAGTGTTTGTTACGTGTCTTCTTCACTGCCAAGTCAGTACTGATCAGTGATAGCAAGTGTTTGTTACGTGTCTTCTTCACTGCCAAGTAAGTACTGATCAGTGATAGCAAGTGTTTGTTACGTGTCTTCTTCACTGCCAAGTCAGTACTGATCAGTGATAACAAGTGTTTGTTACGGTCTTCTTCACTGCCAAGTAAGTACTGATCAGTGATAACAAGTGTTTGTTACGTGTCTTCTTCACTGCCAAGTAAGTACTGATCAGTGATAGCAAGTGTTTGTTACGGTCTTCTTATGCCAAGTATCACAGTTTGTCTTCTCACTGCCAAGTAAGTACTGATATCAGTGATAACAAGTGTTTGTTACGTGTCTTCTTCACTGCCAAGTAAGTACTGATCAGTGATAACAAGTGTTTGTTACGTGTCTTCTTCACTGCCAAGTAAGTACTGATCAGTGATAGCAAGTGTTTGTTACGTGTCTTCTTCACTGCCAAGTAAGTACTGATCAGTGATAGCAAGTGTTTGTTACGTGTCTTCTTCACTGCCAAGTAAGTACTGATCAGTGATAGCAAGTGTTTGTTACGCGTCTTCTTCACTGCCAAGTAAGTACTGATCAGTGATAGCAAGTGTTTGTTACGTGTCTTCTTCACTGCCAAGTAAGTACTGATCAGTGATAACAAGTGTTTGTTACGTGTCTTCTTCACTGCCAAGTAAGTACTGATCAGTGATAGCAAATGTTTGTTACGTGTCTTCTTCACTGCCAAGTAAGTACTGATCAGTGATAGCAAATGTTTGTTACGTGTCTTCTTCACTGCCAAGTAAGTACTGATCAGTGATAACAAGTGTTTGTTACGTGTCTTCTTCACTGCCAAGTAAGTACTGATCAGTGATAACAAGTGTTTGTTACGTGTCTTCTTCACTGCCAAGTAAGTACTGATCAGTGATAGCAAGTGTTTGTTACGTGTCTTCTTCACTGCCAAGTAAGTACTGATCAGTGATAGCAAGTGTTTGTTACGTGTCTTCTTCACTGCCAAGTAAGTACTGATCAGTGATAACAAGTGTTTGTTACGTGTCTTCTTCACTGCCAAGTAAGTACTGATCAGTGATAACAAGTGTTTGTTACGTGTCTTCTTCACTGCCAAGTAAGTACTGATCAGTGATAACAAGTGTTTGTTACGTGTCTTCTTCACTGCCAAGTAAGTACTGATCAGTGATAGCAAGTGTTTGTTACGTGTCTTCTTCACTGCCAAGTAAGTACTGATCAGTGATAGCAAGTGTTTGTTACGTGTCTTCTTCACTGCCAAGTAAGTACTGATCAGTGATAACAAGTGTTTGTTACGTGTCTTCTTCACTGCCAAGTAAGTACTGATCAGTGATAGCAAGTGTTTGTTACGTGTCTTCTTCACTGCCAAGTAAGTACTGATCAGTGATAGCAAGTGTTTGTTACGTGTCTTCTTCACTGCCAAGTAAGTACTGATCAGTGATAGCAAGTGTTTGTTACGTGTCTTCTTCACTGCCAAGTAAGTACTGATCAGTGATAGCAAGTGTTTGTTACGTGTCTTCTTCACTGCCAAGTAAGTACTGATCAGTGATAACAAGTGTTTGTTACGTGTCTTCTTCACTGCCAAGTAAGTACTGATCAGTGATAACAAGTGTTTGTTACGTGTCTTCTTCACTGCCAAGTAAGTACTGATCAGTGATAACAAGTGTTTGTTACGTGTCTTCTTCACTGCCAAGTAAGTACTGATCAGTGATAGCAAGTGTTTGTTACGTGTCTTCTTCACTGCCAAGTAAGTACTGATCAGTGATAACAAGTGTTTGTTACGTGTCTTCTTCACTGCCAAGTAAGTACTGATCAGTGATAGCAAGTGTTTGTTACGTGTCTTCTTCACTGCCAAGTAAGTACTGATCAGTGATAGCAAGTGTTTGTTACGTGTCTTCTTCACTGCCAAGTAAGTACTGATCAGTGATAACAAGTGTTTGTTACGTGTCTTCTTCACTGCCAAGTAAGTACTGATCAGTGATAGCAAGTGTTTGTTACGTGTCTTCTTCACTGCCAAGTAAGTACTGATCAGTGATAGCAAGTGTTTGTTACGTGTCTTCTTCACTGCCAAGTAAGTACTGATCAGTGATAACAAGTGTTTGTTACGTGTCTTCTTCACTGCCAAGTAAGTACTGATCAGTGATAGCAAGTGTTTGTTACGTGTCTTCTTCACTGCCAAGTCAGTACTGATCAGTGATAGCAAGTGTTTTGTTACGTGTCTTCTTCACTGCCAAGTAAGTACTGATCAGTGATAGCAAGTGTTTGTTACGTGTCTTCTTCACTGCCAAGTAAGTACTGATCAGTGATAGCAAGTGTTTGTTACGTGTCTTCTTCACTGCCAAGTAAGTACTGATCAGTGATAGCAAGTGTTTGTTACGTGTCTTCTTCACTGCCAAGTAAGTACTGATCAGTGATAGCAAGTGTTTGTTACGTGTCTTCTTCACTGCCAAGTAAGTACTGATCAGTGATAGCAAGTGTTGTTTACTGTGTACTCTTCTTCTTCACTGCCAAGTAAGTACTGATCAGTGATAGCAAGTGTTTGTTACGTGTTCTTCTTCACTGCCAAGTAAGTACTGATCAGTGATAGCAAGTGTTTGTTACGTGTCTTCTTCACTGCCAAGTAAGTACTGATCAGTGATAACAAGTGTTTGTTACGTGTCTTCTTCACTGCCAAGTAAGTACTGATCAGTGATAGCAAGTGTTTGTTACGTGTCTTCTTCACTGCCAAGTAAGTACTGATCAGTGATAACAAGTGTTTGTTACGTGTCTTCTTCACTGCCAAGTAAGTACTGATCAGTGATAGCAAGTGTTTGTTACGTGTCTTCTTCACTGCCAAGTAAGTACTGATCAGTGATAGCAAGTGTTTGTTACGTGTCTTCTTCACTGCCAAGTAAGTACTGATCAGTGATAGCAAGTGTTTGTTACGTGTCTTCTTCACTGCCAAGTAAGTACTGATCAGTGATAACAAGTGTTTGTTACGTGTCTTCTTCACTGCCAAGTAAGTACTGATCAGTGATAACAAGTGTTTGTTACGTGTCTTCTTCACTGCCAAGTAAGTACTGATCAGTGATAACAAGTGTTTGTTACGTGTCTTCTTCACTGCCAAGTAAGTACTGATCAGTGATAGCAAGTGTTTGTTACGTGTCTTCTTCACTGCCAAGTAAGTACTGATCAGTGATAGCAAGTGTTTGTTACGTGTCTTCTTCACTGCCAAGTAAGTACTGATCAGTGATAACAAGTGTTTGTTACGTGTCTTCTTCACTGCCAAGTAAGTACTGATCAGTGATAGCAAGTGTTTGTTACGCGTCTTCTTCACTGCCAAGTAAGTACTGATCAGTGATAGCAAGTGTTTGTTACGTGTCTTCTTCACTGCCAAGTAAGTACTGATCAGTGATAGCAAGTGTTTGTTACGCGTCTTCTTCACTGCCAAGTAAGTACTGATCAGTGATAGCAAGTGTTTGTTACGCGTCTTCTTCACTGCCAAGTAAGTACTGATCAGTGATAGCAAATGTTTGTTACGTGTCTTCTTCACTGCCAAGTAAGTACTGATCAGTGATAGCAAGTGTTTGTTACGTGTCTTCTTCACTGCCAAGTAAGTACTGATCAGTGATAACAAGTGTTTGTTACGTGTCTTCTTCACTGCCAAGTAAGTACTGATCAGTGATAACAAGTGTTTGTTACGTGTCTTCTTCACTGCCAAGTAAGTACTGATCAGTGATAACAAATGTTTGTTACGTGTCTTCTTCACTGCCAAGTAAGTACTGATCAGTGATAGCAAGTGTTTGTTACGTGTCTTCTTCACTGCCAAGTAAGTACTGATCAGTGATAACAAGTGTTTGTTACGTGTCTTCTTCACTGCCAAGTAAGTACTGATCAGTGATAGCAAGTGTTTGTTACGTGTCTTCTTCACTGCCAAGTAAGTACTGATCAGTGATAACAAGTGTTTGTTACGTGTCTTCTTCACTGCCAAGTAAGTACTGATCAGTGATAGCAAGTGTTTGTTACGTGTCTTCTTCACTGCCAAGTAAGTACTGATCAGTGATAACAAGTGTTTGTTACGTGTCTTCTTCACTGCCAAGTAAGTACTGATCAGTGATAACAAGTGTTTGTTACGTGTCTTCTTCACTGCCAAGTAAGTACTGATCAGTGATAACAAGTGTTTGTTACGTGTCTTCTTCACTGCCAAGTAAGTACTGATCAGTGATAACAAGTGTTTGTTACGTGTCTTCTTCACTGCCAAGTAAGTACTGATCAGTGATAGCAAGTGTTTGTTACGTGTCTTCTTCACTGCCAAGTAAGTACTGATCAGTGATAACAAGTGTTTGTTACGTGTCTTCTTCACTGCCAAGTAAGTACTGATCAGTGATAACAAGTGTTTGTTACGTGTCTTCTTCACTGCCAAGTAAGTACTGATCAGTGATAGCAAATGTTTGTTACGTGTCTTCTTCACTGCCAAGTAAGTACTGATCAGTGATAGCAAGTGTTTGTTACGTGTCTTCTTCACTGCCAAGTAAGTACTGATCAGTGATAGCAAGTGTTTGTTACGTGTCTTCTTCACTGCCAAGTAAGTACTGATCAGTGATAGCAAGTGTTTGTTACGTGTCTTCTTCACTGCCAAGTAAGTACTGATCAGTGATAACAAGTGTTTGTTACGTGTCTTCTTCACTGCCAAGTAAGTACTGATCAGTGATAACAAGTGTTTGTTACGTGTCTTCTTCACTGCCAAGTAAGTACTGATCAGTGATAGCAAGTGTTTGTTACGTGTCTTCTTCACTGCCAAGTAAGTACTGATCAGTGATAACAAGTGTTTGTTACGTGTCTTCTTCACTGCCAAGTAAGTACTGATCAGTGATAGCAAATGTTTGTTACGCGTCTTCTTCACTGCCAAGTAAGTACTGATCAGTGATAGCAAGTGTTTGTTACGTGTCTTCTTCACTGCCAAGTAAGTACTGATCAGTGATAGCAAGTGTTTGTTACGTGTCTTCTTCACTGCCAAGTAAGTACTGATCAGTGATAGCAAGTGTTTGTTACGTGTCTTCTTCACTGCCAAGTAAGTACTGATCAGTGATAACAAGTGTTTGTTACGTGTCTTCTTCACTGCCAAGTCAGTACTGATCAGTGATAACAAGTGTTTGTTACGTGTCTTCTTCACTGCCAAGTAAGTACTGATCAGTGATAACAAGTGTTTGTTACGTGTCTTCTTCACTGCCAAGTCAGTACTGATCAGTGATAGCAAGTGTTTGTTACGCGTCTTCTTCACTGCCAAGTAAGTACTGATCAGTGATAGCAAGTGTTTGTTACGTGTCTTCTTCACTGCCAAGTAAGTACTGATCAGTGATAGCAAATGTTTGTTACGTGTCTTCTTCACTGCCAAGTAAGTACTGATCAGTGATAGCAAGTGTTTGTTACGTGTCTTCTTCACTGCCAAGTAAGTACTGATCAGTGATAGCAAGTGTTTGTTACGTGTCTTCTTCACTGCCAAGTAAGTACTGATCAGTGATAACAAGTGTTTGTTACGTGTCTTCTTCACTGCCAAGTAAGTACTGATCAGTGATAGCAAGTGTTTGTTACGTGTCTTCTTCACTGCCAAGTAAGTACTGATCAGTGATACAAGTGTTTGTTACGTGTCTTCTTCACTGCCAAGTAAGTACTGATCAGTGATAGCAAGTGTTTGTTACGTGTCTTCTTCACTGCCAAGTAAGTACTGATCAGTGATAGCAAGTGTTTGTTACGTGTCTTCTTCACTGCCAAGTAAGTACTGATCAGTGATAGCAAGTGTTTGTTACGTGTCTTCTTCACTGCCAAGTAAGTACTGATCAGTGATAGCAAGTGTTTGTTACGTGTCTTCTTCACTGCCAAGTAAGTACTGATCAGTGATACAAGTGTTTGTTACGTGTCTTCTTCACTGCCAAGTAAGTACTGATCAGTGATAACAAGTGTTTGTTACGTGTCTTCTTCACTGCCAAGTAAGTACTGATCAGTGATAGCAAGTGTTTGTTACGTGTCTTCTTCACTGCCAAGTAAGTACTGATCAGTGATAGCAAGTGTTTGTTACGTGTCTTCTTCACTGCCAAGTAAGTACTGATCAGTGATAGCAAGTGTTTGTTACGTGTCTTCTTCACTGCCAAGTAAGTACTGATCAGTGATAGCAAGTGTTTGTTACGTGTCTTCTTCACTGCCAAGTAAGTACTGATCAGTGATAGCAAGTGTTTGTTACGTGTCTTCTTCACTGCCAAGTAAGTACTGATCAGTGATACAAGTGTTTGTTACGGTCTTCTTCACTGCCAAGTAAGTACTGATCAGTGATAGCAAGTGTTTGTTACGTGTCTTCTTCACTGCCAAGTAAGTACTGATCAGTGATAACAAGTGTTTGTTACGTGTCTTCTTCACTGCCAAGTAAGTACTGATCAGTGATAACAAGTGTTTGTTACGTGTCTTCTTCACTGCCAAGTAAGTACTGATCAGTGATAGCAAGTGTTTGTTACGTGTCTTCTTCACTGCCAAGTAAGTACTGATCAGTGATAGCAAGTGTTTGTTACGTGTCTTCTTCACTGCCAAGTAAGTACTGATCAGTGATAGCAAGTGTTTGTTACGTGTCTTCTTCACTGCCAAGTAAGTACTGATCAGTGATAGCAAATGTTTGTTACGTGTCTTCTTCACTGCCAAGTAAGTACTGATCAGTGATAGCAAATGTTTGTTCTGCGGCTTCTTCACTGCCAAGTAAGTACTGATCAGTGATAGCAAGTGTTTGTTACGTGTCTTCTTCACTGCCAAGTAAGTACTGATCAGTGATAGCAAGTGTTTGTTACGTGTCTTCTTCACTGCCAAGTAAGTACTGATCAGTGATAGCAAGTGTTTGTTACGTGTCTTCTTCACTGCCAAGTAAGTACTGATCAGTGATAACAAGTGTTTGTTACGTGTCTTCTTCACTGCCAAGTAAGTACTGATCAGTGATAGCAAGTGTTTGTTACGTGTCTTCTTCACTGCCAAGTAAGTACTGATCAGTGATAGCAAGTGTTTGTTACGTCTTCTCACTGCCAAGTAAGTACTGATCAGTGATAGCTAGTCTCTCCTGCCAAGTCAGTACTGATCAGTGATAGCAGTGTTTGTTACGTGTCTTCTTCACTGCCAAGTCAGTACTGATCAGTGATAGCATGTAATGGTTGAAAATACTGCTCTCTATTGTATTGTCTGTTTTATGGCTTAAATATACTGTAAAATAACATTGCATGGGTTTTTTGTCATGAAATTTGCGATCAAAGGAATTTTATAAATGTTAATCTCCTTGAATTAATATCAACCTCGGTAACATTAAAAAGAATTTTCATTTAACTGGCAATGTGTGAAAACAAATCTACATGAAGTTATTTTGAAACTGAAATTTTGAACCCTCAAGAGCTTTGGTTTAGATTACTAACTTTGTTGATAAAGTGGGATTGGTGTTGACATGCAAAATGATTGTTGTGTTGTAGACATGCAGAATACTATGAAGCAGTGTTCGCTTTCAAGGGCGTGTTGGGCGAACAGCCACAGAGACTTGTAATCAAGGGCCAAGGATCTTACGACGGTCGATACGAAGCTATACTCAATGTTTAAGGATCTAACGACGGTCAATATGAAGCCATACATGTACTCAACGTTTAAGGTTTTTAGGACAGCCTTACTGAATGTTTAAGGATCTTTTCATGGATGACACGATGCCAAACTGAATGTGTAACAGTCTATCTTTGAAAATTTTTAAACATGTTTCCTGTGATAATTTATTTTATTTTACGTTATGTCAGGGATGTATATGAGAAGGATAAGTCACACTGGGTTTGGGGGGAGTACAAGGCAGGAGCTTTTGTGTTTGTGCACTGACCATGACGTTGGGCGATGACTGATTTTCCTTTGATATCCACCAGCGCAGCCTTTGATGTAGCTTGCGGGTGTGAGGGTTACCGTCTTTACTTTCTGAAGCGGGTCGTCATTTCATTAGCTGTCGTACTTTTTTAACGAAAGTTTAGGACATAGCCTCTAAATCTTCCGTCCTTAAAACAAGTTATAAACGTTGTGAAATTTAATAAACTTTACATTGGTGTTTCGTTTGACTCGATAAGACAAGTATTTGTTGAGAAAAACGGTTTGTATTCCCGGTTTATAGGCGTCTCGCGTGGTGTTTAGTAATGTAAAGAGACAGACACGAATCCTTCTCACTTACAAATCCTTGGTTATGTTTATTGTTTAATTATGAGCAGTATAATCCGTTGTATATCCGTCCAATATTTTATTTTACACTATATAGTACATTATGATTGATGTAGTTTCATGTTCAGTTAATTTTATCGATAAATGTTATACCCAAATGAATTGAAGAACAGGGAAACCTGTATATTTTTCCATTGATACACTACAACAAGCGTCCCTATGACTACTATCAATGACTATAAAGAACCATACTCGGGCTGGTTATTCTGAACAAAAGTGTAATTTTTATGGACGTATTTTGTGATTATTAAGCTCCACCACCTAAACCGGGCACATCCCTAAATGAGTCTGGTGTTGGAAGAATGTCAACTTTTTTGAAACATGGCTATATATTTGGTGACTCCTACACCTGCAATATTTTTTCATGTGATTTTTTTTTTCAACATCAAATTCACATGAATATTTTCTTCACATGAATTTCCTTTTTTTGCCCTGGTTCATTAGAAATATTGCTTGTGTAAAGAGGATAATGAAAAGGGACTTAAATGGATTGTGGGGGCTGCTGGGTTAGTTATACAGCTTGTATACTTCAGTTCTCTTTTCTAATTAACTTTTTATATATTTGCTGCTATTGTGTTATTATTTGTAAAAATCATAAATATATAGCCTGATATTGAAACTGTTTGATTTTAAAATAAAAATTATAAAAGATGTTTGAATTAGTGAAAATGCTTTTGTCGTTACCTTTAACTGAATAACATAGTAACATGTGTCTAAAAGCTAAAATACAAGACGGAAATGAAAGTAGTATCAATGACATATCAAAGAGGCGAGTTACACTGGCCCTCTGGACCTCTTTTGAACACGTCACATTATAGAAGATACATTTACGTAAGATGGAATCAATTTAGAGAAAACAGAAGCTATATTTTCAAAGTAATTTTTATTCACCATACTATATCTCACTATATGATGTATTGATTGAATGTAGGGGACCCTTTTCATTGTCTTTTTATATGATTCTTTCAAAAAACGGCAAGGAAAACAATATTCTGTGTAACTCCAATATAATATATTTTTTAATTATCAAATACATGTTTATTTGAATAATTGTACAGCATGATACACTGCATCTTCTGCAGGGGTCAGCTTGAATACAAACTTTGTCTTATATAAAACAGTTGATTCTGTCTTCTAGGTTTGACTTGACAGCTGACTTGATCTATTAGGGGTCAATTGACCTGGTCTACTTTGGGACAGCTGATTTGATCTATTAGGAGACAGTTGACCCGGTCTTCTAGAAAACAACAAACTTGGTCTACTAGATATATAGGGGACAGCTGATTTGATCTATTAGGGGATAGTTGACCTGGTCTACTAGGGAACAGCTGACTTGATCTATAAGGGGACAGTTGACCTGGTTTACAAGGGGACAGCTGACTTGATCTATTTGTGACATCTAAGTAGATGAACTAGGGAACAGTTTATTTGATCCACTTGGAGACACAACGTGACCTACTAGGGGACAGCTTATTTGGTCTATTAGGGGACAGTTGACCTGGTGTACGAGGGAATAACGTTCTTGGTCTACTAGGCGACAGTTGATTTGGTCTCCTAGGGGACAATTGACTTGGTCTCCTAGGGGACAATTGACTTGGTCTACTAGGGGACAATTGATTTGGTCTACTAGGGGACAATTGATTTGGTCTACTAGGGGACAATTGACTTGGTCTACTAGGGGACAATTGATTTGGTCTACTAGGGGACAATTGACTTGGTCTACTAGGGGACAGTTGATTTGGTCTATTAAGGGACAGCTGATTTGGTCTACTAGGCGACAGCTATCGTGATCAAGAGGTCATCTAACTAGATGTACTAGGGGGCAGCTTACTTGATCTATTTGGGGACAGTTTATGTTTTTGATTCACTTGTAGACATATGACGTGATCTATTAGGGGACAGCTGATTTGGTCTACTAGGGGACAGCTGATTTGATCTATTAGGGGACAGCTGATTTGGTCTACTAGGGGATAGCTGATTTGATCTATTAGGGGACAGCTGATTTGGTCTACTTGGGGACAGTTGGTTTGATCCACTTGGAGACACATGGCGTGATGTACTAGGGGACCTTTTCCGTGCGCTGTTTGGGGACCTTTTCCGTGCGCTGTTTCTCGGAGATCTTAAAAGATTATTGTTCTGTGGTTCCAGAAGGTGAGTTTTTTCGGGTGCCCGTTGTATGTTAATGTTAGGTCTAGTCCTAGCATTTGCTAACACTTGTTTGATTTGAGCCACCATTTCCTTGTATCTCTGCTCTTCGATTAAATTAGCTCCCGGCTTTAGGTACATTTTTGCGACTTGTCGTTTGCTCTCCATCATTTCACTGTCAACAGGAAAAAACAAGTTTTGTTGGATAAAATATTGAACAAGTTCGTGGGCCTTAATACTATGATTTTATAGTTGATTAAGAAGTTTCTAAAAATGGATGGTTTTCAGAAATCATTTGAAACGTGTTTCACAAAGATGTTGTCTATCAAACCACAAATTCATTCTTCTTTGATAATGCAGTGACGCCGCATCAGAATTATAAATATAAAAAGTATTGGAGAACACGCTTTATTTAACAAAGACATCAAAGGTTTAACAATACATAATGAACTGACCATAGATCGACTTTGGTGTTTCTGTCCGTGTCCATTTTATTAAATAGGCGATCTAAGCCTTCTTCTGTCAAGTTGATGTTCATCATCTAAATAAGATAAAAAAAATTGTTTAATCAACATCTATTAACATCAGGGATTCATGTCTATCCCAACACTATTGTTTTACTCCTAAAGGATAAAAAAATCTTTAATTATATTTAAATCTCTATAAATTTAGTATGCAACTGTTTTGAACGCTTTTCAAACGGATAGTTTATGGCAATTTTAACAGTTTAAGCGAACATCTTAATTTCAGAGGACATTAAATGATATCAATGCACAATTAGGCCTTGAAATATCTGGGTCCTACAACAATATTCAATCTATGCCTCAACATTCAAAGTGGACATTTTAAAATTCTTTACGATATCGAAGAGTACCGAATGAGGTCACAAAAACAAAAGTGCAAACAAGTTTTTCTTTTTATGTAATTTATATCAACTTCGAGAAATCGGGGTCTGAATTTATAACGAAAAAATTCCAATGACCTGAAAACCTTCCCGGAACTCCTCTCTGGATATCGTATTGTTCTGGTCACGGTCCAGGTTCCGGAACAGGTCGATCAAACGTAAATTCTCCTGCCTCATGTACTCGAATAGCACAATGGCGGGGTCAAAGTCCCTCTGCTCCATTTGCTGTTTTATCGGATTAAACCTATGTCCCATGGGCTCCCGGGTGATGATTTTGATATTGTGGACAGCCTGGAGTTTTTTGATGGCCATACAAAGTTTCTCATCCACAGGAGTATCCTTGAAATGAAAATGACTTTAAAAATCAGTGAAATCATAAGACAGTAGATGAAAAAGTATAAATGGCGCAATTTTATTTTTGATGAATAATATCGATATCAGCACGAAATGAAACAAAACTTTATTAATGAAAATACATTTAAAATACTTGATACACAATTTACTCTATTGAAAAATCACTAGTGTTAAAACTACACGGGCAGAACAAATCTTTTCAGTGTATAAAAGGAAACGTCATTGATATCGACGTAATATTTAGGATTTGACCTTATATTCAAGGGTACTTAACTTGTTGACGTAATATTTTAGGTATGACATTGATGTTGACTTAATATTTTTGGCATGACATTTATGTTGACGTAATATTGGTAAGGTTTCATTGAAGTTTCATACTGACGTAATATTTGAAGAATTTTCTGTTATATGGACGTAATATCTGGAGGGTATATACATTTGATATAGCATTGTTAGGGTTAAATTGAAGTTTCATACTGATGTAATATTAGAAGGATTTCCCTGGTTTCTTTTATACCTGGAGGGATTCGGAGGATAAAACCCTGATGATGACCTAATATTTGAAAGGTTCCTATCTTGATGTTGACATAATATTAGTTAGCTACTAAACCTGCCTATATTATTATTTTTAAGGGTCTAATTTATCATATTACAAAAAAAATAATAACAAAGCATATCAATATAGGCAGGTTTAGGGGACTTTTTGAAGGATACCTAATTTGATGTTGACGCAACATTTGAAAAGTACCTATCTTGAAGTTGACGTAAATTTTGAAGGGTACCTATCTTAATGTTGACGTAATATTTGAAGGGTACCTATCTTGAAGTTGACGTAACATTTGAAGGGTACCTATCTTGATGTTGATGTAATACGGTAAGGGTACCTATCTTGATGTTGATGTAATACGGTAAGGGTACGTACCTTGATGTTGACGTAATATTTGAAGGGTACCTATCTTGATGTTGACGTAATACAGTAAGGGTACCTATCTTGATGTTGACGTAATATTTGAAGGGTACCTATCTTGATGTTGACGTAATACGGTAAGGGTACCTATCTTGATGTTGACGTAATATTTGAAGGGTACCTATCTTGATGTTGACGTAATATTTGAAGGGTACCTATCTTGATGTTGACGTAATACAGTAAGGGTACCTATCTTGATGTTGACGTAATATTTGAAGGGTACCTATCTTGATGTTGACGTAATATTTGAAGGGTACCTATCTTGATGTTGACGTAACATTTGAAGGGTACCTATCTTGATGTTGACGTAATACGGTAAGGGTACCTATCTTGATGTTGACGTAATATTTGAAGGGTACCTATCTTGATGTTGACGTAATATTTGAAGGGTACCTATCTTGATGTTGACGTAACATTTGAAGGGTACCTATCTTGATGTTGACGTAATATTTGAAGGGTACCTATCTTGATGTTGACGTAATACGGTAAGGGTACCTATCTTGATGTTGACGTAATACGGTAAGGGAACCTATCTTGATGTTGACGTAATATTTGAAGGGTACCTATCTTGATGTTGACGTTATATTTGAAGGGTACATATCTTGATGTTGACGTAACATTTGAAGGGTACCTATCTTGATGTTGACGAAATACGGTAAGGGTACCTATCTCGATGTTGACGTAATATTTGAAGGATAAATATCTTGATGTTGACGTAATATTTGAAGGGTACATATCTTGATGTTAACGTAACATTTGATGGGTACCTATCTTGATGTTGTAACATTTGAAGGGTACCTATCTTGATGTTGACGTAATACGGTAAGGGTACCTACCTTGATGTTGACGTAATATTTGAAGGGTACCTATCTTGAAGTTGACGTAATATTTGAAGGGTACCTATCTTGATGTTGACGTAATACAGTAAGGGTACCTATCTTGATGTTGACGTAATACAGTAAGGTTACCTAACTTAATGTTGACGTAATATGGTAAGGATACCTACTTTGATGTTGACGTAATATTGAAGAGTACTTATTTTGATTTTGACGTAATATTTGAAGGGTACCTATCTACATGTTGACGTAATATTTAATTTTTTTACGTCTATGGCGACGTAATACGGTAAGGGTACGTACCTTGATGTTGATGTAATATTTGAAAGGTGCATATCTTGATGCTGACGTAATATTTGAAGTGTACCTATCTTGATGTTGCCGTAATACGGTAAGGGTACCTATCTTGATGTTGACGTAATATTTGAAGGTTACCTTTCTTGATGTTGACGTAATATTTGAAGGTTACCTATCTTGATGTTGACGTAATATTTGAAGGGTACCTATTTTGATGTTGACGTAATATTTGAAGGCTAACTATCTTGATGTTGACGTAATATTTGAAGGGTACCTATTTTGTTGTTGACGTAATATTTGAAGGCTAACTATCTTGATGTTGACGTAATATTTGAAGGGTACCTATCTTGATGTTGACGAAATACGGTAAGGGTACCTATTTCGATGTTGATGTAATATTTGAAGGATAAATATCTTGATGTTGACGTAATACGGTTAGGGTACGTACCTTGATATTGACGAAATATTTGAAGGGTACCTATCTTGATGTTGACGTAATATTTGAAGGGTACCTATCTTGATGTTGACGTAATATTTGAAGGGTACGTGTCTTGATGTTGACGTAATATTTGAAGGGTACGTGTCTTGATGTTGACGTAATATTTGAAGAGCACCTCTCTTGATGTTGACGTAATACTTGACGGGGTGCTATTTTGATGTTGTCATAATACGGTAAGGGTACCTATCTTGATGTTGACGTAATATTTGAAGGGTACCTATCTTGATGTTGACGTAATATTTGAAGGGTACCTATCTTGATGTTGACGTAATATTCAAAGGGAACTTATCTTGATGTTGACGTAATATTTGAAGGGTAACTACCTTGATGCTGACGTAATACGGTAAGGGTACATACCTTGATGCTGACGTAATATTTAAGAGTACTTACCTTGACATTGACCTCGGTTATTGCTGTAGTGTTGCAGTTTTCCAGGGCCACACACAAAGCCTCTGCTCCTTCCGTCGTTATCGGGTTTCCAAACATCTGGTAGATGAGGTTATTGTAATCAAAGTCAGTGCTATTTTGCATGACAATATTTGTGTGATATAATTTAAAATCCCAATATATATTTGCTTTCCGTGATCAAATTGGATAATTTTTACAATTAATACCGTATTGGACACTTTAAGAGCTCCAATAAGTGCCCACTCCTTTTTATGATACTTCAATTTCACAACTACCTCGAAATAATTGCAGACCGAAAATAGTGTAGATCTCTTTATTGATTTCTTTCACATATTGATTTATGGCTTACTTTGGGCAGGCTATAGTCCATGTTTGGCTCTATAAAGCGCCTTCTTCCCTTATTTGTTTTTTTTGTAAGAGCCATGTTGATATTATTGATTCGAATACGGTATGTGTTATATGCCCAAATGTAACATAATACCAGAATTATTTGTTGTACTACGCTAAAATATAGCAGTCCTAATAAATCATAATTTACGCATTGGCTTTAAAATTTGACTTTGGCTAAAATTTTGTATTTTGACATTATTTGTTTGACTGTATGTAACCTACCTTTAGCATTGTTAGTGTTTGGTTCTTAACGAGACCACTTATAAAATCGCCGAGAGATTTGAAAGCTATTCTGTTATTAGATATGTCCAGGATTTCAAGAGTTTGATTACGACCAAGGTGTTCCTTAAAGGCACGGCATCCCTCTTCTCCCAGCCCATTCCACGACAGATCGACTTCATGTAGCTCCACATTGTTCTGAAAATTATTAACGTTCTAATAAATTTATCAATACGCGAAGAGAGTAAATCCTCCAAATAAAATCATTGAAAATAAGGTTGCCAAAAGCGTAGGTCTAGCATCTCTTGACAGAGTTGTCTCTCTCCATACGTGAGTATAAAGAAACATTGTAAAATCTACTTGAATGGATAATTGTACCAGGGATTTTAATGATGGCATAAGTACATTGTACCAGTGTTACTGATGCTTATGTCTTAGTGGAAGATTTTTAACACGTTTCACATTGAGACTGGAGACGTATCTCACACAATAAAGGACAAAATCTCACTATATTGGAAAATGTTATCTACGATTGAATATCATAAAGAGTGCAAAACACATATCTCCTAAACGATGGTATTATGATATCACTCAAAGAACATCGTTGCCAATTTTCTTGTTCTGATAATGTACTTCACAAACAGCTTTGGCAACGAAGGGACTTTCACGCACAAAAATATCGGGGCAGTGTGAGGGTTCACTTACACAAACGGCCTTGACAATGAGGGTGGCACCGGTCCTCCGGAAGTGATTCCATGCTAGGACCAATCTTTTCAGCGTTACATTTCCAGCTTTTTAACAGAAAAAAACCCACAAAACATTATCGATATGTCAATAGCATCTTTACAAAATAATGTTAAACGGCGTAAAAGAATGCCATGTGTTCGTGTACAAAATTGGACTTCCTTTTGGTTATCACTCGTAACTAGCAGACAAAGAATTTAAACTATCGCTGTCGTAAAGCGAACCCTGCCAATGAGGTTGAAGATGTGACCTATGAATTTGAATTTGAGATCAGTATTCCCACTAATCAATTTGCGGCTAGCATCCCAATAAGCACACCACCAATGACGTAGCTAGCACCGCCCATATGTAAACACAGCCCGCCAATGAAATTGGAACTAGCCAGCGACCCAAATACGTAGATCCGCCCAAAATGTTCTGGCTTGTACCGCATATAAACCTACCCACCAATCAGATTGTAGCTAGCGCCACCCATAAACAGTCCCGCCAATGAGGTTGTAGCTAACACTGCCCTAAAACAGTCCCGCCAATGAACAAAAGGCCAAGCACCGCCCATAAAAGATCCACCAATGAGGTTGTAGCTGGCGCCGCCTATAAATAGACCCGCCAATGGGATTGTACCTAGCGTCGCCCATAACACAGCCCACCAATGAGATTGTAGCTAGCGCCGCAAATATCACAGCCCGCCAATGAGATTGCAGCTAGCGCCGCCCATAACACAGCCCGCCAATGAGGTTGTAGCTAACACCGCCTATAAACAAACCCGCCAATGTTGTAGCTGGCGCCGCCCATAAACAGACACGCCAATGAGATTGTACCTAGCGCTCAGTAAACATACCTATAGCAGGAGCTAGTGAGCAGGCTACCACTTCATCCAGTTCGTTATGCGATAGGTCAAGATCAGTGATATAATCGCTTTCCTACAACGTAAAACAATAAATAAAATCCTATGAAATAAGCACCGATAAAAAGAAGATTATGCAAACAATAACATCTTCATGTATTGTTAAGGATTAATTTGAAAACCTTATAGCTGATTTAGTTAAAAAACAAACAATCGAAAATGTCATATTTTAGCGGTTTAATTTTCACGATCTGGCTTTAAGGGTATCCGTCATTGAAACATTTCTTAATATTTCGCGGATCCACTTATCTTGATGGGAGTCTTTTCTCTTAAAAAGTATTACACAACCATATCGACCAATCAAATGCGACGTTTAAATGGCGACGTCATTTTTTTACGTTATTTTAAGCCAATGAAAACTCTTGCTACAAACAAGATGAAATAATAAGCTAGAAAAATTACAATAACGAAATAAAGCATACCTGTATCAGTTTTGTCAAGTCCGTTGTGTTTTCATTATCCAATTTGTTGCCTGCAACATCATTAAATTTGTTATCGTAATCATTGTCTCTCCATCACCAATGTCACAAATCATCATCATAATCATCACAATCATCATCATAATCATCATCATCATTCATCATGATAATCACAAAGTATGTCCTACCTTATTTCTTACCAAAATGAAAAAATCGTAAAAATATTGACAAAAAAATATGTTGAAAAATTGCGATCAAAACAAGAAGTAGCCTAGGCCATATACTTCCTATCAACAGCGCAAGTTGTGTGTTGCAAAGTTAGTGTTTCGAGTTCAACTGACGTCTTATGAATGATAAAATACTGGATGCGAGTTATAAGCTGCGACTTGTAAGAATGTCTTGTGGTATGGGAATGGGAAACAATGAATAGGTACAATTTATATATTCATCAGCTTTAAACTCTTATAAGTTTAAAATACATTTTCAGGTCTGGAATATTGAAGGAGAGACTGTTGGTTAGTTGGATAGATGACTAGATAAACAGCTGGGGTGTCATTTTAGAGAGAGAAAGCGACGACACCAGAAAATGATATCAAAATAGTTTACAGCATTAAAAACATGTAGACATGTAAACTATGGTAAATATAATCAACATCTACCAATACCACAGCAATATGTTACATTAAAAAAGCATACCTGACAGATAAAGTTTTGTGACCGTTCGGTTTACCAGCAGGGCTTTGACTAAAGCGTGCACTCCTTTACCGTCTATATTGGTGTTAGAAACATTCTGTAAAACAAGCAAATTACTGGCCAATAAATCAATTTTCAATTTAGGAAAATAAAAAAAAAAGTACAATGTAGATCTCACTCATGTCGAGATAAAAAATGAGAATTATGAATAATGCATTCGAAATCAATAATGCATTCGAAATCAATAATG
Organism: Argopecten irradians; assembly: GCF_041381155.1. Classification (NCBI taxonomy): domain Eukaryota; kingdom Metazoa; phylum Mollusca; class Bivalvia; order Pectinida; family Pectinidae; genus Argopecten; species Argopecten irradians. The sequence goes on along the minus strand of NC_091140.1, from coordinate 29,682,941 downwards.
CATGTAGATACATTAAATACATGTACATGCGGAATCAATAATATATACGAAATCATCAATAATGCATCCGAAATCAATAATGCATATGAAATCAATAATGCATACGAAATCAATAATGCATGCGAAATCAACTATAACGACTATGAATTAAAACCATATCAGCGATTAACAAGGTCGATATGGTGAAATATCGATCCGAGGATTTAGAAAGATGTATTCGGTTTAACTCACAAGATCTGTAATGAAGACGTTTTCATGAATAGCCTCTGCCAGAGAGATCGCTCCTTTCTGTCCGATATCATTCCCGGATATATCGACATGAAGGATTGTAGCGTTGTTCTGGAATAGAAATGATATCAGTTTGAAAATATTCATAAAATTGTTCAAAGTAATATAGATACTAGGAAGCCGTCGGAATCTCTTCCCCCAAGACACGTGGATCATGTACATATATGAACACGAATATGGAAACAACCAGCCGGAGAATTTTGAATTTATTCATATACACAAACGAAACCGGATATTCATGTTATAATAGGTGATCGCCTTGTACCTATATCCGGTTTCGTTCATACATGATGACACTCGGATCACCTCGTAATTTTCTCCGAAACATTACGTAAACGTGCGAGGTGTTCCGGATGACACAGTGAGACAGTCGGTAAACTGGATTGTTTTCGATTATACGGTTTGACTGATTGGACCTAGTAGTTATTAATTAAAGACGGACCTGGTGATTTTATATTATTTTCAGACGAGCTTTGGCAAAGCCCTCACAGGCCTGTATCAAAAACTGCAGGTCCGTCAGGATTTATACTTGAAATAATGACTTTAATCAACGGTCGAACCGGTTGTTCCGAATAAACGAAACAGTCGGTAAACTGGATTTCCTGCCGTGAATTTTCTACTCGCCGTTAGGCTTCGCTCCGAGAAATCTATTGGTACTAAGGCATGTGATACAGTCTAGACAGTGTGAAGAAAATAAAAACCAACCGCCAGGAAAACGCTCATGATCCGGATATCTTTTTGTGAGAGGAAACTGTTTGACAGACTAAGTGTATTGCCGTCTACTTGACGAAGGAATGCAGAAGACGGCACGGTATCCAACGATTCGCAGAGACATTGGTAATGCTTATTGGCGTTGTATTGCCAACGTTTGGGAGCCTCATCTGAAATGTAAACAAACAAAATATCTCATTTATTGATCTGGTGGTTATTAACCTGAAAAAAACCATCGAAAACTCACGAGTTATAACAAAGTCCGTACGGAAATTTCGACCTGTCAGAATTACCGTCTCAAACATGGTACGGAGCATCGTGGGTTTCAGACGATTGATAATGGATAATTCGGTAATGCTCAATAATGTAATTTTTCTTTGATTTTCGCTATACATAACCTTTTTGCAAAAGTCAGACCTGGCAGATATTACTTTGATTATGGGGTCAAGGTTACTAATATGCACAAGTTTCCAGTGCCTTCCTGTATCGGATTAGTATCAGTAGTACGGAATGGGTACGGCACCAACGAATGGAACGCTAGCATCAAATATGAATGTTACCTTTCTTGTTTTCATTAAAAACCTATTTCGATGCCAAATGAAAAATCTCGGATCTGCCATTTTTAATCCAAGTCGCACGCTTCAAAAAACGAACCATTTGTGCCGGTTCGGTCAACTGATACAGTCCGTTCCATTTCAGATTCAGTATATTCTTACGGGTACAACTGGTACGAACTCGATAAAGGAAAACATGCATGGTACAAATCAAATAAGGACGTCATAAAAGGATACATGAACAATTGAATATGTTTGGTAGGTTGAACGGCATGAAGTATCTGATCAGTTGCGTTCAATGAATGTTGTCAATCAATGTCAGGGTGATTGATTTGAACAAACTAAAGACTCCATGGATCGAGGATGCTACATACAAGGTTACGTACTCATGATGCATTTAAATATGCGTGTTCAATATTTAGTCAAAGTGGTTTACATATTTTTGCAGTTTTGAAACCAATGTAACAGTATGAAAGAAGGTCAATGAAGGTAAATGCCAAATATTTCAGCAAACGTCCTTTACTATAGCATGGTACGGACGGACCTTATATAAAGTTTATTAGTCATTTAATTATGAATAAGTAAGTCAAAATGCTTTGACAACTGTGGTATAACAGAGGAGGAGGAAGATGACGTCGTCGACAACGATGACGATGAGGGCGACGAGAACTAGCTACTGTACCTTCAACATCCGTGTCATCATCAGAATAATCATCAAATTCGTTTGATGAGTCGTCAGATAATTTAGATTCACACTTAAAGCGATGAGCTGCTTTTAACATTTTACTATATTTCCTCAGTGTCATTTTCTTGATTTTGAAATCGTCAACGTCAAAGTCTGTTTCTGGAGTGGTGCACTCGGATCGTTCACGAGCGATCTTTTTGCCTGGTTCTTTCTTCATTCCTTCGTAGAAGGAGCTGGTGTGGCGCACAAATCGAGTCTGACCTTTACGAACGCTGAGGATATGTGTGTTTTTTTGACACGTGACAAGCTCTGCAGACGACATCGTAGTAAGCTACCTACAAAGATAAACAGAAAATAATGATGATTTTCAGGTTAATTTCGAGTCGTCCCAATATAATGGTACATCTGATAACCTCTTTTCACTCAATTTGGTATATTTTTGAAGATTTTTGAAAAAAGAGCTATGAAACAGTCATTCTCTATGGACAGCAGATTGTCCTTTGTCCATGGAGCATTGCGGAACTAAACTACATCAAAATTATGGAAGATTTTGTAAAAGGAAAGAAGATAATCAAACATTTTAAGAAATATATTGTAAATAGAATAAGATGTCTAAAGTTCATGAAATAAGCTTTAAACTGGTTCTTCAGCGAGAGATTTTAGATGAGATTATCTCAAGGCGAGAGGCTTCATGGATATAAAATATAAACTTTATTTATTTAATATTGATTGAGAAACAAGTTATACAATTTATGTAAATCACTCTCGAGGGCCCGGATGTACGCACTCGAGGGGTCTTTGTGTGGGAGTAAACCGGAGTGCCCGGAGAAAACCCATGTGACCGGGCAGGTGACCGCTGACCTTTTCACGTCCATGCTGGGGATCGAACCCCGACCGACTAGGTGAAAGGCGAGCGGCTTTACCACCACACCACCCGATCACCCAATGGATATTCTAGGGGTTACTATCACTGACATTATGTCCACCCCTGGACTATCTCAGGGGCGTAGGAAGCGGGGGGGGGGGGGGGGGCAGGGGGGGCAACTGCTCCCCCGTTCCCCAGGACGGGGGAGGCAAACATGTCGTTTTGCCCCCCCCCCCCCCCATTTTCGCCGACTGAAATTTTCTAAAAATGCTTATTTGAAAGAAAAAAGGGTCCTCCTGCACATTTTTCGTACTTCATTCTAGAAAATTTTCCGCTGCGCGGCGCATTTCCTAAAACGTTCAAGCATATAATGTCAAACCTTAAATAGTAAAAATTCAATACACACAAACTAGACTAAAAATGTCCATCAAGGGATTCTATGTACTATTTAAAAAAAAAGTCTCTTAAAAGATCAATTTGTTTATGTCTTAGCGAGACAATTAATTCTTTTTTTTTTATGTTACACAACAATGTTCAGATCGAGTAGGGTTGCATAATGTTATGACGACACAATTATCATTTCTAAATGCAGGTAGCTTTAAATCGAAAAATTACCATGTTAAGAACGCTTTATAATCATTAAACTTTATCGTAAAACTCATCTCCGCCATTCTAAATCGTAATTTTTTTCCCGGGGGAGACCCCCGGACCCCCCTAACACCAAATTCTCGCGCCTTTGGGCGCTCGCAAATTCATCAAATGCATCGTGAAATTCATCTAAGCCATTCTAAATCGTAATTTTTTTTCCCGGGGGAGCCCCCGGACCCCACAAACACCAAAATCTCGCGTTTTCGGGCGATCGCAAAAATCATCAAAATACATAAAACTCATCCCGGGGGTCACCCTCAGACCCCTTATAAAACACCGAAATCTCGCGCCTTCGACGCTCACACGCTAATTTGGCCAATTTGCGTATTCGTATTCGTTATTTTCCTTTTACCGACCCCACTGTCTATAAATGTGTACAAGGATTAAATTTAGTGATATATGAAAAATGAACATTAAGCATGTATTATATGGTTGGGTGTTGAATTAATCTCCTCCTGTAGGTGTGGCGGGGGGACCTTTGCCCCCCCCCCCCCCCCATGACGTTTCATCTTCCTACGCCACTGTAATCTCATAGTAAAACTGAAGGCACGAGAACACATAGGTAACTTGATTCTTTGATATACATTAAATTAAAGAACTGTATAACGGTACACTGTGGTTGACTGTGTGGCTTTGAAGATGGGCGTCGTGCTCTCTGTATAAATCATCAAAGGAAGTCTCTACAGGTCTGTGATTGGTCAGTTTTTTTCTTCCGAACTGTCTCCATTTTCACTTTTAGATAGTCTGAGAATTGGATATAACGTCATTGATAGTAACCAACCCCTGGAGAATTGAGGATGGACGAGAGGTACATGTATAATGCTCATAATACTTTTCGGGGTGTCCAATGCGACAGTCCGACAAGGTCGAAATCAGTCATTATGTTTTAGGTGAACAAGAGAAAGCTAGAAATCGGATGTGCTGGGTGGGCTCTAGCACGAGATACTGTGTGTTTGTCCAGATATGTCATACTTGAATTGGAGTTATCTGTCCTTAGTTTGCGAAAGTTTCTCCCAAAGTTCACTATGGTCGTCTGATTTCATGAACGAGTGAGTGCAATGAATCCAGTGAAGATTATAGGATGTTTACCAGAACAATCGTGCGACGCCATATTTTAATTTAAACGTCATTATTACATGCATCCTCCATACTCCAGAGGTTACTATGATTTTCATTATATCGACCCCTGGAATATTTCAAAGCAAAACGGAAGGTTCTATGCTTGACACTCTACAGACATTTTTCTTTCTCTGTATAGATGTAGAACTGATATGTAGAGAGAAAATTGTCTATAGAGCCAAACGCCTGTGCTATAACAATTTTCAGCAGTAATTATATATACAGCCCACGTCTCCGAGACTATATCAAAGTTAATTCACGAAAAAATATAAAAGAAAAGATAATTATGTATAATTACTCACAACTTTATAATGTTAAAGAATTATAATACTTATCAAAACACCTAAATGCTGCCAACACAGAAATGTTTTTACTAATTAATTAGTTATACTTTTTCCGAATGTAGTGCTGTCTACCTTTATGTTAAGTATACCATTTGAATGTTATGTAATGATGCATATACATTTGTATATGTATGTCCATTTCAGAATAAAGTTTTTTAGTTATTGAATCAAATTAGAAAACCGTAATATACTTACATTCATTTCAATTAATATTAAATAAGCATCCTTTTTGGAATATATTTCCGGAAATTTCACTCATCTCCGAACTGGTATCGGCTTCACTATATAAGGTCATACAGATCTAGATCGGACTAATACTATATTAAAATGACCGATCTAGTCAGCTTAGTCCTGTAGTACATGTTTGGACACGACGCGTGATATGTGACTACAATAGGGTTTTATTGCATCAAATAGATTGACCCATTCACTAATACTAAGGTAGGTATTGTATATATTTATAAGTTTATACATGTAGGTAAGGACATGACTGACGTAATTCTCCGTCATAATACACAGAAAAGCCTATAGATTGTTTTTGTTTTTGATATCTGGGGGCAGATAAAAGGTATTTTGATATTTCTCAATTTTACTAGACGTTTAACTATATTAGATAGTACTGAAGAGTGTAAAATCATTCGGGATTTCATATTTGAAAATTGATTGTGAAATAATTTGATTTTCGAAAATTGAGTGTAAGATAATTTGACTTTTGAAAATTAAGTACTGTATTAAAGATTTTTGAAAATTAAATGTGGCATGTCTTATGTCAAATGTAGAGCAAGAATTGTTTTATCTATTCCACAGAGTGACATATCGTTTCAACAATCCTGCTATTTCTATTTTGTGAAGTTTGTCATATGGATCTGAAAATTATATACATGTACATATCAGTTATGGATCTGTGTTGAGGTTCAAATGGTGTTATACCGCCCTGGTAGAATAGAAAAATAAGCGAGGGCGTAGAAAAAAACGATAGTCATAGAACGCCACCCTGCAGAACTCTATTGTCTGGGCAATGAATTTGGAAGTTCACTCAGGAATATAACTAGGTATTTCTTATGAAAAAATCGATTGCGAGTCGATATGATATATATTGAGCTCCGCATGACCATGCTAATAGTATTAGAAAATGAGAATACTGAGTATCAATTCTACAGACTTTAGATATAGACCCATAAAACGGTAGATTCAAATATCTATTTAAACTTTAATTAATTCTCAGTTCCCTATATATCAATCGTATAAAGAAATGGGCGGAATAACTTTATGATTATTGGCCATCCCGTGTCTATATATACCATGAATCTGTAAAGACTATTTTTAACAATCAATTAGATAAGTCTGAAAGGTATCAAATCCCCAAATTAAACACCAGTACGACCAACCAATTTCACCTGTTCGTAGCGCATTAATTACCTGTTTGACGTCACTAGTTTACCTGTGAGATAATACTGACTGAATGTTACGTTACTTTGACAAGTACTATAAGCCTGCTACCTGTTTTGCTCGGCCTGTGTGACGTAATCCTAAGGTATTAGGTTTAAAGCCTCATTAGATTGTCTATCGTTATGTAACACCGTCTACACAGAGGATTATCCCGTTTATAAGTCTAACAGGTAAGTTCATACGTACCTAATAAAATAACCATAAATATTCAGTGTTTCCCCTGAACCTTAAAGTCAGCTATTTTTCATTATAGAATGCGATTGATCTACGCAATCGGTCGCCCAATTAAACTAGAATATAAAATGATTGGAAACTCTTTCATATTCTTTACTGATGACAGATGGACTTCCGGTTTATAGGCATTTTTTCTTGTCAAAGTTCTATGAAGTAAACGTTTTTTCACGGTTGGGTGTTGCGAAAATTTCCGGTTGAGGCCTTTTATTTGTTTTTGTATGCATAAAAGCAGATATTTAATTAGTAATTACTATTCAAATCTCTGATAGCATTTTTAGCTGTATCAAAACCGAAAATGCACTTTCTTTCATTAATATAATAGAAAACATCATTTTTTCTTTCAAAATGTGTTTTTTATAACATGTCATATTTAAATTGCAAATTAAACCTAGACATACACAGGTGGTTCTGGATATTTGTACAGAATATAATACGACTGCAGAGGCCAGTTCACGTAACTGACCTATAAATCACAGATTATAATTTAATAGCTGCTTTATCGTCGTTCACGTATTTCCGGAGAGAGAAAGCTAAAGTAAACCATAACATACGCACTTTTCACTTATAAGTAAAACATTGCCATTTAGTCAGTTATATAGTAACAATGGTTGTGTCTTTATCATTGTTAATACATCCACATGATAAGTAATGAGATCATACACAATAAAGTCCGATCGTATCGATCGTTGGACAGGAAATACGTCATCTGGATATAAAACAAGACTAAAGTCGTATGGAGATCTGTTACGACCGGATGCTATAAAAAAAACTGAAGGCTAACCTTCTGACCACAAGGATACAACAAGTATTAGCTTCCCAAAAAGCTATGAAGGCTACCATACAGCTTTATTTATCAGGAAGAAATAATAGGAAAGCTTGACGAATTGTTCTGTTCACAGTTAGCTGCCATAGTTCTTATGACAATTCATTTTTGAAGAATGATAATTTAAAATCTCTAACATTCAATGTAAAAGATAATCAACTTCATGATATTCATGAAAGGGCCACTAGGCTAAGTTTCCGAAGAAAAAAAAACTGCCCTGCAGGTAGGGCGTTAGAATTGTACCTGCTGCCCCTATTGCATGATCGTAAAAGGCGACTAAATTTAGGATCTTATCTTTTCTCTTCTTCCTAACTGACTTTATCTTTCCTAATGCCTCCCTTGGCACCGCCTCACTTTTGGCCTTGAGTTGAGCGTTCGCCCCTGTGAGGAAGGCTCTGGGTGCTGTCCCTTGGCCGAGACACACCAAAGTCTATAAAATTGGTAGTTTCTGCTCCTGCTTAGCGCTCAGCATACAGAGAGTGGGACGACTGGTTGGCCCGTTGTCAATATAATGCGACCGGTTGAGGTGTGTTGCTTGGTGTTTTCGGCGGCATGCTTCAGTGATATAGCACTATAAAAAGGGCAACAGTTCCACTATACAAGAAGACACTTCATGAATACACCGCAGTCTCCCAAAACACGCAACCTCGCACAACATACACGCAACGGACTGCATACATGGGAGGCCGTCCTTACATGACCATAGCTGTTAATAGGACATTAATTAATCAAACAAACAAACATCCGAGAAATGAAAAAAAGTCTTTTTAAATGATTTTATAACATAATAAAATTGATAATGATGGGCAAAGATGTGGTTCAAAACGAACATAACATAATTTATTTCGCCTTCGGTGCATGCACAATCATTACTTCATTCTACATAATATATAGTGCCACGGATTTTTTTCGGGATGCAATTAATTATTTTTCATATTTTAACTTGAAGTAAAATTAGAGGCTCAAACTTTTCATGGGTGGTAATGGTGTAAAGTAAGTAACTTTTGTAACTGAAGAAAAATACTAAATCGTCTACTTCTATTTTTGAAAGTGAAAAAATACCATTTGTCAGCGGTGGAGCATCTTTAATGATTTGTTTATTTTAATAAAGTTGTTCAGAAGGTGTAGTGTACTGGGCCTTTTCCTAACGCTAACAAGTTTTCCGTCTAATATACACTGTACTGATATACATGTACATGCACTTGGACAAGTTGGTGAAATACATGATATACGCATAGAAACAAGCATAACATTTTGTTTAAAACTGTACTTCACTTAAGCGCATACATTTCCACAAAAATCCACTAAGTAAAGCAAAACTTTGTTTCAGCATTTAAGTAGGCCATGGTCATCTAGCTAACATTACTCGTTAGGCTATATATAGATCCTCCACGCGCTCCTGAAAATGTTTCTATTCAGTACGTGTAGCGATTGTGTGATTTCTGAGAATAATGTCTGACAACAACCAGAAAAAAAAACATTCGAACTTCTCTTGGTTTATCCAATGATAATTTGTTTGCAATAATTTCCCCACTGGTACCCCTTACATAGATGAAATCTTCAACAACATGTAACCAATCAACACACGTAAATCCATTTGGCCAGCCAATCATAGTGAACAGATGATAGCAAGCAGAAGGATATCGTGTGAAAAGTAAGTGTATATCGCGATCAGGGGATAGAAAATCAGAAAATATAAACAGATATATTGGCGATGTCGGAGAGGCTTGGAGGGGGAGGGGGAGGCAGGGTGATCTATATAGCCACCAAATGCTTCGTCGTCGTCGCCGTCTGCCGCTACCCGTGCGTTGTCTGCCATACGTAATCTTTTCACATTTAAAACTTCTTCTCAAGGTCTACCAATGCGATTGTGAACCTCTTTTCAAGTTTTTGGCGGAAATTTAACTAAAATTTTAGCGATTTCTCGAAACAAATAAGTCAAAATCGAATTTAAGTTAGTTATTATATAGATTACGTTAAAAAAAGTTAAGTTTTGATATAAGTTGTCAATCTTTGTCGAGATATTGGGGTCTGACCAAGTATTGTTATTTTTCGGGTCGATCCCAAAACCAAGTCGGTCGACATCTTAAAAACAAAAGTGCGATTTAGCTGAAACTACAGATATGGCAGTCTAAGAAGAGCTGTTATTTTATACCTTCAAAAAACACATTAATTCTTCAAAAATTTAAGATGGACGCCAAAGTCACCACATTAATATCATCAAGTTGTTTAAAGTGTTTCCTATTCAAATGGTGCCAACGTTGTCAGAAGACCGTTTTGGCCATTGGCCCTCTTGACTGTCCTATTGTGAAAAGCAATGTCATTTGCTTGTCCTAGTCTGAAATGAGAGGTAGTGGAGTTTTGGATAGCCAATTTTTTTATAGAGTTTGACCTTTGTAAACTTTGACCTTTCTGCAATCTAACGTATTCGTTTTTAAATGAAGTCCTTTTGAGTGAAATGACTTCACCTTTTTGATACATGACTCGACCTTTGTGAAATGAAACATGATTTGACCATTGTGAAACATGACTTCACCCTTGTGATGCATGACTCGACGATTGTGAAACATGACTGCACCTTTCTGATACATAACTTGACCTTTTGAAACATGAGTCGACTTTTGTGATACATGACTCGGCCTTTGTGAAACATAACTCGGCCTTGGTGAAACATTAACTCGACCTTTGCGAAACATGACTCGACTTTTGTGATACATAACGAGGTTTTTATGAAAAAATAAATCGGTCTTTGTGATACATGACTCGGCGATTGTGTAACATGACTTGACCTTTTCGAAACATAATTCCGCAATTGTGAAACATGACTTGACCTTTTCTAAACATAACTCGACTATTAAGAAACATGACTTTGTGAAACTTAAATTTGTGTGTGGTCACTCGACAATGGTGTAATATGACTCTTGAAATTGTTTAAGATTTATTGTATACCGGTAGATCAGATAATGAAGCGAACATGAAATCGATTTGGCGTTGATGTGAGTGACTTATAATTTCAGCAACATTATCTATCGACATGCTATGCTCGCTTTTGATGATCGTTTCCATTTATTGGTAAAGACGTTGAATAATGTGTTTTCGAAATCCAATCTCATTTTAGCTGGAGAAGCGTGATTGGACAAATTAGTAACACCGCGTAGCTTAATCTGGTATATAAACTGCTGTCAGGTTCGGTCATGTCACCAAGATATGTCACTGTAGGGCTCTACACAGCACTATAGGGTTTTATGTATTATCAAGCTAACAATACAAATAGGAATGCCTTTATACTCAATGAAAAATATTGAAATATCATAAACCTTTCTTCTTTTCAAAAACGTAAATTTTTCGCTGATTAAACTAACAATGCGTTTTAGAGTACCATCATATTCAATGAAAACATACACAGTCGAAACTCGTTATCTCGAAATTCAACGGACCAACGAAAATAATTCGACTCATCCGGAATTCGACTAAAACGTAACGTCTTTAGGTTTGATCAGAACGTAGTATAGTATAGTAACATAGTATACCAAGCACTTCCTGTTTTGAAAACGTCTAAAGCTAACGATGTATTTAAGAATGCTTTCATATTCCGTGAATATACTGATAAAGATGTAAGAAACTTGTTTTTTTTCCCAGTGTCATGTCCATATAGCGACAGCCACTTGTAGACGCGTATTACAACTGCGAATGTACATCACGACAAATCGCCAGGCCAAGAGTGTTTTTTTTTCTGTTTTGCGTCTTTCCGAAAGAAATTGAGATTTTGAGGTGTTTAAATTAATCCATGTTATGGATTTTTTCTGAAATAAATATTTCAATGCAATTGTACAACTAAAGAGAAAAGATTTGTTTTAACATGTTTTGAATCTTTGGTAATTGAACGTTTTTACATTTGCACTCGTCTTTTATTGCTTCGTTCCTAAAAGAGTTTGTGTTTGTTTTTCACTTCTTGGACATAAAACCTTCCAGACCGCGGACATGAAACAGAAAAAAACCAATATACGACTATGGCCTTACTGAAGGGAACCAACCAAATGGTCCGTTGTGTAGCATCCCCGATACTCCAGTAATCCCCGGGACTATGTCATGGGAAACCTGAAGACTTTGTGTGCGACAACACAGATGAGACAGGTAGTTTAGTCCTTTGATGTACACTAAAATAATCGAATAACATTGCGGTAGACTGTATAGCTTTGAAGTTGAGTGTTGCTCTCAACATAATCTTCTCAGGAAGACTTTGTTGACCTGTGACTGGTCTTTCTTCTTCTTCTCAAGTTTCTTCGTTTTTACCACGGACGTATATGTAAGGCACTTCGATGCGTGTAAAGTGGGGGTGAATAGAGAGTTACAAATCTTTTCCACATATGAATCCTTGGTCTAACACAGTCTAGGATTCGATATTACGAATGAATATAAAGGATTGTTGTGTAAGAAGTTCAATGTCTTGTGGTGATATGTATTATACAATTAAGCCATTGTTTTCATTAAAACATTTTCAAGCCCTTTTTTGACAAAGAAGATTGATGACACTTTCAATTCGATAGAACTTTATTTCATTCCATTTAAATTACAAATATACAGTCAAAACTGACAATTTCCATTTGAAATGTGCAATAGTGCTCATACATAAGGACATCTGGTGGAAGAAAGCCACGTGACCAAACCTTATTAGCTCCCATGGTCAATCACCTTATATGAACCTACATGTATATTTCTCGGTATATAATTATCAATCTTTGACCTTTTGTATGTCAAAATATGGTGTTATACTTCCCTGGTTTAAATAAATAATTACACATCTTTGATTCAACCAATGCGGTGTGACACCATATCAACCGAACCAAAGTTCCTTAATTTTGTATTAGATATGGAATTTGTAATTGCATGCGAATGAAAAGAACATTGACCTGAAGTTACCACCCTGGGGGACGCCATGGTATGGCAATGGAGTTCACAGTATAGTACACTATGTAACCTTACCAAATGAAGTTGGCGTTCACCAGTGCATGAATTGCCTTCGGATTAATTGATGCCATCATCATTGTGACGTCACAATTGTCGAAAGATGCTGTTCAAATGGTTAGTCCTTCATTATAGATGCAAAATCTCTGGGTGTTTTATCATAAACTTGTTATCGAATCTAGATTCAGTTCGCAATTATGAAAGTATGAATGCCAACTAAACAGCAGCAGAAATAAAGCGCAAAATTAACTTTTGCCTAGTTGGCTTTCATATTACCATGATTGCCAACTGAATGCAGTTCATTGCCTAAATATAAAATCAGTTGTGACGTCACTATAGCAGCATTAACAACTAGGTTTTAATAAAATTGATAAATTGATATGCAGTAAATATTATTTCCACATTTCCATTTACTAGCCAATGAAAGCAATGAAAAATCAGAGCATATTTACATTTTTGTACAATATAAATATATTATAGTGTATATGAATGAAGCACCATTGTGATAAATATGACCAGAATAAGAAAATACCCGAGTCGTTTTGAGAGAATTTTGAGTATTGAAGAACAGTTACTACATACACTCATACTCTTATTGATGAAAACAGAATAGTGTTTAATAACGCTCGCGGGAACATTACGGTGTAACGTTTACATTACCTCATAATGTTATCAAATATGAACTTTTGTTGAGGTCAATATAGTCAGTTCATAGAAAAAAAAAGAACAAAAAGCCAAAATCATTATTTCAAGAACAACAATGGCTTTAGGACACCACCCTGATGAACTCAATATTTGGACAATGTGAGATTACAAGCGGAAGCAAGGCGTCGATATGCTTAAAATCAACTGGTACGTGACCGTATATTAGCCAATGAGAATAGTGGAAAATATCAGAGCATATCTAATATTGTTTTAAAACTAATGCTCTAAAGTAAAGTTGCCAGTAACATACATGGATATATATATACATGTATATAATGTACAATGTAATTTGAATATACATGTTATATTGTATAGAAAATAAATATTTGTGAATGAATAAATATTTTTGACCAAAAGACGGTGGCAAATAATTTGTTACTGTTTGTTAAAATGTCGTCATGTGACAGTGTAAGGAACGATAACTCCGGTTAGAGACTATGATTTCCGAAGGTTGCCGGAAATTTCTCCGTATTGGGGAAGCAAGTAGAGGGGCGATAACTCAGCAGCTCCAGATGGCATTGTGATAGGAATAACTGATAAAACATTACGTTAAAGGCCCACTACCTATTCCGAAACAAATTCAAAGTTTCTTTAAAATGTTAATAGCATAAGAAAATATATATCGATGGCTTAAGATGAGGTTACAACACCAAACAAATGCAAGGTTTCCTATGTAAATCAGTGAAGATTAATTTTGCTATTTTTGGATTCAATTGTGGTAGCAAGTGATTTATTGTTAACGCTATTTCTTAGTGAATGGATGGAAATGTGCAGTAACTGATCAAAAGTATACTTTGTCCTTTAGTTGTGGCACTGCCAATCATATACAATAGATAGCATGGTTTAATCAATTTAGAATATGTCAAATCTTCAATTATTTTCTAATAAAACCCCTGATAGACATTTTCTATTAAAAGGCAACCGTTGGTCATCACACAGCAGCAATTCGTATAGCTCAAAAATGTGAATTTGAAGTTAAAGCGGAAAAATATAGGAAAATATAGGAAAATACACATGGGCAATTTAATGTCGTGTAGTCACTATATCGCTACATTATTGATAGACATAGTTGTAAAGTAACAAGTTGTTTTCTTGTCCACAAACATGTATTGAAACAGACAGAGGACAAGCACGTGACATAGATAAACTATCGGTTATAGAAAGCATATATCCATATGTGTACGTGCTCGGCGCCATCCTAAACACCCCAGGGGTTACTTCACTGTAGTGGATATAACGGCAGTGAAATTAACCCCTGGAGTATCGAGGATGACTCGGCGCTATCGCCCATGTTAGCACCTTATAGCTAATTTACAGTTCATACTTAACAATAAGGGTGTCAATCATATGTGAAATAAATAAAATCATCTGAAATCCTATGATTGTAAAAGTAAAATGCTAATGGTAACCGTCTCGCTTATCCTCAATGCTCCAGGGGCTACTATCACTGTCGTTGTAATATGGTGGTGCTACAACGGATGGGCAGATTGTTTGGACCTTTGATGTTCATGAAAAGAATGGAATAACTGTACGCACTCTCTGTAATCTGTATAGGGAGTATCTTCAAGCCTGTGATTGGTCTGTTTTCCCTTCAGTTTTAATATGAAATAGTCCAAGGGTGGACATAACGACAGTGAAAGTAACTCCTGGAATATAAAGGATGCGCGTCTTCCTTAAATCTTCTTCGCAATCATTTAAAATAGATTATTCAGGTGACTTTCGGAATAAAAATATCGAAGACAACATCTTCACTCAACAGCAATAGTTTCTCTCATATACCGAAGACTATCTTATCTTTCAACTAATGATTACAGCCGTTTCTTTGAAATATCAAAAACTACAACTTCTCTTTCGACTGAGCACAACAATAGTTTCTTTGAGATACCGAAGACTTACTCTTCTTTCTCGGCAAAGAACGGTAACAATTTTTCTGAAATACCGACGAAAACTGCCTCTTCCATCTCGGCAGAGGAAATAAACAGTTTCCGTGATATAATGAAATCTACCACTTCTCTCTTGACTGGACACAGCCATATGTTCTTTGAGATACAGAAGACGTACTTCCGCTTTCGACAAATGATAGAAGCAGACAACATCTTTTTCTCGACAGAGAGCAGCAACAGCTTGCTGAGATACCGAAGACAGCCTCTTTTTCTCGACAGAGGGCAGCAACAGTTTCTCTGAGATACCAAAGACCACTTCTCTCTCGACTGAGCATAGCAATTGTGTCTTTGAGATAACGAAAACTACTTTCGCTCGGCTGAGGACACCATAGGTTCGTTTCAGATACGGAAGGCTACCCTTTCTCAAGGTCTTTGACAGTCCTCATACAGGAGAAACAGCAACAAAGAAATATCGCTAAGACCACTGCAATGCCTATGACGATGTGACACACAATGAGCTGCCAGAAAGTAAAAGTGAAAACAGACTTGTCACACCAATTTTTAGGTTCGTGCAATGGCGGCTTGAACTTAGGCAACCATGTTTCAAAAATCCAATAATTCCCAAACACAAACCATATACTTAGAAAAATGGTTAAACCTATATTTGCCATTTTGCTCATCGTCATCAGTTCGTTTTCATCGTGTAAATCCTCTTCATCGTCGTCTTTGAGTCTGCGAATTTGATGACAGAGAGTCATTAAAACTTTAATGGTTCCGAAACAGCCTCCGACCAGAAGGTATATCGGGATTTTAGGCTCCTTTGGGCACTCGTCCAGATATTTTACCCCTACAATCAGAATTATTACAAATATTAATGTATTATCAAACACTTTCAAATATAATTAACTAATTATCTTATCGTAATTTTCTGAAAATCTATTTTAGATGATATTATGTGTTTTATTCATGGACTGGTTATGGCGTCAAGGAAAAAAAACCCCGTTTATTTCATTATTAGTATGGATTTCGCCAAAGGCAGAGAAACGTGTGATAAGACAAAGCAATTATTGTAAAGGGCACGGACTCTGTTGTTGTGGTCTTTTCATTGATGCCCGCGTAACCGAAGGGAAAACAAGCGATGTAATAATACCGCGTTATCACTTCTGGTGATAAAACGCTTATTTCAATTATCGTTTTAGACCGAAAACTAGACATTTCTTACTCCTAAGTAATATGACAGTTCTGTCAACATACATGTATATCAAGCTGTAGGTGGGAAAGAAGATATCGCGTCATATTAAAACAAATGATGCAAGATAGATAGTACAGATGGATAAGATATATTCCAGTTCAAGAGGGAAACGAACCTGACTTTTCGTCAAAAATCGACATATTGTCATTTTCTTGTAATTAATCGATCATTTCTAGTGAACTGCGTTCAAGCGTCCGGATTAGACTCCTCCCTCAAATGCTGTAACATTCTGTTACGACAGCCAATGAAAACTCTCGGAAGTTGCCTCGATTGGTTAGACTCAATGTGGTGTAGCGCAAACAATGTTGACTTCAAAGGGATCTACTGATTTGACTTGGTCACACCTTTGTACCAAAGATTTGTTAGCATACACTTGGCGATAAAAAGGTTTCAAACATGTTTTTGAAATCAATCGTACCTTATAACCATCGAAAGACAATACCACCATATCTTGATTGATTCGTAAAACGTTCCCTGTAACATACACGGTTGTAGCTGTATATATAAGGCCAAAAATATGTATGTTTAGATATATGGCTACTATTTATCAAGAAAATGATTAAATATTAGTGTCTTCCACTCTTGGCTCTTTATTTAACAATGAATAATTGGAGATTTGACGAAGAAAGAAGATATAAACAGCTCAGATTGGCCTAGAGTAAAGCTATTAATAGGAGTATCCTTTTAGGTACAGAAAAAAATAGGATCGGGGCTAAAAATTAGGGTCGGTCGGGTAACCCTAACCAGACATATTTTTTGGCTTAATTTAGATGTTACATCCGGAAGCAGAATCTACATCCACCTCTGATTGTTAGTTGTATGAATTGTAATAGTAATTTTTAAAAGTATGCTTGTAAATATGTAAATTTCTATTCAAACCTATTATAAGTTGTGCTAAAAAACACTCTATTTTAGTTCAAGAAAGCATAATTTGACGTTTGGAATCACAGGGACCTGGCACGAATTTTTTTATCAAATTCCAAATTTCCACTCATTTTAACCTGTGACTATCGCTATGTACATGTAGGTCATGACTATATACATGCATGTAATGCTGTTTTTATTTTACGATTTTGAATGCCAAATTGTTGCGGTATTAATGATTAAAATTGTGTACGTTTTTGAATGTGTAACAAGCTATAACAGGTAAACTCCGCCCTCAGTTAGATTATCGCTGTTACTAAACTCCGCCCACGGTTTGACTGACGACTTCCCGAGCCGATAAACGCGCATACGACTGGTTGAAACTATTCACGTGATTTGTGGTTTGAACGATCCGAAAGTCAATTCCGGACGCTTGAACGCATTTCACTGTAACACCGATCATTTCTAGAGAACATCTTAAATTTCATTTTTAATCTAAACCACGAAGAAGGAACCTAGTGAGGAAGTCCCTTCAGAAAATCAATAGACTTCCTCAATATAATTATGATGTATTTAAAAAGATAAAAAAAATGTCATGAATTAACAAACAACAAAATGTCATGAATTCAGAAAGAACAGTTTATGGCATAAATCCAGAAAAAAACCAGCTTGTCGTGATTTCAAATAGAATATTTTATAGTAAATTTCAAATAGATTTACTAAACTACAGCAAAATCACGTTTAGAACAAACACGCTTAAATGAATTCATGTTTATAACATGCAATATGTGCATAACATATTATGCTTATGACGCAGTGATTTTGTTGTATTTAGTTAGTCTTTCTATAAACGTTCATGAGGCTTTATTGCATGGGTAGCCATGCAATACAGCCTCAGGCGGCATGAGTGTTTGCCCTAGGCCAGCCAGTATTACACCAGTAGGTATGAAAAAGAAATGATTTCCATACATATTCTCGCAGCTATCACATCGGAGGTTATGTCTTACATCAGAGGAGTTCCGATTGCCTGTCATTCCGATTTATCAGAGTAGAGTTATTTCCCTTCGTGAATCCATTTTGATATATCATACTAATTACTTTCCTTCAATTTCAATTTCAATTTCAACAAATTTTATTGACATATTATTTACAGTCAAAAGGATTAGACAACAGGCAAAGCCTATCTAGGTCTTCTCCTTTAGGTGAAAAATGGCAAGAAGTATAGACAAATATATTAGTATATATACAAGTACACATTAATACAAATATTCAAACAAGCAAAAACAAAAGGGGAAGTAACTCCTTTATGTCAAAATTTAATATATATATATATATATGGATTTTTTGTGTGTAACCCATTAGAGGTATTTAATGTTGATTGTTAAACAAAAAGTTTTAATCAAAATAAATGACTTGTTACCATTGAGAGTAAACTATTTATCATAAATATTTGTTGACATTGGATTATATCCCCCGACAGAGGATGCACAAATATGCACAAATATGCACAACACACAGGCCATACTAATGGGGACCAAAAGCCAATGTCAGCAAATAGATATGTAGCATCTGATAGGGTTACACAAGCTAAGTAGATAATATCGTTTTTGTTTTACTCAGTTTAAAATGAGTTACTTTGTATAAACACTTCAAATTAAAAATTTAAAAAAAAACATATAAAAAGAGATAGAGAGAAAAAGCAAAAAACATAAAAAAAATACTGTAGAATGATTTATTCAATTTGCCAATGTACATTATTTAATTATATTTAGGTTCATTTATCTAGGTTTCATTACCATGGTATAAAACTCTCAAAGTAAGTTTTATATGGATAATCTGATAAGAGAAAATTTGTAACAGAGTAGTAGCAATTATCCATATCACAAACATCATTTCATATTCTGTAGTATATATACTTTGAACTTTGAATAGTGAGTATTGAATTTAGAACCTAGAGCCTGCTATATATTTGCTATATACTTATTTCCTTCGTACCATTCTAATCTGAGTTCGTGAATGGAAGTAGCTATGATAGAAAACAATGTAAACAAGTAAATTCGTGGAATTTCCATCCCCCGCTTTAAGATATATTGTAGGTAAACATTATTGAGGTTAGGTTTAACCTTGGTTGAAACACTAAAAAATAACTGAAGTCTTATTCGGAAGTTAGATATTTAACTTTGTTACCAAGTTTGAAGAAAATCGGTTAATATTTATTACAGTTATTGTACGGAAGTGGCAGAAAATGACTTTTTTATCAAATCAAAGGGCCATAACTCTGCTAATTAAGATCTGCCAAAGATGGCAATCGAACTCGGCTAAGCCCTTAAGGCATTTAACTTTGTTACCAAGTTTTAACAATATTATTGTTAACTTTTGTTAGTTATTACACAGAAACTGTAGAAAAATGGCATTTGTTGTAAATTAAAGGACCATAACTCTGATAAATAACATCCGCTGAAAGAGTTGATCGTACCTGGCCACGCATTTAAGACATTCAACCTTGTTACCAAGTTTGAAGAAAATCGGTTAATATTTATCACAGTTATTGTACGGAAAAGGCAGAAACTGACTTTTTTATTTAAGCAAATTTGTTACACTTATTGCACGGAAATGGCAGAAAATGACGTTTTTAGTAGTCAAATGGCCATAACTCCGCTAAATAAGGTCCATCGACAGTCGCGGTCGAACTTGGCCGAGTCCTTAAGGCATTTAACCATATAATAATAATAATAATAATAATAGACTTTATTTAGAGTCGATAACACTTTGAGTCAGAGACTCGTCTTCCAAGTGGTCGACATAAAAATATACAATATTTACAACATGGAATATATCATAGACAATACATATTACAGCGTTGCATGTATTATTATAATGGATATCACAGTCAGATTATCACAGAAAATAGTAAAAATTAAAAAGGCACTCATAAAGCTCATGGTGCATAAATATATGGAAAAATAAAAAACACATCTTAATGAATTAGTGTCTAATATACATATATGCCAATAAGACAAAAGAATAAAAATTGACAGAATATATGCTATTATAGCATGTATTAAAATTGATTTTGTTTGATTAATTAACGATAGTTTATTAAGACGATAAAAGAACAAAAAGTGCTGGGTTTACTAAAAATAGGTATTAAGAAGCAAATGAAACAGTGATTATTGGGATACATGTAGGAAGTGTTTTTTGCATTCGTATTTGAATTTGGAAAGTTTTGTATTTTTAGAAACACTTTCTGGTAGATCATTCCATAGTGATGGTCCACTATACTTAAATGAGCTCTTAAATTTTTCTGTTTTAAATCTAGGTAATAAGTATTTCCCTGAAGTGGCTGATCTAGTCTTCTTTTCATGAATATTGGATACTAAATTGTTACAATCTAAATAATTAGGACATAATTTGTTAATAACTTTAAACATAAGAATACACTCATTATATTTTACTCTTTTGCTAAACGGTAGCCATTTTAATTTACAAAGAAGTTCCTCACCTGATACGGTATAATCTTCGTCTAAAATAATACGAAGTATTCTCTTTTGCATTCGTTCAAGTTTGCTTATGTACAGCTGGCTACAATGGCCCCAAACATTTGAACAATAATTAAGGTAAGGTAAAATGAAACAATTAAAAAACGTAATTCTAGATGAAATTGGTAAAAATTTAAAATGACCTTGTCATCAAGTTTGAAGGAAATCGGTTTACATTTGTTACAGTTATTGCACGGAACAAAGTGTTACAGACAGACTTACAGACAGACGGACGAACCCAACCTAATATCCCCCGTTTCGGAGAAAGCGGGGGATAACTCCGAAACGGGGGATAACAATCAAATCAACCAAACATGTAATGTATTTTGAAATCACGTGATTCAATGTAGAATCACGTGGTTTTGTTGACTTACCAATGATCATCATGGTTAGTGGTAAGGCAGTAAAGAGACCGAGAAGCACCGTGACGGGCCCTGAAACAGAAAATGTATTATCGTGTGGCGGTAAAATGAAAGGTTAAGATGTAAGCCATACCATACAGAAGCACAGTGACGGGCCCTGAAACAGCAATCTGATTGAAATACAGATCCTTATAACCACTCCGTTCAATAGAGGATCTGAGAAAATCCAATTAAGGGTCATGTTCGGATGACCTTTATACCACGTGTAATTCAGATCAAATGCATTTTCTGCACGTTGCTATATCAATTGACAACGCCATTTCGCCCCAACATACATATACGATTAGCTTTGTTGTGCTCTTTGGGCGAGATGACTAAGTACACAGAAATAATTCTGACAGATTTTCAAACTATTTCGTCCCCTGAAATTCACTGTCAAAATTTTGCCAGCGGCAATTTGATTGGCCATTTCCAAAGGTCACCTGGACATGACCCCTAATGGGATTTTCTCAGATCCTCTTATCCAACGTAGTGATTTTATGGATCTGAATTTTAATCAGATTGCTGAAACAGAAACGTATCATCATGGAGTGGTAAAGTGAAAGGCTAAGATGTAAGCTATACCGTACAAAAATTCCGTGACGGGCCCTGAAACAGAAACGTATCATCATTTAGTGGTAAAATGAAAGGCTAAGATGTTAGCCATACCGTACAGAAGTACCGTGACGGGCCCTAAAACAGAAAATTATCATCATGTAGTGGTAAAATGAAAGGCTAAGATGTTAGCCATACCGTACAGAAGTACCGTGACGGGCCCTGAAACAGAAACGTATCATCATGTAGTGGTAAAATGAAAGGCTAAGATGTCAGCCATACCGTACAGAAGTACCGTGACGGGCCCAGAAACAGATAACGTATCATGTATAGTGAAGGGCTAGTGTTTATAATATAAAGTGTTTGCTACACTGCCGCACAAATACATCAAAATTGCTAAAAAACGAAACCAGAGAAAATTCTTACGAAAAATCACGATTACGAAAAGCAGATATTCTTACGCAGACGGTGTCTATATCAGGAGCTTACGAATCCCACACACCACTCGTGTGAATAAAGATCAATTTTCTCGTTGAAATCCTTTGGAACTGAAATTATTCAAGGTAATATAAATTTAGACCTGCATCCGACTAGCGTATAAAAAGAGAGTTTATCATTCAAGACAAAGCCTAATCGACCACAATAACGATTAAGCCATGTCTCGTACGCCGTGACAAGATAACGAGAGAATTGTCACTTCGGTGCGAGATTTTACACGAATCCTTCCAAAACATTCCTTGGTGCTGACGTTGCATGCTGTTATGCAGTGTGCTCAGAATACCAAGAAAGAAATGAGATTGAAATTGGCCGGATACTGGGGAGCCGGAGGGGGTGGAGGCGTATATGGACTGAGACCACAATTACATACTTCCGGTTTCAGGTTTCAGTACCCACGAATGAAGTCCCTTCAGAAATGTATGTATTTTATGAAAACAATGCAGCATGCCCCTGTGAACTTGGTATTTGCCAACAAATTTAATGTAGATGTGTAGTGTATATGTCAAAATTAACTGTTATAGTGTAAAATACTGAATTTTCTTATGTTTTTATTGCTCCAGGATCCTGTGTAAAAAAGTCCTGTTTTGACCCCAACCCATGACCCGGATGTATATAATTGGCACATGGTGACACTTGATGACAGATATCTTGAGAAAATGCCGGTCATGCTAGGTTGAAACTTTCAGAATTTGTTCCTCGGATATTGACCTTGACCAGGTTAGATGGAAACTTGTCAACGAAATTTTGGGAATTTATTATGAATTTTAACGTTACAATGAAACATATAGCAGAGTTAATTGTGGTCTCGGTCCTTAATATACGGCAGATACGTATCCCCAGCCATAAGGAAGGAACCAGCTATCAATACACATAGTAATTGTCTGTCATTACTGACTAAAACACGCCATGTTACAGTCACGTGCCGCCGCTGTAGACTCACTCAACTAAGAATGATTTACTTTTGCATATATACAAATGTGAAAGTGTCTTGATAGAACGCAACAAAGCGGCTTCCATACACCTATGGCCTGCCATGCAACCCGTGATAAAGCTGGGCAAAACGGGACAAAACGCGCAGTCAGTATGTATCAACCGTGATAAAACCCTAAACAAAACTCAACAGAACGTTTCAAAACTTGAAAGCGTCCTGAGATACCGGGGAACATGCATGCTGCCTATTCAACCACGGACCGTCTGAAAGGTCGATTATAGATGTCACGTTTTGTTTCGTCAAGCACGTTTTACTACGCTCTACCATTGAAGCATGAATGCTTAAAAATCTGGCACGATACCATATCCATCACGTCCTCTTGCATTGTCTCACGGTCATCCTGTTTTGTCCACGATGGCCTGAAACGTAATTGCCGTGGCCGTCGGGAACAAAGTGTAAACCTAGCTTTGGAAAAAAGTAACAGTGACATTTCTTTTTGACCTTTTGCCCAAAATTAAATCTCATCCCATATGTTATAACGTAACATCATATGAAGTATCAATTAAGTCTATAAATGTTTCTCAAGTTATCTAAACCAATGTCCAGACTGAAAGATCCTTCGGTTTCACCATCGGGGACTAATGAGTTCGTACGTTTTATGGTTGATAAGAAGAATGGATAAAAATATCAAAAAAAGTCTTGGGAAATACATTTTAAAAGTTATGTGTGCCAATATTTTGAGAATTACAATGCTTACAATGCACATGCTTTAATTCTACAAAGATAGATAAGAGCTGGAAATTATTTTGGCAGTTCTGCCATAAATCATCATATTAACATACAAAATGTATATAGCGTAGTGAAATGAGTATATACAGTCAGATCATAAAACCAAGTTGTGGTCTTCATTTTCATTTCATATTTTTACAGTGTTATTAGTAATTGTAAAATGATTTTTGCAGGAATGTCTCCATCGCAAAAGGCATAAAACCAAAACAAAACATAAAAATTAGTGAATGAATTCTGTGTTGTAACCAAAGTGCATAAGGCATCATACATGTTTGTCTGTTTAATTGAATGATTTCACATCATAATTCATCAAACCTGATGGGTTTCGATAAATTTCTAAAAAAATAACATGTCTAAATAAATGGAGTGATCTGATTATTGGCTCGAGGAAACCAGTGGAGCGATTTCAAGTTTCTTTTACAAACATATCGGTTCAGTTGAATTTCCATGGGAATTTCTACATGCATGCCACATCGTAAATAATTGGAGACCGAGAGTAGGATGTCCTTTCTATGAATCTGGTAGAGATTTGATAATGAATTTTAGTTTTTAACAAGAGTAAAAAAATAATCCATTATCTAACCTCCAGTAGATTAATTGAAAACGACATTATAACCCCAAATTGCGACTGAATAGCTAAGATATTGCAGCAGCATGGTGAATTTTCGGGGAAACCATCCTTAAAAAGGAAATTGCAACAGAAGTTATGCCAATTATATCCAATTACTAGAATAGGATATGAACTTAATGCGTGAAGTAACTTTATAATACTGTAAATTTAGAATGAGATTTTTATGATTTAAGTTGGAATGGTAAAACAGAAAACATAAAAAGAACAACTCTAATTTCAGAACGGAGGATTAAATGTTCGAGACACTGAATCGCGTATAGACCCTTAATGCCATGGCTGAGACGATTATTTTAGTGATTTAGATGAAAACTTGAAGATAATTCTTCGCGAGATATTCAGCACGTTTGGGGCCAATTTTTCTTATTTTTAGGACGAATATTGGGACACTCGTATATCAAAATTGGGCAAATAATGTAGTAATGGTAAATAATACAATTAAGTCTGTAAAAGCACAGTACTGTCTGCCAATATATAATCTTGACTCTATCGATAATATTCAGGAAAGCAGCCTACGATTTATAATAAATGATCAACTGTTTCTTGAGACACTTTTAATGGAAATAAGGGGAAAAACAATATCTTACTCATCTTTTAAAAAGAAACAAAAGAATTGAAGAAAACAACCTGAAAAAAGATATAAGTAGACTTGAAAATAAAATTACTGTTGATATAGATCTAGATGAATTGAATAGAAAAAAAGGAAGGAATTAGAAGTAAGTTTTCTTCATTTGGCAAACTGTGGAAGTGATATCTTATCTAATTGTAAGAATGATTTTTGAAAGGATGTATTTACAGCATGGGTCAAACTAAGATTAAAGGATAACCAATAAGAAGCGGAAAAACACTTAAGACACCAATTTGGTACAATTAAAACATTATTGTTGCAAATATTTGTTTGTTTGTTTGATTGATTAACGTCCTATTAACAGCTATGGTCATGTAAGGACGTCATCCCATGTATGCGGTGTATTGCGTGTATGTTTTGCGAAGTGCGTGTTTTGGGAGACTGCGGTATATTCATGTTGTGTCTTTTTGTATAGTGGAACTGTTGATATTTTTATAGTGCTATATGACTGAAGCATGCCTCCGAAGACACCGAAACTATTTTCTACCAATCATGGTTTAGAAAGGGAATTTCAATTAAACAAGATCTGTTAAAAAGTGTTTCTCCATGTTCATTCCTTACATTGATGTATTTTGCAATATTTATGGTGTAATAAGTAATTATCTTCAATATCATGAACTGATATCCAGCCTTAAAAAGTGTCTTAAGAATGTAAATTTACCAACTGAAAAATTATTTTATCCAATTATTCCTTTTTAGTCTTGAAATTATACTGAAAAACATTTTGTGGAGTCCCAAGATTTTTTATATATCACTTGTCAAAAACAATACTGTAATAACTGGTCAAGCTAAATGGGGAACCTCTTTTAACTATAATCAATAAACATGGAAAGATATATACGAGATACCCCTCATCTCTACCAATAATACTAAACTTCAGTGGCTTCAGTTCCGAATTTCCCACTATGTACTAACAACTAACACTTATCTTTGTAAATTTGGTCTCTCTAATAATCTTCACTGTTTGGTATGTGCTTTAGAAAGGGAGACAATCACTCATCTATTTTGGGCAAACTATGAAGTTCAGAACTTTTTAGCTTATATAGAAAGTCTTTTAGATATTCTGTTTATACATTTGCAAAATAAAGAAACTATGCTTTTCGAAATACTTAATCATAACGGCACATATCAAAGAATAGATAATGAAATTGTTCTTTTTATCAAACACTATATCTATAAAACAAAATGTTTACACGGTTCTTTAAATATAATGGCTTTTAAAAAAAAAACTTTATTAAAGATTATCATTATGTTCAAAGATATATAGCTTATGGAAAAGGAGAAAAAACTAAAATTTACTAAAGATTGGAAAAAATGGATAAAGCTAGTAGAACTAACAAATCCCTGACAGTTGAACAATCTTTTATTAAAATAGAATATATATTTATTTGTTGACATACATACAAGTGTCATGCTTGCTTTTGATCGGGATGTTGAGCAGTGATTTTTAATTCAATTATCACTATCAAAAATGAAATGTCTATCTAAATTCTTGCCTCCTTTTTTCTGTTCTTTCTTTCTTTTTTTTTAACTCATGTTTCATTGGTTTGTTCATTATTTTTCATATAAGAATATATCTACATTTAATTTTTATTCTTCACAACCTCTCCTTTCTAGTTAATCCCATTATCCATTCTTTTCTTCCCAACTCTTTGTCCTTTATTTTATTTTTTCTCTCCCTACTCCCTCTGTATCAAAATCCAAACAATATAAATATACTGATGAATGAAAGAATAGTAGAGTAAAAGATGTGCATGAAAGATAACTATATTAATATTTCATGATTATGTGATTAATGTAAAATTGATATCTTGTTTGACAAAAAATAAAAAATTATAAAAAAGGAATGAAATAGTCTTAAACATGGTGGACGACGGACGGGTGACTCGATGGCAATAGGTTATCCTGGTCCCTTTGGGGGCACACAGTCTTCATATATCATTCAGCAAAATGCTAATATCTGTTTACACTACCGGATAAACACTAAAACATAAAATTAGACCTAAGTATTTTCTCTTTTATATGTTCTGTTCGACGTAGAAAAAGTCCTGCATAACACTAGAACGGTACAGTTCTCAAAATCCGCTTTCCTAAGATGGCAGAGCAGGTAATGAGCAACTGAAGTTGAAAAAAAGTTAACAAAGGTTTCGTAGCTGATATGGGTTCAGTAAAGGTACACAAAACCCCATAAAGTAAACCCGAATTCCCCATTGCAAATTTCGTTTTCGGTTCAAATTCAAAATTGCCATTCAATGTTGACATTGGTATATTATTGAAACTGATTGCGAAGAATTATGATTAAGATGTCAAATCTAATGTGAAATCATTTATTTTAGTTTGGCTCAATTTTCCTGAATAATACAAGTTTACAATTTTGTTCTTACTTCAATTCATCGAGAAGGCCTTACACAAAAATAGTACAGTCGAAAATACAGTAATTAATTTTAGGATAACCAGTCGTGATAACAACAATATTTGTATAGCAATAGTAAATTTTGTCTGTCGTTAGTAAATAATTTTATTTTTGTCAACACGATGACTTAAGTAAACCTTTGTCAACATTTTTGTCCAACCTCTAATAGAGTAAACATTGTATAACGGAAATGGAAAACAATAGCAAATAATACGGGAAAATGGAACAATTACCCAATGATACGAGGATTGGAATAACTACGAAATGTTGCTTAGAATGGAATGACTACCAAATTGTGCAAGTAATGGAATGACTACGAAATGGTGCAGGAAATGGAATGACTACCAAATGGTGCTGAGAATGGAATGAATTCCAAATGGTGATGGGAATGGAATGACTACAAAATGGTGAGGGGAATGGAATGACTTCCAAATTGTAAGTGAAATGAAAAAAACATTGGAAAACATGGTCTTTTTTGCCGTTTTTTAGCAACTAGTGATATCTCCTAGTCTAATTTATTAATTTGGAGAACTTTATACATGTGAGAATGTAGCTTGTTCCATATTCAACAAATGTTTCCAAAAATTGGAGAAATGTGACTTAAATCATTATAAATTTGGACTTACAGCTTCCACTGATCACTACAAAGGCACGATAGACGAAGTCACAAGCTCCAACAGACTCGTGGGAGGCTTCAAACAGACTGCTGACGAACGAGAACGAGGTGTCGGGTTCAGCGCGCTCCTGCCATAACACAACACTCCCATAGTACTGTTTGTCACCACTCGGGGCAAGACTCGGCTACAAATAAGAGAAACAGAATATTATACTCCTGGTGATGATAATGTCTCAAAAAGACACATCTGTCAGTCATGCATGAAGTATGTCTACAAAATTACTAGCTACAACTGTATTAACCTCATTTTAATGGGATATATCAATAAACACATAATGATTATATGTGTATTTGTAGAATACAGTATATATATTTGACATACTTTAGGAGAACCAATAACACTGCCAAAAGAAAACAAATTCCAATTCAAAAACAAATTGATATTAGTATGACATTAACACCACTGCAAAACAATTTTAATTGCTTTGTTTTAAAATCCAGACATACTGTTGTCGACATATAACTTTGTTATTTTATTTATTTTAATCAATGGATCCACAGTCATGGTCTGTTAATGAAGTCTTGATTATTTATTTATTGTAACCGATTAATCAGTAACAGGTAATCGGTTATTAATCTACTTATCAATGGAAAAAGTACAACCATTGAATATATGCATTACTAAATAAACACATTTCGAGATCGGAAAACAAGCTCCACTTGTTGATATATATCAAACAACTACAGCATGGCAGAACACCAAACTTGTATATACCGATAAATAAGATATTTGTTAACCAAAATACGTCTTGAGGTCCTAAACCAATTCTGAATTCCGTCCCTGTGTCATCTTGTTTGCATGCTGTCTGTTGACGCGCCATTTTGACGTGAATTTCACACGTACGACTAATCAACCAAATCTGCAGCGCCACTGAGCGACATGACTAGATTTTCTTCAATGCACACCTTTTTTCCTTTTAGTGCTCAAATTAAATCATTAAAATGAAACAATAGTCATTTTCAATTAAAATTGAATGAAAACACTGTTTTTCATCAGAAATCACGTAATGATAAGATTAAATTTGTAATATCTAATTTATTTCTTCCTCTCTCAAGCGTCCCAATGGCGATTAACCACATGGACCCGATCGCCAGTTGAGAGCAATTTGCTGACAGCGTGCTGCAAGCTTTCCCACCACACACATCCACTTTTCAGTGACTTTAACTTCCACAGATACATTCATATAGTATTAAATTCATCATTCTTTATATGTATTTAACTTAGGGAACACGCTTACCGATGATACGTTTCACGTGTATTCTTTTCTAGCAAGATGCACATGCTAGAATGAGTAATTTCACAAAAATCCTTGGTGTTACAAATCCATAAGGGATAAACATCCTCCTGATTCGTCGACGCTTCATCTCAAATATTTCATTTTTTTCATCATATTGTTAAATACTACTGCGTTCGCACGCGTACGCAATAATTTTGTTAACACACAAAAGTATTGGGTTCTTACATAATAAGTATTGCTTTCACGCGCAATAACATTTCATCTTTCATGTCCTTTCCCAGCCATTTTTAAAAGGTCCACCACCCACTAACTTAAATTCATCTTATTACTTCTACATGCACACGTGTGGAACTGTTAACAGCACTGGATTTACATGATATAGTTATATAATTTACTGTTTCAAACTGTAAATATGTCTTTTCTATTTATCTTAATATCATGCAACTATTTCAACTACCTCCACAATGAGGGAAATAAAGAATGATGATGCTAATGATTTTTTGTTCCTTAACGGAAATAAATTTTATCTAAATAGTATCCATGTACTCTGATATGAGCGCCATAATAGGAATGCGAACAACATTGCGTTACATTTGTTGCCCATCATTACGTAACAAGTAAAACCTATTACTCCCTAACAGTCTGTCTACAAGAACCCAACCGTCCTTCTATTACTGCCGAGATGATTGTGAACCTCCTACGGCATGTGATACCAGCGATTACCAAATTGAAATTGTCTTCCCAGTTCCATATGGGCCTACGGAGAAAAAATCCAATTAATTCCAAGATGTCAACACGTTGAAGAAATGCACTGACTCATCATTAATGCGACTTAATGTTCAATTTACACCCGTCAACGACTCCAAAATCTAATCACTACCGCTAAATGGTCGAGCTTGTGCAGCTTCCGAATATTTCCTTATGGGTTTTTGGGGGACTCTAGATGTACACCGAACGTTCACTTACATGTACATATGTAGAAGTACGTTTTCTAATGGGGGTCTAAAAATAAGTTACAGTTTACATGAATTTGGGCCCATCTGAGTGACCATAGAAGATTTTAGACGTTACATTCAACCCTCCAGAGTGCTTATAGACTATTTTACATGGTTTAACATCTAAATATGGTATACATGGGCACTCTGATGGGTCAAAATTGATATAAACTGTAACCGATTCTCAGACCCCTATGGCGTCACTCCGAAAATATAACGACAGGTCAGAACTATCGATCTTGTCAATTTGATTGGCTAATATCTATAATGTTAAGAAAATACCAACGTTTGTCTTCTGGAGTGGCTGGCAACTAGTCTGCTTTACAAGCTAAATTATTAACAATATTAATTGTCTATAGACGGAAAACAACTCTATTTATCGTTAGTTGTGTATTAGATGTATTCATGAGCACAGCCTAGCGGACAGAATTGCTACTAAGGCAGGTAATCATAATATGATCCAGTCTAAATAGAAAATATAAAGAAAAGATGGCGTCGCCGTTTGTAAGTTCGCTTCTGATTTATTGAGATAATGGCGTTATGATTTCATTGGAAAATCAGTTCTAAAATGAATTTAAATTTCAGAGAGATTAACTTATTTAATCAAATTCCGTTTTATTAAAAGTTCACTCAGATTTTTGAGTGTTATATCTCAATAAGAGAAAAATGCATTTAAGTTATTTCTTAAATATGGAGACTACAAAATGTATATGAAGACTAGAGGTACGCCGATCGTTCCCTTACTGTACAACGTTTATGGAAACTCTAGATGAACATCGAACGTTCACTAATTATTTACACTGTAGTTTATGGAGACTCTAGATGTACACCGAACGTTAGCTTATTCATTTAATTTGTTTGCATCAATACGATTGATAACTTTCGATCGAGCGGTTAGTCTGTGCATTCAATCAAATGTTAATTAGATTAATTGCACGAGCTCGTCAGTCGTTATACCGTTACACGTACCTACATGTAAACAGACATCGCGGTAATGTTCATTTCCTATTCTACATGCAATCACATGTAATTCAAACAATGCATACCACTGATGAACTATTTGTTGAAACACGTACGGACATATGTCCATTTGATTTTCATTGTATGTTTGTATTTTCACTGTAAACGGTCACATAGGTTATATACATGTGTACATTTCACAGACAATGTCGCCGCACTAGAGATCTATAGACATTAAATAAATCACTAATTAGTGTTTTATAGCCCACGTATGCAGCCTTTAGATTAATTTTCCATTACAACACACTGCTGACTATCGACACGTGATGACGGTGTTGGGAAACAGCACATTTTACTGCCGGGCCAAGTCACACAATTCGAGGATCCTAGACAACGGAAATAGCCTGTAAATGACAAGGTATCACGGCCTTTACAATACCACGACATTATAGGTCATCCGTACAAAACAAAGTCGGCTCCTTATTCAACCGTAAATTACATACCGTAGAGAGGTATACGCGAGGGGAGTGTTTACGCTTCCTTTTAGCGGGGAAAATAGCAATGTGTAATATTATGAAACTATACCGCAAAAACCTATGCAGGTACACTTATTGTAAAATTAACAACAACGCAAAAATATTTACTCAAGCAAATTATTTATTTACGGAAAACGTGGCTATATTTGCGAGTGTTTTTTTCCGCGAGTAGCCAGGACGGCATCCCATGTATAGGCAATGTTTTGGGAGACTGCGGTATATTGATGTTATGTCTCTTTGTAATAGTGGAACTGTAGCCCTAATTATAGTGCTAGATCATTCAACAACACCCCGCCCGGTTACATTATAATGACAAGGGACAAACTGGTTGCCCCACCCAGAGTCATCCTCACAGAGGTGAACGCTCAACCGAAAGCCAAATGTGAGGTGGAGGTGGTATCAAAGTAGAACGAATATACGTACCCGGCCTGCTATACCTTTCGGGTACGTATTGGTCCCTATGTGTCGTAGTGGAGCACTACCTCCGAAAATCATTCGGGCACAGTTTTCTATACTTTTTTTGTAGGTTTCCAATTATTGTATGCGTATACATGCATTTACATATAATTTTGTCCAAAACAAACATAACTACATGTACCATTCTTAATATCTACCGTACCGCTCACACGACGTCAAATTCACAATTTCTCGACTTGCGGTATAAATTCCCTTCAGAAAAAAAACCTTCATATGTATTATGTAAAAAATAATGCCTCGATGAGAATTTGATAATTTATGTGGCTCAGTTTTATTGCCGAGTAGGTTAGCGATATCGAACAGGTACGATAAAATTCAAACAAACTGTTTATAATGGTTTGCATAATCATTACTTTGCTCCATTAGCAGTAATAGGCACCAATTGTAGCTCTAAAGACGACACCATTTTCTGTCTAAAAGTCTTTTGAGCTACAATATTGCAGCTAGTATCAAAGGAGACGTTAGGAAGGAGAATGTCAGTTAGGAAGAAGAGAAATATAAGATCCTAATGTTAGTCGCTTTTTACGATCATACAATGGGGAAGCAGGCACAATTATAACGCTTTTCCTGCAGGGTTGTATTTCAGAAATCCACATGTCGCGGATCAGGCTGTAAATTGCAGTATGTGACGGAAATAGCCTGAATGTGAAGGTCGTCGAATGTATGACATATTTAATATAATACCGTATGGAGTATAATGATTATATAAACTGATGCTCCAACGCTTGCTTGAAAATCATGATGAGGTTATCGTTTGTCATGTTCTTCTCGCCACTTATCGACTCTCTCCTGGTGTGTAAAAAGGAGATTTAGGTTTCATTTGCGTCATAACGTAGATATTAATCTACTCGTATATAGATACATGGCTATATAGTAGGCTAACTGGTCGGCCACTTTATTACAACATTTTCTATCTGTTATTGGTGTTTCTGATTGGCTTGAGGCCATAAACACGTTAACTGGATGACAAAGCAAAAACAAGAAATATTACAAAGTAGTTTGCACTTTTTTGTAATAGGTATTTTATAGACAAAGGACGTGTGAAAGCATAAGGTAATAGGGGCTATGTTGTATGTTATATCAATATATCAATTTTATAGTGTCCCTAACAACGAGTCATTCAAATTGGAAACATCTAATCAGTTTCTCTAATGTAACTAGAAGGTCGTAAATTAAATGGGGTCCCTAAAATCTGACGAGTCATGGAAGATCCAAACATTTTGTATGGTGTCTCTACATTTTTGACGAGTTATTGAAGATTTAAACATTGTGTAGGATGTCCATGGCATTTCTGACGAGTTATTGAAGGTCGAAAAAAGTGTAGGTCCATAACATCATTGACAAGTCATTGAAGGTTGAAACATTGTGTATGATGTCCATGAAATCTATGACGAGTTATTGAAGGTCGAAAAAGTGTATGGTCCATAACATCATTGACAAGTCATTGAAGGTTGAAACATTGTGTAGGATGTCCATGACATCTCTGACGAGTCATTGAAGATCGAAACATTGTGTAGGATGTCCATGACATCTCTGACGAGTTATTGAAGGACGAATCAAGTGCATGTTCCATAGCGTC
This sequence comes from Argopecten irradians, assembly GCF_041381155.1. Classification (NCBI taxonomy): domain Eukaryota; kingdom Metazoa; phylum Mollusca; class Bivalvia; order Pectinida; family Pectinidae; genus Argopecten; species Argopecten irradians. The sequence goes on along the minus strand of NC_091140.1, from coordinate 29,648,709 downwards.
AGTGACGAGTCATTGAAGGTCGAAACATTGTGTAGGATGTCCATGACATCTCTGACAAGTCATTGAAGGTCGAAACATAGTGTAGGATGTCCATGACATCTCTGACGAGTCATTGAAGATCGAACCATTGTGTAGGATGTCCATGACATCTCTGACAAGTCATTGAAGATCGAAACATTGTGTAGGATGTCCATGACATCTCTGACAAGTCATTGAAGATCGAAACATTGTGTAGGATGTCCATGACATCTCTGACAAGTCATTGAATATCGAAACATTGTGTAGGATGTTCATGAAATCTCTGACGAGTTATTGAAGGTCGAAAAAAGTGCTTGATCCATAACATCACTGACGAGTCATTGAAGGTCGAAACATGGTGTAGGATGTCCACGACATCTCTGACGAGTTATTGAAGGTCGAAAAAAATGCATGGTCTATAACATCATTGACGAGTCATTGAAGATCGAAACATTGTGTAGGATGTCCATGACATCTCTGACAAGTCATTGAAGGTCGAAACATTGTGTATGATGTCCATGAAATCTATGACGAGTTATTGAAGGTCGAAAAAGTGCTTGGTCCATAACATCATTGACGAGTCATTGAAGGTCGAAACATTGTGTAGGATGTCCATGACATCTCTGACAAGTCATTAAAGATCGAAACATTGTGTAAGATGTCCATGAAATCTCTGACGAGTCATTGAAGATCGAAACATTGTGTAGGATGTCCATGACATCTCTGACAAGTCATTGAAGGTCGAAACATTGTGTATGATGTCCATGAAATCTATGACGAGTTATTGAAGGTCGAAAAAGTGCATGGTCCATAACATCATTGACGAGTCATTGAAGGTCGAAACATTGTGTAGGATGTCCATGACATCTCTGACAAGTCATTGAAGATCGAAACATTGTGTCTGATGTCCATGAAATCTCTGACGGGTCATTGAAGATCGAAACATTGTGTATGATGTCCATGACATCTCTGACAAGTCATTGAAGGTCGAAATATTGTGTATGATGTCCATGACATCTCTGACGAGTTATTGAAGGACGAATCAAGTGCATGTTCTATAGCGTCAGTGACGAGTCATTGAAGATCGAAACATTGTGTAGGATGTCCATGACATCTCTGACGAGTTATTGAAGGACGAATCAAGTGCATGATGTATATTTTCTGACGAGTTATTGAAGATCGAAACGTATGTATGGTGTTCACAGTAGGAACAGGTGAATTATATCACTAACATCTCTGGCGAATAATCGAAGGTACAAATAGACAATTACTTTGCTACTTGGCGTCCCTAACATCATTGACGAGCCCTGGTCGTCTAGGATTACACTCAATACTACCAATTTTTAATTCCAAACTAAATATCATGTTCAGAAGATGGAAGAACGACAGTAATTTGTGACCTGAGCGAGACAGGCGTTTTATCCCGGTCGATGGTAGTTTCCAGTGCTTAAGCCTGTAGGAACTAGACAGTGAATCGGTCTGACGAAGATCGCGCTTTAATAGACGTTATCGACAAGGTGGCAGCGGGACAGTCTACTAAAGTACATGCCCGTTTTGATCTGTGAAGAAATATATACATGGAGACTAAGTAGAGTTACGTGGCTGTGACATGTAGGATAATCGAATCGCGAGGCTAATCGATGAACCCACCAGTATACACCTGCGGACTAATCCAATAGCTGGATTATTTTGTTATATTACAAAACTCGTATATAATCAGGGTTTGTTGACAGAGCGGTTGGATTTGAACTAAAATAAGTCAATTTTACTTGTAATGAGAAATGCCAATGGCTAAACATCTTATAATGTGAAAATAACGTTTGTAACTTTGCATCTGATTGGCTGACGCAATGGCCTAGTGATATTTTAGAGAAAAGAGACTTCCAAAAAATTTGAAATTTTCACTGAAATAGGTCGAATTATAAGGACGAACTTGAATATATTGTTTATGTTATGGAGCCATGACACAAAAAGCAGTGTTTTCTCATCATAAACGTATTTTGACGTTATATGTTATCGTGTTTATGGAATGATTTATGACGTCAAACGACAATTTTCCTTTCATGACTTGATGACGCACTAATTAAGTTAACCATCCATGTCATTGTGTTGTCGGAAGCTGTTCTAATCTCAAAAGCCCGTTATTGATCAATGCCCCAACCTAACTTACTACTCTACGGATTAATATCCATCTATTTCATCCTACGGGTTACCAGATATTGCTGACAAAAAGCTAAACATTATTCGAACCGGTATTGGTCGCGTAATTTGTATTCAAAAACTCTTTATTTGTATATAACAGGGTTATTTGCCCTTGCAGGTAGGTATTGGTTATGACGTCACGTGTTTGCGAGCGAAACGTCATACTTTTCTGAGAAAAGCACGTGCTCACAAAACAATGACGTCGCAATGATTACCTAACCGCATTAGAGGTACTATGTAGTATAACTTAACGCTATATTCGTGTTTTGTCTTCAGTTATAACATTGCACGCATTTCACAATGTACTCTTAAAATGCATGCTGGTATCGTTTGATGCCGATCCGGGTACCTGACCCTAATATAACTCATTCGTAACGCCATGCAGTCCAGTAATATGGTGTCACTTAGACCTAAAAATAGTCTCTGGAGTTGGGAGACCGTATCAGAATTGAATGACGGCACGTTTCGTTGCGACTTAAAGATAAATGAAAACGTTTCTCGCACTCAGAGTCGAGCGGTACATCTAACAGCATCAGTCATGCCCGACATCAATATGGTGGTCCTTATCGAACAAGAGGAGACGCCATATCTGATGCAGTGGTTGAATGCACATACACATTATAGGTCACGCTTGACCAATTTTATTGCACAATTGGGCTATTCAAATCGCATGTCATCCTTTCGTAACCAATTCTTGTTTCCGTTGTTTCTCGGAAAGAACTGAAGGGATAATTCTCAATATTCAAATGTGGGTGCGGTCTGAAAACAATATGGCTGAAACGCAACGATCTTAAATTTTCACAATTCTAGCGTATTGCTACCATATATCAGAAAATACATGTACTGTACGCATTTTAACAAGGGTTCTTGTTATGCAACGCTCTTGTGAAGTAATATCCCAAAATCGCTCATTTTTCAACCAATAACAATTTGCCAGGATTTATATATCAGTGTTGCCTATACTGCCATAATCCATCGAATCCAACTATTTATCACGATTGATTTTAACAAATCCTGCAGTTGAAGGTTGTCTCCACACCAAAGAACAGTAACTCTTGGTAATCTTGAAACTGAATTACAGAAATTCCGAGAAAGATGGGAAATCTCGTATCGTATCGATTTCAGTTTCAAGTCGATGAAGCCTTAATACTGTGATTTGACTGCAAGAGAGCGTTTGATCGGCTTCATAGTTGTATTCAAAAACTCTGTATTTGTATATAACAGGGTTATTTGCCCTTGCAGGTAGGTAGGTATTGGTTGTGACGTCACGTGTTTGCGAGCGAAACGTCATACTTTTCTGAGAAAAGCACGTGCTCACAAAACAATGACGTCACAATGATTACCTAACCGCATTAGAGGTACTATGTAGTATAACTTAACGCTATATTCGTGTTTTGTCTTCAGTTATAACATTGCACGCATTTCACAATGTACTCTTAAAATGCATGCTGGTATCGTTTGATGTCGATCCGGGTACCTGACCCTGATATAACTCATTCGTAACGCCATGCAGTCCAGTAATATGGTGTCACTTAGACCTAAAAATAGTCTCTGGAGCTGGGAGACCGTATCAGAATTGAATGACGGCACGTTTCGTTGCGACTTAAAGATAAATGAAAACGTTTCTCGCACTCAGAGTCGAGCGGTACATCTAACAGCATCAGTCATGCCCGACATCAATATGGTGGTCCTTATCGAACAAGAGGAGACGCCCATATCTGATGCAGTGGTTGAATGCACATACACATTATAGGTCACGCTTGACCAATTTTATTGCACAATTGGGCTATTCAAATCGCATGTCATCCTTTCGTAACCAATTCTTGTTTCCGTTGTTTCTCGGAAAGAACTGAAGGGATAATTCTCAATATTCAAATGTGGGTGCGGTCTGAAAACAATATGGCTGAAACGCAACGATCTTAAATTTTGACAATTCTAGCGTATTGCTACCATATATCAGAAAATACATGTACTGTACGCATTTTAACAAGGGTTCTTGTTATGCAACGCTCTTGTGAAGTAATATCCCAAAATCGCTCATTTTTCAACCAATAACAATTTGCCAGGATTTATATATCAGTGTTGCCTATACTGCCATAATCCATCGAATCCAACTATTTATCACGATTGATTTTAACAAATCCTGCAGTTGAAGGTTGTCTCCACACCAAAGAACAGTAACTCTTGGTAATCTTGAAACTGAATTACAGAAATTCCGAGAAAGATGGGAAATCTCGTATCGTATCGATTTCAGTTTCAAGTCGATGAAGCCTTAATACTGTGATTTGACTGCAAGAGAGCGTTTGATCGGCTTCATAGTTATACTCCACCTTAAAATAAATATTACATGTATCTGAAAAAGGCGGTACTAGCCGAGACTGCCAATCCTTTCTATCACGTAGTAGTATATACGAGCATATTTAACATTATGATGTTACAAAAATGTTGTAATGTTGTAGTAATGTAATCACTTCGTATAACAATTTTTTCTGTGATGTAATGTGCCCCACTGTGTGTCACTATCACAAATCCCCCAGACGTTTTTTTCCATATAGAATCAGTATTGAACCAAGCGCCTGTTTGACGCTGAATATTCATTACGCCAAAAACATGTGGGTTATTTGGCGACAGAAAGGTATGCTGTGGTTATTGAAAGCGATAAAAATGACCTAAAAATACGTGATACAAGCTATAATAAAATCATATCAAGACGGACGTTCGTATGATATCGTCTAAATCATGGTCACTATAGCGCTTCATCAGTCTATATAGCATCCCATAATACTCCATAGAAGCCTGTCATTGTGTTCTGCATATACAAATGTACATGTATAAGTGTCAGCCAACGAAAGACTTTAGAATCGATCTAAATCTATCCTGCTTAAGAAGCTCTGTCAGTCGTAATTCCGGAAACCGTGCCTTATATATTGACGGAATCAAGCAAACCCGAAATAATCCTGTGGTAGTCCGTACATCGTGTTACAATATGTTCTGTCGGAGCATAGTGCTTCTACAATGTTTATAGTGCGGCTCTGTCGATAAGGTCGTCAGTACATGGCAACTGCCCCACATGGGATTCAAATTCGCAACATAGCGGTGGAGGACTTGTAGTAATATGTCGGGACATCTTAACCACTTGACCATCGCGGCCGCTAGGTGGCTTGATAGTCTTTGGATGTTCCTAAAAAATGTCTGTTATAACTGTATAACGAGCTTTACTTATAAACGAAGCGTTAGTATCACTGAAGTGTGTAAAGGCAGTGGGTCGATGTGCCTTGTCACGGACGGAGCATGATTCTTTGGCTTCGTCGACTTGTCATGCCGAAAATACGGGTTTGATTGCTGGTCAGAGTACCCGAAGAAGAATGTGAATTTTTCCACGATTGTTGCTGTTAACCCGTTTTGTTCTCTGTCTGAGCTTAACTAGTTAGTTCCTCAGTTAGATATCATTAGTATTTGCGTTTTTGCGACCGATTAACTACAAAGACGGGAATTAATGTAAATCATGGAATTAATAGAAACAATGCAGCTCCTAATATTGCTGATTCTAGGAAGCAATACGATTTAGCCATTGGCGAGTTCTGGAAAGTTTACTTATTTAGTGATTAGCCCTGCGTTTGTACCTGTTGTACTACATGTAAATTGACACGGCACGACCATATAGAACACATTTGAAACTTTCCATGATGTCAGCAACGATATGAATGATACGCTTCGAAAACAATAAAGTGAATATAAAAGTATAAGATATAAGATATGAATAGTTTCGGCATACATTGAAATAAATAATCAATGTAATTTCAACGGATTTTAAATACTCTTTGTCTCATTTTCGACAAAGAAAACATTTCAATGACAAGTTAAAAATCTCGAGGCCGTCATCTTTGATCTAATGGTACGATTTTATGTATACTACGACATTGTGTGTTTGCGAGCGCGAGGCGTGGCTACGTACTGCCTGACGATAGTCAGTTATTAAAAAAATGTAGGAAAACGGACACGGAGATTTTTTAACATTAGTTATACTGTTTGAAAATGAAATATTGGCAATCTTCTACTCGAAACCAGACTATTTCCTTTTAGCCTTATCAATGCCCCCAGAAACCTATAGATTCACCATTCTATACCTCAGAGCTGTCATTCTTTCCTGCTATGCAGAATGCTACACTGTAAAGATATCCCTTCACCCATTCATTCCGACTTTGCCACAGGAAACTTGACGAATGTCTTAGGTTCTAATATGTAAATTAGTGATGCAAATGAGATGTCGCACGTGACACATCAACTAAAAATCAATTTTCACCGCAAGCCAAGAACGGATCCAAATGCTATTTTGCGATTTCTTTGAAAGTAATTAAGTACCTGAGTACGTGTATCGTGGGAATTAAAAGATTGGAGGTAGTAATTAATTCAATATTTATAGCACATTTCTAGTTAACTTGTGTGGCTTTGAAACGAAAAGTATCAGACAGACAGACAGACAGACAAACCCAAATTAATGTCTCTCCTGTCTGTAAAACATACATAAAGAAAGATTTTTTAAATCAAAACCTAACCAAAACTGTCGTTTTCGCACTATATATACTCATCACCACAATATCACAATGAGCGCGAAGATAAGCTCAAGCCAGACAAGAGTTATTGAACACGTGTTGCCCTCTGAAACATTAGATACGCTGATAAGGCCTAGTTGAGTCCGTCGTGTGTCCGTAAACACTTTACATTTTCGACTTCTTCTCCAAAACTGCTGAAGCAAATTCAACGAAATTTTGCACAAATCGCCAAAGGCATAAGGCTAATCAAATTGCTGTGGGAGGGGTTTAAAGACTCTTGATAGAATGAAAGATCTTAAGGTTTATATGTCTTTGTTTCATTCTGTATCCTTACTCAGATGACCGCTAAGGCCCATGGGCCTCTTGTTTTCTGTTGTATTATTTCCAATTTTCTGAAACCATCTGAATTTCATTGCAGATTTTAAATTTTATCATTACTAATTGTTTGCATGTCTTTTATCAACATGTTCCTGAACATATATTTGTCTTTGTATTTCACTCTTGGGACATATAATACTTATTACTTACCGTCAGACGAACATTAAACAGAAAAAAAAACATACATATGGCCTTACCGCCACCTACACAAGGTCTACCTGGCGTACAGGTGATCCATTTAACGTTTATCTTTAATACTCTCGCGTGCTTAGAAAGAAAGCATTAAGACTATATTTAGATTACGAGCTATTGTACTTTTCTAAAAATAAGTGCTCAAAGGACACATTTTAATGACATTTGGTGTGCATGTCTTTTTCTTTGTTGAGCGAACATCATAAAATGGCAACAGCATAAGGATGAATATTCATGAGCAATCTTGCAAAGGTTTAAGCTCTAAATGGATCAAATTTAATTGGCGAAAGGCCGAAAGGGACGGTTCCATTGACACTTAAAGACATCATGCAAATTGTTTGTTTGACAGGAATACCTGATTATATTATAAATGTTAATGATATCGACATATTTTATTAGGAAATAAAAAATGTTGTTTACTTAAGGCTGCAAACATGTCAATTCATAAAAGGCAAAAAATAACAACATTTAAAACCATATTGAAATAATGATTTGACAAAATTTCACAAGGAAATGGTTTCCAAGAGGTCATTTTGAACAGATCGTTCGCTCATTGCTTATAAAGCTCTTAAAAATATTTTAGACGACGACTCTGTCAAGCGTTTAATGATTACATGAAAGAACAATGTGCTGAAATTGAAAAATCGGTGACGTTGATTAAAACCTCTTTTGAAAACTATTTAAAAATAGAACTAGTTATGCAGGTTGTTGTCAAACAGAAATAAATACAATGACGAAACAATTGTAAATGCTTGGGATCACCATTTTAGTAAGTTGTTTAAAAATGAAATTTTGAATTCTTTTGACGAAAACTTTTTTTAAGATGTATCATTAAACATAAATGAGATTCGAAAGAATACTTTTAAAGAAAAAGACATGTTTTTGTTGCATCCGTTTACGATTGAAAAGATGCATTAAATATGTAAAAAGCTAAAAAAAAATGGTTTAGCTGGTGGACAGCTTTGTCTATGAACATGTGAAGTACGGTGGTAGTAAATTATTGTATTTGATTACTTCACTATTTAATTCAATGGTTAGATATAACCATATACCTGCTGATTGGAAAAGAAGAACGATATTTACATTGTACAATGTTAATAAAAACACAAAGATGATTCGAATAGTGGAATCACTCTCATACCAAACTTTTTAAAATTATGTGAGTCAATTTTATCTCTCAGAATGGATTCTTTGCTAGATTCTACAACGTTCTTAAATAGACAATAGTCGGCTTATATAAAAAATGTACGTAGTTTATGCACTTCCTTAACTTACAAGAATGCATGAAATATGATCTCGAAAATTATTCAGATGTATTTGTCACATTTTTTAGATAGAAAGAAAGCATTCGGTACTGTGTGGCACGAAGGCATGCTTCTCAAACTGTACAGTGCGGGGTTTAAGTGGAAAAGGTTCTTTTGTAATTGACACTAGAGTTAATATATCTGCACAAGCTGACGATATTTGTTTGATCAGTAATACAGGTGTGAGTTTACAAGATATGGTTACTATTTGTGAAAAATACAATTGCAAATGGAGATTTTCATTAGCAGTCGGTCAGAGTTAAATTGTTATTTTTTACAGAAAAAAACCCCAGAGACAGGTTCTTGGAAAAGACTATTCGTCTTTATATCAAACCTTTACCATTTATGAAAACAAGTATAACGCACGTTGGGGTTGTTTAATGTATTGTTTTATTATTATGTAATTTTCAATATGGAGCCTAATAAAGAAATAATAATGGAATATAAACGGCCCCTTTTCAACAATCACGCGGCAGGTTTGTCTCTATCAAACATCACTGCCACTAAATAAATCGTCGCAGAAAAATAGTGTATATGTAGCATTTGTTTTGTAGTGATGAAGTATTAGAAGGTAATTGATAGATCTCATTTCTAAACGCGCAGCAATTAGTGAATAGCTGAACAAGATGACAAGAGAAAGGAAACAAAGGTCTATACATGTATTTTGTAAAATAATCCACTAGTTCTCGGAAATGTGTATCCATTGGAGACAAACTAAGTCACAAGGAGAGATGTCGGACACACAAAAACAATGAAAAATATCCGCTTTGAGATAAACAATTCGCGGATATTTTACCACAACAACAATTATTGTTTTCAACCTATCGTTCATCAAAGACAGCATGTTCTTTGAAACTCTATTAAGTTAAAATGCAAACACACATCGCTACAATTGTTTTCGACAGTAGGGATATCGGTCACAAAGTATTAGCCAAAACAGAATTTTGTTGTGCAATTTATTGGTGCGTAATATCTGAAAATAAATAGCGAACCGTATAATGAGACCCAAGCGATGAGAAACTAATATAAATTACTGTATGTTTTGTAACCTCGAACCAATATACAGGTTTGAAAAACACTCCTCTTTCCATCCATACTGCATACTTCTAAATTCTGACAAAGGAGAAAAATTCCTTAGTTGCATAATAATTTCTGAGTAAGTTTATTTTTCGTCACCTTTCATTCCTTTCTACTTTTGATGGGTTTTTTTTAGAATTAAAACGTAAAACAAAAGCAAACAAGATTATTTAAAATATCATGAACCCGCCCTTGTTCATTTTCATCTTTGGTTTACCAGCTCGTCGACGACTTGTAAACGTAATGTAAGCTGTAGGCTGAGACATATTTTAATATTGAAGACTTGTTTGATTATCGAAGCTGTAAGCTGAAATACATTTTATTATAAGTAGCAACCCATTGTATTTTTGGTTATCGAAGCTGTAGAAATAAATTTTATAAGACTGATATATTTTCCACACACGTACGGGTTTGCCTATTATAGTCCACGTCCGTCTAGGTCCCTCTGGGGAAGCCATTGGGGTTGCACGATTAATTAGTCTGCCATAAAATACTACATTATCTACGGATGGCAGTTAGGACCTTTCCTATTACTTTGATTAACGTCCTTTTAATTGCAATTGTCATTTAAGGGCGTGTCTGGTTCATGATATGGAGGAAAGCCGGAGTATACGGAAGATACAACACCGACCTACAGTCCTTATGTAGCAACTGTCACACGTGTGTTTCAAACTAGCCGCCTTAAGATTAAAGGCTATTGGTAATGCATAAACTGTAAAACGAGATTGATAATTTTGTCCATAAAGTTATTAGCTTACCGTTAATGCTTATTATCATCTTCAGAAAAATTTTGAACAGATAAATTAAATGTCACCTTTTTAACGCTGGTCGTCCTGTGTTTCTTGGCATCGTCCCAAATACCGCGCAGTAGTTAAATATTACAAACCCACGTGACCAAACAGGGTGAACTTCTTTTGTTACCATAGATTTACGTAGAGAACCTTGCATTTGTTTGGTTTTTAATTTTATGTTCTTAAGTTCGTTTTATATCAGTTAACTTTTAATTTTCAGTTCGGAAGAGTGGCCCTTATTTGGAAATCAATTCGATTTGAAATTGAAATGGACGAGGCGTTGAAGTGCTCATCAAATGGTTTCATGGTGTCACAGTGGAGCACATTCAACGTATCCTCCTCCATCAACTTGATTCCTATACATTTTCTCGATTACCCGATATAACTACATAACTATCGATCTTTTTTGGATAAATATTTATTGTTTCTTGCTGAAAAATTCATTGGAATGCTCGTATTCGATGATTGCTTATCACACAATTGTTTTCTTAAAATTTACTCACATGTTAAATCCATGCGTCTTTGATAATATGCTTTTATCCTGCGAAACTTCAATATATATCCCATGATACAGGAAGAATATTGAGGTACAGTTGAAATTGTACGAAAAACAATTTTAATAACAACTTTTTATTAATCAATACAACACATAACGCTATATATATAGGAATTACGTGAAACATAAACTTATATTACAACACAATCGAACAAAGAAGAATATAACATCGAAGGAGCATGAACGGATGTGTAAAGTCAAGAAATGGAATAAGGTTTTTCAGTAACACGAGGCACCTTGTTTTGAAAGGAGGTGAGCTTGGCATTCCACAGGGATACGTTATTGGACCAGTCTTATTTATTTTGTAAATGAAATAACTCTATAGTATGGCGACCATTACCTATTTATTTGCAAATGACACCAGATTTACGGTACTTTAGTAACAGCCAATAATAATAATCTTGACTCTGCAACAGCCCTGGAAAAAGAGGTTCACATATTATATAAATTTTGGCTTTGGCCCGCCAGGAGCAGGAGGGGTAGGGCCTAATAGGGGAAATAGGGGTTATTATTTTAAATCGCCACTTGTCATAGAGTCATGCATACAAAATGTAGATTGTAGGAACGATTGGCCACATGCATACTTGTGGAAGGGAATATATTTAGTATTAATCTTGGCCCTCTCCTGACCTCACCTCCACTAGGAGAGGAAAAGCGATGCCCAATAATGGGAAATTGAAGTCATTCCTCTAAACCACTACTAGTCATATAGTTTGGTATGAATTTTAACGAAATTGAGCATGAAACATCATTGCGGAAAGAAAATTAACAGATTTTATATATAATGACGAATCTGAATCCCGAACCCCTCTCTAGCAGCGGGTTGAGGCCCCATAGCGGGGGAAATTGTAAACATATATCTTACCTTGGATAATGGGGGACCAGTAGTATCACAAAGTTTGGTAAGAAATTATTTCCCCATCATTAATCGCATGAAAGACGTCCTTTTGAGGAGGAATAAACTAAATTCGTTGAAATAATTCATTCTCTTTGAGATAATTATTTACCATAAATAACTGCAATATTCATTCAGATGAGCGATACAGGCCTTGTTGACCTCTTGTTGCTTAAAGATTTCAGGTCTCATTAATATTTGAGATTTTCTTATAAAGATCTGACGCTACTAACACAATAAATCCGGTATTAATCAGTCAGTTAACGCGTATGGATCAATCAGCGGTGACAGAGAAGTGAACATCACACTCATTAATGGTCGGGCGATAGGTCTGTCACTCACAGTGGTATCGTCATTCTCAATTGGACACTGGTGTAGCGGACAGTAGGAAGTATGGGTGGGGTGGGGTTAGGGGAAAGGATCGGGAAGGGTCAGGAGGTGGAGTAAGGAGGAAAGGATCAGAGGTGGGGTTAGGGGAAAGGATCAGGAGGTGGAGTTAGGGGGTAAAGATCAGGGGTGGGGTTAGGGGAAAGGATCAGGAGGTGGGGTTAGGGGGAAAGGATCAGGAGGTGGATTAGGGGGAAAGGATCAGGGGGTGGAGTTAGGGGAAAGGATCAGTGTGGGGTTAGGGAGAAAAGGATCAGGAGGTGGGGTTAGGGGGTGAAGATCAGGAGGTGGAGTTAGGGGGTAAAGATCAGGAGGGGGGTAGGGGAAAGGATCAGGAGTGGAGTTAGGGGGTAAAGATCAGGAGGTGGGTTAGGGGGAAAGGATCAGGAGGTGGAGTTAGGGGGAAAGATCAGGAGGTGGGTAGGGGAAAGGATCAGGAGGTGGAGTTAGGGGGAAAGATCAGGAGGTGGGGCTAGGGGGAAAGGATCAGGAGGTGGAGTTAGGGGGAAAGGATCAGGAGGTGGAGTTAGGGGGAAAGGATCAGGAGGGGGCTAGGGGGAAAGGATCAGGAGGTGGAGTTAGGGGGAAAGGATCAGGAGGTGGGGTTAGGGGAAAGGATCAGGAGGTGGAGTTAGGGGGAAAGGACAGGGGTGGAGTTAGGGGGAAAGGATCAGGGGTGGGTTAGGGGGAAAGGATCAGGGGTGTGGGGTTAGGGGGAAAGGATCAGGAGGTGGGGCTAGGGGGAAAGGATCAGGAGGTGGAGTTAGGGGGAAAGGATCAGGAGGTGGAGTTAGGGGGAAAGGATCAGGGGTGGAGTTAGGGGGGAAAGGATCAGGGGTGGAGTTAGGGGGAAAGGATCAGGGGTGGGGTAGGGGGAAAGGATCAGGAGGTGGAGTTAGGGGGAAGGATCAGGAGGTGGAGTTAGGGGAAAGGATCAGGGGTGGGTTAGGGGGAAAGGATCAGGGGGTGGAGTTAGGGGAAAGGATCAGGGGTGGGGTTAGGGAGAAAGGATCAGGAGGTGGGGTTAGGGGGAAAGGATCAGGAGTGGGGCTAGGGGAAAAGGATAAGGAGGTGGAGTTAGGGGGAAAGGATCAGGAGTGGGGTTAGGGGGAAAGGATCAGGGGTGGGGTTAGGGGAAAGGATCAGAAAGGATCAGGAGTGGAGTTAGGGGGTAAGAGGCAGGGGTGGGACTTTGGGGTCAAGTAGGAGGGATGGGGTTAGAGAGTAACGATCGAGGGGTGGGGAAGGGAGTAAAGACCGATGGGTGTGTTTAGGAGCAAGGATCAGGGGGTGAGGTTAGGGGGTAAATATCGAGGGTGTGGTAGGTGGTAAGTAGCAGGTGTGAGGTTAATATAGGACAAAGTTCAGGGTTTGGTTAGGGGGCAAGGAAGACAGGGTGACGGAATGAGTTTAGCAGTAATGATCAGGTATGGGTTGAGGGACAACGAACATGGGTAAGATTGAAGGGCAAGGAGTAGTAAGAGGTGGAGTTAGGGTCTAGGATCAGGGGATAGTTTTAAGGGGCAAAGGGACGCGCGTTGCCCATCACGGCATTGTTTATGAGCTTTGAAGAAATGGCGTTTTAGTTTTTGGTAAATTTTATAATTAATTATGAATACTTGAGTAGATTTAGTTGGATTTTTAGTAGATTTGGGATGATTTCGGTACAATAAGCTCTCTTTCAGTCGTTTCTGTACAATTCTAAATGTTTGTGTATAATTTGCTATCGTGAAGTGGTTTCCTGATTTGTTATTATTCAGATCGCACACATTTAACAATCCCACTACAAACTAATCGTGCATTCATATGACCGACAACACATTATTATAACTTGTCAAGCCCCCTTCCTTTTCATGTTACTGTCATTAACTTGCTTCAAATGAACGTTAAGAGGTATGGTCATGCGTGAATAATTTGTAAGAGTTATTCGATAATTTTCTTCCGTGTCCACATAGCAACGTTCTAGCACGTCCAATCGTAACTGTATGAAATTTTACATAAAAACAAAACAAATCAACACTTCTCCTCGTCAACCTCAGATACTCGTTTTGCATATTTTTTCGTGGACAACTTCACTCCATAATGATAAATTTTGACATCCCAGTGCACATGTGATTATGGCTTCCTTAACCATAGATGGAGTTACGTATAGTAATGCTATAATTTTGCTAGCTTGTCAGTATTATGGCCCGGACTCATATCTCCCTGAAGGTTCATTCAATAACATAACCAATTTCTGCAGTGTTTCCTCTCTAATCAGAAATCGTAAATAATACAATGAAACGATACTCTGCGTTGTATCCAGAACAATTCTTCTTGAAATATTTCTATTATCACTGACTGTTCTGAAGGCGGCTCTTCCTGAAAATACGACATGACATATGATACACGATACCTATTTTTGCTTCTTTGCAACCATTTTTTATCTGTCACTTGACATGATGGAACAGGAATTAAATACCGCTGTTTTGATTCTGTAAGGCGTTTTCCTACCTTACATAATACCCCACTTGATACCGAGATGACATTTCGATAATTAGACAATACCTGTTATTGCTTCTAAGCGGCCAGTTTTTTATCTGTCACTACACTTGCTGGAATAACGTTGTTTTGATTCTGAAAGGCGTTATTCTGCTCTACATAAAACCCCACTTCTGTGTTAGAAATCTTAAAACCAGAACTACATCTCCTGTTTGAGAAATCCTTTCCGGGTTGTTATGCACTGTAATGATATTTTATTAATACTGACAATTGACGGACACAAATCATCAGGGTCCTTCCTACTGGATCCGAGACGCATTCGTTGTGTTAAGAAAGGCTATCCATTAGCTCCCCATGGCGTGCCATAGTATATTTTTATTCTGAATCATTAAAAAATCCTCGCAATACGATTTTGCCGTAAGCATGCAGAAGCACGAATCCCTTGCCATCTAGGCGCATTTCGAGAATGTATTGAAAATTATAAAGGCTATTGAAATAAGCGCGTCGTTTGTACGTTTAGAATAAGACGTCAGATGTAAATTCAGAATTTTGTTTCTAGGATCTTATCGATCAACCCACAGTAAGACAAGACGACATAACTGTTCAGTAAAGTTAACGTAAACAATCACTTTCCCAGTGCCCTTCGTTCTCTTCAGGTCGTAGTGAAAGGCACAAGCAACTAATGAGGCAAAAGCGGTTAATCAATGGATGTGTCTTCAGGCGATATAGTGCATCCAAAACCATCCACATGGCTGTGAAACGGTCTAAACACGAATAAGGCAGGCACGGCGCACGGTACTTTCTTTTATCTGAATTGGTATATAATTTTCATCATTATAACTAGAGAATTACGCGTGGTTCAGCTTCGACCAAGTCAATAAAACAGCTGAATCAAAGAAGCTCGTTTTCTTTTGTCTAAATTGGTATATATTTTTTATCATTATTGCTAAAGAACATGGGGTTCAGCTTTTATCAAGTTATCAGAACAGCTGAATCAAATAAGCCCATTTTAGATCAAATCGGAATAATTCAATATAGCTATTAACAAGAATTCTAATCACTGAAAAACTATGTTATGATCTCATAACGTAGCAATAACGTTCACGAGTGGTTCAGCTTCTACATCGTCAGTGGATCAGCAGAATCAAAGAAGCTCATTTCAGAACAAATGGGGGTAATTCAATATTTCTTGTAGCAAAAATTGTCATCACTGAAAAATTGCAAATGTTGCATCTTTTTTGCTAGTCATAAAACGACGTACATGTAGAAATATCTCAGAGAAAAGAGGGTCTTAAAAGTATTTTGAATTTCGATGGTTTCAATAGATTTTTGTTGCAATGACATAAAAGTCAGAGAACAATCTCATAAATCCTTTGCGGTTATTTATAGTACACCATAGCATTAAAATTTATTCAAGCTGATCCTTAATTGAAATGGAATTGACTTGTATGACATTCCCTGTATCAGTAAGCATGCATGTCTTGTTACGCATTAAGCCGTTTGTTAAAGATGCTCCATCGCCGACAGAGCATAAATGACATTCCTCATTAGAACACTAATTTATGTTTAATCGTGTATACATATGTCTAATTAACACAAAAATAATATAAAATAATTTATTTCGCCTTTGTACATGCGCAATCAGCACTTCTTTCCATAGAGGATATAGTGACACGGATTTTTTCGGGATACAATTAATTATTTTTAATAGTTTAACTTGAAGTAAAATTAGAAGCTCAAACCTTTTTAATGGTGGCAATGGTGTAAAGTAAGTAACCTTTGTATCTGAAGAAAAATACGATTTTGATAGTGAAAAAATACCATTTGTCGGCGGTGGGGCATCTGTAAGTGTCTTAATTTAGCAACACCAGTTTAATAATCTTCACGAAACCGTTTTGTTTTGACAGAATATCAGACAATCAGACATGCGACTTATAGTTTTTAATGTAGACATTAATGTACATCAAGTATCGTCACAAATTACTGACGCGTTCATCCAATAACTACTGATAATGATGTAGAATCACATGAGCCCCTTTGGTTCCGAGCACAGACACACAATCACCGAGTTTTCATTAACTCCTGTAGTGCCTCACCTCAAACTACGGACAACACATCGTCGGGCTTCGTTATAGAGATAAGGCTGTTTTGCCGATTTTCATGTTTTCCAATCACATGGGGCGCGTCGCCAAAGCGAACGTTTCTATACTCCCAATCACGATCATGTCACGTTTCGTGCGATATTTTCCGAGCGTCATGATGGTCTTGAAATATATTGAATTCATAAACTGTTGAGAGGTCACAAATAGTAACGCTGTCCAGTTCTTTGTTAAACGATCGACTATAACTTCAGAAGAAAACAATGCCGTGACGCCATCATTTATGCGGTTGTATATGCATTTGCATTGATGACATACTGTAATTGCAATTAAACGTCGTCCATTTTGACACAATTAGCTGTAGTGCCTTTTATAAGACTACCGGAAGGATTTAGTTTCACTTCGACTTCCGTCAATGTTCCTTATGATAAAGATGTCTAAACATCTAGATCACTTACAAAAATGTAGTCTTACTGATTTATACACTAAAGGCATTGTATTTGAGTAAGATTTCAACACGTACGTACACTTTGTATTGCAAATATCTGCCATCATAGTCAATACACTTATGACAAGAATGTACCAACAACACACGGTTCTATCATGAGTTTCGCTACTCAAACCATTGTTACGGTCATTGATTAGGGCATTTCAGTCAGAGAGCTCTCATTTATTTTGTGATCATGCGCTTGAATGTCTAAACAATGTCGGGCGGAGGATGGACTCTGAGCACGTTACAAGACGATACAATGCACTACTTCCACAGAGAGCACAGCTAAATTGTGAGTCTGACCAATTTACAGTTCCATGTCCGTATTTCAAGTAAAATACTTAATTTCTAAAATCAATAGAAGCAAAATATTAAATATTTCTTCTTCATTATCTAGTTGCATGCCTATTATAGTGGGGTAGACATGTGAAGAAGATAGTCACATCTGACGGAAAGTTTGTATTTGCATATAATTTCATTTCGGGTTACTGATTTCAAAAATTGCTGGATTCAAGATATCTGACCAATGGGTCGGCCACCATCTTGATTTCCAATATGGTCGCGATGAAAATTTATTGTAGCTTTCTATAGGTCGTGTAGTTTGACAAAAAGTGCAAAAAAGAAATGTTTCAGGAAAAAAGTTCATCATACTCAAATCACATTTCTTTCACCTAAAAGTCATGGCATTATCAAAAAAGGCACATATTGCGTTTCGGTAAACAGTAATGTTATTCCGAGAGAAAAATAACCTTTGTTTGTGGTTTTTTTTGTTTTTGTTTTTGTTTTTTTGGAGGGGGGGGGCATGTTTGGAGGGGGGGGGCATGTATTTATGGAAAAGGAACCTATAATTTCGCATATAATTTGAATAGTTTGTTTATGTTATGGAGATATAACATGAAAATCTAAATGCAGTCTCAAAGCAGTTTATTTTGACTACATCCAGATTTTGCGTTATATCCCCATAACATAAAAAACCATTTAAGTTAATCCTTAAGTAAAAATTAAGGACAGTTCTGGAGAAAAACTGGCCTGCAGAGACTTCCTTTGAAGATTTACATAGAGCGACGCTCAACTTCAAAGCCATTCAGTGTACCGTTATTCGACTACTTGATGCACATCAAACGACAAAATAATTGAGTTATCATTGCGTCGGCGCCTTAAACCACCATTTATCACCAACTATTCCTCAGGCGCTTAAAGCTATAACATAGTTCTTATAGATATGCATATTTGGGATTATTGTGATGGATTCAAATAACTTTTAAAGCAATCCTTTCATGCCAAAGAATTTGACTATTTGCCGTATTAAAGCACATTTCCACATCGTTCTCTGTCACACGCAATAACTCTTTTCAACACGAAA
This sequence comes from Argopecten irradians, assembly GCF_041381155.1. Classification (NCBI taxonomy): domain Eukaryota; kingdom Metazoa; phylum Mollusca; class Bivalvia; order Pectinida; family Pectinidae; genus Argopecten; species Argopecten irradians. Next base: position 29,629,923 of record NC_091140.1, on the reverse strand, counting down.
GAATTTTTTTATTAATAAAAAAATTTTCAATGAAGCGAACCATTTAAATATATATCGTTTCCTGATAATCTGACGGCGGGAATACTGCATGTTTCAAGAGTGTTATATTTGCGATATCGAAAACTTTTGATTCATGATACTGATAAAGCCATTAAAGTAATTAATGAAATCCAACGGAAATGTTACTACCATGGAATGATACAGAGAGTAGCTAGCTGGCTTTCTCCATTACCCGCAAGGTAATTAATGTGCAAAAATAGTGCAAACCTAGTCACAAGCTCGTTGACTTCTCACTTCTCACAGCATGCGCAACCTGTGTTATATTCACTAGACTAGAGATTTATGTGAATCGATAGTCGTGTAAGTCAATGTGGTGATTTTCATCAACCCCAAACAAAACTTTTATTTAGATAAGCTTACCTTAAAGGCCCAATATCCGTATCTTTCTTATTTTTCATGATTTAGAAGAACGTTGGTAAAAAATCCTGTTGTAAATCATGCAGAGACAGGACTAAATCGAAATCAAGATGAGCGATTATGATTCGAAATATTTTGACAAAAATCAAATCAAATAATGGACTAACAATGTTGAGATGCATGCACAGTCATTTAGTTTTACACCTTTGGAGGTACAACAGTGTTTTTGAACATGTCGGATAGTGATATTTTCCCTTACTCGGCCATCATTTACATGTAGGGATGTACGCAGCTGTGATTCAGATTGTTTGCCTGTTTGAAGTGACCTATTTATTCGCACAAGGACAGGTGGATTGTCTAACTTTACATCAAATACATACAAGCAAGGTGAGTTTTCGCTACAATTTAAACATAACTGTTTTTTCCTAAAAAAATCTACCATACGCATGTTATAGATATGATAAAAAAAACCCATATCTGATTGCTATGATAGCATTGCACTGGAATACAATGAAACCTGTCTAATCAGACACCACGTGGGTGTTTGGTCAGATTATTCAGGGTGTAGGAAAGTCAGATACTGTTGTATACTATTGTTGCTATTGTTGAATACGGAACAGTTTACAGATAGGATAGGGAAAGCAGGTGTCAGATTAGACAGGTTTCGCTCTTAAGTATACTATGTTTAACCATAATCATCAGATTATATGTTATAAGGGTTGTGAGATATCTGATCTAAAAGACTGCATATTATCCCACCTCAGTCAAGAATCTAGAGTTCCTATTCCTCGTCAATTACAAGTTTTAAAAAGATGTAACAAATAATAATACAAGAATCTAATTATGTTTTTTTTTTATTTTCAGAACAGTAACAGCTAGGAAGGGGAAGTAATAATTTCGATGGAGGAGTGAACTTAAATGTAAAATTTTGGATAGTCAAATAAACATGTTTAGTTTTCCATACAGCAGCGTTTTTTTTCCTTTGTTCAAAATAGACTGTCCATTATTTTGGGGAATAATGGACAGGGGCCCTATAATAATGGACAGTGAGTTACATAATGGACTCCTAGGTGTCCATTATGTAATATAATGGTTTTAAGATTCGAAATATTTTGACAAAAATCAAATAAATATTAAACATCGCTAGGTGGGTCCCACTTAGTCAAACAAACCCAAGTTAGCCGACATTTTATCGTCGTTGCCGAGAACGTCATGTGACTATCGTAACTACGCTACGTCTGTCCGAACTCTTCTGATAACGGGTCATGAACTTTCCGACTTTCGTTCGGCAATAATCGTAACTTCTTTGGCGACCAGTTTAAAATGAAGACATGTTTACATGTATCGACTTTCAACAACTGCTGTACCAAAGTTATTTAAAAAACAACAACATTATAAATATTCTTAAATATATCTTAATTTCAACTACATCTACAAATACTAACAATATCAGAGTCGATTTTAACTTGAATTTTTGTTGATAGTTACGTAAAGTGTAGCTTTAACTAAATACTACTACATTATTGCCCTGTAGAACTAACTAGACCCTGGGGTTATTACCTTAATTGTAGACATACGATAAAAATGACGTAAAACTTATTTGTAATTGTTCAACTTCTTTTACGAAGAAATTCCAAAAGGTGCCATTTAAAGGTGAAAGGCCCACTAAAAAAACAAGAAAAACAAACAATAGAAAAAAAAGAGAAACAAAAAACAATCAATAGCACTTCTAATCCCAATATTTTTTATATCCATGGACAAAGATGTATTATATTAACAATGAAGGTCCATGTCGCTGTTTTGCCGTCTGGCGCAATGGTATTCAACTAACGTGCGGTAATTAGGACGACGGTGGGAAACGTAAGACGACCCGCGTTATGGAAATTAATATTTAATTTATCTATTCAAAATTATTAAAGAAGTGATGATAAGCGTATTATTAACGGTAGGCTAATAGTTGTTTAAATATACAAAATTATCAAACACGTTCAACACGTACACATATATATATATAAAGCCTTTCGGTTAAAGTAGATTGTACATTTATGTATGCATGTATACATTGAATGTAGGCCAACCTTATAAACAATACGAAGTTTAACAACAACCCAGATCAGCTGGCGTCCTCAGACTAGTGCCTAAACTATTGTTTTATTACATGATTTGCTTACACCAATATATATGAAAAAATGTGATGTTTTCAACTGTTCTATAAACCACTCAATAAAACCTTGTTATATTGCACAGTTTGAACTTATAATGAACGCTTCCAAGGAAAGGTTATATTGAATGGTTTGTGATGTTATATTGAACGGTTTGTGATGTTATATTGAACGGTTCGAGATGTTATATTGAACGGTTCTAGATGTTACATTTAACGGTTCGAGATGTTATATTTAACGGTTTGTGATGTTATATTCAACGGTTCGAGATGTTACATTGAACGGTTTGTGATGTTATATTTAACGGTTCGAGATGTTACATTTAACGTTTCGAGATGTTATATTTAACGGTTTGTGATGTTATATTCAACGGTTCGAGATGTTACATTGAACGGTTTGTGATGTTATATTTAACGGTTTGTGATGTTATATTTAACGGTTTGTGATGTTATATTTAACGGTTCGAGATGTTACATTAACGTTTCGAGATGTTATATTGAACGGTTTCGAGATGTTATATTTAACGGTTCGAGATGTTACGTTTAACGGTTTCGAGATGTTATTTTATACGGTTGGATTTAACGGTTTTAATTGAACGTTCGAGATGTTATATTTAACGGTTCGAGATGTTATATTTAACGGTTCGAGATGTTATATTTAACGGTTCGAGATGTTATATTTAACGGTTCGAGATGTTATATTTAACGGTTCGAGATGTTATATTTAACGGTTCGAGATGTTATATTTAACGGTTCGAGATGTTATATTCAACGGTTCGAGATGTTACATTGAACGGTTTGTGATGTTATATTTAATAGTTCGAGATGTTATATTTAACGGTTCGAGATGTTATATTTAACGGTTCGAGGTGTTACATTGAACGGTTCGAGATGTTATATTTAATAGTTCGAGATGTTACATTGAACGGTTCGAGATGTTATATTGAACGGTTCGAGATGTTGCATTGAGCGGTTCGAGTATTATATATAACGGTTCGAGATGTTACATTGCACGGCTTTTAGCAACACCTCCCCGTTGTTATCTGGTTTTGAAGAAAAGGGCGATGACTTCCGAGAAATCGCGCGTTATAGTAAGTAACATCATAATGACGTCACAGTAGATTCACGTTCAATTTCGCGCCATACATCATCGTCATCGCTGTTTGCGGCACTAACATCTAGCGACACAGACGGACAGACGGTCGATTCCATTGTGTTAGCGATATAGAAATGGCTAAAATTTTTCACTGGTTACTGTGATCTAGTTCATTATATTTACCCCCTCTGTGGTGGTAATCAGCAAGTGTTATTTTACATTAGTCCTTTGGCCTCGTACAATATAACACTTGACGATAAACATTACCTTGGATTTAATATTATGAAATAGAGAACAGTAACTCGTGAAATGTTTGTATAATATCAAATAATGATCCTCAAATAACCATCCATTACTTGTATTCGCCACATTTTGAGGAAGTTAAGCATGAATTAATCTGTACTGATACTCAAGCAAGAAGTCACCATATATCGAATTTATGCTAGAGTTGTAATTTTCATTGTGGGCATGACTGATGCTTTAGTTGGGTATTCAGATGAAGTGTCTTTTTTTCATCTCCGAATTTATTATCATTAGAAGCAATGGAAATTGGGTAACAGGTAACATGCCTATAGACGCCCTCTCCCAAAAACTAATAAAGCGCTTCATTTACTGAATTTTGATAAATATGTTTTTTATATTTCCATTGGGAGAACACTTCAAATATTGTAATGTAGATGAAGCTTTGTGATATTTTTTTACTTTTCTCCAGTCTGCTAGCCGTTGTATACGAAAAAGAAATAGTACTATTAGAAAAATAATGATAAACCCCAGTTCAATTTATCACTGCATAGGAAAATTAGAAAAAGGGATAGATTACACACGTAAGATCATTTAACCGCCAAAATCATATTAATAAATTTAAACCTCAGCAAACCAACGCGAACAATATGAAGAAGCTTGCTAAAACATCAAACTTAAAACGGTTGCAATAGTCAACGGTTTATTATATTAGCGAGTAGAAATTCTTTATACAACAAAATTGGTAGGGACAAACGTCAAGACAGGCAACAAGAAAATAAATGCTTTATAAAACGAGCTTGATATTAATGACAATTAATATGCTTCATGACTGGTTCCAGAAATCTAGATAAAGATGATAATACAAATTAATTTTAATATTTGTTCAAGAATACATAAAGAATACCAATCGTTTTCAATAAATTTGTGTTAGCTAACCCTTTCTATTCTTCATATTTTATTATGTATTTGCATATAAGGGAGTTATCTACCCTTGCGGATAGGTATTGATTGTGACGTCATGTGTTTGCGAGCATAACGTCATAATTTTTGGAGAGAACGTCGTGAATTGTGCTTACAAAATACTGACGTACTCGCAAGGGAGTTAACTCTGTAATGTGCTAAGGCGGAAAATATCAAAATCACATGTGAAGTACACGAGCTAGATATATTAATTTGATTATGCCATCATGCTATAGTGAGATTGTGTACTACACATACTGTTATGCATCCTCGATACTCCGGGTGTTTCTCTTACTGGCATTACATCCACCCCTGGACTATTTCAAAGTAAAACTGGAGGCAGTTCAGGAGAAAAAAATCTTACCAGTCACAGGCCTGCTTAGAACTGCATAGACTACATAGAGAGCGACGTCCAACTTCAAAGCCACACAGTCGACCGCAGTGTACCGTTATACGGCTCTTTTGATGTACATCAAAGGATACAATTCAGCTGTGTCCTGTGTTGCCTTCAGTTTTACTATGAGATAGTCCATGGGTATCGATAATGACAGTATCGTTGATTTTTATCATGTGTATATTCTGCAATTTACAATAATTCGTGTATGGATGGGGCGTTACGAAGTGTGGAACCAAATTTCATTTGAATGATTTCGAATAATATATGTGCATACTACAGTAAAATACGTTTATAACGAACATGCTTGTAACCAATTGGTGGTTATATCGTAGCCATTCCCCGTAATAGTTCACATACGATATCTGTAACATGTCAATAACGAATAAGTTTATAATTAAATGATTGTGTTGCCCACAGAGGTTCGTTTTAACCGTATTTCACTGTATTACGATAATCGACGTATTTGTGTGCTTTCAATGTAAACACTATTATGTTGATTTATTTTGTAGATTCAAGTTTTGATTGAAAAGGAAATGTTGCAAAATATTAAGCTTTCGTCTGGTTAAGCCAAGTCACGTTTGTAATAATATTACAGTTTATACAATATCAAAAGTCCCACAGTCTGGCATCCAATGTAGGAAGGTATGTATGTATGGTATACACGAATAAATCACAAGCTTGATAAGTCATGGCGTCAATTAGTTATAAATTATAAACAGAACCTACGGGAAAAATGAATGAAAAATTGATCTCAGTTATTACATTATTCAAAGTGAGTGTTGAGGTTTTTCAAAAGATGAATTGAAGTGTCATTACTGAATACCGAGGGATGCGTTCTATTTTAATCCATTATGTTTAATAAGGTGGACCGGATCACTATGTGACAGCGCGCTACATAAGTACATTAACGTCAATATCTAAATGTTGGAGAGGGAAGATAGAATGGACACAATGATATATGCCTCTGTGTCTTACGACATCCACGATATTGGATTAGTGTAAGGGGATGAACTTCCATACCGATAACACGTGATCAGTATTTCTATCAATTATGCACGGTATCATCACGATATTATCGAAATTGCATACGAGTGTATCACACCAGTTATCTCCCCTGGGTAAAAGAGAAGCCAAAACGAGGCTGATGTAAGACACAGGTGTGAAATGCTTATTCCATTAATGCATTGTGTTTGATGAGGTTGAATTGATTGGGAAAGCCTTTGACATTCGCCAATATAATTCAGTAAAAGGATCCGAATACTCAACTGGAGGCATGAAATGCATGAAAAGGAGAGCATTGCCGGTTTTTGCCTTTTTAAATAAATAGAATAAACCTACAAAACCAAAACAAAGAATAAAAAGATCATCCTCTAAGAAACCACTCTCTCGATTGTTTCAAACATGACAATACATCCAAGAAACAGTTAAATTACTTTTTAAGGGCCTATTCTGTAGTTTGAATATATAAATATAAAGTTTATTGTAAAAGTAACAAATTGCCTAGGTTATTACATGTTATATATGTCATTTTGTGACAATATGTTATGGCATATACAAGTTAATGCAATTGAGCAACATTATAAGCTATTGATGAAAAAGTTGGAAAAAGTGGAAGAGTGGAAAGGACAAGATTTACAAACAAAAAAGGGATGTATGGGACAAAATTCACAAACAAAAAAAGGCGGAGAGGAAGAAAATTTACAAATAAAACACGGAGGAGGACTAAAAACTAAAAAGGGTAGAGAGAGACCAAATTTATAAACAAAATAGATGGAGGGGATAACATTCTCAAAAACATATGGAGGAGACAAAATTGCACCAGATATTGCTACTGTATCGGTCAATATTTCCATAACCGTTTACACCGCAAAAATACTTGATTCAATTATTATCAGATAGGATCAGAACGCACAATATACAATTAAATTTTTAATATTATTTCCCTTTCTCATTTTTTTTTTCAAAATCTATTGTCAATCGTGTAATTCATGCAAGTATGTCATTTCAGATCCTATGTATTTGAATGATAGTTTATAATGGTATTGTATTCTATATAAGGCCCTTTACCACAGGCACTGTATGTGTAGACAACGATATCACATCACGTTGTGTTCTCAATTTACAAAAAAAAGAAGATCAAACAAGCTAGTCTATTATCAAACAAATTACTACCATATACATCGCCTAGTCGCAGCGGATTGATATCGTAATATCAAATTACGCCTCTCATTTGTGAGGATTAATCCGCCAGATATAGTCCTATATCACTGATCTAGCTGAATAATAGGAGCAACGTCCGGACACAGGTAGACCTTACCTAAGGGAGACGTGTTTTTATCAGCTCATGAGAATGGTATTGGATACAGTCTTCATTTTTTTACAGAATATACGTGACGTCACGAAAAGAAAACATAATCCCTTGATAGCTACCATCCATCGCAGGGCCTCTTTTCTATGATTACAAACTATATGTCATAGAATTAATACGCATATCATATGAACCTTCGTTTTATCTCCTTTTAATGAAGATATGGATTTTTCTAGAGAAGATATAGATCATGAACTTTCTCGTTAAATGATAGCTCATTTGCAAGGATGTGTGCTCCTATATCTAGGAAACATGGAATCAAATCTTTGTGTAAAACGTTGTTTTACGATTGGTCGATATTCATGTAAGAGCATGAAATATATGGACTCCTATCACTGATGAAAGTTCAGAATTAAATTACATGGCGGTCTGTTAGCGATCAAGACTGTTCTATCATTCAGCTGCATTTGTTAAGAACAATGCTGTTTTATTATTTAGCTACATTTAATAAAAACAAGGCTGTTCTCTCATTCAGCGATATTTAGTTGAAACCAATATTGTTCTATCATTTAGCTGCATTTGGTAAAACAAGGCTGCTCTTTGATACAGCTACATTTGGTTAAAAGATGCTGTTCTACGATTCAGCTACATTTGGTAAAAACAGGCTGTTTTATCATTCAGCTACATTTGGTAAAACAATGCTATTCTATGATTCAGTTAAATTTCGTAAAAACAAGGCAGTTTGGTTAATCAAGGCTATTCTATGATTTAAGTAAATTTCGTAAAAACCAGGCTGTTCTATCATTCAGATGCATTTTGAAAAAAAAAGAAGAATGAGCCATCATTCTGTCACAATTGGTAAAACAAGGTTGTTATTTTATTTTAATATACCTCTACTTTATTTACGCTATATAAAAGTTACTTGGTTAAATTGACTAGCTCCCTACTTTTTTCCAAAACCCTCGCTCAGCTGTGTGTTAGTCTTTGAACTAACACACCCCTGGAAGCTAGCACACACCCGGACTCGGCTATTTCCGTTTAACCAATCAGATTCGAGGTGGGCGGGACTTGTTTCCGATCACGCCATCAGTTGCTAGGTGACGTAACAATTAGGCGGAGCTAGTTTCCGATCACGCCATCTCCGTTGACGTACTCAGACGACGTTGGTATCGATCGGAATCTGTTGCCGAACACGTCGTCATGTTTATCTTGTAAGTGAGAGGATTGTGAAAAATGCAATGGGGTCAGAGGATTTACCTTTTATATGTACATGTACGTACAGTTGTTATGTATATATTTAGGCTACCTGTAAGTGGTTAACGTCTCGGAATTTCAACAATACTTGTATATTTTAGTATTATGCCTACATTAGTAGTATAAATGTTGAAATATTGAGAAATCATAGCTGAATCAAATTTTAACCTGCGGTTTGAATAGAAGCAAAACAAAACGGACATGGAATCACAATATTATCATCTCGGAATAATTTGTATGTTTGAAGATAAGATAACGTAGATCCATTACAATGTAAAATTCTCTCAATCTCTAATGACCATTGCCGTACGCGACAGGAATATATAGCGTATGAGAGAAATATATTTTAGTCTAATCATAGCTTTTGTATGTATCGGTATATTAAAACAGTTAAAGTATGGGATTGAGTGATATATCAAGTTTCCGGTTTCCCTCGAACTTGCCTATTTCCCTCGGCTCCGCCTCGGGAAATAGACAAGTCTCGGGAAACCGGAAACTTGCTATATCCCTCAACCCCATACTTTAACTGTATACAGCTATATTTCGTAAAAACAAGATTGTTCTATCATTCAACTACTTTTCGTAAAAACAAGGCTGTTCTATCATTCAGCTACATTTGGTAAAAAAAGACTAAAATATTATTCAGCTACACTTGGTAAAAGCAAGGATTTTCTATCATTCAGCTACATTTTGTAAAGAAAATGTGTACGTTCAATCATTCAGTTATATTTCGTAAAAACAAGGCTGATCTATCATTTCGTTATATTTCGTAAACACAATTCAGTTACATTTTATAAAAACAAGGTTGTTCTATCATTCAGCTTTATTTGGTCACACAACCATAACAGTGAAATACTTCCTTTTGGTTTTTCCCATTTACTTTATGTTATGTCCTACTATAAAGACCCATCGGGTCAGGAAATAAACATAATTGATAGCAGGAATTCGAATTTAAAATAACTCAATAAAAATCTTCAAAATATTATGTTTAGAATGTACGTTTTTCGAATAAAATGCATGTTTCTAAAAAAAAACTCGACAATGCTCTTCACCCAATAGAAAATAGTAGCGGTCTAATATTTGATAATACTTATTCAAAGATTTGGTTGTAGCATTCTCGAATTTTTCGTTTTATTACACCGGTATGCACGTGTTCACTTTTCTGAAGGAACTATGATAGGAGGCATAGTAGGCCAAGCATTTTATTAAACCTTCTTACGTCAACATCACCACAAGCGGGTATCAGTAAAGTTAAAAATAAGGATGTACATATGAATTTATCACCTGAGGTCACTATCACGAGCATTTAGGTAACGTGTAACACGTGCAATCGTTACTGTACTTGCCACGCTTACATATTCACGAATTTCTAAAATTTAACTTATATGAACATATCATATTTAACTTTTGGAAGTGTACATTATTCAATAAAATCATTATTGTGATTTAGTCCTAATTGAAAGAACGTTTTGTAGCAAATCTGATAAATCTATGTGTCCTTCGAATGAAAAAAATAACAGTGAGGTGGTATTTCTAGCAAAAACGAAAATTAAACTTTTTTTTCCTATTTTAAGGTTATGTTTCTTCAAATAACGATGCACAATGTCAAAATCAAAATTAAATATCCGTCTTCATTAATACGATGATACCGACATGTGACTTTCAAACTCAGGCAGACATTCAACATTCAACATTTAAACAAAGAAAAAACCGTAAATCTGCAAAACAATTCACTACCTTACATAGCTTCGGATATTTTCTGTACTGTGATATAGTTAGGTTCAAATTTAAACTCTATCTATATGGCTACAAGATGACAATTTCACCATTTTGATAAATTACAGTAGTTAAAACAAATATAGATATGCCTTCATAAACTGATTGCAAAAAAGAAATGAATAAATAAATAATATGGTAGTGAAAAACTCATCATATCCGCGATGAAGTACAATTTTACCCCAAAACAAATTTTACTGTGTCAGAAATATTTTATTATATATAATTTTTGATACCAATTTACTGTATTAAAACAATAGTTTCACAAAATGGACTTTTTTTGTGACCCTGGTCACTATCGTCCGAATATATGGGTCTGCTGTGTAAGAAAGTCGTCCATGCAATATATGGACACTAGAAATCCATGCACATCTGGTAAAAGTTGGAATGAAATGTCCGATAAGTTTTGATCGGACGTCTGTATTCATAGTGTAACCGACCTCATATTGAGTTCGGATCTGATGGGAAAACTATGTGTTAGATATCTGGAAAGTATCAAGCCTGTGGCGTCAAACATTTCTAACTCTTTTTACCTTACATTACATTGGGGAAAATAACTAAATAGATTTGGGACTGCCCCTATGTCTGCAATAACCTACCCTTCTACATAATAAACTAAGATAGTCATACTGCTCTTTTCGAATACCTCCTCTTAATCAAAAGGTTACGGTTTACCAACCTTTAAAACTGAGTTCCTGTGTAACAGTCGTTACTAAAAAATAACCTTATCCGAATTATTCTGCTATTCCATCATAATTATATAAAGCCATTGAACTCGGCACCTTTATACAAAACGTTAGAACGGCAAAATAATCCGGCCGATTACTAACCCTAGATCTATAGTTAGCTAAATCGTGGCCAAATTATCCAACCAAACTAAATTCAGCACAATAAGAGGTTAAACTTCCAGTTTGGTTGCAAATAAACAGAGAGTCAATGAGATAAAACGGATATACCAGTTGTTTTTTGTGCTGAACCTTTACCTGTAGTCGTAAGAGCACTACAGATAACTTAGTATTGTTTTATTTTTTGATAATTATAGTATACATGTAGATAGGAAGACATTACTGAGACCTCGGTGTTAATTTAGCAATATAGATATATAGATGGAATAAGTTCAATGTTCGCTTAAGGGATTTTATTGATTTTGAGAATCTGATTATCAAACATGAAATATACTAGCACGAGATACTCGGACACAAGACAGCCGTTATGACAAATACATGTCCTTCACCAGACATCTATCTGTTAACATGTCTAGGTTTGGTCTGGGCCAGAGTATCTCAGGCTAGAAAACTACATATTCGACGAAAGAAATCTTATCCGGACCAGCTTCACTTTTTCCTTGAAACGTATATTTATGTATATTTTATTTATGATTCCCCCAGAAATTTCATATTGGACTGATCTACTCTTTGATTAGGAAGAGCCTAAATGTGTCTGCAGAGGTGAATGAGTTAATATTAACAAGCTCCAAACAAATTAAGAGTCGACAAAAAACCATATGGTAAGTTATGATGCCCGCCAAGTACGATATTCATTACAGGCATATAAAATGTTTCTGCAAGGTTTTACGAGATATACAATCTTATGTGACAAAGTTCATGGCTTGCTAAGGTCATTTCACTCCCACGTGTAAGGAAGCTGTGAACCTAATTATCAAACATGACATATCATACGCAATAAGTGTTCTGAAGATTTCCTGACGTTGTGTGCTATGCCAGGTACACAAATCGATAGGCATTGCAATAAGCTGATCCCTGCTTATCAAAACCATGGTAACTATACATGTACTTTATCACTTTCACCTTTGCTTTATTGTTATCTAGGTCAATATATCTTGTACGTAGCTCCACTAATTGTTTTTTTGTTCCTGACACATTCTCAATACAAACACGTAGAGACTCTTCTATTTTGTTTTCTGATTTTTCTTATTTGTTTTTAAACTGGCTCAGTATAACATGGATTGTTTTATAGTTACTGCAAGTAGTTACATAGTTACAGATGCTCCACCGCCGACAGAGCATAAATGATATTCATCATTTGAACAATAATTGGTATTTAATCGTGTAAATAATAGCCTAATTAACACAAAAAAATAATATGAAATAATTTATTTTGCCTTTGGTGCATGCACATTCAGTACTTCATTCCATATAGGATATAGTGGTACGGTATTTTTTCGGGATGCAATTAATTGTTTTTTATATTTTTAACCTGAAGTAAAATTAAAAGCTCAAACTTTTCAAGAGTGGTAATGGTGTAAAGTAAGTAACTTTTGTAACTGAAGAAAAATACTAAATCGTCTGCTCCTGTTTTTAATAGTGAAAAAATACCATTTGTCAGCGGTGGAGCATCTTTAAGTATTATCCAAAATTTTATATTTCTTATAACTTTATAACTGTCATTGTAATTCAAATTTGCATGTAACAGACATTTTCATTGGCTGAAATATTGATTTATCTATCCTTACCTTCAAAGCGACATCGTCGAGTATAACGATCCCCCGATTGACTGGGCATCTTTAGGACAAAACAGTGTATTCTCTGTACTAGGACCTACCAAACATATCGATCGAAACAACCCATACTTTATGATGAGGTCAATTACGTAAACATTAACTTGAAATGATAATTTATGACTGAACAGGCTTCATGTGATATTTCTACTCGTTCGTAAAATTTACAATTGAAATGTTACTTCACAATTCTGCGCAACGTTTACACTTATAAAATACGGCAGACCAATGTTAATATTATACATGAGTAGCAAGTCTGGCCACATTTACACGTGAAATATGGTTGACCACTACCCTGGTCGACATTTGCACTTAAAATGAAAGTGCACATTTCTTTGAAACAATTACACGTGAAATATGACTAAATTGCATTTCCATTGACTTGGTGATTATTATCTTTTTAGTTTTAGGATTTACTTGAACAAATTTTGTTTTATGTTATACAGATATAAAAATATGAGTGTACTCTAAACAAAACGTGGAGCGGTTTATGATGAGAGTACACTCAGAGGTTTATGTTATATCTCAATAACATAAAATATATGTTCAAATATATTAAAATTAATCCTTATAATTAAATTCACTAAAGATAATTTCTTCAAAAATTCCGAATTAATTTTGGGTCCCTTTTTTATATGAAATCATTACGCAGTTATGTTTTCAACCCTAACAACTAGTGATATTGTGTTTGCCTATACCACTTCTTAGGTATACTTGAGCAAAAATGAGTTGATAAGAAGTGTGTATGCATCAAGCCTAACCTTAGGTATAATTTTTCACTCGTACATTGTCGCGTTGCTTGTAAATTTTGGCAAAATATGCTAAAAAAGGTAACATTCGGTTTAGTAAGTCCACAGACTTCGATACATATTTCTGTCACCAAATATTCATACCACTATGTTTACAAGTGTCTAGAACATGTATACAATGAGCGCTGGTTTGACCACTCGACTTTTCAAAACATAATCATCGAGTCATTTTGACCTTCACATGCAAAAGGCGGTTGTGAATTATATCATACAAATATGGCATATAGGAAAGCATTTCAATCCTCATGAAATGAAAACTAGGTTTGAGAAAAAAAAATCGAACCGCTGTATTTGGAGCAAATCATGCAGATTTTTTGGAAATGAAGTTTTACTCCTAAATATAACATTTTTGAATTAAAATAGTATGTTCATCTTTAAGTACACATAAAAAGTGATATATAGACATAGGAAATAAATAAACATCAAAGTAGTCTCCCTTACAAAATTTTATAATTAGAGTACACACTGTTTTTTTTATTATACCTCCATAACATCAAAAACTCTATGCAATGTAATTAGTTATTCCCAATGTCAGTGTTACGAAATCAGCTTCACCATATATCTTTGTTACATCATAACGCTACAGAAGTATTTTTCACGTGAAAATGTGAAATTCGCGTGAAAGATTTCACATGAAATTCACTTTAAGGCCCGGTTCACGCGAAGTGAAATTTACCATAAAATAAAGGAATTTCACATGGAAATTTTCACATCAATTTTGTGATAATCTTACATATTTATTCTAGCAATTTTTGTCTGACCAGCCTTGGGTAACACTTACAATTGAAACATGACTTCACAATCTTTGATACCATTTACACGTGAATTAATGTCTGGACTATCCAAAGCAACATTTACAAATGAAATATGACTGTACTGCTGCCCTGGAAAATATCTACACGTGAAATATAATTGCCCTAACCTCTGATAGAATTTGCACGTGAACTAAGGGTGATTTTTATCAACCTTCAGAAAATATGATTTCTCAACCCTGGACAATATATTCACGTGAAATATGAGTGCACATATTCACAAGTGATTTCTTTTAAAACTCGTGAAATATGACAACCTAGGCAACATTTACACGTACATATTTCTGTAGAAAACAGGAAAACTATACATTTATATACAAAATGTGACTGACCAATCGTTAAAACATTTAAACGAGAGGTTTATTGAGAGTTCATGCTGATGCTAAACAATTGATTAATTCTACATTTATAGATAGGTAGTCTCCTATGGATCTTTGTGACATAGGATAATGGATTATGAAATTCAATACAACAGTTAGAAAATATGTGTTAATAAAATACAGCATTTATAAATTCAATGTAAATAGTTAAAAACTCACCTGTCTAAGAGAAAGATTATCCGGAGTAATACAATTTTTGCCCTCAGAGCTAAAGCTAAACGAGACACTTTTACAGGGCGATGGTTGAGGAGTAAGGTAGGTCCTGGTCCCCGGCGGAAAGTTCAGATTCGGAGAATGAGCTCCCTGTTGTAGCACTGTAGGGGCTGAACCCCTCCTCGTAGACCCCTTACTGCTGGACCGCCGTCGGTTTTTACGTACCACAGTTCCGGTCCGGGTAAGCATATCCGCCGCGCTAGGACACCAGACAAGAAAAACAAGTTCCCACTTCCGGTATCAGAAACTCCAGAGGAATTTCAACTAAGAATAATTATCATGTTTTCTTGCTTTCTAATTATGTTGTTTATTTTCTACACTCATTAAAACACAGAATGACCATGGTTATAGTCTACCATAGGCTCAAGAAAACACCAACAATCTGTCAACAAAATGCAGATTCCTGAGAATCCCCATTTGACTAGGTTGTCACCTGTTTGAGTGTCGGATCCATCTGGTAGATTCCGATGGACGATTCCCTGGCGATCAATATGCACAGCCAACTGGTGTCGCTCCTGTCATCAGTAAGGTGGGCGAGCAGGCTATCGGAGACAGCTCGCTCCGTCATATCATCTCACTGGAGATTACAACTTTGGTGTAAAAATTAAAAAAAAAAGCACATTAAACCGAAAAAAATACAGAGATAAAATAACAATAATGATTATAATAATGTACATGACGCTCACATTGATTAACACATTTGTAATTCATTACTAGCTCTGATGTGGGTTTTTTTTATCTTTCATACCTTGTGCAGTTTTAGCGTCAACATTACTGTCAAACATGAAATATTCTTCCTCTGATAATTCGATATTTCTGTTTATTTGGTTGGTAGATTTATTCGCTATTAACCAACGAATGAAAACCGACTGTAACATTGTGTATACGTGATTTCATTGTAATTTTAAATTTGCGGCTTAATATAGCATTTTTCGAATTTCTTAAAACTTATACAGTCCGCTATGTATTTACGCTTGACAACTAACTAATTTGCTATATTTTGGGGCCGCAGTGGGCGAGATTTCACTACATATTACAAATGTACCTAAAGGCCTCCACCTGTAGGTTATGAGTTCGAATCCCATGTGGGGCTGTTGTTAGGTACTGACCGTTGGTCGATGGTTTTTCCGGTTCCTCCAATTTTTTTCCACCAACAAATCTGGCACGTCCTTAAATAACCCCAGCTGTTAAAAGGACGCTAAACAAATAAATAAGAGACCCAGAGGGCCTGTATCGCTCACCTGGTTTGTAATGTTCTGAATACAGGTTCATTGTTTTTTTTTCTGAAGGAATTTTAATATTAACCTCTAAATCCCCTATTGGGCCCCACCCCTCTTGCCCCTAGGGGGTCAGAGCCAAAAATTATACAAGTTCTGTTCCCCTTCCCCCAAGGATGTTTATGGCAAAATTTGGTCACAATCTAAGCAAAACTCTAGGACAAGTAGCAATTTATGGGATTTACCTCTATTTCCCCTATTGGGCCCCACCCGTCCTGCCCCCAGGGGGCCAAAGCCAAAATTTATACAAGTTCTGTTCCCCTTCCACAAAGGATGTCTGTGGCCAAATTTGGTTACATTTCATGCAGAACTCTAAGACTAGTAGCGATTTAAAGAATTTACCTCTATTTCCCCTATTGGGCCCAAACTTTCCTGCCCCCGGGATGTCAGAGCCAAAATTTATACAAGTTATGTTCCCCTTCCGCCAAGGTATATGTGGCCAAATTTGGTTACAATCCATGCAGAACTCTAGGACAAGAAAATATTTATAGGATTTACCTACAATTCCCCTATTGGGCCCCGTCCCTCCTGCCCCCGGGGATCAGAGCCAAAATTTATACAAACTCAGTTCTTAATTCTCCATGCAAACTCTATGACTAGTAGCATTTAAAGATTACCTCTATTTCCATTGGGCCCAATTCCGCCCCGTTACATACAATTTGTTCCATGCCCCAGAACTGTTTATGGCCAAATTTGGTACAATCAGCAGAACTTAAAGAATTTACCTCTATTTCCCTATTGGGCCCCACCCCTCCAGCCCTCGGGGGGCAGAGTCAAAATTCATACAAGTTCTGTTCCCCTTCCCCCAAGGATGTTTGTGGCCAAATTTGGTTACAATCCATGCAGAACTCTATGACTAGTAGCGATTTAAAGGATTTACCTCTATTTCCCCTGTTGGGCCCTGCCCCTCCTGCCCTCGAAGGACCAGAGCCAAAATTTATACAAATTCTGTTCCCCTTCCCCCAAGGATGTTTGTGGCAAAATTTGGTCACAATCCATGCAGAACTCTCTAACTAGTAGTGATTTAAAGGATTTACCTCTATTTCCCCTATTGGGCCCCGCCCCTCCTGCCCCCGAGGGGTCAGAGCCAAAATTTATACAAGTTCTGTTCCCCCTCCCCCAAGGATGTTTGTGGCCAAATTTGGTTACAATCCATGCAGAACTCTATGACTAGTAGCGATTTAAAGGAAATGTTGACGGACAGACGGACGGACGGACGACGGACGACGGACGACGCGCCATGACATAAGCTCACCGGCCCTTCGGGCCAGGTGAGCTAAAAACCAATATTATTTACTCTGATGTGGTAAAATCAAAAGTTTTCTTGAGCCTATTGGTAATGTAAGCGATTTCTTTATGTGATTTTTTATATGTTATTTTCCCCCGTCCGCCTTAGTTTATAATTTTAGTCAGCAGTTAGCCAGTTACCTCGCTCTTGAAAACAACTAAACACCGAATTAAAATATACAACATACATATTACCAGACGTCTGCTACATATAAATCTGTCGTGTACCGAAATAGCCGACGTCTTCAAAACCAACATTAGTTGATACTTTTCTCCCTGATTAAGTATTTAAGAATTTGTCTTTGAGCTCGATCGATTGTGATCTGCGTTTCTGCTAATCTAGCCAGGTCGATGTCAGCAAGCCCGTCTACATACAAATCAGGAGTATTCATACCCCGGACAACAGGCCTTCTGACGTAAACAAGGCTTTCATTTACTACGATCATGGAAAAGCAACGAGAGACTAGGAAAGGATTACCGAATGTTAGTAATTATTGAGGGTCAAAGGTTACTGAAGACGGTCAGTGGTTACAGAAGAAGGCTATATCAAGGTATATCGATTACCGAAGGTTAGTAAGTAATGAAGGTTAATGATTATCAAAAGTCAAAGGTTGCCTAAGAAGGATTGTGATTACCAAAAACGTTATTAAGGTCAAGACTACTGATAAGGGGCTCAGGGATCAAAGAACAAGGTGAAAGGTTAACGAAGAAAGCAATGGGGATTATCGAAGAAGGCTAGGGAAAACTAAAGACATCTAGAGGTAAACAAAGAAAGACGTGGGTTACTGGAGAAGGTCACTGTTGCCGGAAAAGGTATTACCGAATAAGGTCGGGTATCACCATAGACGGTCAGAGGCTATCGCAGGTCAGCAACTTAAGAAGGCCAGGGGTACCGAAGGTCAGGGACTACCGAAGGTCATGGGTTACAGAAGGTCAGGGCTACCGAAGTTTAGAGGATATCGCAGGTCAGCAGCTAAATAAGGTCAGGGCTACCGAAGGACAGAGTTACCGAAGAACAAAAGTAAAAAATTACATGTTACTCTTACATATTACCTAATATTTAGATATTATATACTTCTCTTTATCCATGGAATTACGTAGACTGGTTTTACGTCGTTTTGTGTGAGATATCCACTATGTATTATGTAACGTAACAGATCTAATTCACATCATAAAAATGAATTTGGTGTTAATTTGGGGACAATTATCAGCCGCTGTGTATCGATCTGATCGAGATGTACAAATCTCGTCGCCATTTCCCCGTTAATGTCTCGGTGTTAAGAGTCCTTACATCGTACTAGACAGCTTATTACACTACGTATTATCTCATTGCGTCTGTATTTAGACGTGTCTCCTGACTCGTCCATATCTCAGCTTGTATCATCAACACACACATTCTAGCTGTATAGAAAAACACACGAGTCGGCCAGTCCACGACTAGGTCAGATAAAATACAACTATTATCTCATTTGGACTATCGTTCACCAACGAGAGTTTTTTTCAACCTTAAAAAATCCCACTCCTCATCAAACATTGCAACAATTCAGCTTTCCGTCTAAATGTCAGATATATTTAATCTATCTGAATTTCTTTACAATAAGTGTTGTGAATGTTTATAATAGAAAACAAGTTGTTAAAGCTGACATTTAAATTAAACTCAAAATCTAAATCAGAGAAACCAGCCTTGGATACTTAGTCCTGCTTGCTAGTAACTTGTTGTTTGTGTCTTGTAGTGGTTAAAGATGCTCCACCGCTGACAAATGATATTTTTTCACAATAAAAAACAGGAGCAGACGATTTAGTATTTTTCTTCAGTTACAAAAGTTACTTACTTTACACCATTACCACCATTGAAAAGTTTGGGCTTCTAATTTTACTTCAAATTAAAAATATGAAAAATAATTAATTGCATCCCGAAAAAAAATCCGTGACACTATATCCTATATTGAATGAAGTACTGATTGCGCGTGCACCAAAGGCGAAATAAATTATTTTATATTATTTTTTTTTCTTTATTATGCATATATATACACGATAAAACATTGCATAAATTATTGCTCAAATGATTAATATCATTTATGCTCTGTCGGCGGTTGAGCATCTTTAAAAGTGCATTAAGAGAATATATAAACGCACCCTTATTGCTTGGTTTTTAGTTTGGATTTAACAGTAAATAACGTCCTATTAACAGCCATGTTATTTAATGATGTGCCATGTTTAATGGTGGAGGAAAGCAGCAGCACCAGAATACAAATAGCCGACAATGGTTAGTACCCGGTAACTGCCTCACATAGCCACGTACATTAAATCAAGCTGAAATCGCAGGAAGGAAAATACGTGATAATATATAAAAATTGGTTTGTTTTTAAACATTATTCATGTGTATGCACACAAAGAGGTCATAAGTCGAAGTTGAGGAGGTCAAGAGGCAGCAATGCCCATGTACTCTATGTGTTGGTGATGCTTGAAATGGAATAAAACCAAAATTGTATCCATTTTAGAAATATCTCCAAACAGTTTTTCTCTAAAAAGCTTTTTGTGGGGACATCAATACGGATTTAAATAGCAAATAGGTGCACTTAACGAGTAGAGGAATTTGTAAATTACTGTATGTCAAATGTTCACCTATAAACCAAATGATATTAATCAATAATTGAACCATAACTTTGTATGGCTTTGAATCGGACTAATTCGTGTACCATGCGATACCCGAAAACTTTTGCGCGGGACTAGCATATATATCCAGTTGTGCTGAAAAGTAACTTTTTGCAATATTCCCGCTGAAATGATGTTGGCGCGAGATATCATCTTTTGACGCCATTCCATCCCCAATAGAACCAATAGTCCCGCACAAAAGTTATCCGGTATCACGTGGAACGTGATTTAGTCCCATTATGATATTTGATTCGATTTCATACACGTGCCATGCATAGACAATCACTTATTCGCAGAAACAGAAAAAACACAGGATTTTCCTGTCTTACCTAAACTAATTAGGTTATGTTGCTAGTCTAAGAGTGAAATATAATTATATTGTTCATGTTTACATGATATACATATGTACTTTTATTTTTTCTTCTTATATTCATAATTTGGAAGTAATATTGTATATATACAAGTGTTATACTTTTATTGTTTTTCTTTTATGTCTTAAACACTGACTTGTATTAATGACATTTATGTAAGTTTTCTCTTTTTGGGGTTTCACATTTGTTTTATTTTTTGTGAAGAGAATGATAGTATGTGAAAAGCATTAACAGTAAGGTGGTGGAGTTTGGGACTTTTTAATTAACAATTGCTTTTACGATTTCTTTTGTAAATTCATTCTTTTGTAATATAAAATCAGATAATTGCATTTACTTGTCAAAACTTTGTTCAGTTGTTAATTAATTACTGTTCTTGTATACTAAAAGAAAATTAAAAAATCCATTACAAAATTTTATTGACAGTTACATGTATTGTGTACATTAAACTGATCACCAGGCCCTATTATGATCCGTTGACAAGATTTTCTCAGCTGAATTCTAATACTAAATTATCTATCCTAGTTTACATCTTGGGAATCTGACATGTCGCAGAGACAAAAATTAACAAGCCAAATTTTAGTGATGGGTACATAATTTTCTACAGAAATGTACATACACTAAGATGAATAACTCCGATGAATTTTCTTCAGAAATCTTTCAAACATTTTATTTCTTAATTTTAATTTAAACCAAAATGTATGTAAAATGATATTGACTATTAAACTACTCGTTGTTAACAATAGAAATATAAAGCAAGCTTACACGAATTTTTTATGTTTTATTTGTTACATTGTTACTAAACTTTCGTCCATATGGTTCTGACTACCTGATCCGGTAAATGTTGGTGGCAGACCACACGGTATAGTTCTTTCCTAAAACCGACGGCAGGGGTATTGGACACACAAAAATAAAGAAAAAAACACACATCCACGCGATAATTCCGTTAATGCACCATACATGACGTGCTTCAGTAATATTGTACAGTTATGTAACCATTAATCAATTTAAAAGTAGACTAAATAAACACTGGAAGAACCAGGATATAAATTTAAACCGACCTGTATATAAAGATAACCATACTTGCCAGCAGATAAATTACTGTTAAATTCTGTGAGACTGTGAGACTTTAAAAAAGGAGACAGTATTCAATTTTTAATTAAGAATGTGAGACATTATAAATATGGTATAAAATAAGGACCAAGGAACTGTAAATAGACATGCAGGGATTTGTGTAAATAAAAAAGAGGATCCCGCCAAACCAAAACCAAACATATAAGGATTGAGATAAAGTAACATTAAGGAAAAGGCGCAACTAATAAAATAAGCATCAATGATTACAAACTATTCAAGGTGGCCAAGAGACGAAACCGTCAGACCGAAGCTAGGTAGACCAGGTAGTATTTTCAACCGTTTACCAAGAGAGATGACTCGTGCAGCCTTCGATACTTGGTCACGAGTCTGCTGCCTCCTTGTGTTGCATTGCTTTTGATAACATGGTTAAGGCAGGCTCTGACAAGTATCAATAAATAACTCATTAGTCATTACATCTACATATTGTTCATTTATGGCTTAAAATATCACATTTTATACTTTAAAAAGGGCGTTAACGTACTTGCAATGCATAACTCTTTACATTTACATATTATTCATTTATGGTTTAAAATATCATATTTTATACTTTAAAAAGGGCGTTATAATGTACTTGCAATGCATAACTCTTTACATTTACATATTGTTCATTTATGGCTTAAAATATCATATTTATACTTTAAAGATGCTCCACCGCCGACAGAGCTCAAATGATATTCATCATTCGAACAATAATTAGTGTTTAATCGTGTATACATAAGTCTAATGAACACAAAAAATAATATGAAATAATTTATTTTATACTTTAAAAAGGGCGTTATAATGCCTTTGGCTCATGCATGCAAATCAGTACTTCATTCCATAATTTACATATTGTTCATTTATGGCTTAAAATATCATATTTTATACTTTAAAAAGGGCGTTAATGTACTTGCAATGCATAACTCTTTACATTTACATATTATTCATTTATGGCTTAAAATATCATATTTTATACTTTAAAAAGGGCGTTATAATGTACTTGCAATGCATAACTCATTACATTTACATATTGTTCATTTATGGCTTAAAATATCACATTTTATACTTTAAAAAGGGCGTTATAATGTACTTGCAATGCATAACTCATTACATTTACATATTGTTCATTTATGGCTTAAAATATCATATTTTATACTTAAAGATGGTCCACCGCCGACAGAGCTTAAATGAACAATAATTTGAACAATAATTAGTGTTTAATCGTGTATACATAATTCTAATGAACACAAAAAATAATATGAAATAATTTATTTTGCCTTTGGGTCATGCACAATCAGTACTTCATTCCATATAGGATATAGTGCCACGGAATTTTTTCGGGATGCAATTAATTAATTTTTAATATTTTTCACTTGAAGTAAAATTAGAAACTCAAACTTTTCAACGACGGTAATGGTGTAAAGTAAGTAACTTGTGTAACTGAAGAAAAATACTAAATCGTCTGCTCCTGTTTTTGATAGTGAAAAAATACCATTTGTCAGCGGTGGAGCATCTTTAAAAAAGGCGTTAATGTACTTCGGTCAGTTTTCCAGCAATGAGTTCTGTGTTCAGAGTTGTATTGTGATATGAATTGTTGGTTGCGTTGCACATCTGTGTAAAAATAATTGCCGGTTTTCGACAATGTATGTTAGAACATGATTCACTATGAGCGATCGATGGTTTTACGTTTTTATGAGATACTCCGTGTTGTTATTTGAAGTTTTGTATTTTGATTATTAAAACCCAAGACCTCCCAATCGCATAGAATAATAGGTTTTATGGCTATATCAAAGATGTCGAGCTGACAATCTGTAAATGAGAATGATGACTATATAGACCAAAGATGTAAAAAGTGTCATCATTTTCTTTTTTACGTAAGAAGGGAACATTCAGACGATGCATGGAAGAACTAAGAAAGATTTAGCCTCGGTTTTTGTAGTCGGTAAGTCACCGGGAACTGTGACTTTTGTCTCAGAAAATGTACACAAGGTCTGATGCTCTACGCTCATCATTGATGCTCCAGGAGTTACTATCACTGACAGTATATCCACCATGGATTTTCTCTCAGTAAAACTGTAGACGGCTAAGGAAAAAAAGATAAGTCACATACCTGTAGAGAGTTCCTTTGAAAGAGAGAGCGACAAGTGACTTCAAAGCCACACATTCAATCACAATGTACCGTGAATCGATTCTTTTGATGTAATTCAAAGGGCCAAATTTAGCGCTAAAATTCCATGTGTCTTATGTTACCTTCAGTTTAAGTTTTACTATGAGATAATCGAGGTGTGGACATAACGTCAGTGACAGTAACCACTAGAATATCGAGGATGACCTACCCTTGACTGGTCATCAGTCTATAAAATATTTATTAATATTAAACATCACTAATATTTGGATTAGTATTTTTTGTCTCTGCGATATATCCAATTCAAAATTTTAAACTTCGGACAGTATTGTAATCCCATTGAAAAATAAATTAAAAAAAAAAAACCCATTAAACACACTCAAAAAAAGAAAGAAATCTTCCACTCAAAAAACTGTTGAATCTGAATCTGGTAGCTATTCTAGTCCAACAGGACGATCAATTTGCTGTTCCACCTGCAATGAAACAATTATATAATCCTATCTGGTATTAGGGGCAAACGGTCTGTGTACGTTTTTACATTGTAATAAAGTGATATTTGTGTGTTTTATTATGACTGGTGTTTATTTTTGTGCCGTCTGCTCCTGATTATGATAGAATGTAACGTTAACCAGATATACTAATCTAAAACCGATTTGGCAGAGTTTCGTGGCCTGGGTAGATATTAGTCTGGCTGATAGAAGAAACATTAATCTGATTAGACTCCTTCCGGTTATATAGATACTCCGAGTCTCATATCACCATGCTGCCTCTAAAATACCACTTCTGTGTGCCAGCTATATCCTGTTCAAAAAGCTGTCAACTAAGATGCCTTATTAATTTTAATGGAAATATTAAATGATATTTGCATTGATTCTTTACTTGAATTATTAAATCTTTTTTGCATTGTTTCTTTACTTGAATTATTAAATCATTTTTGTCTCGTTTCTTTGCTTAAATCGTTGAATTATTGAGACTCGTTGTTTGAAATCTTATAAATGGAGAATCAGTTATATTGCTTTTGTATCGATGTATAGTTAGTCCCTTTCATTGATTCATTGATACCAAACTTGTTTGCTTGAATTTCTATTCATTTATATATTTAGTCCTTTTACATGAATTTCTATTCATTTCTATTTTGTCATTTTACTTAAATATGCTCCACCGCCGACAGAGCATAAATGACATTCATCATTTGAACAAGAATTGGTGTTTAATCATGAATATATCTGTCTAATTAACACAAAAAATAATATAAAATAATTTATTTTGCCTTTGGTGCATGCGCAATCAGTACTTCATTCCATATAGGATATAGTGCCACGGAATTTTTTCGGGATGCAATAAATTATTTTTTTATGATTTTAGTTTGAAGTAAAATTAGGAGCTCAAACTTTTCAATGGTGGTAATGGTGTAAAGTAAGTAACTTTTGTAATTGAAGAAAAATACTAAATCATCTTCTCCTGTTTTTGATAGCGAAAAAATACCAATTGTCAGCGGTGGAGCAACTTTAAATTTCTATTCATTTAAATCAAGTCCCTTTACTTGAATCATTGATTCATTTGTTCCTAGTCTTTGGTAAATGTATAAACTTGCCTCTACTCCCTAAGCATGAATTA
Source organism: Argopecten irradians (assembly GCF_041381155.1). Lineage (NCBI taxonomy): Eukaryota > Metazoa > Mollusca > Bivalvia > Pectinida > Pectinidae > Argopecten > Argopecten irradians. The sequence continues at coordinate 29,604,137 of NC_091140.1, read as the reverse complement.
TTGCCTTCATCAAAATGACGTTACGAGCATTAAAGTGATAATCTTTAGCCGTTGTATTTTAGAGTACCTAGCTAAGTAATGAACATCCCAGTCAGACAGAACTCCTATATATAAACACTGGGGAATCAGCATGTGGCTATCGTAGTAATTGGATTTGATGGATGCTGAACGTTTTTAAGAATGAAATAAATCTTCCTGAAGATTGTTCATATATCGCAACCTGCACGCGCCCACAGACCTACCACATACACGAGCATTGATTACTTTACCACAGGCACGTGTGACTGAAAAATAATCGTCATCTAAAATCCGGATTGATCATTATCATGAAGCACTCAAGAATCTCCAGTTTCACAGTGCCCTTTCTGAACTTGTCCAAACATCAGAGTTCAAAGCGAATGCACCTTTCTGCCAAGCCGATATACGGTTTCTGACAGTACATCCCCGTGTTATTACGCAATCTTTGATTTAAGAGTAACGCGAAACGCATCTGCATTAGAATGGAAACACGTGGAAATCTGTATTTTGATTCACTTGTGCACTGTTATTAGTATCAAGCCATGCAGTGCATGATATATAAAAGTAATGAAACTACACGTGTGCATGCTGTATAATCGCTTATTCTGTGATCACGATCTGTTCATAACCGTATTGAGTTGCGTTGGATACATATTGTGGCTTCTCCTTAGTTCGGCAGGGGTAAAGTACAAAACTTCAGTAGTATATCGTGTATCTATTCATCCTTGATACTCAAGGAAGTTACTTTCATTGTCATAATATCCACTCCCATCCTCGATACTCCAGGGGTCATCCAGTAATCGGAACCCCCGGAGTATCGAGGATACACAACTAAAGACAGTACGGGCGAAAAATAATTACAGGCCTTCAAAGACTTCCTTTGAATGGTACAGAGAGAGTGACGCCCCGTTTCAGTCTCAAAGTCAACCACAGTGTATCGTTATTAAATTATTTAGATGTATACCAAGGACTAACCTCACAGAGCCTTCTTGTTTTGGTATGACATATTCCAGGGGATCTGGGATATCGAGGATGATTTCTATCAAGTTAAAAGTTTGGATGTTCTGCTAGAACAACTGAGCAGTCAAAATCTTTTCAAGAGGGTTAGAATTATCCCTATCGATTTGACATGCACATATATTTGATGATCTGATAATATAAATACAGTCTTTTTCTTAGTAAGTACGGAATAACCCTGAAATACGACGAGATATTGTTCGCTAGTCTGAGTCTAAATATCTGCCATTCAGTGTATCATGACGCACGAGAATATCAAACAAATACTGTAGAAAATGATATTTCGATATCCGTTTTCGTTCTTTATCACTCTTTTATTTATAATATAAAAATGAAGTTTTTTGATAGGGTGAATGATTCTTTTTTGCGGTTTTGAAACTATCGCAATAATTCAGAATATTTTAATCCGCCCACCTTATACCATGTAACGTTTTGCGATTCCACAACTTTATCTATTGCAGTAGTCGATATATGATACAAACAAATTCTTCCTCCTTCAAAAAGATTACTAGAATCTGCGACTTTTCACCATACAGAACAAAATTGTAGCCGTCATGTCTGTAATTCAGCTCTACAATCCTATTCATCAAGATAATTTAAATCAAAATATTTACCGAGCGTTTGACCTGTAAGGTAAATATTGGTTTAGATGGGTCTGTTTTGTTATGCTTTCTGAGATGCTGATGAATGACCACAGATTGGCCTGCCAATCACTGTACCGTACCATGAGCCGTAGAGATGAGTTCAGGCATGTTGGCGCTCAGTTTTCTTCCTCCTCCAATACATTCCATTTGTCTGTATTTTTCTGGGTTGTACAAGTTATAAGATTTGCGTCAAAACCAAACTCAAATACTGTAAACCATTTTTTTCATGACTACTTAATTTCACGATTTCCATTCAAAAACAATTCGTTAAGATGAACATTCGCTGATTCAAATAATAAATGAAAATCCTTATCAATATATACATGATGCAGATATCAATTCGCTAAGACAGAATTTTGCATTACTTCGATTGCGTTATTCGTTGGTTTACAGTGAGTACATATATATTGTTATATAACCCCTTTTCTAGGAATTATTTTAAACCAAGGAGAAATACAATATGTATTCAATAATTTTTAAGAACTTATAATATGCTTCTTTACAAATGTAATGGTAACACAAAGCTCATACAATGTAACTTCGACAATCTAACGAAAAAAAACCCAACATGAAACATACTTGTGGAAAACGAAAACTGAGCACAACTACGCAGGGACCCAATTTTTCTAAAAGGTCAAATACTCAGGATCAGAAAATGGTAATTCCAAAACAAATACACTGATACGTCTGCCAGCACTTGGGCCTGAATCTCTTTCTTTTCCAGATTTTAATGTATTCTTACAATGACATTAAACCGATTATGTATGTCCAGCAGCATCCACAATACTCCACTGGTGGATATAACGTCAGTAATAGTAACCACATGAGTATCGAGGATGGTCGAGCTTCGGGCACAGGAAAATGCTTCTACACTTGTATATTGTAGATGGTTTTTTTTCTCGTTGCAACAATACGGAATAAATAAAGAAATAAACAGAATTGTGTTTTGTTCCGGGATCCCTGTTTGCAAATTCATCTGTAACCTGGCTATAAATAGACACAGGGAATTCCCTGTATCATCCACATTTTTGACCAATCAAAATAGAGCATCTGTCGATCATCGGGGCAATAGTACACATGACAGACAACAGTGGGTAAGTAAGAAAAAAAAATGGTTTTTAAACTTTGCCGAAGGTCATATTGTGAAGAAGCAATCACTTTCTCGGGTTTAACAAATTCCTGGTAGTAAATACATGTACAAATAGTCAATATTTGTATAGTAGGCTATTTTTTGATTTGACAATGTAATGGACTCTGGCTATACGCGATGGATACCTCTACTATAAACCCGTGGCGATATCTTATTGTGAGATCACAAATGTTGGAAGAGTTCACTTTTACTGCTACACTTAAAAATATTTACATTTGCGTATTAGTATCTTCTGATTTTACCATTATTGATTTCATATCTAAGTGGATTAAATATATATTTGTTTATTTTTTTATACACAATACATATACCCACATCTACATTAATAATTATTCTGTAACAAGCTTTTGGCTCTTGTGAAATTCATGTTGTTCAGGGTTTTGTTTATGTTGTAATCAGGGAAGACACAGTAGGGGGAAAGGGGGTCTGGGAATAGAATTGTAGGAGGGATTCAGATTAGAGTTATGTTTATTTAGAGGAGTTTGGCAGGTCGTTTTAGTTTAGGTCAAACAGCAGGGACTATAGTGTCATTGTTATGTTCTTGCCATCTAAAGGGAGGGAAGTTTACGGGGGGTGTTTATCAGCCTGTTTGTAGTCGTACGAGTAGCCACCAAGAAGCCACATACTAGGTTATTTAGTCATAGTTTAGGTTGGAGGTTATTTGTATAGAATGTATCTCATTGTATGATTTGCTTTGGATTAAAACGAAGTATTAGTAGTGATAAAACAATTAAACTATTATCTTGCCTCATTGTATTAAGTGTAAAAACAGAAAATCATGTTATCAAGGCCAATATTGGACATTTGGCAGTTCCTTTAAGGAGTCATATCTTCATTTATTCACTTGGTACAGTCCGTGGATGTCAAATAAAACTAATTGGGTAATATAATTGTTTTCCAGTAAAAAGAAGATATATTATCTGTAAACAAGATATTCGGCCTAAATGACGCAATTTCGACTATGTTTAGCCCTTTTATGGTGTCCCATTATGGCGATTGGAATGAGGATGTTATGACGTTTGGGAACTAAAAATGTAAGCATGCAGTTCCAAAAAGACATTTTTTATAATGGAGGACACTTAAACAAGGTCTCTCAACAACAACTCTACAGACGGATAGCTTTCGACAACCACCTATTTTACTTCTTCAGCCCAGTCCTAACTGGGGTCAGGTAGGAGCAACAGACTAATATTGAGTGAGAATTCAGTCACATTATTCAGGGATTTAACCAAAGTCATACGACATATGTTTCTTTTAAATGTTTTTCTTTTACAGTTTTGACAGGGGTTCTCATTTTAATGGACATTCAATACTACTAATTATAACATGGATTCTCATTTTAATTGACATTCAATACTGTTAATTATAACATGGGTTCTCATTTTAATGGACATTCAATACTGTTAATTAACTTTTTTTGCAGCGATTATGCGTTTCATGTATAACGACTCTCATAAAGAATTTTATTTCGCGATTTGTGGTTAAAAACTTTATTTGAACGGATCTAAAATGTTTTCGTTGGGATTTATTTTCACGAATCATAATTGGTTGCGAAATATAAAAGCTCTCGAAATTGAATTACACACGAAAATTAGTGTGTTTACAGTATAGAAGATACAGTACTAGTCAGGGAGTTAAGATCTCCTGTTGATGGATGTTAAAGGGACAAATATGGCTTAAACTTCATTTGTCAACTATCGTAAATTAGAAAATAATCTTAAAATGTGGAAAACTAATATTCCTTGTCATGTCAGTAAGTTTGTTGTTCATTATAACCTCGCTTTATACCAGCTTTCGTTTTGTGTTCCAAAAATAGAATATGACGGTCTGTTTTAATCATTTTTGAGGTAGGTATTCCCCACGTTTTCCTGTCGTTTTAGATAACCAATCATTGTAATAAGATATTCAATAAACATCTGAAAACCATATCTAAGCATACAGAACAACTTATTTAAGGTTCATGTCCCTTTAAACATACATAAAATCTGTAGTGATTGATGTTGTTTGTCTTTCTACTTTCAGAAACCAGTACATGAGTATGATGACCCGAATAGAATAAGTATTTAACTAACATTTAAAACATTCCGGAAAACGTTGATTTATAATCATCATTAGTCTTGGGTCAGGAACCCCAGAGTTATAGTCGTGTAAATATTTACCATACTAATGCCCCGGGTATATATAACATACAGTCAGTAGAACTGAAATTGTTTGACTTTCTAATTCACATCTGCTGACAGCCTGGCAGGAAACATTACCCGATTCCGAGGGATGATGAATGGCTGTTCCTAACCACTCGCCGCCGGAGGGATTCCCTCGTGCGTTACCTTGCTTTAAAACATGTGTGATTCTGATTGTGTTATTGGATTAACATCGACATTATGATTAAGAGAAAATCATAGAATCATTGAAAATAGTGTGTGATTTTTTGTTTGGCACGTTTTTTCTTCGTTTTCTTCTTAGTCTTTCTCCTGCCCCTCTTCCGCCTGCTCTTCATCTTCTTCTTTTCTTCCTTGCTTTATTTATTTACAAAAGAGAATGAAATAAAATAAAAAAACTAACAAACGACTTAATCAAATTCAATGATATTTTCCTTCTTTTCACATAGCAAAACACACTATAACCTTACTAAGCCTCAAATCCACTATTAACATTGTAACTTTGTATTTCAATTCCAAATCCAAAAAATAGAATACGTGGTATTATTCTCTGATTATTCTACAGCATTGCTTTTATATTGAACAAATAACTCAATCAATGTATATTTTATTTCACATGACTCGGGATTCAATCATCCTTTTTATTATTTCTACAAAAGTAAGCCTTTTATATGGCATCGGTTAAAGAGTGTTTAAAACATACTCGCGATCGAAACCTATAACTATAAAAAGGAAATTCCGCCAACAGATAAATCCTACTCTACTTTTGATCTAGTTTCGTACAAAGGAAGAATACGTGAATATCTCAGCGTCCTCTAAACCGTATACAGGTAATAATTACAACAATAATTATTGTAACCGACGCTTTACAGCACGTTTAGTTGAAGCGCCATAATTAAAACGACTTTATAAATCCTAGTTCATGACATCCAGGTAATTCCTTTGTGTAAATATAAAGCATGTTTCTGTAACCCAGCTGTCTTTCGCGAATATTGAATTTCGCGATTTTTTTTAAAATCTCAAAACAAGTTCCCAATTAACATTCGCGGATTTAACAAATGGATAGAAATTCTTATCAATATAAAGGATGTAGGCGTTTTATGGAGATAAACTTCCGCTAATTTACCTTAATCGCGAAATTCATGAAAATAAATGGTACACGAAAAAAAACATGTCAAAAGTATTGGTGTTATTTTATGATATAATTAGAAACCACAAGAATTGAAACAAGAAGTACTCAAACTCAAAGAGAGACTATTGAAATGACGCAAGGAGAGAATCACCGGGCGTTCCGGAGAAAGAAACGTCTTCATAGTCAAAGTAAAAGTAAAACTATCAGTCGAGAATAGAGATTTTTGACATTTTTAGAACTACATTAAGGTAGGAAAATGAATTGAAATCTTAATCGTTAGTCGTTTCAGAGGGGCAATTTAATGAAGCCATTTTTCCCATATAAAATGTAGTAAAAATTAGTTTTGTATTTTGCTTCGTGGTCATTTTGCAGAATCAACTCCACTGAATTGCCATTTTAAAGTGAATAGTCGGGCAAAGGAAGGTTAAATTCGGTAAAAATGGTGTTAATATATCCATTATGATTTCTTATGTAATAGAAAAATAAAATTTCCAGTCAAAATCGCTCTGCATGTAAAGAAGTTAATATATATTATAAGATTCATAACATGTCCTCCCGGCTGGCTACATGTATGTCTGTGTTGACATTTCCACGCAGCCTCGGTTTCAAAGAGTTATTTTTAGAAATGTGCTTTTTTACACGGGGCTCTTCGATCGTTTCAATGGTTCGTTAGCAGAACTGGAAGGCCAATGAACACATTTAGACTTGTTAGTGGGGGAGGAGAAGTAGGTTCCCATGTACCCCTCTGGCAGTTTTTCGAAACATGGTTGTTTAGGACCGGTATGATGTCTAGTTTCATTTTATGCTTGTTGCCATTGACAACTAATGTCCCATGGGGGTCATATGGCGGCCATCTTGGTTTTCAGGTATCAAAAATGGCCAAAATGACACATTCGCATATATGCGCATAGATAGAGAACCAGACAACATTCAGAGACAAATAAACACATTTTTTGATATGATTGAAACATGCTGAATACGATTAAATCATAATAATGACGTTACGTCTTCTTATTTTTGTGAAATGACGGAAAAACAATGAAATTTTCAGCTTTTTTCCCCTAAAAAATCGATAAATGTCATAATTTTTATCACAAGTAAAAAAAATGATGGACAAATCACCTTGTAACAGTCATTTCGAATTGAACCAACCCTTGTGTAAACATATGTGTACTATAAAAAGACATATCGCATCAATGAGGTCGGAAAAAGAGAGGGACCCCCCCCCCCATAAAAATTTATCAAAAACTGGCCAAAATGACACATTCGCATATATGCGCATAGATAGAAAACCAGACAAAATTCAGAGGCAAATTAACACATTTTTTCATATGATTGAAACATGCTGAATACGATTAAATCATAATAATGACGTTACGTCTTCTCATTTTTGTGAAATGACGGGAAAACAATGAAATTTTCAGCTTTTTTCCTTAAAAAATCGATAAATGTCATAATTTTTATCACAAGTAAAAAAAATGATGGACAAATCACCTTGTAACAGTCATTTCGAATTGAACCAACCCTTGTGTAACAATTATCAAAAAATGGCCAAAATGACACATTCGCATATATGCGCATAGATAGAGAACCAGACAACACACAGAGGCAAATAAACACATTTTTAAATATGATTGAATCATGCTGAATACGATTAAATCATAATAATGGCGTTACGTCTTCTCATTTTTGTGAAATGACGGGAAAACAATGAAATTGTCAGCTTTTTTCCCCTAAAAAATCGATAAATGTCCCAATTTACATCACAAGTAAAATAATTGATGGACAAAACACCTTGTAACAGTCATTTCGAATTGCACTAACCCTTGTGTAAAAACATGTGTACTATAAAAAGATATATCGCATGAGTGAGGTGGGAAAAAGAGAGGGCCACCCCTCCCCCCCTACACACACACACACAGAAAAGAAAACGCAGAAAAAAAAAACGGAAAACAAAATCAATAAATTAAAACTCCAAATATTCTGTCAACACACATTGTAACGGTTATTCTGATTTGAACTGACTCTTGTCTAAACATATGTGTATTATAAAAGGATAGATTTATGGTTTTTAGCAGAAGAAGCGAGATGACCTCCAAACCCCTCCCCAATAATTTAAAAACAAATATATTCCCGGATCCAGTTAACATCCAAACGCTAGTTCATATGTTTTATCCATAATTCAGGCAGTTCCCAATAACCGTAATAATTTATTTCTTTTTAGTGAAAACAACTGGGTTCGAATTATTCTCCTTCAATTTTGAATATACCTCCCCATGAAAAAGGTGTACCATTGAGATTCAAGCTCGCATAAGTTAAAAACTACGAATACATAAAATATCTGCTGAGGAGGAACAGTCACAGACTGGGCCGCCACAACGGGATCCTAGGGAAACAGTCAATTAGAATGAGAGGACAGGGACCGTAGGTAAAAGTCATTGAAAGTAGTCTGACCACGCCAAAAGGCAGCAGACATGATGTCCTGGAAACATGACCCATTATGGAGAGCCAAAGAAGCCGCAAGGGCTCTAACCTCATGGGCTATCTCCTTGCATTTCGCCCCAGATTGATAATTAGACTGCTCATAAGCAATCCTGATCACCTAACATATCCATCTGGAGATGTACTGGGAGGAGAAATCCTGCTAACCCTGTTTAATGGACAAGAATAATACATCGCCCCCTTGTTTTATCAAGGGAAAACCTAAGCGTCCGACTGGGACAAAGCAGCCGATCATTCTCCTTCGACTCAATAGAGATTGTGAATCTTTACCAAAAAGGCAGGATCAGTGAGTAGGGTAACAGAGCTATATCTGGCCCAACGAAGCACGAAAAGTGAATAGATGGATATCACTCCTTCTACGGCCTGAGGCAAAAGCAAGCAGGAAGTCAAAAGTAAAAACCTTAATGGAGACCGACACCAAAGGCTCTTAAGGAGCCCCTTTCAGTAACACAAGTGCTAGATTCCACTGTGGAGCTAACTGCCGTACCCTAGGCCTGTCCAGACTGAACCACCTAATCAAGGTAGACAAAGAGTTGGAAGACCCTAACTCTGGTCTACCATGAGAATACAGTACACTGGAATTAGCCATGCGATAGCCTGCAATAGTACTAGAGGCAAAAAGGCCCTAAACAAATAGAGAAGGGAATCCGCAATCAGCTGGGCAGAGGCTTTGACCTGATCAATCTTCCTGTCGATACACCAATCACAGACGATCTTCCATGAATGTTAGACGGCAGGTGAGGAAGACTTATTGATCGGGCGATGCGAGCTGACAAGTCTTAAGAAAAGCCTGACTGAGCGAGGCCTCCTGAGATAGCTTCCACGCTCTTGAATGGATCTTCCGGGACCGGCGCAGAAGATTGATTCTGAGTGGGAAAACCAGAGGAATATGCACCAAGAGAAACAACAAGAGCTCCGGAAACCAGGATTGTCTCGGTCACAGGGGCGCTATCAGAAGGAGGGGAAAATGATGCTCCCGAAACTTCTATTAGAACCCTGCCCACCAGGTTGAATGGAGGGAATGCATAAGCATGTATCCCCTCCCAATCTAGAGATAGAGCGTCCACAGCCCAAGTCAGTTGGTCTGGCACCGGAGAGACAAAAGTGGACAATTAGTGGCGAAGTGGCGAAAAGGTCTATATGAGGTATGTTCCACATCTAGCAAATGCCCTCGAAGATCGGGAGATTTAGCTGCCTTTCTGTCACAACCGGCTTGCGGCGCCTGGAAAGAGTATCCGCCACAACATTCAACATGTCTGGAAGATGCTTGACTAAGAGAGTCAACCGCATTTCCTGACGTGGACGTGGGACTTTGCCCCCACCCTTTCCTTCCAGATACGCGACAACTGTAGAGTTGTCTGTAGTCACACAAACCACCTTGGAATGTAGAATCTTCCGAAAAGCCTGCAGCGCCAACCGAACAGCCTTATCTCCAGCACGTTGATGTGCTCGGAGACCTGATCCCCAGACCACTCCCCCGACTGGCAATGGCCGTCGAGGTAAGCCCCCAAACCTGTCATCTGTCATCGCTCCAACGATTCCTAGACTTGGTGGAGTATGAGGGAATCGTCGAAATAGATGTGTACATTTATTTTCCTGGAGTGATGAAAACCTACGCCAACCTGCAGCAGTTTGATGAAAACCAAAGTAACAGTCGTGATACCGAAAGGATTTAGTTTTGTGGTAATGAGCTGTGCTATACCATCGTGTCTTCAGGACAAAAAAAAACAAGGATAATAATTCGAACACAGTGGTACGTTTCGTTCTGGCACGAGCCGAAAATTTATGAAAAATTCTATGTTTCCAGTTGTTCACTAAAAGAGTGGATTATTACGGTTCTAACCACGTTCTAGTTGTAATTGGGGCCGGGATGGCTGATTGTTATGATGTCTCGACATATAACCACAATCCCTCCACCTCTGTGTAGCTTGTTCGAATTTACAGGGGCAGTTGCCAGGTATTGACTGCTGGCGGTGTTTTTTCTCCGGTAACTCCGCCTTTCCTCCACCAATAAACCTGGCACATCCTTACATGACCATGGCTGTTAAAAATGTAATTGTAGTTTGGAACTGTCTGAATCATAGATCAGGAAATATGTCATTTATGTAATAATAATAATGAGATTTTTTCTCTATGAGTAGTGTTGGGAGGGGGATGTCCACGATTCTTCTGCTAAAAAACATAAAATCCTTTCAAAATATACATATGTTTACAAGCGTAAATGCAATTCGAAATGACTGGTACAAGTTGTTTTGTCCATCAATTGTTTTACTTGTGATGTAATTTATGACATTTATCGATATTTTGGTTTTCTATCTTTGCGCATATATGCGAATGTGTCATTTTGGCCAGTTTTTGATAAATCTTTATCAGGGGGGGGTCCTCTCTTTTTCCGACCTCATTGATGCGATATGTCTTTTTATAGTACACATATGTTTACACAAGGGTTGGTTCAATTCGAAATGACTGTTACAAGGTGATTTGTCCATCAATTTTTTTACTTGTGATAAAAATTATGACATTTATCGATTTTTTAGGGGAAAAAAGCTGAAAATTTCATTGTTTTCCCGTCATTTCACAAAAATGAGAAGACTTAACGTCATTATTATGATTTAATCGTATTCAGCATGTTTCAATCATATCATGAAATGTGTTTATTTGCCTCTGTGTGTTGTCTGGTTCGCTATCTATGCACGTATATACGAATGTGTCCTTTTGGCCATTTTTTTGATAAGTTTTTATGGAGGGGTCCCTCTCTTTTTCCGACCTCATTGATGCGATCTATCATTTTATAGTACACATATGTTTACCCAAGGGTTGGTTCAGTTCGAAATGACTGTTACAAGGTGATTTAACCATCAATTTTGTACTTGTGATAAAAATTATGACATTTATCGATTTGTTATGGAAAAAAGCCGAAAATTTCATTGTTTTCCCGTCATTTCACAAAAATGAGAAGACGTAACATCATTATTATGATTTAATCGTATTCAGCATGTTTCAATCATATCAAAATATGTGTTTATTTGCCTCTGAATGTTGTCTGGTTCTCTATCTATGCGCATATATGCGAATGTGTCATTTTGGCCATTTTTGTGAATTTTTTATGGGGGGGGTCCCTCTCTTTTTCCGACCTCATTGATGCGATCTGTCTTTTTATAGTACACATATGTTTACACAAGGGTTGGTTCAATTCGAAATGACTGTTACAAGGTGATTTGTCCATCAATTTTTTTACTTGTGATAAAAATTATGACATTTATCGATTTTTTAGGGAAAAAAGCTGAAAATTTCATTGTTTTCCCGTCATTTCACAAAAATAAGAAGACGTAACGTCATTATTATGATTTAATCGTATTCAGCATGTTTCAATCATATCAAAAAATGTGTTTATTTGTCTCTGAATGTTGTCTGGTTCTCTATCTATGCGCATATATGCGAATGTGTCATTTTGGCCAGTTTTGATACCTGAAATCCAAGATGGCCGCCATATGACCCCCCATGGGACATTAGTTGTCAATGGCAACAAGCATAAAATGAAACTAGACATCATACCGGTCCTAAACAACCATGTTTCGAAAAACTGCCAGAGGGGTACATGGGAACCTACTTCTCCTCCCCCACTAAGTTTTCTTTACCGACTATTCCCTTAAAGCACTTCCAGCAACGACAAAAATTCGCAGAAATACATTTTCGCATCTAGATTTCTTTGCTAGCAATTATTTCTAAGAATGTGTTATTTCATCATCGTAATAACCATTTAAAGCCCAAACAAGAATAATGAGCTCACGGAAATAAACTCGGTCAGCGATATACAGAATCTTACGCTTGTACCTATATCTTAACACGGTGATCGTTTGTTGTGCAACTCACTTATCACATTATTGAACTCATTAAAATACCTTTTAACATAACCACTTAAAGTTTCTTTCTAAAAGGACGATTCACCACGTAGACTTGTTAAAAGATCTTACACAAACAGGTATCAAATAGACGACTTATATGACTTCACTTATACATTCTACGACCTGAAAGAATGCATCTGATGGGTTTGTGCCACACGCAGAACCGAAAACGATAAGAATTTGAAGTACTCTGTGTTTCTATTAACCTAGGGGTGAGTGACTCGTTTGTGGAGTGAGAACTTTAGCAATATCTCATTTGACTTCTTTGTTATATACCTCGATCTTTGACCTCGTTTTCTTTATTTCCGTGCTCCTTTTTCGATTGACACCAATCTGCTAACCTCATGCTATCTTTTATTTAGCGTTATAGCTTTCCTGATATATATGATGTGCCTATTGTAATGAGAAATGTCAACAAACATCATATTCGTCTGACGTCATCATCAACATGTATCATACTCCTCTGACGTCATCATCAACATGTATCATACTCCTCTGACGTCATAATCAACATGTATCATTCATGTCTGACGTCATATCAAACAAGAAGTACAGCATGATCTTACGTGTTCATTTCATGTGTAGTTTTATGAAACTACTCATAGAAGGTAGCATTTGACAAAATGGCGACCTCTGCTAGATTTTTGAAACACACTTTGACGAGACAAATTTCATGAAATCTTATATAAAATTAAAAATGTTAATCAATACAAGACACTTTATCACACAATTACAACAATATACATTTCGAAGAATCTCGACGTCAAAACATGTTGCACAAATCCCCCACTGAAAAAAGCTCGGGCCGCCATTTTCTCACGATGTCCTCCGAAACATGACGTCAACTTATAAAGTCATAGTGAAAAGTGAATAGGATGAGAAAGGGGGGATATTGAAGAAAAAAATCACTTGATTATTTTTGTCTCTACTACTACATGTCTGATTTTCAAATCTGGAGATATATTCTAGTGCAGAACTATGCTGGGAAAGTCTTATCAACAACTTAGGGTCTGGTGGTCAGTCTACTGGACACTAGACGGACTATTTGATAAAAGACTGTATTCATTTACCAGGCACAAGATTTACCAGTTATTGATGGTAACATTTTTTTACTATCTGCACCAACCTGCATCCTTTAGAACAGATGTGAGGGTTTCGACAGCAGCCAGTAAAGTCACGAAAAGTCTGGCTAATGTGTATCAAACCGGGAGAACAATAGTTCAACCAAGATTGACCTGGACGGCTTGATAAGAAAACTTGGCAGATAAATATCTGACGAAGGTGATTCGTAACCTGTGCAGAGCTCTCATATATTATGTTACAGTGTTATCAGATGTACACTTGGCCTGTGTTTTTTAGTTTACATCTACAGTAGTTTGTTTTACACGGGGTGTAAACTATTCAAGTAAAGTTATCTTCAGTGAAATTTTATTGCATCACACCGGTTTCTGAGCGAAGGTTTGTCTTTGATGGTACATGTTTCTTGGCCTATCAATCTTGTCTGGAGCACTACATCACAAAGATTTACAAGCATAATGACATTTTACAATCATTATCTGTAGGCGAGGAGGACATAAATATCTCTTAACCTGATGATGGTAATGTTAACCGACGAAAAGGGAGGGTTATTCATCATAGTCTAAGTTGTCTTCTTAGTTCTTACAATACAACCTGACCTGGTTAGATCACACAACTTTAGCACCAAAAAACTTTAATTAGATACGCATTTTCCTTTGTTAAGACAATAAACAATAATGTAATGTACATTCAAATGAATTATAGATGCTTCACCGCCGAGAGAACATAAGCGATACTCGTCATTTGAACAATAATTGGTGTTTACTCATGTAATTGTATGTCTAATTAACAAACAAACAAAAAAAAGAGATGTTTTTGTATTGCTGAATGCGCAATTAGTAATTCATTCCATATGGGACAAAGTGCCAAGGAATTTTTTCCAGACGGAATTAATTTTTTTTTTTTTTTATTTTTTTTTTTTTTTTATCTTGAAGTAAAATAAGAAGCTTTAACTTATCAATTAATAATGGCGTAAGATAAGTAACTTTTGTAACTGAAGTAAAATGGAAATTTGTCTGCTCCTGTTTTTAATTTGAAAAAATAAAATAAAAAAAATGAAAAAGAAGGAGAGGAAAAGAAGGGGCAGGACGAGGATTCCTTCCGGACAAAAATATCATGTGTTATCTTACACATATGTTCCGGTAAACTAAAGCAAACACTGTTGTAAGCCTGTTATCATGGTATTATCTGGTCGGTATAAATATATATTGGTGGTAAGGTGTTACAGACTGTAGGCGGAATGATGTTATATCAGGAGTGAGGATGATCCGGACGAGGTGTAGCTGGCATGCACGTGTCTGTAGTGTCAGTATGGACAAGGTGATAAGAATGGCGTACGGAAGGTGTGAACAGTGATGTGAGGTGTGTGGAAGTGACAGAGGACGAGAGAGAGGCAACGACACACGGTGAGGTGACGAGAGGCCAGTATGTAAATGGTGGTTGGAGGCATTGGAAGGCGAGAGGGAGGGGAGGGAAGGTGAGAGGGAGGGGAGGGAAGGTGAGAGGGAGGGAGGGAAAGTAAGGGGAGTGGAGGAAAAGTGAGAGGGAGGGGAGGGAAGGTGAGAGGGAGGGGATGGAAAGGTGAGGGGAGTGGAGGAAAGGTGAGAGGGGGAGGGGAGGGAGGTGAGAGGGAGGGGAGGGAAGGTGAGAGGGAGGGGAGGGAAGGGAGAGGGAGGGAGGGAAGGCGAGAGGGAGGGGAGGGAAGGTGAGAGGGAGGGGAGGGAAGGTGAGAGGGAGGGGAGGGAAGGTGAGAGGGAGGGGAGGGAAGGTGAGAGGGAGGGGAGGGAAGGCGAGAGGGAGGGGAGGGAAGGCGAGAGGGAGGGGAGGGAAGGTGAGAGGGAGGGGAGGGAAGGTAGGGGGAGGGGAGGGAAGGTAGGGAGGGGATGGAAGGTGGGAGGGAGGGAAGGTGAGAGGGAGGGGAGGGAGGTGGGAGGGGAGGAAGGTAGGGAGGGGATGGAAGGTGAGGGGAGGGGAGGGAAGGTGAGAGGGAGGGGATGGAAGGTAGGGAGGGGATGGAAGGTGAGAGGGAGGGGATGGAAGGTGAGAGGGAGGGGATGGAAGGTAGGGAGGGGATGGAAGGTAGGGAGGGGATGGAAGGTGAGAGGGAGGGGAAGGGAAGGTGAGAGGGAGGGGAGGGAAGGTGAGAGGGAGGGGATGGAAGGTAGGGAGGGGATGGAAGGCGAGAGGGAGGGGAGGGAGGTGGAGGGAGAGGGAGGAGGTAGGGAGGGGATGGAAGGTGAGAGGGAGGGGAGGGAAGGTGAGAGGGAGGGGAGGGAAGGTGAGAGGAGGGGATGGAGGGAGGGAGGGGATGGAAGGCGAGAGGGAGGGGAGGGAAGGTGAGAGGGAGGGGATGGAAGGTAGGGAGGGGATGGAAGGCGAGAGGGAGGGGAGGGAAGGTGAGAGGGAGGGGAGGGAAGGTGAGAGGGAGGGGAGGGAAAGTGAGAGGGAGGGGAGGGAATGTGAGAGGGAGGGGATGGAAAGTAAGCGGGAGTGGAGGAAAGGTGAGAGGAAGGGGAGGGAAAGTGAGAGGAAGGGGAGGGAAAGTGAGAGGAAGGGGAGGGAATGTGAGAGGGAGGGGAGGGAAGGTGAGAGGGAGGGGAGGGAAGGCGAGAGGGAGGGGAGGGAAGGTGAGAGGGAGGGGATGGAAAGTAAGCGGGAGTGGAGGAAAGGTGAGAGGGAGGGGAGGGAAGGTGAGAGGAAGGGGAGGGAAAGTGAGAGGAAGGAGAGGGAATGTGAGAGGGAGGGAAGGGAAGGTAAACGGGAGGAGAGGGAAGGTGAGAGGGAGGGAAGGGAACCTCCCGTGTATGTATTCATGTAGCGTGAATGAAGTGTATAGTGTGTTTTTTGGGACACAGTGTTATATAATCGTGTTGTGTTTACTTATATATTGGAACTGTTGCCCTTTTTATAGTAGCATATCCCATCCGTTATAATGACAAAGGGCGAACCAGTCGTCCGTATAATGTGACCGGGTGGGGTATGTTATTTCGTGTGGTAAATGTGGAAAAGTGAGATAAAGTTTATGTGAGGAAATGTGAGAGGAGTTAATTTATGCAAAATGAATAGACAAAGAAAGTTGAGAGGCGAGGGATGGTGAGAGGAAAAGGATGGTGAGTGTCGAGGGATGGTGAGAGGAAAAGGATGGTGAGAGACGAGGAATGGTGAGAGACGAGTAATGGTGAGAGGCGAGGAATGGTAAAAGGAAAAGGATGGTGAGAGGCGAGGGATGGTGAGAGACAAGGAATGGTGAGAGGCGAGGAATGGTAAAAGGAAAAGGATGGTGAGAGGCGAGGGATGGTGAGAGACAAGGAATGGTGAGAGGCGAGGAATGATTAGAGGGAAAGGATGATGAGAGGCGAGGGATGGTGAGAGGCGAGGGATGGTGAGTGGCGAGGGATGATGAGAGGCGAAGGGTGGTGAGAGGAAATGGATGGTGAGAGGAAAAGGATGGTGAGAGGCGAGAGATGGTGGGAGGAAAAGGATAGTGAGTTGCGAGGGATGATGAGAGGAAAAGGATAATGAGAGGCGAGGGATGGTGAGAGGAAAGGATGGTGAGTGCCAAGGGATGATGAGAGGCGAAGGATGGTGAGAGAAAAAAGATGGTGAGAGCCGAGGGATGGTGAGAGGAAAAGAATGGTGAGAGGCGAGAGAAGGTGAGAGGAAATAGATGGTGAGAGTAAAAAGATGGTGAGAGGAAAAGGATGTTGAGGGGCGAGAGATGGTGGGAGGAAAAGGATAGTGAGTTGCGAGGGATGGTGAGAGGCGAAGGATGGTCAGAGGAAATAGATGGTGAGAGTAAAAACATGGTGAGAGGAAAAGGATGGTGAGGGGCGAGAGATGGTGGGAGGAAAAGGATAGTGAGTTGCGAGGGATGGTGAGAGGCGAGGGATGGTGAGAGGAAAAGGATGGTGAGAGGCGAGAGATAGTGAGAGGAAAAGAATGGTCAGAGGTGAGATATGATGAGAGGAAAAGGGTGGTGAGAAGAAAAGGATGGTGAGAGACGAGAGATGGTGAGAGGTGAGAGATGGTGAGAGGAATAGGATGGTGAGAGGTGAGAGATGGTGAGAGGAAAGCGATGGTAAAGAGGAAATAAAAGGTGAGATGTAAGAATCGGCGAGAGGCGCGCGAATGTGAGAGGCGAGGGTTGGGGTGAAGAGATAGACAAGGAAAGGTTGGACGTGAATTTCACAAAATAAATGAAGTTAACATCGTGCACGTGCGAGGTGAAAGTTGCAAATGATCTTCACGTGCGAGGTCAAAGGTTACAAACGATTTGCAGGTGAAGAAGCCCATGCCTGATTGTAGTATCCTGTACATGTGTAAACAATTTACTTTTAAACATTTAAATCAAAACAGAAACTGTAAACATCAGCTTCCGTTATTTCTTAAGCATTTCGAACAGTACAATAACATTGCATTCTGTTTTATCTCCATGTTAAATGTCAGTTCCATGTGTTTCCGCAGATTCGTGCTGTCGATTATCTAAGTCAAGTAAAAACGTCCTAATAATGGAATACGTTAAACGAAATGTTTAATTACTTTTTAATTATTTTCTATCTACAAAAGCTTTTACATCACACATGCATATCAATGTACTGGTGTCTCTCATGATTTTGGAAATGCTAAGAGGGTAAGTAGCCGATAAAACATAAAGATCCTAAACCTTTTTTTCTTTTGAATGTGTTGAACGGTTATTGCTATTGGTTTTATGGTGAAAAGTAATTTTCACCGATCTCCGTGGTATTCTCCAATACGTTTTTTTATAATACCAACAGGACAATGAATTCAACCTATTGTCAACTATCATAGAGAACAGAAATGATAATTATCAAGAGAAAAAAATAATGTAGTTGAAGCATCACATCTTATAATAGGCTAGAATTATACGAGATAGTTGTGGCGTACCGTGTAAGCAGGATATAGACATATTGTAATATGGGCGCAAATCATCGCAGTTTGTCTTGGTGAAGTTATATGTGCCATAACTAGGCGAAAAATTGTATATGTATTTTTTTTTCTTCATTTGGCCATAGTTGTGTTTTTTTTCTATTTTGCATCCCTTGGAATCTCAAAAACCTATCAGCTAGCAAGGAAAAAAACCAGACACTCAAATAATAACACGCAGTCCACACTTTGTCCTGAAAACTAGAAGTTTTGATGACATAGGCTGTAAAAATAATTCAAAGTCACGGACAAACATGTTGTTTTATAAACATTTGCTACGATACAGAATTTATACTTTGCGATTGTTCTTGTTTTCATGCTTAGTTTATGTAAAATTGAAGCCGTATCTGAAGAAGTCACTTTATAATTAACAATATGACTAAAAATGCAAAATGAAATTATAGAGTATAACTTTGCTTATTGGTTTGACCGTGTTCACTGCGTTGCAAACGTAAGTATTATGATTTTGGCAACACTGCCAAAATTCATTTTTAAATTGTAGCTTTTATTTGACTTAAAATTACGTAAAATTAAAACATATGCATTGTAAGTATTGTGATTCTCAAAATGAGTTTTTTGCCTGGTCTAAATTGCTCGAACGACAGTTCTTGATATTATACAATTGACGCCCCAATGCAATGTCGACCTGAGAAAGGTGAGCATCTACTCAGAGGTTGACAACACGAAATAGAGCATTGTTGATCATCAAAAAGTATAGCCACAATAAACAAAAATGTGGTGTACGACATTGCGGTATGAATGGAAGAAATGTTGTATTTTTGAAAATAATATACAGGATATCCTTGTGAGTATGTATTGCAAATTTCACAAGGACAAAGCCAACCAACGGTCATTATTTTACAGCTGTTTCATGCATTATCAGATTACATTCAACATATATATATATAGTTGCCCTCTGTGTTAGTACCGACCATGTGAACTGTTTCCCCCGAGGCCGTCGGTCGAAGGAAACAGCTGACATGGCAGGCACCAAAACGGAAGGGAAACTATATATTTTGACTTACTTGATAAGACATGAAACAACTGTTTTGTTATATGTAATCATTATGTACAGTGCTGTAGAAATAAACAAGAACATAAACCAACACACGCTTACTCTGTTTATCAAAAGTGTCATTGTATATCATGTCATGGTTTAATTTTGTGGTACAGTATTATCACTGGAATATCCGATATGGAATGGACACTTCAAGATGGCGGTTGTATGACAACAAATAAGGTAGGTGTCGGATAAAAAAAGTAGTTTCTCCAGAAATAAGTAGCGGAGTGTTTCACATTATCGCTTGATTTTGCAGAATGTGGCTGCCATCTTGAAGTATCCACTCCATATCGACCAATACAACGTTGTTATGGAGAATAAATAGTTAGTATCTTACAATACCATATTGATTTTGGTTCGAGATTATAACATTTCCCATTTGTCCGGAATATACCATAGAGATTAATTTCATACATAATGGACATAAATATATAAGGATTGAATACATTTATCGATATTTTCATGGGGTACCACTATAGGTCTTGAGACATATTCATCATGAACTTTGCAGTTTCAAGACATATTGAAGTTTAGACTCCCATATACATATATAAATGCATTCAATCATTTTTATGTGGTCTTAAACTTCTAATTATTGAAAAATGCAAATCTGGTATTATAGGCATTATTTAAAGTAACAAAACAGTTATTTTAAAGCTTTTTGTATTTCTTAACACAAGGAATTGTTAACCTAAATTCACTTATTATACGAATGAGTGAGATCACCTATGGCGATGATTGCCCCATTCGAGAAGGTGATATTTGTTATTTGAGTAGGTTTCATTACTTAATATAATATTAAATGGTAAAACGACGCCTCATGTCATATTGCTACATGAATATGCTGGGCAATGACCACCCGGCTCTGCAATAACAGTCGATTTGTCATACCTATCACTTAATAAGCCATATATTCATATACTGTACTTGACATGCTTAATATCATATTAACATACGAATAAAACTCAAATTGGCTTATCTAAGAATCTAATTCGGTCTAGTTTAATTTACTATTTGGCAAACTGAAATCCTGTGATCCAAGATATGGAACTCGTGACATTTGTGGGTAGTGTATAAAATAGGTAGCTAATATGAACATATTCCGGATCAGTCAACCAAACTAGAACAACATTATGGTGTAAAAAGGTATGAACGGAGTTCGGTCAGAATACATGGAATAACGATTAAATCTCCAGGTAAAACATATTATAAAGCAAAAATCCATAACTGGATCAGCTAGCGAGATGTCGGGTACAGTTCACCAATAATCAACTTCGTAGAAGTAATCAAACCGGTCCATTATGACTCCGGAGCACTGTATTAGATACTAATATCAACACGGATTACGGAGAAATCTTAAAGTTCAATTCATTTTTTTCTTTTGATTAAAGCTAAATTTGACACAACTTTTAATCTATGTTCATGTACCTGTAGTTCTGGGGAGTATTTAGACAATATTAAGAGGCCTTATACAAGCTGTATAGGCAGTTCAGTGGTGCACGGTTAACACCAGTTTTCAGTGCTTTTGTGATCAGGGCATGCCTTCCGTCCTTTTTTCAAATGAAAAAAAAATAGTGAACAAAATAGCGAACATTGACTGATAAAACCAGAAGGGACGAACTGTCTTAGCATCAATTTCTGAGATTGCTGTCGAGATTGAGCTTTGAAAAAGTCATAGAAATGGTTTTATATTAGTTTTAGCTTATGCTTTGTAGCCAATGTAATTTGATGAGACATTCATATGACTATACGGTCAGGCCACCTTAACAATCAAATCGCCGTCTAATTATGACAAAATGAAATAATACGAACTTTTAATCGGATTTTCTATATAATGGATTTTATTTATACTCCGGTCCGGAAAATGTCGGTCCTAGCCAGCCATTACAACATCACCGGAAGTCTTGTGAAGTAGGAACGTGCAGTCACACGTTCTTTGAACACGTGAAATGAGAGAGCTAGTCAGGTAATTAGCTTTCCTATCACATACAGTTAATGTACGCTCGGCTCATGTCCATTCTCTGGCTGACGGTGACTTCCGTTCGCTCAGATCATAGCCATATTAGTCAATGATTGAAATGGATTTCTTTCTAATAGCCAAATTCGATTGGAATATAAGAGCAATGGCGTCATCACTATAAGTGATGGCTACAATATTGATGGAGGTCATTTAGACAAAATGGCTGCGAAATACAGGTCTATTCCAGCTAATAAATTATATATTCACAAAAAAAAACGAAGCATAAAATATATTAGTTATGGAAAAACTGAAAAATAAATAAACACATAAATAAAATGCAATGGCGTCTCGAGAAAAAATACTTTAGCTTTGCTCTGTAGTCTCTAACACAGACTGACAAACCAATCCTTGGCATGTAATTCTAATTTATTGAAATGGTACAGGTAATATGAAATTTGAAGCCTGAACTAAAAAGGCTGTTTAATATCGAGCATTTAATGTTAATTATCAATCAATAATAATGAATAACCACCATAAAATTATATATTGATTAAACTATCTTAAAAGTCTTCTAATTGAACATCTTCGGTGCCAGGAGTTAATGATGTAAAGCGTCCTGATGTTTGTTCACCCCCAGGTACGTACCTAGACCGTATTTGCTGGGTATCGTGAAAATTACATTTGGCCTTCTCATTTAAATCATTTTCAACATTTTATTTCAAAAGTAAATTGAAATAGGATCAAATAACAGGCAATGTCAATATAAGTTCTCTCCTAAGTTACAAAATATATAAGTAAAGAATAGTTTCAGAATAAAGAAGATATAATATATCTCTTGAATCTCTCCTCATTTGATTGGTTCTGCCAGAAGTTTGGTGGGAATCTTGTCCAATCAACAAGACTATTAGAACAGACACCACATTTTGTATGTGCGCGTCCATTTTATTTCTTTTCATATTGTATATTTATACTAGAATATGTTTCAGTGAATAATAGCTCAAAATTGTCCATAATTGCGCAAATCTTAATACATGCAAGAACCGCAGCAAACGGGGCCTATGTACCAATGGCTAAGGTTTTGGCCAAAAGCCTGTAAACTGATATTGCTAATAGGACTCGACTAGTGGGAATAACCTAAATGTCGACTTTTAACAACCAAATTAACCACCTACAGTACCAAATGTTGACAGCTAACACAATTAATACATTTTAATTGTTATAGTCCAATCTGACTGAAATACATATCCTCATTATCACTACGTTTAATTAGAGGATCTGACAACATCCCAGTAGTGGTCACGTTCAAGTGACCTTTTGGATATGACGCTGCCAGAATCTTGTCTGGGGGACGAAACAGTTTCAAAAAACTGTCAGGCTTATTTTCATGTACGTAGTCATCTCGCCAAAAGTGCACAACAAAGCTAATTGTTTACGTATACTGGGACGAAATGGTAATTTGAAGAAAATATATTTGATCTGATGTACAGATGGTATAAAGGTTATCCGAACATGAACCCTTATGGGATGTAGTCAGATCTTCTATTGAAGGGAGTGATTATAAATAATTATAGTCCAAATAATGGTTGGAGATTTCTTGGCTTTAGTATTCTCTTTCCCAAGGTGTAGACAAGGTTCGCTATAGTTTACGTTGGGAAACACATTTTCTGGCATTATTTATAAAAATCACATAGAAAATGGGTCGAATTTGATTAAGAGTTATCAGACTAAAACAATCATCGAATTGTATTTCTTGATATTTTTGCTTGTTATTTGCGTATAGACCTAAAACTAGTTGAATCGCACGATTTGATGTTAATGTGCGAAGGAAACATCTTTCTCGACATTCCATGGGTTACTATCACTGTCGTAAGATCAACAGTGAAAGTAACCCCTGGGATATCGAGAATGAGGATATGATTATCAGAGAAGAATTTCTAATATCAGATGAATTATCACAGAAAATGACAATGTTGACGACACCTTTATTGAATATCTGCGGAAATTAAGCAATGCCAATGAAATGAAAATGAGAATCAATACAAATCTGATGACGTAATTAGCATAATGTCATAACTCGATGACGCACTAGATTCTATATGTTTCGTGTTGACGTCACCAATGCTGCGTACCATTGTTTGAATTATAACATTTTTATTTTACTTTGTTTGAAATTATGTCATGCCAATATCTATATCTTTGAATGCTCTTTGAAAAAAAATCATGTTGGCTTGCCATTTGAAAAACCCATTACATTTCAGAGATTCATAATCCATCAAAATACCTGTTTTGTTGCATGGACTAGTATTTTTCAACGCGTGTTTGTCTCTTAAAAATCATAGGATACATGTTGCTATGGCTACAAGCATTGGAATTTCCCATGATGTTTATATTTGTAATAGGTAAAGGTAAATTAAGTGAAAATGATTAAGCCTTATCAAAATAAACAGAGCTTCGTACTCATAAACCCTTACCTATAATGTACAGACACTAATACTAAACAATCCACAGCAGACTGATGACGTCATCGCAGAATATCACAGACACTGGTAGTATAATGCTATAATCAAAATCACAACCTTCCACGAACGAGAGGCACAGTTAGGTGCTCATAATTATATAATAAATGTGGAATGGCGCCTGGGGGCGGAGTACGTCACAAGTTCTTTGTCCGCTATAGCGCTCCAATTGACTGACCCTCGAGACGACCGGGGCCCTGCTGCAATGGGTGGAGGTGTCAGAGTAGCGCTTGCACGAATGGTCCCTCTCCGTTTGTTGTGTTGCTGATACAGAAGATAATCCGAGTCCGTATTGGACAATATGGATGACGCCGTAGTACTTTTCTTTATTGGAATCTCCATGTCCAATTCACCTGAGGCTACCTTAATAGCTAGTTCTCGTGCACGTGCATCTAGCTGTGCTGCATGCCAGTAATACGCTAGACACACAAATATGACAATACTTACAGCGGCCACGGGACTGGCGATAAGAAGGGGGACAGGGAGGCCATCGTTTTCACCCTCGGGATGAATTATTACGTTCGTCACGTGAGGTCGTGACGTCACAATGACACGCGATTGGTTGTTCACGTTTAATGCGTGTGACAAAATCGTCACGTTCTGTAATGCCGAAGACGTTGATATATTTCTAAACTCTGTGGATACATTTGTCGCTGAAAGCGCTTCGCTCACTGTGAAATTGTCTCCATTCATAGTTTGATCAGCAATCAGCGACTTTGTAAACACCATTTAGAATAAATCCTTCAAATAACGATAGATTCGTAAACCGTTGATGGCAAAACATTCAGCGCTAGATCCAATTAATACAGACTATCTCCTTCAAACATTCAAAATGCGTTAAATCCAAAAGGTCCATCAAATAATGTTAAATTTGTACACAGCTGGCGATAATTCCAAATCCATGCTGATGTTTCAAATAGCGTTAGATTCGTACACAGCTGCTGATAATTCCTTCACACAAACCATTGACGCCAAATTCTACTTATGGCACGATTCATGAACAATTGATGACAAATGATTTTGAAATATTAGTAGTTTCATAAGCCATTGAAGACAACTCCTTCAACTGACGGTAGATTTGTTAATAAATAATGAAATATCCTTCAAATAACGTAGGTTAAATTAGTAAACCATTGATGGGAAATCCTTCAAATAACGTTGACATTTGTTAATGGAATCCTAGCTTCTTATTTTCTGGTAATCTTGAAGAATGATCCTGATTCTGAGACTATACATTTCATTACATACCTTTTAGTCCGATATCCGCCCCTCGTGTTAAAATCACTGTTTGTTGTGCGCGTGAGCCACTGTTGTGTGGACAAGTGACGTCTCAGATGTATGATAATCCAACTTAATATCCATGTGATTAAGCGATACAATCCCGGAAAAAACTATTTACGGAAGAGGTTAAGCACGTGACGATAAATCCTCATGGCAAACACGTGATGATAAAACTAATTATGTGAAAGCCGGTAAAGTGTGATAATGTCTCAATGTTTTTTAGGCACAACTGTATGCTCTGGCGCGTGCATGTTTGTGGTGGGTCTGTTTACCGGAACACGGACATTTCGTTTCACACTGGAATATTAAAGCGCGCAGCACACGGAAATCATCAACCAATCGTACAACGGCCACAAACACCAGTAAAGGTCAGAGTTGAAAGAGGGCGGCAATATCGGACATCATTTACATGAAAAGCTTGACGGAAAATAATCTAAGTGAGCAGATACATATGGTGGTACTTGCTTCAGTAGCTACTGCCCAGCTTCTGTCCCGGGCTGCCGAGATAAGAATTAAAGGCTCGTTAGTTTAGAATAATTAGCTTCACTCACGATAACGACACAGACAGGTAGAGTTACAATGTTTCACACCAATCCGATCGCTGCCATGGCTGTTTTGCTGTCCCAAGCTATGCCAGACTGTTTCCGTGTAGGTAACCGGAGAACTCGGTATATAGCTGCTAACCATTACAAACTACAGTTTATATTGCTTTGATTACAGCCACTACTGATGAGAATAGGTATAATATAAAACTCCTGAACAAACAGGAAAATCAAACGCATTAAGTGCAAGTTGGTCTTAGTTAAAACATTCGAGGTTTACATATATCCCGCTATATCATTATAAGATATAAGTCTCATACATAATATACATGTACCTTTTCGCTGTCAGTTCCTTTGGAGACCTGTTGTCGGGACTGTCATTACGGTACCTACAGCGACTATGGAAAAAAGAAACTTCTTAGCTTAAAATTCTCCATTACATGAGTTCAGAAAAACATTTCAAGTTAAGGAACATTCCTTAATTTCTGCAAAACTTTCCTGAGAATGATATGAAATTGAATATACATGAAACTGGGCCAATTGGTTGTCACAAGCTAACTGCCCGAATACCACTGCCTAACATTAGAAATGTACATTGCACGAATGTAGTTTTTGAACAGTGTATGCAGAAACGGTATATATGTAGTTCATGACCATTAACCTGTTTCCATGTTGTGATACCCACCCCTTTGATAAAGTTGTTTGTTTGTTTGATTAATTAACGTCCTATTAACAGCTATGGTCGTGTAAGGACGGCCTCCCATGTATGTGGTGTGTAGTGTGTATGTTGTGCAAAGTGCATGTTTTAGGAGACTGCGGTATATTCATGTTGTGTCTTCTTGTATAGTGGAACTGTTGCCCTTTTTTTAGTGTTATATCACTGAAGCATGCCGCCGAAGACACCAAGCAACACACCCCACCCGATCACATTATACTGACAACGGGTGAACCAGTCGTCACACTCCCTGTATGCTGAGCGCTAAGCTGGAGCAGAAACTACCACTTTTATAGACTTTGGTGTGTCTCGGCCAGGGGACAGAACCTAGAGCCTTCCTCACAGGGGCGAACGCTCAACTCAAGGCCAAAAGTGAGGCAGTGCCAAGGGAGGTTTTAGGAAAGATAAAGTCAGTTAGGAAGAAGAGAAAAGAAAAGATTCTAAATTTAGTCGCCTTTTACGATCATGCAATAGGGGCAGCAGGTACAATTCTAACGCTTACCTGCAGGGCTGTGATAAAGTTGTCAAACGCCATAAAATCTCTCTAAACTGGAGGCAGAAGTACGGATTAATTAAATTTTCTCAACTTCTGTTCTCGATATGTGTTATCTCGACTTCCGTTCTCGATGTGTGAACTGTTATCTCGACTTCTGTTCTCGATGTAGTGTTATCTCGACTTCTGTTCTCGATGCATGTTATGTCGACTTCTGTTCTCGAAGTATGTAAGCTCGACTTTTCATCTCGATAAATACACAAAATCACATGTTCATACTGTTATCTCGGTTTTTGTTCTCGGCAAACGGACGAAGTGACACTTAAACTGTATCGCTATCTCGATTTTCGTTCTCAAATACCATCTTACTGTACTTAAATTCAATATATGTTCTCTACAAACGGACAAGAATATCGGGTACTGAACGTTACCTCGAATACACCACAAATGTTACACGACATTGTTATTAACACTTTCCAATCTCCATCCTAATTATCGTGATTGCTTACACCTGCGTATGTCAACCACTAAGCCTAGTCTATACGTAGCATTTGCTAAGCATTCCGAAATGTATCAAACAAACATAATTTCATCATCATAAGGAAAGAGATAAGACAGGATATCGAAATAAAGTCTTTAAAAGAAAAAGAGAAGTAAAGAACTTTTTTTTGGAAAAGCATACTAAATAATGATTTTTGCAGAGTCTGAGTAAATAGAAACTGCAGAAATTACAATTTCTGAATTTCACCAGCACGATTTCCCTATACAAACATCTACTGCATATACTGTACCAGGCTCTACTTGTCATTAAGTAGCCTAGAAAATCTGCATCAACAGAGTTTGCTGGCTCTCACACGTTTTAAAGCTGACAATGCAAGTTAAAATTATTAACATGATTTTTTTTAAATAAGTATACTTGTTTTCCAAGAATCGTTTATGAGACATTCCCCGGTTGAGGACAGCCATTTTTGTTTTACATTCCGACGACTCACCGACCCCTATATAAAGCTCGTGAATCGACACACGTGCGCTCATTCATGTACCTATACACCTAGCAGTCCACAGGGTATATCACCTACAAATAGGTAAACAAAACCCTCACCTGTAAAACTATATGGGACTTTTTTTTAGCAAGAAAACATGTCAACTCCTCTAAGTTGTCATGTAGATGTAAGACATGCATGGCGTAGGAAGTTGAAACCTAATGGGGGGGGGGGGGGGGGGGGGGCAATGGTCCTCAATACTTTGTAACCCCCCTGGTGCCCAACGCCCACAGGAGGAGATTAATTCAACACAAATATACTAATTAAATATATATATTTTTTACATATAACATTACATATAATCCTTGTATACATCTAGAGGCAGTGGCGTAACTAACTGGAAATTAATAAATACGGAAATTAGCCAAATTGGCGTGCGAGCGCCGAAGACGCGACATTTTTGGTGTTTGGGGTCTGGAAACCCGGGGAAAATATTAAGATTTATACCGACTGAGAAGAGTTTTACGATGTAATTTGATGATTATGCGAGCGCCGTAGGCGCGAGAAAATCCTGAGTTTGGGGGTTCGGGGGTCTCCCTAGGAAAAAATTACGATTTAGAATGACTGAGATGAGTTTTACGAATCATTTTAATGAATTTGTGAGCGCCGAAGGCGCAATATTTTTGTTGTTTGGGGGTCCGGGGGTCTCCCTACAAACATACGGAGTGGATTACCAGTACACCAACAAACATACGGAGTTGATTACCAGTACACCAACAAACATACGAAGTGGATTACCAGTACACCAACAAACATACGGAGTGGATTACCGGTACATCAACAAACATACGGAGTGGATTACCGGTACATCAGCAAATAAACGGAGTGGATTACCAGTACACCAACAAACATACGGAGTGGATTACCAGTACACCAACAAACATATGGAGTGGATTACCAGTACACCAACAAACATACGGAGTGAATTACCAGTACACCAACAAACATACGGAGTGGATTACCGGTACATCAGCAAATAAACGGAGTGGATTACCAGTACATACAAACATACTGAGTGGATTACCGGTATACACAAACATAAGAGTGAATTACCGGTACACACAAATATGCGGAATGGATTACCGGAACATACAAACATACGGAGTGGATTACCGGTACACACAAACATAAGAGTGAATAACCGGTACACACAAATATGCGGAATGGATTACCGGAAGATACAAATAAACGGATTGGATTACCAGTACACCAACAAACATACTGAGTGGATTACCGGTATACACAAACATAAGAGTGAATTACCGGTACACACAAATATGCGGAATGGATTACCGGAACATACAAACATACGGAGTGGATTACCGGTACACACAAACATAAGAGTGAATAACCGGTACACACAAATAAACGGAGTGGATTACCGGATTATACAGACATACGGAATGGATTACCGGTACATACAATATAAGAGTGAACTACCGGTACACACAAATATGCGGAATGGATTACCGGATTATACAGACATACGGTGTGGATTACCAGAACATACAAATATACGGAGTGGATTATCGGTACAAACAAACATAAAGAGTGAATTACCGGTACACACAAATATGTGGAATGAATTACCGGTACACAAAAACATAAAGAGTGAATTACCGGTACATACAAATATGCGGAATGGATTACCGGAACATACAGACATACGGAACGGATTACCAGAACATACAAATATACGAAGTGGATTATCGGTAAAAACAAACATATTAAGTGGAATACCAGTACGTACAAATATACTGAATGGATTACCGATACACCAACAAACAAACGGAGTGAATTACCGGCGCATAAACAATATACGGAGTGAATTACCGATTAAAACAAACATATGGAGTGGATTACCGGTACATACAAACATAAGGAGTAAATTATCGGTACACCAACAAACATACGGATGAAATTACCGGTACATAAAACATACGGAGTGGATTACTGGTACTGGTGCAAACAACCATATTGTGTGGAATACCGGTGCATAAAAACAAACTGTGTGGATTACCGGTACATACAGACATACAGAGTGGATTACCGGTACATGAAAAAATATGGAGTGGATTACCGTTACATTAAAAAGAATAGGAGTGGATTACTGGTACACAGACAAACGAATGGAGTGGAGCACCTGTACATTAAAGAACAAGCATACGGAGTGGATTATCGGTACACACACAAACATACGAAGTGGATTATTGATGCACAACAAACATAGTGGATTACCGCTACAGAAACAATATACGGAGTGGATTACCGTTCACCAACAAACATACGGAGTGGATTACCAGTGCACCAACAAACATACGGAGTGGATTATCAGTACACCAACAAACATACGGAGTGGATTACCAGTACACCAACAAACATATGGAGTGGATTACCAGTACACCAAAAAACATACGGAGTGAATTTCCAGTACACTAACAAACATACGGAATGGATTACCAGTACACCAACAAACATACGGAGTGGATTACCAGTGCACCAACAAACATACGGAATGGATTACCAGAACATCAACAAACATAAGGAATGGATTACCGTACACCAACAAACATATGGAGTGGATTACCAGTACACCAAAAAACATACGGAGTGAATTACCAGTACATCAACAAACATAAGGAATGGATTACCGTACACCAACAAACATATGGAGTGGATTACCGTACACCAACAAACATACGGAGTGGATTACCAGTACACCAAAAAACATACGGAGTGGATTTCCAGTACACTAACAAACTACGGAGTGGATTACCAGTACACCAACAAACATACGGATTGAATAACAGGTATATAAACAATATACGGAGTGGATTACCGGTACACACACAAAGATATGAAGTTGATTAAGGTATGTTACGGATTCGGTTAATATACGATATATTTCGGTGAAATTAAATTGAATTATTTTTATTAACGCCATAATTTTTTTTTTGTAAAATTGACAACCGCATTTTTGATCATGTCGGTTACAATCGTTGAAGTGGACAAGCAATAAAATATTCTTCTTAAATCAGCTCGTGTGTCAGTGTCATTTTCTTTCAAATTCCATGTCATCACAATGTATTATACTACAGCCCCTATATATGAACTCATTGATGAACATTACGACTGGTACTATATTCACCATTGTAAGAAATAGGGCCCAGAGAAATGATTAAAATATTTCTTGATATATTAAATCGAGCAGCGTTGTCAGGACAATTGAATTCTCGTGAAATCGGCGTCTCAATATGTGACCATACAGAAGAGTTTTAAATGGAATTTATCAAACCATAAATTCAATATGTTACTAATCCTTTCAAAATCAAAGAAGCGAGTAATTCGATAGCTACGAGAGTTAATTAAACACGGAGAAAACCGGTAATCACATTGACGGATGACACACGAACTCCCAATTGTTTATACAGGCCAATCGATATCCCCTTATCCGAGTCTGCTACTTTTTCTTTATTTTATCAATATCAATTAAGTGAACGAAATAAGCGCTTCCCTGGACAACACCGTTTAAAGTTACGTCAGCTACGCGGATTTGAAAACCTAAACGTCAACTAATTAAATTATACAGTGTAATTGTAATTTTTGATGTTGTTTTTTTAATGAATTTATTCTTACAAATCAACCTGGGCGTCGATTATCAATGCATGTTGACGCTCTTGATGCCTCGATCATTGTATGCTGACGTTATTTACGCTTTGATCTTTGCATGTTGGCGATCTTTACGAATTGATCTTTGTGTCTTGGCCCTCTAAATACATTTTGATCTTCGTATCGACGATATTTACGCCTTGATCGTTACATCTTGACGATCTTAACATTTGATCATTGCATCTTGATGATTTTTACGAATTGATCTTTGTATCTTGATGAACTGATT
The DNA here is from genome assembly GCF_041381155.1 of Argopecten irradians. NCBI lineage: Eukaryota > Metazoa > Mollusca > Bivalvia > Pectinida > Pectinidae > Argopecten > Argopecten irradians. The sequence continues at coordinate 29,572,081 of NC_091140.1, read as the reverse complement.
TTTGTATCTTGATAATCTTTCCACTTTGATCGTTGTATTTTGATGATCTTTATGAACCAATTTTTGTTGTATCTTGGCGATCTTTCCACTTTGATTATTGTATTTGACGATCTTTACGAACTGATTTTTGTATCTTGACGATCTTTCCACTTTGATTATTGTATTTGACGATCTTTACGAACTGATATTTGTATCTTGGCGATCTTTCCACTTTGATTATTGTATTTGACGATCTTTACGAACTGATTTTTGTATCTTGACGATCTTTCCACTTTGATTATTGTATTTTGACGATCTTTACGAACTGATATTTGTATCTTGACGATCTTTCCACTTTGATTATTGTATTTTGACGATCTTTACGAACTGATATTTGTATCTTGACGATCTTTCCACTTTGATTATTGTATTTTGACGATCTTTACGAACTGATATTTGTATCTTGACGATCTTTCCACTTTGATTATTGTATTTGACGATCTTTACGAACTGATTTTTGTATCTTGACGATCTTTCCACTTTGATTATTGTATTTGACGATCTTTACGAACTGATTTTTGTATCTTGACGATCTTTCCACTTTGATTATTGTATTTGACGATCTTTACGAACTGATTTTTGTATCTTGACGATCTTTCCACTTTGATTATTGTATTTGACGATCTTTACGAACTGATTTTTGTGTCTTGACGATCTTTCCACTTTGACCGTTGTATTTTTACGATCTTTACGAACTGATTTTTGTATCTTGACGATCTTTCCACTTTGATTATTGTATTTTGGCGATCTTTACGAACTGATTTTTGTGTCTTGACGATCTTTCCACTTTGACCGTTGTATTTTTACGATCTTTACGAACTGATTTTTGTATCTTGACGATCTTTCCACTTTGATTATTGTATTTTGACGATCTTTACGAACTGATATTTGTATCTTGACGATCTTTCCACTTTGATTATTGTATTTTGACGATCTTTACGAACTGATATTTGTATCTTGACGATCTTTCCACTTTGATCGTTGTATTTTGACGATCTTTACGAACTGATTTTTGTATCTTGACTTTCTTTACATTTTGATCTTTGTATCTTGACGCTCTTTAAGCTTTGATCTTTGTATCCTAACTCTCTCTTTACGTTTTGATGTTTGTATCTTGACGATCAAAAAACGATCATTGAACTTTGATCTTCGTATCTTGAATCAATCTATTTACGCTTTGATTATTGCATCATGACTTTCTATACACTTTTAACGCTGTATCTAGACCCTCTTGGCGATCATTACGAACTGATCTTTGTATCTTTACGCTTTGATCATTGTATCACGACACAATTTCCGTTTCGATCATCTTGACGCTTTATACATTTTGGTCATTATATCTTGGCATCCAATAACATGTTCATACTTTTTGAAGAGCTTCAAACCCGAACAAATCAGAAATTAAATTCTGTATAGGAAGAAGATAGGAAAGATTATGTTTAGTTTAAAGATAGTTTTAAGGAATAAATTACACTTTTGAAAGGTATTGGCGACAGACGCTTACAAAAATTACAAACATTTCCACCATTGATTACATTGGTGTCTTTAGTTACAAAATACGACTATTAATGATTCATTTATCTTACTTCTCTCGTGTAAAGTATTTGCTAACGACTTGCCTAGACACACATTAGCCATGACTTGGGTGGATACAGTTAAGTGCTTGTCTCGCTAAAGCTGTACTAATTAGAAACAATGGTAACTAGGCATTGCATTATTATCGAACGAGACACATTCATAATGTCAAACATCAGAATGTACTCCCGGCCGGAACAGTACAGAGCACAGGCGTGATAAAGAATGTGAAATATCGATATCATAATACCGTAGTATCAAAGAGTTATCGCTGTTGTAAACTGTTTTTATAACGAGAGCCTCGATTCTACATGGGAAGGAATTGGTGGAATTAATTGAATGTATCGGGTATTTATTGACAGCGACAATACATCTACAGCTAGTGTACACAATACAGACAAGGTATACGTAATACAGCAAATAGGTACAGAATACAGCAAAGGTATACAACATACAGCAAAGGCGTGCAAAATACAGCAAATGCGTATACACTATATATTAAGCGTACAGTATACAGCAAATGCGTATGCAATATATCTTCGGTGTGTAGATTACAGCAAAGGGGCACACAAGACATCTACGGTATACAAAATAGCACCAACGTTCACACGATGACTTCGACGAATACAAGGTAACAGCGGCGTATAACGATGGTGTTCAGCGATAACGCCAAGTGATCAGCGACGGCGAACACAGGATAGTGACGACGAACACAGGACAGCGACGGCGAACACAGGACAGCGACGGCGAACACAGGACAGCGACGGCGAACACAGGACAGTGACGACTAACACAGGGCAGCAACGACGAACATAGGACAGCGACGGTGAACACAGGACAGCGACGGCGAAAACAGGACAGCGACGGCGAACACAGGATAGCGACGGCGACCACAGGGCAGCGACACAGAACACAGGGCATGCAGCGACACAGAACACAGAACAGCGACACAGAACACAGGACAGCGACACAGAACACAGGACAGGAACGGTGAACACAGGACAGCGACGGCGAACAAAGGACAGCGACGGCGAACACAGGACAGCGACGGCGACCACAGGACAGCGACACAGAACACAGGGCAGCGACGACGAACATAGGACAGCGACGGCGAACACAGGACAGCGACGGCGAACACAGCACAGCGACGACGAACACAGAACACAGACAGCGACGGCGAACACAGCACAGCGACGACGAACACAGAACACAGCACAGCGACGGCGAACACAGAACACAGGCGACCGACGACGAACACAGGACAGCGACGGCGAACACAGAACATAGGACAGCGACGGCGAACACAGGACAGCGAATACAGAACATAGGACAGCGACGGCGAACACAGGACAGTGACGACGTACACAGGGCACCGACGACGAACACAGAAAAGCGACGGCATACACAGGACAGCGACGGCGTACACAATGCAGCGACTGAGAACACAGGCCACCGAAGGCGAACACAGAACAGCGACGGCGTACACAGGCCACCGACGACGAACACAGAACAGCTACGTAGTGTACACAAGGCAGCGACTGCGTATACATGGCAGCGACTGCGTACACAAGGCAGCTACTGCGTATACATGGCAGCGACTGCGTACACAAGACAGCTACTGCGTATACATGGCAGCGACTGCGTACACAAGAAGGTATATATAACGCTATTTGCGTCCAAGATATCGAAGACGTTTTGAAATGATGTGAGTTAACTCTGGTATTGATTTTTTTCCCATTTTGACAAATCAGTGAGCGAAATTCTCAAAATAGAACGAAACACTTACACGTTGTAAATAAAATTTTATGTAGACGTATTTGCTTATCGCCAGGTCCACAGAAAAAAACCCAGAGGAACAACACATGCAGCATCGACCGATCCCGAAATTCTGTTCGCGCATTTGTGCGTAACGCATGTACATGTATACTGTGACGTCATTCAATGCAGATATTTAAGGTTCCCACGAGACGGACTGGTACAGACTTTACCGTCATAATTCAAATCATGATTTCATCACGTGCTATATTCTTTTAAGTGTCTATTTGATAATCAAAAGTAATTCATTTTAAATCAGAAATGTTTAAAAGCATGGTGTAACTCTGACAGCTTTTAATTTCTTTTCCGACTCTGCGCCAAATAATTGTCCCACGATGGAAAACTTTTACATGTCAGCATGTTCACTTGACGAATGATTTGACAATCACGCGCATCATTTGTGTCCATTAAAGATATGTCGAATATATCATCGTGCCCTTCTAGTCGTTAGGAAGCATACATGAAAACAGAATCTGAAAGAATTTGTGTTATTTAAAACAGAGAATACCAACAATGCTCGCTTCAGGTGTTTATTCATTACCGTGAAAGGCCGATACCATCAGATGGCACATACATTTCGGATAATTTTCAAGTTTGGTTTCAAACTATGTTAAATGTATTCGTGTGGTACAGTGCAAAACCTAAACGTTGCCAAGTTTTAAAAAAGAAATCGTTTTAAGTTTTATCATCATAAATGCTCTATATGTTGAGTTGAATGCTTCTTGAGCTAGTTCTTTTGCTGTTATCATCACATATGATTTACATGTCACAGAAGTAATAATCTTAGTACATAACTGTATATAGGTACATAGTAGATGTAAATGTATATGTAATGTATATAAGATGCACGCTGCTGTATATGTGTATATCATTTTAAAAGTAAAAATCAATTACATCGTAAAGTGATTTGCAGATAAGGAAAGGAAAGAAGGAAGGAATTCCGTGACATTAATTGACCCTATCTTCGTTCCTAAATTAAAAGATCCCATTTCTAATTTATGCATTGATATGTTTAACGATATTTTCACTCGAAATACCAACTCACATTATGTAGACCAGTATATACAATGTACCAGGCATGGGGCACCTGTTGCTGTGAACTGTGTATTAGGCCTGTGTAATTCAGCTTAAACATGCTGCCTGGTGATAAGCAATGCTAAATGATATTAAATCAAATCTCGATCACTAATATTTAGTACACGTTTGTGTCTAACAGCGGTAGGGTGTTTGGTGTCTTCGGCGGCATGCTTCAGTGAGATAGCACTATAAAAAGGACAAGAGTTCCTCTATCACAAGAAGACACAACACGAACTTACCGCAGTCTCCCAAAAACATGCACACATCACATCACATACACAGGAGGCCGCCTTCAAATGACCATAGCTGTAAACAGGACTTTATTTTAATAAAAAAAATACCTAACAGCACTTTTGGAATAATCTTTGTAAGCTTATAGCCATTTTACGATAATTTAATCCCGCTAAAGTGTTATTTTCTCGTTTGTTGATAAAATTGCGAAAAAATTGACCCGCGAAAATAACCAGCTACAGTATGCGGTATAAACAGAAATTAAGGAAGAATATTTGGGAATTGATTTATATCCTTTGAGTTTCAAACGTGTGTAGAGCCAATTTTACAGTATCATACATGTACAACATGAGAGTGATCTTACATGGTATCTTCATGAATGCTGCGTTTGGTTAAATGGAATAGCGCGCTGTCGCGCAATAAGAAATGATTGTCACTTAACATGCCGCCATCGACAGGATTAGAGTAACTCTTTCATGTTTCTGAAGCATGTTATGTCCACCACAAAGTACTTAGACGACGCTGTTTAGCCTTTTACATTTTACATGTTTTTTTTCTTTCTTTCAGGTTGTCAGAGAAAGAATTATGAAGCGATATAACAACGCTAAAAAAGTGGATAATGTAATATTATATCAAAGTAAGTGAAAGTGTCATTAGCTTTATTCAAACAACTTCGCTTAATATTCCATTAGCAAGACGCTTTGAATGAAACTAAACTAGACATAGCTGTCGCACAGAGAATAACAGCACTTTGTGTATATACCGGGCTTCGACACGCAAACATGGAATACATAATCTCAGAATAATGATAGAAATAAACAAAGTACCATCAAAATTAAACGACAGGGGTAGTTATCAGGGGTTTGTTACAGTGAGGTTCGGCGTATATTTAATGTAAAAACGTTCCGTACCATCATATTAATAAAGGGTCGTTTACCAACGATTGCCAGTAATTGAAATATATTGACCGCCGCAGACTGTTTCAATTTGCATTAGTTGTAGGTTATATATCAACCAAAAAACTAAAGGTACACTAACCTAGTATCGCCAACCGCCTACCATACAGCCCAACAAATACTGTCTAGTATCGTCTCCACTCTGGTGGTATCTCGTCCTACCATCCAGACAACAAATACTGTCTAGTATCGTCTCCACTCTGGTAGTATCCTCTCCTACCATACAGCCCAACGAATACTGTCTAGTATCGTCCCCACTCTGTTGGTAACCCCTCCTACCATCCAGACAACAAATACTGTCTAGTAACGTCTCCACTCTGGTGGTATCTCCTCCTACCATCCAGACAACAAATACTGTCTAGTATCGTCCCCACTCTGATGGTATCTCCTCCTACCATCCAGACAACAAATACTGTCTAGTATCGTCTCCACTCTGGTGGTATCTCCTCCTACCATCCAGACAACAAATACTGTCTAGTATCGTCCCCACTCTGATGGTATCCCCTCCTACCATCCAGACAACAAATACTGTCTAGTATCGTCTCCACTCTGTTGGTATCCCCTCCTACCATCCAGACAACAAATACTGTCTAGTATCGTCTCCACTCTGTTGGTATCTCCTCCTACCATCCAGACAACAAATACTGTCTAGTATCGTCTCCACTCTGGTGGTATCTCCTCCTACCATCCAGACAACAAATACTGTCTAGTATCGTCTCCACTCTGGTGGTATATCCTTCCTACCATCCAGACAACAAATACTGTCTAGTATCGTCCCCACTCTGTTGGTATCTCCTCCTACCATCCAGACAACAAATACTGTCTAGTATCGTCTCCACTCTGTTGGTATCTCCTCCTACCATCCAGACAACAAATACTGTCTAGTATCGTCCCCACTCTGATGGTATCTCCTCCTACCATCCAGACAACAAATACTGTCTAGTATCGTCCCCACTCTGATGGTATCTCCTCCTACCATCCAGACAACAAATACTGTCTAGTATCGTCCCCACTCTGGTGGTATCTGTTGGTATCTCCTCCTACCATCCAGACAACAAATACTGTCTAGTATCGTCTCCACTCTGTTGGTATCTCCTCCTACCATCCAGACAACAAATACTGTCTAGTATCGTCCCCACTCTGATGGTATCTCCTCCTACCATCCAGACAACAAATACTGTCTAGTATCAACAAATACTGTCTAGTATCATCCCCACTCTGGTAGTATCCGCTCCTACCATCCAGACAACAAATACTTTCTAGTATCGGTTCCACTTTGATGGTATCCCCTTCTACCATCCAGACAACAAATTCTGTCTAAAATTGTTTCCATTCTGGTTAATTTTGGTTCAGGAAAAAAATCTGCAATGCAATAGTGTGATGGAGCCATTATAGCAGAATATAGGACCTACATGTACATAATTAGATTACAGTGAAACCTCCATAATCTGAATACTATCGTATCCTGCCAAACTGTCTAGATAGAGAATTTTCCAGAAGCTGGATTCTGTTTGCTTAGTTAATAATCAAATCCAGTGACTGATCTGGATTTTGAGTTTTCCAGACGATCAGCTTCCATATGATTGCAGATTCATTTTGCAATACATAGTAACTGCAGATCAAGAAGACAATCTAGCTGTTTCTATATCCTGTTAGTGTTCCAAAGTTAACACTAGATCTCCATATTTATTGTGTACTGGTAACATTGGCTAGTCAAGATAAATAACAATCACAAAAGTTATTCAGTTTTCATGATTTTAATGAGTATTTATTCAATATTTGAAATAAATCTGAAGTATGAGCTAAAGAGATTTGTAAACCAATTAACGATATATAATATCACAGGCATTAGATGGGACATCACAAGAAGTAAGAATAGTACAAGACATTAGCATTATGCGCCACAGTCTATACTTCTTATTAAACAATAAAATCATTTATTTTTAGAGTTATCTCCCTTAGACAATTTTCTTTTAGATTCATTTTTCCCCTTGTTTCTTACATTTTCATCAAGTTTGTGATCAAATTCTTTACCATCAGTCATGTCCTTTCCCTGAAGGCTCCTCACAGAATATTTCTTCCTTTCTTTAGAGTTTTTAATTTTTGGTGTAGAGTTTTTGTCAGGTGATTGGCTATATACCAATACATTTTTATTTACAATAACAGGTGTCTTCGGCTCCATTTTAAAGATAAAGGGAATATGGAGTCTATAGCCACCTAGCATTACTATGGTAATGATCAGAATAATGACGATGGCGGCAAACATTATTGGTTGCCAATGAAATGGAATCTCTTTGAAGAAAAGTCCAAAACTCCGACCCACACTTTCAAATATAAGTTCCATGGGATAAATTATACAGCGAGTGACTGTTGATGTTATCACCTGCAAAAAAATTATTTTCACTTGTAAGTTATAATTATATAATTAGGAGATATTGCATTACATGAACAGTCCTAGTCGAAGTCACAATACCCAGTAATGGCAAGTTTCAACTAAATCGCACGAGCAAAATGTTTTCAAGATGGCGGCCATCTTGGATTTCTGATCAACCCAAAAAATATATAAAAACACATTGGTTGGGCACTGTCACCATTTCAGGATCATATCAGGCAAGTTTCAGCTAGATCCCACCGGTTGAACAGAAGTTGAAAATGTGAACAGCTTATTAGGTCTAAAAAGGCAAATAAGTCAAGGATCATCTAAGGATATGTAGCCAACAATATGGAAGAAGAAAGGGAGAAAAAAAAAGCTTTAAAATTTTGAAATCTAAACCAATTACCAACTAAAAAACCTTACCAATACGGGAGACACTTCCCATAAAGGATCTACCATTGCCATCTTGTAGTACTTCTCACATGGGTTGGTCTGCCACGATATTAAACTGACAAGCCAGATACGTATACTCTGTAGAAACGATACTTGCTTGGGCATGCACTCATCAGGAACACCCTGGAGGGAACAAATTTGTTATTATAAACAAAGTCTGAAACTTATTACAATGCACTTATTGAAATTCCACTGCAGAAGTTTCATTATTTTCAGGTGAGGAGGGCGACGGAGGTACAATTGCAATTTCAAGGGGTACTTTTCTTTATTATCTGTATGTTATCTAACGTAATTTAGCCCAAATCAGGTGGTACTACAACCAGGTTTAACTGGCAAAAAGTACTAGGTACCCCCTAATATTGAAAACCCTGCCATTGTCGACCCAATAAGCACCCAGGGCATTTAAAAATGAAGGATCAAATTTGGATAAATTTTTCACAAAATTATTGCCTATGAACAGAGTAAGCCATTAATCAATTTACAAAAGGAACCTAATAAAGAACCAAGTACACAGTTTTCATATATACCCTAAGTCTGTATTTAAGACAATGTAGGTGAAATGGAGGCCTAATAAAGGGAGAGGGGTACCTATAGGGTTGAATACAATTAATAATATTAGTGCTAAATCTTCCTACAAATATATCGTAATATTTTGGAGTACAATCTATTGTGATTGGTAACATATACAGTTGTACAGACTTGATTAAATTGATTTCACAGGCAATTCAAAGGAATGCTAAAATCGCTAAAAATGGTTTTCCAGTGAAATTTAGAAGAAATTAATTCATATTATAGGAATCCTAAAACATCCTCCCGGCTGGCTATATTCGTATGCGTGTCGACATTTCCAAGCAGCCTTGCTTTCATAGAGTTGGACAAATTCATTTTTAGAAATTTGCTAAATCTACACAGGGTTTATTCCATAATTTCAAAATTGGCAGAACTTGACCTTCATTTTGGTAATAAGGACTAGTACATGTACGTTTGTTTAGTTGAAGGCCAATGAACGCAATTAGACCGTTTTCTACATCCGACTATTCATTTTAAAGAATATACACTGGTAGATCTATGTGAATTGTGGGATGTAATTTATTACTAATTCTGTGCTTGATAAAATATTATGGAGGAATAGCTGATGTTATATGTTTTAATAGAAAAATGCTTATCATACATTAAAGGGTAAATCATGTTTCCAATTTTGAATCTCTTTAACTAAATATTCCAAGTTTTGATAATAGAATGAGACATTTTGTAGAAAAAAAGAGATCACTTTCAATTTCATTTACAAACTTTAAATATTTCATACTCCAAAGGCTGGTAATTGTGACCAGTTAAAAAATTGATAAAAAAAATACTTATAAAATGTATACACTTACTTCTTGCAAATTTGCCATTTTCTTAGCAATTTCTATCTGGTACAGTCGAACAAACTCCCATGGTAAGCTCCCTAGGAAAGCAAAAATTACCAGAATTCCAAATATTTTTCTGTTTGTCAAGTTACTGATCTGTGCATATAGTGTAGATCTGTGAGGATCTCGATCACGCTGTTCAAATCTACCGCCATTCCTCTGTATTACTGCCTGGCCTGGAGGACTAGTCTGTACAGTAGTTCTTTCCTGGTTTTTATTTGATGGTTTCCTCGATATTACACAGGTAAATAGTATAAAACCTAACACAATAATACCAGCTACTGCCGAGGTTGTCTCCCTTGGAACGAGAGGACACAGATAAGTAACAAGGAATAAATAGAACACTTGAAGATCTTCGTGGAAAACTTGAAGAAGGTGGCTGGGAAAAGATTGTTGTGGCTGTTGATCCTGTCGGAAACACCCAAATACATTTGTTACTTCAGATAGGACAGACCTAGGTGTCTGCAGCTCTTGATTGCTCTTTACCCAGGCAGCAACTGGAGTCAAAGTGAAATCATTGTTAAATTTAGGTGTTAGACAAAATATCATTTGGTTTTGGCTTCTTTTCTTCTTTGCTATTTCTGAACATCATAAGTACTGTAAAATTCGATTCAGTGGGGTATCCCTACAAAATACTTAAAATGAAATCAAAGATAAAGGGAGATAATCCAAAATATGTCAATTCTATGGTCAAGTGCCCTAAATTCGTCAGGGAACAGTTTTCGTCATGTTTTCAATTTTGCTTATATCTCATGAACTATCGCATGATTTCATAAAGAGTGTCGTCTCAGACTCGTCTGCCAAAGCAGATTTGATTTAAAAGGAAAATTTGTCTTGCTTAAAAAAGGTTGTGTGCTATAACCAAGTGATTTTGTAAAACATATGTAGCAAAAATTAATATACCCCAAAATGAAGGTATTTTCTTAAGTCCATTTTAAATGAAAATTTAAAACCCTACCGTCAGCGTTTGACTGTCCATGTGCACTGATCAGCAGAATGTCAACAATGTACCGGAAATCACTTGTCTGATCATGTGATTCATAACCAAGATTTTGGGTTATTATAAGTTATTTTGGCGAATCAACATACCCGAAATTTTCGGTGCAGTACTGTTGAAAAGAAATTTTCAGCTTAAACACGGTCTCGCAAACGCCTGCTGCTCAACATTTATTTGGAATTACCTGGATTTTCATAATAAGCCAAACAGCCCCCTGACGAAAAACCAAATGTACAATGTAGGTCCCTAGTATTGTGTCGGCCATCACCGAGCGACCGGCAGGTAGAAATAATCCGTATCGCCAATTAGATAAATAACAAATTGATAGACAACTTGTTCTACAAGTAAGACAAAATATTATGTATTCGTGTTTATAAAATTGGTACATTTTATTTCTTGCTGGTTTGTTGATATACAGAAGATTTGATTACCCTGACGAATATTGGTCCTTCCAGGGTATATACTGATATACTTAGCCATATCCCTAAAATGTATGAACGCGCAACAACTTCGCCTACATTATTTGTATTGCATTTCCCTAACAAATGTGCAGCACTTCATGTTAATCTGTTGGTAACGAGTGTGCATGTTGTACTGTGTTAAAACCAGAATCTGCTGTTAGGCCTAACGTTTCTGCAAAACGGACCGGGCTGGATTATTCTAATCATTCAGCTATTTTTGAAAATAACTTTTAATAATGTATTACCTGTCCTTGTGAAACAATACACCGCAATAACGACCAGTGTTATTATCATACACGTACACGTATAAAAATTCCGCCGCTTCCTCGTTTCTGTCGGGTTTCTAATTGCCGCCATTTTGTTGAAGTGATGTCTTGCTTTTAATTTCTATAATGTCATTTTAATATATAAAATTTATTTTCAAACTATCTTATTATATTTTTTGTGTCAAAAATATCACCTAAAATACATTATAAGGTTAACTACATGCATAATATTATTTATTTTGCTCAGATTTTATCAACTTTTAGAATAAATACCGGGACTATTATGTACGAAATCCAAAGTGCAAAATAAAAAGTGAAAGTAAATATTCCACAGGTGACAGGTAAATTTTCCTCACGTGATTTCTTTGCGAAGGTGAGAAAATCTTATTTTTAACAAGGTAATTACGTTATATTGCTATTTTTATCTTTGTTTGTCAACATGAAATTGTTGTTTTACTTCGATTTTAATCTATTAATTGAGACATGTAACCAGAGACGGATTGTCAGTAGTAACGACATGTAGTAACGACATTAGGATTCATTTAGACTAGTGCACAGGTACATGTAGTTACCTGTGTACAGTACATATATATAATCACAACTACTCGAGCGACAATTCGCTGATACTTCGATGATTGCAGCCTCTTTGAAAGCGTAAACACCTATGGGGAGGCATTGATGGTGTATTTAATCTTTGTGGTGATAAGCTTAGGTTTTCCCCCCCTCCTACACCGACTTTTGAGCTCCGGCAGCATGGGTATGGTTACTTATAATGTTATTTACAATTGTTAAAAGTATCACTATTGACAAATTAAGAAAAAAAATGAAAGAAAAAAGAACTCTATCAGCTTAATGAGATTATCTTTATATTCCAGTCATAAGGACTGATTGGATAAGTATCATTTTAAAATATTGATGTCTAATGAATACTGGGTACCCTATGTATGTACATACTAGTTGTTAGCTTTATAGTTACATTATCATATTGATCTAACTATAGGGTTGGATTAATAAAATTAAATTTATTGTGGAACTTGACGTGTTAGAAAAAAATAACATGCGTTTTCTCAAAAGTATGGAGCTACATGTATATATAACCTTAAAGATGCTCCACCGCCGACAGCGCTTAAATAATATTCATCATTTGAACAATTATTGGTGTTTAATCGTGTATAGATATGTCTAATTAACACAAAAAATAATATAAAATAACTGATTTTACCTTTGGTGCATGCGCAATCAGTCCTTCATTCTATATAGGATATAGTGCCATGGATTTTTTTCGGGATGCAAATAATTATTTTTTTATATTTTTAACTGAAAAGTAAAATTAGAAGCTCAAACTTTTCAATGGTGGTAATGGTGTAAAGTAAGTAACTTTTGTAACCGAAGAAAAATACTAAATAGTCTGTTCCTGCTTTTGATAGAGAAAAAATACCTTTTGTCAGCGGTGGAGCATCTTTAAGTCAAGGACGTATATGAGAAGGATAAGTCACACTGAGTTTTGGGCAAAGACAGCGCAGGCGCTTTTGTGTTTGTGCACTGACCGTGACGTTGGGCGACGACTGATTTCCTTTGATATCCGCCGCCGCAGCCTTTGATGTAGCATGGGGGTGCGAGGGTTACCGTCTTACTTTCTGAAGCGTGCTGCCATTTCATGAGCGGTCGTATTTTTTTAACGATAGTTTAAGACATTTCTTCTAAATCTTCCGTCTTTAAAGCAAGTTATAAACGTTGTGAAATTTAATTTACTTTACATTGGCGTTTCGTTTGACTCGATAAGACAAGTATTTGTTGAGAAAAACGGTTTTTATTCCCGGTTCATAAGCGTCTCGCGTGGTGTTTAGTAGTGTAAAGAGACAGACACGAATCCTTCACACTTATAAAGCATCTTTAAGTTAAAAGACGTTTTTTTTGCATTATCTCTAATTTTTACTTACCGTAAGTATAAAACAATATTTTCGACTTTAGCAGAAATCTTTTTAGCTTAAGCTGAAAAAAGTGATATTGCAGGGCTTGAATTTCAGGATGTATTACTTGCATTTTGCAAGTAGACATACCAGAATAGCAAGTGAAAAAAATATGCGCTTAACGATACTTGTTTTAGCTAGTGGACTTTGTCAGGGACAACTGTAAAAATGACATAATAATTGTGAAAAATTGTTCTCATGCAAAATATGGGGATGCAGTTTTTACTATAATGTTGTTGATACAACCATTCACATCTACTATCATTAGAACAGGTTGATTTATTTTTTAAGTAAATCAAAATTTAATTGTGCCTTTTTTTACTTAAAATTGTCCCTATAATATAAAAATGTATTTAGGGATTTCCCTCTTGTTTTAACTTTGGGAGTCCAAGGGACTCTTAGGTTTGAAGTTTGCGAGTCACTTATAAAAACTTTGAAGCCTTTTTTGCTAAAATTTATTGTAGATCTTATAACACTTTCTATGTTGTACCAGAAAATATATCTTGTACTGTAGTTACTGTATATGCTTTTGATAAAAATAGACAATTATTGCTTCTACTTCATCTAATTGACCATCCTTGATACTCCAGGGGTTCCGATCACTAGCGATCTCTACACCCCTGGACTATCTCATAGTGAAATTGAAGGCAGTTCAGCCGAAAACATTTGACCAATCACAGGCCAGCAAAGATTTCCTTTGAAGACTACAGAGAGAGCGATGACTAATATCAAAGCCACACAGTCGACCACAGTGTACCGTTATACGCTCTTTTGATGTACATCAAATGACTAAATTACCTGTTCTATTCTGTTGCCTCCAGTTTTACTATGAGATAGTCCACGGGTGTAGTGATCGTAAGTGATCGGAAGCCCTGGAATATCGAGGATGCTTATTGACCTGTAATTTTCATTTTAAATTCCTTCCACATTGAGTCCAAAGGACTTCCATCATTTAATTTTTCATTTTTGTGTGTCAGAGATGCAGAAAATCTGCATCCAGGAAATCCCTGTGTATTGTATTTATAATAACAACTTATGCAGTAATTATAACATTATAATGTATTGCTTATAACAGTGTATTGTATTACTTAAAAGAATGTAATGAATGTCTTGTATTGCTAGGTACATATATGTAATGGCCAAAGTATTTCTGTAAATTCTGACATTTCTCCTCTTCTCAAGTCATCTCCACAAAGAATTATACATTTATGATGAACTTATCAATTAAATCAATAGGTACAACTACAAAATTTAGTCTACAACAAGCTTATCTACTTGTCTAAATAAGGCATATTGATACATACATTTTAGTGTATTTAGTATATACAAATGTATGTTAATTTGTTTTTAGAATAGTTACGATTACATGTAGATTTCTCTCATAAATAAGTTACATATAAACTGCATGTGTGATGATAACTTTGTTTGCTATTCTAAGTTCACCAAATAAAGGATGTGCTTAATTCCGAATCCCTAAATGTGTCCCAGCACTCATGTAGAGCACTGAGGGAAGTTACAACTATACATGATTTCGATGGGGTATATATAGGTCTATAAGTTCATGTTGAATGATAAATATATATATCAATTTTATTCAAAGTTACATCAAAACCTGACCACTAGTACATGATACCTATAGCTACAAGGCATACACAAATGTCTGGTCAATTATATAATTAACATATGACTACACGCATATGCTGCACTTGTATACATATTTTAAATCTGATCAAATTTCTAAATTTGAACATGTTATGTTACATTTGTGTCCATGTTATAAAATATAACAAATTAGTTATAATTTGGTAATATATTATAAAATTTCTAATTAGAACATTTCAATAGAATACTTCAAGTAATGACATGTATACTTATTAATTTTCTAAATGTATTGAAAAATTCAAGTTTTTATTAATTTATATATGTTGGCACTTTATTAATACAGATTTTAATACAAATATATTAAATTCATGTACAAAATTGTGTTTTAATGTATATTAATATTAGATTTATCATTTTAATAGAATTTTTATTTCAGCCTATATTTTGTTACAAGTTTTGGTCAATGAACTGGTATGTGAGACGTCCCTCCTGTTAAATGACCCTACAAGCTGTGGTTAGTGTACTGGTGAGATGTCCTTCCTGTTATCTGACTCTTCAAGCTATGTGGTCAGTGTACTGGTGAGACGTCCCTCCTGTTATCTGACGCTACAAGCTGTGGTCGGTGTACTGGTGAGACGTCCCTCCTGTTATCTGACCCTACAAGCTATGTGGTCAGTGTACTGGTGAGACGTCCCTCCTGTTATCTGACCATACAAGCTTTGTGGTCAGTGTACTTCTATTACACTGACCACATAAACAGAGTGTTAACTTAAAAAAGTCAATTTTTCCCTGACCCTTATGTTTAAGGAAGTTATTCAGCCTTCAGTCATGGCTAGTTGTATGAATAATACATGTGTATACCTTCCTACTATGAGAGCATGGAGATTGTGACTATGCATATACTCTATAGCTATTCTGATACTGGCCTCGATTGGCTCGTTGTTAGACCAATGCATATACAATGTATGTTCTTACTGCGTTTAGCTGGTGTGTGTGCTGTTGAACAGGTGATTTCTTTTTTTCATTGTTTATTCGAAATAGTGATTGTTTTATGTATATGTTTATGTATTATTTTATTTTTGCAAAGTAATATCTTTGAGTTTGATTTAGTATTTAACATTTAAAGGTTTTATGGTAGATAAATTTCACAATTGTCAATGAAGACTTTTTCTTCATTACTTGTTCAAAAACTTACATTTCAGATGATACAGCATGACATAGGAAAAGTGAAAAACAAAATTCTATTCACCTTGACCTCTGTATCCTGACCTTGACCTTACCAATCCTCATCATGTCCGACCAGATAATGGCAGAAAGTTCTCCAGTTCGGATCCACAACAGTTTTGGCTGACCTGTTTATCTTGGTCGGACTGGACGATAATACGAGCCTCATACCGGTCAATAAAACGGTCAGTATAATTTTAACATTCAGCAGGATTTAAGTTCAATTTAATTCTACAAAGATGTTGTGAGGAGATATTTGTTGATTGTTCTTATCAGCCTTAACTAATGGGAGAAAGTGTTTCCCCTTATGTTGAATATAATTTCAGATTTTATTTTGTATTGAAGACTTATTAAGCAACCCCATGCCCACAAGTGCACTTCCTCTTTGTAGACCCCATTTTCTTCAAATTAAATGCAGAGCCAAATTGACAAATTACAAAATTATTTATGGCTGGCATTGTACAATAATTATTTGATAATCAAATTTCATATTGGTTCTATTAATTAAGCACTCCTTTATTTTTTTCTATTTTTTAAGCACCCTGGTCAAATACGATATACATGTGTATATATATATCTTTTCAACTCATTCACCTCTGAAATTTTTATAATGAACTGTTCTTTCTTTAATTTTGGAATTGTATGTAATTAATTGTATTTGTAAGGGTAAAATGTGATATATTTGGACCCAATTATTAAGTTTATGAACATTTTGTTTCTGCTGCTTAACTCATGATGATATTTATAAATGATGGCTGTGATTAATTATAATGATACCTTACAATTATGATTAGGTTTGACGGGAAATGGTTTCATCTGGATGTCAAAATTGTAATGTTAAGATGTAGTGATTAAAAAAACGAATTTACATTTGATCTTTCAGGTAGTTTATCAATCAACATTTTAAAACTAATTGATAACAATATCATTAATTACGCGGAGTTTACTTGATCACGAAATCTCCCACCCCCATTGCGTAATATTTTGTATTAAAAGACTGAAAGTGTATCTATCGCGAAAATAACGACACAACTGAAGTTTTATACATGCAGATCGCGAAAATAAGCACTTGAGAAAATATTCTTGTTTAACAGTTAGAAAAGAACTGGTATCAAATGATGTCACTTATCGCCTGCCCATCTAAATCCAGTCCTTCTTAAAGAATTAAAGTAATTCTTTGAAAGAAGATACCTTCCTCAAATTTCACATTAAAATTGTCCTTGCTGGGAATAATTTTCCTGATAAAGGTTTTCTAGTGCCTTTGACACAAATAAAATAATAAAGGACACCTAAAGTAGAGTAATGGGAGTCTTTAAGGGCCTTATTGTGAAAGGTAATTAAAATGAAAATTTACATCCATATAAAATGAACTACATGCAACAATTAGCATTTGATTTATTTTAATGCCATTACAGTATAAGATATATATACAGTAACAATAATTTTAGCAATATGAACTCCCAAATATGGAACTTTCAAATTTCAAATCTAGGAGTCCCAGGAACAATCAAAGTCAAAACTAGAGATACCTTGTCCTTGGATCCTAGATGTAGATTATATTTTATGTAATCTAAAACAACATTCCAGGCATACATGTGTAACAGGGCCAGAGTAGTGTGCTGCCATTTTGGAACCAACCAAAACAGCAATATAGCCGATTGTTGGCCACCATCAATATTAACAATTATGGATGTACATGTGTAGTTAGTTTTGTTTTCAAATGTTAAAATGGAAAAGTGAAAGAAGAAAAGGCAGAGGAAAGGACTTGTCTATTAGTTATATTCAGAATAAAAAAATGTTTGTCAAACTTAAGTTCATTGTCAAACTTTGGTTCAAACTTTGGTTGTCAAACTTTGATTGTCAAACTTAGGTTTATTGTCAACAATTTGATGTATGTACTACATGAACAGTTATTTTTGTTGAAGACTAAAATGTCTTTGCGATCTCATTGATAAAATTGTTTTGTTTATCTGAGACAGGATGCTGGGACTAATATAGATTTAGACGAACTCTACACAGAATACTATGAACCACAGGTCCTGACTGCTTTATCAGCCACCACTATGATGCATTTCTTTCCTTTTTCCCTCGCCAAGACATGGAATATCCCTCCATTAACCTACAGGAAGCTTTCTACTGTAGTACTACAGATTCATCATCGCAACAGAGTCGCTTTCTCAAACGAACACAAGGGAAGCAACTCCGGACCCCAATCGGTGACTCCCGCTAATATCACACGCCTCATGTCTATACGTTGGCCCCAAGGTGGAGGCAGGACTGCAGCCAAACAGAAAATCTGCATCCAGGAAATCCCTGTGTATTGTATTTATAATAACAACTTATGCAGTAATTATAACATTATAATGTATTGCTTATAACAGTGTATTGTATTACTTAAAAGAATGTAATGAATGTCTTGTATTGCTAGGTACATATATGTAATGGCCAAAGTATTTCTGAAATTCTGACATTTCTCCTCTTCTCAAGTCATCTCCACAAAGAATTATACATTTATGATGAACTTATCAATTAAATCAATAGGTACAACTACAAAATTTAGTCTACAACAAGCTTATCTACTTGTCTAAATAAGGCATATTGATACATACATTTAGTGTATTTAGTATATACACATGTATGTTAATTTGTTTTTAGAATAGTTACGATTACATGTAGATTTCTCTCATAAATAAGTTACATATAAACTGCATGTGTGATGATAACTTTGTTTGCTATTCTAAGTTCACCAAATAAAGGATGTGCTTAATTCCGAATCCCTAAATGTGTCCCAGCACTCATGTAGAGCACTGAGGGAAGTTACAACTATACATGATTTCGATGGGGTATATATAGGTCTATAAGTTCATGTTGAATGATAAATATATATCAATTTTATTCAAAGTTACATCAAAACCTGACCACTAGTACATGATACCTATAGCTACAAGGCATACACAAATGTCTGGTCAATTATAATTAACATATGACTACACGCATATGCTGCACTTGTATACATATTTTAAATCTGATCAAATTTCTTAATTTGAACATGTTATGTTACATTTGTGTCCATGTTATAAAATATAACAAATTAGTTATAATTTGGTAATATATTATAAAATTTCTAAATTAGAACATTTCAATAGAATACTTCAAGTAATGACATGTATACTTATTAATTTTCTAAATGTATTGAAAAATTCAAGTTTTTATTAATTTATATATGTTGGCACTTTATTAATACAGATTTTAATACAAATATATTAAATTCATGTACAAAATTTGTTTTAAATGTATATTAATATTAGATTTATCATTTTAATAGAATTTTTATTTCAGCCTATATTTTGTTACAAGTTTTGGTCAATGAACTGGTATGTGAGACGTCCCTCCTGTTAAATGACCCTACAAGCTGTGGTTAGTGTACTGGTGAGATGTCCTTCCTGTTATCTGACTCTTCAAGCTATGTGGTCAGTGTACTGGTGAGACGTCCCTCCTGTTATCTGACGCTACAAGCTGTGGTCGGTGTACTGGTGAGACGTCCCTCCTGTTATCTGACCCTACAAGCTATGTGGTCAGTGTACTGGTGAGACGTCCCTCCTGTTATCTGACCATACAAGCTTTGTGGTCAGTGTACTTCTATTACACTGACCACATAAACAGAGTGTTAACTTAAAAAAGTCAATTTTTCCCTGACCCTTATGTTTAAGGAAGTTATTCAGCCTTCAGTCATGGCTAGTTGTATGAATAATACATGTGTATACCTTCCTACTATGAGAGCATGGAGATTGTGACTATGCATATACTCTATAGCTATTCTGATACTGGCCTCGATTGGCTCGTTGTTAGACCAATGCATATATGTTCTTACTGCGTTCAGCTGGTGTGTGTGCTGTTGAACAGGTGATTGCTTTTTTCATTGTTTATTCGAAATTGTGATTGTTTTATGTATATGTTTATGTATTATTTTTTTTTTGCAAAGTAATATCTTTGAGTTGATTTAGTATTTAACACTTAAAGGTTTTATGGTAGATAAATTTCACAATTGTCAATGAAGACTTTTTCTTCATTACTTGTTCAAAACTTACATTTCAGATGATACAGCATGACATAGGAAAAGTGAAAAACAAAATTCTATTCACCTTGACCTCTGTATCCTGACCTTGACCTTACCAATCCTCATCATGTCCGACCAGATAATGGCAGAAAGTTCTCCAGTTCGGATCCACAACAGTTTGGCTGACCTGTTTATCTTGGTCGGACTGGACGATAATACGAGCCTCATACCGGTCAATAAAACGGTCAGTATAATTTTAACATTCAGCAGGATTTAAGTTCAATTTAATTCTACAAAGATGTTGTGAGGAGATATTTGTTGATTGTTCTTATCAGCCTTAACTAATGGGAGAAAGTGTTTCCCCTTATGTTGAATATATTTTCAGATTTTATTTTGTATTGAATACTGTATTCGACCTATTAAGCAACCCCATGTCCACAAGTGCGCTTTCTCTTTGTAGACCCCATTTTCTTCAAATTAAATGCTGAGCCAAATTGACAAATTGCAAAATGATTAATGGCTGACATTGTACAATAATTATTTGAAAAGCTAAATCAAATTTCATATTGGTTCTATTAATTAAGCACTCCTTTATTTTTTTCTTTTTAAACCCTGGTTGCTTATTTGGTCAAATACGATATACATGTGTATATATATATCTTTTCAACTCATTGACCCCTGAAATTTTATAATGAACTGTTCTTTCTTTAATTTTGGAATTGTATGTAATTAATTGTATATGTAAGGGTAAATGTGATATATTTGGACCCAATTATTAAGTTTATGAACATTTTGTTTCTCCTGCTTAACTCATAATGATATTTATAAATGATGGCTGTGATTAATTATAATGATACCTTACAATTATGATTAGGTTTTACGGGAAATGGTTTCATCAGGATGTCAAAATTGTAATGTTAAGATGTAGTGATTAAAAAACGAATTACCATTTGATCTTTCGGGTAGTTATCAATCAACATTTTATAACTAATTGATAACAATATCATTAATTACGCGGAGGTTACTTGATCACGAAAATTTCCCACCCCCTTGCGTAATATTTTGTATTAAAAGACTGAAAGTGTATCTATCGCGAAAATAACGACACAACTGAAGTTTTATACATGCAGATCGCGAAAATAAGCACTTGAGAAAATATTCTTGTTTACAGTTAGAAAAGAACTGGTATTAAAATGATGTCACTTATCGCCTGCCCATCTAAATCCAGTCCTTCTTAAAGAATTAAAGTAATTCTTTGAAAGAAGATACCTTCCTCAAATTTCACATTAAAATTGTCCTTGCTGGGAATAATTTTCCTGATAAAGGTTTTCTAGTGCCTTTGACACAAATAAATAATAAAGGATACCTAAAATAGAGTAATGGGAGTCTTTAAGGGCCTTATTGTGAAAGGTAATTAAAATGAAAATTTACATCCATATAAAATGAACTACATGCAACAATTAGCATTTTGATTTATTTTAATGCCATTACAGTATAAGATATATACAGTAACAATAATTTTAGCAATATGAACTCCCACATATGGAACTTTCAAATTTCAAATCTAGGAGTCCCAGGAACAATCAAAGTCAAAACTAGAGATACCTTGTCCTTGGATCCTAGATGTAGATGATATTTTATGTAATCTAAAACAACATTCCAGGCATACATGTGTAACAGGGCCAGAGTAGCGTGCCGCCATTTTGGAACCAACCCAAACAGCAATATAGCCGATTGTTGGCCACCATCAATATTATTAATCATGGATGTACATGTGTAGTTAGTTTTGTTTTCAAATGTTAAAATGGAAAAGTGAAAGAAGAAAAGGCAGAGGAAAGGACTTGTCTATTTGTCTAGTAGTTATATTCAGAATAAAAAAATGTTTGTCAAACTTAAGTTTATTGTCAAACTTTGGTCAAACTTTGGTTGTCAAACTTTGATTGTCAAGCTTAGGTTTATTGTCAACAATTTGATGTATGTACTACATGAACAGTTATTTTTGTTGAAGACTAAAATGTCTTGCGATCTCATTGATAAAATTGTTTTGTTATCTGAGATAGGATGCTGGGACTAATATAGATTTAGACGAACTCTACACAGAACACTACGAACCGCAGGTCCTGACTGCTCTATCAGCCACCACTATGATGCATTTCTTTCCTTTCCCTCGCCAAGACATGGAATATCCCTCCATTAACCTACAGGAAGCTTTCTACTGTAGTACTACAGATTCATCATCGCAACAGAGTCGCTTTCTCAAACGAACACAAGGGAAGCAACTCCGGACCCAATCGGTGACTCCCGCTAATATCACACGCCTCATGTCTATACGTTGGCCCCAAGGTGGAGGCAGGACTGCCGCCAACAATACTCACAGTCAATTCTCATTTAGTAACTTAGATTTTCCTGTTTCTGAGGAAGTCATCAAGTCCATAACTACATTTTGTTTCCCAGGTAACTATTTAGATAGTGTCCAAAATTTTGGTTACCAAGGTAACTATTACTGTCAAATTTTTTTCGTTACAACTATCAGAATTTTAATTTGTTACTACAGTAAATATTATCTGTCATGGATTTTATTTACCATGGTAACTAATGCTGTCAGAAATTTGGTTACCACTGTAATTATTACTGTCAGAAATTTTGGTTACCATTGTAATTCCTATTGTCAAAAAATTTGGTTACCAAGGTAATTACTGTCAGAAATTTTGAATTTTGGTTGCCAATGTACAATTTATTGTAACTGATACTGTCAGAAATTTTGGTTACCAAGTTAGATACTGTCAAAATTATGAGTTTCTGAGAATTTTTTTTTCCTAGCTAGGTTACTATTTAGATACCATGTTTTCAAAGTATATGTGTTAACACCAATTACACTCAATATTGTTACAGATAATATGAAGATCTATGCGGCTGAACCAGAGAATTTTGCACACTTTTTAGTTCTGACAGACATGTCCGGGGACAAAAGCTACGCTACATGTATGACCTTTTGTCGAACTTTCATCGTAGAAAAGGTAACTTTCAACTGTTTCTGAAGTCTCAAGATTATGTTCTGCATATGTTTAATAGAAGTATTCTGAACAATCAACAATTATCTAACAATTCTCTCACAGTCAATTTCTCAATATGATTGTGCCTAAGATAACTTGCTCGCAGATACTAGCGCTCCTAGCGGCAGTGTATTCACACAACTTTGATTTTACCGGGAATTTTAAATAGCAAATTTTTGATCTATTTTATTGGCGAGGGTTATGGTCGTAGAAATCACTCGAGCGGAACTAATCTCTACCACCTGGCACAGGTAATGCCCACATGATCACTGTTTTTTTAGTGCGATTACTGTTAGTTTTTTTTAACTTTTTACTCAACAAAAAGAGACTTTGCGCACCATCATCAACTTAAACTTCAATCAATATATTCCTCTATGCTGGTATTGCTATTTATGATTAAAATGTTTAATTATATGATATTAGCCTTTTCAGTAATTACTATGTTAATACATTTATTGTTTTCCTTATGTTTTAACAGAATGTCAGCATGCATGTATCATTATCAACTGGAAACAGCCTTTGTGTGAACAAAAGAAGTATTTTTCAACTGTGGAAGGCTTAATATTGTAAATGATTTTCTCCGAAAATAATTACTATCATCATCTTCAAATTCCTAATTCTGAATTAACTGTAATATGAATTCCTGATATTTGTTCATGTACATGCTTGAGATTATCGTTCAAAACACACTCGTGTGAAAATCAATTAAACATTATTTGTATAACACAGGTCTCTTATGTTTCTCCCCCCGCCTTGACTATCAATGTTCCCTGATCACTCTGAAAGTATTGATTTTACCTTTTTTTTGGTCACCACATGAACTGCCTTTAAATCAATCACACCAATGAAACATACATATGTTTCTGCAAGATCAGAATATCTACATGCATGGTAGTATTGAGTGCTCTAGTCACAGCTCTAACCGACTGAACTAACCTGTCATCGATAATCGACCCAGAACAAACACCACAACCGTTGGATTATTTAGTTGGGTGCCAATTCTGAACTGATCCGCAACAAATATTTATCTGGTTATTTTATCTCCCTTCCTTTTTTCATTTAGAAACTTACCTGGTGGAAAAGAATATTTTGTCTTACAAATCTTGATTGTTGCAAGCTAAACTACGTATTTTAATTACTTATTGTGCCAATTTAAGTAAATATATTCTTTATAGATATTTCAGTTTTCAGGTTACGGTGACCAATAAAAGAAAACAAAACACAATGCGGTACTTTTTTTTTGCATTGAAATTGTCACCTTCATACATCGTTTTGGGACTCCCTGGACATTGTTTTCCCCATTTTTGTTGATGTGCAAAATATACTGATATGTAGATTATTATAAGCAAGCCCTAAAAATGATTTACTATTTTGCCAATAACACTGTTATGATATCAGAAATATCTGATGGTCCATGAATTTTAAACAATGATCAGAAAGATAAAAAATGTGATATTCTCAAGACGTAAATGTACAAAATTAGAGCATATCATGTTAGTGGTAGCGTTTTTAAAGTTGGCTGGATAAAGTGGTTCATCTTAAACTTAGATTCACTTGGCGGGTTTGTTGTTGTTGTTATATCCCTCACTGTGGAATCTTCATCTCCAAGTTTCCATACTTCTCCACCACAAAGGACATCCTGTCATTGTAAGTAAATGAGAGAGAAACATTGTATGTAGTTGAATATTACAGAATTATCTGACCTTGCAGGCAGGTATTTTTACACTCTGAGCTTCTCAGTTGTAACTAACCTATAACAGACCTCGGATGACTGATAGGAGAGCGTCCATTGCATAACTATTAAAGGAACTATAGTATAATTTATTTAGAGTGGATGTCTCTGGGACCTGCATATTTGGTCAATATAACCAGGTTTCTGGATTATGCAGGTTTTAATTACTATAAGTTAAGAAGGAAAAAATGTAATACAATTACTCCAGAATATACAGGGAGCTTGATTTGAGAATGGCCAGTTTTGACAATTTTTGGAAGTAATATCATGTGTTTATGACCTCAACATCATATTTTATAAGATTTAAATGATGTGAGGTTTGAGTGTCTATTTCATTACACATTATTTGCATATTTAGGCAACTACATATTACCTCATCCTCTTTGTACTTCTATCTACTGAAGGTGGATGTACTGTATACAACACAATGAGCACTCAGGGCACTTAAAAAATAGAAATGATAAAAAGGTGCTTAATAAAACCAAATTTTTGGCTAACAAAAATTCGCAACATTATTGCATACATTGTGGAGTAAGCATTAATTAATTTGCATTTACTGTATTCCACCCAATAAGCGCCCAGTGCGTTTAAAAAATTGAAAAAAAAATGAAAAAGTGCTAATAAGACACTATTACGTATCTATACGGTTTTGTGTAGTTTTGGTCTTTATTTATGCTTGGGCAATTGAAATTGAGGCATCAAAAAGAGGAAGGGGGCGCTTATAGGGACATGGGGGCTTATAGGATCGAATACGCTATGTGTAAACTTCTCCGCAATATTTACACATTTGCATAAAAATTGTTGAAAACAATTTACGCACTTATACATACCAGTAAACTTCTTCAATATTTAATTTTTGTAAAACTTCTGGAAAATATTTTTTTTCCACAATAGGGGGTGTTATTCAACTCTCATGGTGTCAAATAAATAATGCAGCTATTGATTAACAATTTGTTTTTACCACAGAAAAAGCTTTTACTGCCGAATTTGGTAGATTTAACGAATCTGAAACAGATTTTTTACAGTCTGACCCAGTTATTAGAAATTCCTGGGGACTGTGAAATCCTTTCGTATTATGCAGGTTATGTACTAAGTGGGTTAACGTTTGTACAGCAAGCACAGAAAGTGAAACAATATGAGACTTTGGTCAGTGATATATTGTTTTAATGAATTAATGTTGTTCATCCTCTGTGCGGATTATCTACTCTATATTCATAATTACGGTACATGTGTCAAAAACACACCTGGTTTTACATGTGTCAAAAACACACCTGGTTTTGTCACTTCGCATTACAGTATGTGGGTTTAAAATAACACAAATAGTGCCCAGGGAGCTCGAATATCATTTCGTGTCAGTTTTTGAATTAATTGATTCATACTAAATAATGGGTAATAAAAACAAGGATATTTAATGCAATTTGCAGGGTATTTCGCTTCCATTCATATCAAATAGGATTTTGTACTATTCAAGTTTGAATTAAGTGGGTTTGACTGTAGTTCCTGCATAAAGGTATCTTAAATTTCTATCTACCCTTCTTAATTTACTGACTCCTGTGATCTGTTACAGTTTGGTATCCCTTGTGGATAAAAAGCCGGATGACATGTTGGCCTATATCAAAGAGATCTCACATACTGTAACCTTGACCCCTGTGCCCCCAGCTGGTCCTGTGGCTGTTGTAAGTTTGTTCAAATACCTTATTCAACTGAATTGTCACTTATAATCTTTTGAATTTTACAGAACATTTTCACCAATGTATTATTTTTTAAATGAATGCATAATTACTACTTGGCATGAAAGTGTTTGTGTAAAACTTGAATAAAAAAAACCCGAGGTATTTTGTTGTATTTGCTTGAAATGTCAAGGAGAACAGGTACTTTTTGCCTTTTACACAATGTTTATGTACCACCAATAACGATATTTTACCTGTAAAATAAATGTCACATTTCAGGAAATCCGCCTCCAAGATCAGCAGCCATTTACAATCTATCCTCCGGAGAAAGCAGACAAGCCAGTGATTGATATACCTCTTCATTTAGTATTCATTTGTTTCCATGACGACCAAATACTTCAGGTGCTGGCCGCTCTGTTTATGGAGGAGAGAATTGTTTTTCTATCGTCCAGTTATGCCTTACTGACCACGATATCAGAGGTGAAATTTTATTTCATAATTATAATCAATTCAAAACTACTTTTAATAATAATAATCAATGCCTATGCGAAGTAAAATTGGTCTCTTTTAGACAAGTGGTCTTTATACACAGGTCAAATTGTATGAAAGTGGTCTTCATAAGCAGGTTGTCTTTGTACAGAGGTGGTCACTAAGGCCAGTTTGACTGTATTTTTTTACACTATGTAACAATGTGCAGTATTTTATAATAAACATAAACAATGCCTATGCGAGGGATCGAGCTAGGAACCTCAGGATGTTACTAGTCTTACGCTCAACTGATCGAGCTAAAGGATCAGTTTTCTCATGCTGGGACGTATTTGTGGCTTGTATTCATAAGGGTTACACTATGGTAAAAGAAAATTTATACTTTGGCCACACCAATTTAAAAAATAGTTCTTCGGGATTTCGGGGGAAAAAAGTGGGACGAGAGGGTGATTTTATTTTTTTTTAATTTTCCAAAAAAAATGGGGCGAGCAGTATCAAAAATGAGAATATGATGTATACAAACATAAACTCAAGGTCAAATCCATTATATTTAGTTTCATGTAGGCAAATTCACTATATTTGTGTTTTATGTACATGCAGATTGTAGCATTTTATGTTTTGAGAATCAAAAGAAAAGATATAAATAACATCTTTGGCCTCTGTGCTATTGAATCGTCTGAAAGACTAAATTGTTGTCTGAACAATGTTGTAAAAGTTCATGTGCAAAGATTTAAAGAGAACAAAGGTAAAAACCAATATAATGATAAATAACAACAATAATACCTGATTGACATGCCTTGGCATTAAAAAACAAACAAAATCTTAATTAACAAATTCAAATACATTTATACTGTAAATCAACAGTGTTTTTATTTCTCATCCAGATGGAACTCGAAAAACACTGTTGGAGAATCATGAATATTGATGATCTACAATGTTAGGAACCTGTAAAATTTTGCCACAGCAAATAGAACAAAGGTGTACATTTGCGTACATGAAAATGCTTTTTTTTTTGTGTGTAAATTTACATGCAAATGTAATAATTGGAATGTTTTAGAGTCACACAAAATCAAATGTAAATATATCAATTATTAAAAACCACAGTGTAGATATAGTCCTGACTAGTTATTTGAGCATTATCAGACTTTATCACATGCAAAACTATAGAACCATTCAATATCATCATATTAATTTCAATTGCATTAATTCTTGTTTTAGTTTCTGTGACCTTGCTATCGTTTTTGAACAAAAAATAGACACAAAAAGATTCTAAAGTTGGAAGGAGATTTATTCCATGTATTTCTATTGTTGGCATGATTAATGATGATATGAAGTAAAAGCGCTAAAAAAAATTGATGCCAATATTCAGAAAAAGAAAATAGGTTCGTAATTTTAAGCATTAGAATTATCTATGAAGCATGTAATTTTACGTCTACTACATTGATCACATTTTCGTCATTTGCGTTTATAAAAAATCGAACAAATCTTTAAACGTCTTAGGTACAGCTAGGGAACAACAACATCTCTGTCAAATGTTCTCACAGTTGCAACATAAACACCTGCCGTTTTTTCATTCGTTTTTTCTTAATCTGGTTCCCTTTTGTGCTTAATCTTTCGTTTTCCTACCGATTCAAGCGCTCAAATGATAAGGATTTCAACATATCGAAAGCAAAAACCAAAAAAATTGGCCTTTCATTGGCTGAAATAGGGGCGGGAATTTAAAAAAAAAATTTTTCTAACTTTTGCATTTTAGGGGCGGGAAATCCCGAAGAACTAGGTTTCAAATTGGTGTGGCTTTTGCATCTATATTAGAAAACACTATGACTTATCAAATAAAATCTTTGAGTTAAATTAATCATGACAATGCTAAATTTAATTGAATATCATATTGAATTACTATTAATTAAGAATTCTATATTATAATTATATAACTTATTACTTGTTTAATAACCCACCCATATGACAATGATAAATAGTTTTCATTAACATTGAAATGATGTCCTTACACAATAATAGGGTGTGATACACATTATAACAGTGTATGTTATTGCTCCTAACACTCATTTTTGAGCATCTGTTTGCAGAAAGACATCCATTAATTCCTTAACCAATTGTGTTTGTCTGTTCAGAGTTTTCTCAACTTTTTGTTGCCGTTCCGATGGCGTTTTACCTACGTGCCTGTACTATCTCTCAAAGCTTTGGACCTCCTTGATGCCCCCGGTACATTTATTATGGGATGTCATATTAAACACCGCAGTCTGGTAGAACAGGTACGAAACAATTAATACTATTAGTACCTTAATTATAATGGGATGTCATTTCACTCACCATATTCTCACAGAATAGGTACAAAAAACGTAGTACCGGTAAGGTGTAATGACAAATACCTAGGTACTAACCACATATATTATCTGTAATGCCACAGTGTATCTGGATATTTTTGAAGTTCAAAATTTTTCATGTTTTGAATTAATCCTAGAAAAACCTCTACATGTATGATATCCCACGAAATTAAGACGATATCATATCTGTATTTTCTGGCCATATGATATAATTTATGTGTTGTATATTAATGTAAAGCATTGGATACACATCATGTAAAGAGCTCTCTTCTGTACATTTGTAGAATATCTTTCATTCCCTTTGGCTTGGATGAGAAATGATAGTCAGTCAAAGCTATTGAAAAACACAAGGCTTGTTTGTCTTTTCCTGAGTGATGAGATCTCCGGTCTCGCCCCAAAATCGCTGTTTTATTTAATCCAGGTAGAGGGTCTGGTAGTAGTTAACATAGATGAAGGTACGGTAGTGGTGAACTCTACGACCTCTGACTTTAACCCTATTCCTGCCATCCCTGATGAGCCAGCCAGCTCCTTCAGGAAGGTGTGTAAGAGGGCCAGGGTGTATTTTGAACTAGAAGATGTACAAAGGTAAGTTTCTCTCATATATCTTTCTGTGTCAGACCTATCTCAGTCTAATTGAAATTAGATCTTCTATATATATATGACTCCGTGAAGACCTCCACATCTACAAGTAGACGGTCTGTGCTGAGCGAGATAGGGAATCTAATTTTGATTAGATTGAACCTGTCTAGAGTAATACCATGTATACCTACATAGATATATGCACAGTACAAGTACATTGAAAAAGTGCCTTGGAAATAAAGTCTTGTTTGGGACCGCTCAAAATTGCTGACAGGAAGCCATCTTGGATTTTGACAATGACGTTTGCTATTACCATAAGAATGAACTGTTTTCTTTAGAGTTCTGCTATTGAATGATCAGGAAACAACTGGACTGATAAGCAACCATCTTGAATTTTGACACTTTCACAGAGTATACTGAAGAGGTCTTTCTCAAACATGTGTCTGCATACTAGTATGCATTTTGAAAAATTTCAAATACAACATTGAATTTTTAATAATGGAAGTGTGTCGCTGCATATTATGTAGAAATTTTGTTGAATAACCCGACATGTACAATTTTAACTGTAGTACATTGATGGAAAATACATTTATCGGTTTAAGTTATAGAGATAATTTCTACTGCATGCTAGAGCTTTCTCATTTGTCATAGACCAACATGTCACGATGTTTCTGAGGAGAAGAAAATTCGGGAGACCAGGATTCGCCGACTAAATCGTGTGATAGAAGAAGGTTGTTTGGAACTGATGGTGAATCTGTTCAGGTATGATTTAATGGTGTTCTGATTAATCGAGTTTGTCAAGTATTGTTGGTTTGAGGTGTTTGATCAATTAATCAAGTAAGAAATCTGTAATCGAGTTTGTCGGAATTTTCCGACACCATGATAAAGGAAAGTATTAAGTTAGCAGATCACTAAAATATGCAAAAAAATCATAGCCAACCTGTTAAAATCATTCCCTTCAAATTTTAAGCGTCTAGATGAATTGAAGAGCGCATAAGCTATGTAGTAATGTAAACGTTTAGATGAGCATGATTTGTGAAGAAAATAAGTGAAATGAAAACATGACAGCACAGAGAGGCCTTGCGATCGTAAGCCTATGAAGGAAATTTTTATATGAGACTTGTTTATACATCAAAGAAAAAAATAATCGATTTTAATAGATCATTGATTGGTTTGATAAAACTAATGATCAGCCATGGAATTTCAACAGTAGTATGATTCCTGTTTATAGTTTCTTAATAAATGTTCATGGAAATATGATTAGAAAATTCCATTTCTTTTTTGTATTCTCTGTTTGCCTGAATAACTTAAGTATTTATTGTCCAATTTCAACCAAATTTGGAATATTGCTTTATATTACTGATATCTTGGAGTGGTTTGAACTGGTCAAAATCCATCAATATTTGCAAGAGTTAAGGAACTTGACACCTTCACCTAATTATTAAAAATATATAATGTTTAACTGTAAGTAACTGTTTTTGTGATGCTGTGCAGGCGACACATCCACTTTCATGGAATTCTTGTATCTTAGTATCTTATGCTGCATATTGTGTTCTGAAAATATAATACCGTATTCGGTGTATTCATCACCCCTCCCCCTACAAGCATATGTATGTTTACTGTGACAAATTAATGTGTCAAGAGTACAGAAAGATTTAAAATATGGTTGTCCTTTTTTAGACGTTTTTCATTCCCAACTTACATTATCACTACCTGATAAGCGCCCCCTTTGTAATATTTTTCAAGCACCCTACTTGCAGCATATACGGTAAATTGATTATATATTTCAATCTATTTTCCTAACCAGGGGAGTATTAATAGAGCTGAGGCCGGAACATCAAACCTTTAACAAACAGTTATTCTTGGAATCCCACGGCAAGAGCGAAGAGGACAAATTGTTTTACAGAGAGGTAGGTGCATTACCCAGTTTTAACCAGGCCTCGATAATCTAAACACTTGCAATTGTCTGGATTGCAATTCTTATTCGGTAATCCGTTTGGAATCTGAGACTTCTGGGCTATCAATGTACAGATTATCACAGGTTCACTGTACAGATGTTCACAGAATTTTATACTTCATATACAGACTTATCTATAAATCTCAAATCATATATATATGTGAAATATCTCTGTAACCGTGAGTGTGTTCCATCTCTGTAATCTCTGTAGCCTGTTAAATCTCTGAGTCTTTGATATCTCTGTAACCCTGAGAGTGTTTGATCTCTATATATCTCTATAGCTTGTACATCATATCTCTGAGGGTATTATATTTCTTTAACCCCATTTCTGTATTGCATTGGTGAAATGTGGTCACACAAATTATTTATACACAATGATATGTCTACAAAGAACATATATGTGAAAAAAACTCATTGTTAAAGCCTCAAATTATTTCTTTTCCAGGTTTTGAAGAAAGATATGTTTAAATCATTTCTTGATGATCGTATGAAAGAGAAAACCGACTACTGGACAGAATTTGAAAGGAAGACACGGCAGTTCGTAAAGCAAGCAAGTTTAGGTGACATCCGAGGTTCGAAGGTCCATCCAGCTAGGTAATTATGTTATTTCCCTGAATTATTCAATTTCTCCCCTTGATGATTGACTGAGGTTATTTTCCTTTGATAATTAACTAAGATTATCTCCCCCTGGACAGGTGACTGAGGTTGTCTTACCTACTGTGCGATCCATTTGCAGATTTGTACCAGTTGTATCTCAAATGGAATGCACTGTACCAGCAGAACTGTATCGGTACAAGTTGTTTGTTTTCAGAAGCGTACCACTTGGATCCAAGATGGCAGACCCGAGAATTTTCATTTGTGATCGGAATGTTTTCTTTGTTGAAAAAAAGACAAGGATTGTTTATATACTACAAAACTACATGGATTATTTATTTCAATGCATTCCGAAATTATTTATGTTTTACTTTGATATCCATTTTATTGATAACACCTAAAATACTTGGCTTTTATATTCGAAGCGTACCTTTCATATGGGTGCAGCCATCATGGAAAAATCCAAACACATTCCATTTGGCAGTGCGTATCACTAGTACAACTGGTACAAATCTGCAAATGGAACGCACGGCTAGACAAGTGACTGGGGTATAAATCTCCCTATGATGATTGACTAAGGTTATCTCCCCTTAACTAGTTACTGAGATTTATATCCCATGGGCTAGTGACTGGTTATTTCATTTGACGGATGAGGTTACCTCCCTTGGACCATCGACCAAGCTTAAAGCTATTTTCCATGGACAAGTGACTGAGGTTACCTTTATCAGTTAAATTATTATTTACTTTAGACTAATTAATCACAATACTGAGATTATCACCCAAGCACTATAATGATCAAGGTTTCATCTTTTCTATAGGCCAGATGATCTCCTTCGTCCTGAATTTGACTAAAATTGTTTCTCCTTATTGGTTTCTTACTTAAATGTTAAGACTTTAGACAATTCA
Source organism: Argopecten irradians (assembly GCF_041381155.1). Taxonomy (NCBI): domain Eukaryota; kingdom Metazoa; phylum Mollusca; class Bivalvia; order Pectinida; family Pectinidae; genus Argopecten; species Argopecten irradians. The sequence goes on along the minus strand of NC_091140.1, from coordinate 29,538,256 downwards.
AGTTGTAGTCTATTGATTAGCTTTGTAATGCCTGTTTACGTATTATGTTAGTTGTTGTACTGATATGAATTCCAGTTTTGGTCCATGGTGGCCGAGTGGTTAAGATGTACCAATATATTACCACAAGCCCTCTACCCCTGGGTTGCGAGTACAAATCCCAATTGGGGCAGCTACCAGGTACTGACAGCTTATTGGTAGTTTTTCTTTGTGTACTCTGGCATTCCTCCACTAGGAAGCACATCCTTAAATGACCCTGGCTGTTTATAGGACATTAGACTAATAAAACCAAAACCAAGAAATCCAGTTTGAATACAAACCTTAAACCCATCGAACTTTCCAATCCTAATGTTATGTTTTGTTAATTCCAGAAAACCTTTAACCAAACAAGTCTCTTTGTCAAGAAGCCATGAGAATCCTTATGAGCGACCATTGGTGACAATGCGACTTCGACAGAACAATTCTTCGTCTCGGTACCTGACCTCATGTATCACATCCCTTGATTTAACATTGAAGGTGTGTTCATAGCTCATTAATGTGAAGTCTTTTATAAAATTAATTTTTATTTTTGACTTTGCTTGTGAATATAAATCACTTTTGATGGCTCATATACACTAGTAAGTGTGTAAATCATCTGTGTAAGTGACTCCTTACTTTTTCATGGCAGGGAATGAACCCTAGTAGGTTAGTTTAAATGTGAAATTTTTAAACCACTGTGCCTTTCGATCACAATTTAGTTACAGTAGATTCTAACATGTGGAAAATTTCTATTGAAAAAAGTAAAATGTTTAACAGAGCCTTTTAATCGTTGTTGACATCACAATCACCGTTGGGACTAATCAACAGTAAATTGTACCTTACCAACTTCGCGTCATTGCCATATTGCCTAATTCTGTCTCGTTGTTTTATACAGTCATGCATGGACTACCAGGAGCGTGTATCATATCTCTACCTCAGGGCCGTGTTTAAGTTTGCAGAACATGATCATATTGGGGCTCTCACAGACATCATAACACTCGCAGCCATAGACTGGAACCTTTTCCCCAAAAAGTATGTATTACTGTATTGTTCTTAAATTCACTGATGTAAAATTTTGCAATTTATTGTTCGGAAATTATTTTTTTTGGTATTATTTTCACAAATTGATTTTGTAGCCTTTTAAAGTGTAATTTACATGACAAGCTGTAATTTGTTAAACTGTGACTTTGATAAAGGACTATCTATGGTTTGGGTCCTTTTTGGCCCCCAAATTCGTCAAATTTTCAAAACTGTTACCGTATTTTTCCCTAATAAGGGCGCCGGGCCGCGGGTAATTGACTTAGGGGGGCGCCGTTATTTGAGACCATTTTTTTCTGAAACTGCCGTGATTTCATAGGTTGTAAAATCATGAAGAATTGACGACGAAACGTTTATCAAATAAATTGTTAACATAATAACTAGAATATTTACAAGTTATTCCATGCATTTTAAGCGTATTTATTACATTAAATTAAAAAGATTTTAAATGCATCGGCAAGTTTATGCTGCGATTGTCGTGTTGTTTACAATGACAACAAAATGGCCGGACTCGGAATTTACTTTCGTTTTCAGGGCATTATTGACGAGAAAAACACGATTAAACTATTACAAACGATTGAATATCCGCAAATCAGTAACGATCATTGTCAAAATAAAACAAGAATACATCTAACTGGTGCACGCAATGAAAATAATGATGAGTTACAAATGAGTGATAACTTACACTCGTGTGACAGTGAACAGATGCACAGTCGTACTTCCTGTCATTCAATGTTACGATTTCGCCGCAATTCCATGAAAATATTCCTTAAACAAGTTTTTACTCGTTCCATACGATATATATCTGTAAGTATGTATCGAGATTTCGATTTTTATAAGCGCCACAAAGTCGTTAAACATCATTTTATCGAGGTGGCAGTGACACCCTGATTCACTAAACGCGTGACAATCAGGGGAGATAACTTCTAATTTTCACTTTCTTTTCTTTGCAAAGATTTTTTTTCCACAAAAAGTCGAGAGGCGCCCTTATTAGGGGAGGCGCTCTCAATAGGGAAAATACGGTATTTGGTATTTAGATTGTTGTAGTTAACATATTTAGTATATCCCTAATTTAATTGTTAATAGTTTTTAAATTTTGCAGCTGCAGTTGCTATGGTTACCACTCAAAATATGCATAAATAATGACAATGTGGAAATATTGACAATTTTGGCCATTTTTTGAAAGGTTTTTATTTTAGAAACCATAAAGTGCATCCGTGAATAAACTTTGTATTTTTCCATAACATATATGGGAATTATAAAGTGCAGACATATTTTCAGTTAATATTAAGTTTGTTCAGGGATGCGCTCCATAGTTTCAAAGACAAAACTAGCAAAAAATGGCAAAATTTCTCAAAATTTCCACATTTTCATAATATATGCATATTTTGGATGGTTACCAAGGCAACTACATCTGCAAAATTAGAAAACAGTCATTATAGTTGAATCAGGGATATGCTAAATATTTAGTGTACAACATATTATTCATTAAATAAGATGTTTGAAAATTTGAGGGATTTTGGGGCCAAAAAGGGCCCAAACCATAGTCCTTTTGTAAGATATTTAATTTTGAGAATTTGGATGAATTCATGAATTTAGCGAAATTAAATCCTAAAAATATATTTAGAAAGAACATGTTAGCATTAAAAGTATGTTTAGAGATAAGATGTAGACATTTCAGTATGTTTTGAAAGCATATTTTAACAAAAAGCTATTGCAAATTATTATCAATAGCAATATATAGTTGTTTTCCAAGAGTCATTTTGATATATGTAAATCGATTAAGTAAGAAAAACAATTAAAAAACGTTGTAATTCCAGACTAGTACAGGACATTCACAATCTGCTAACAGCTCAAGATAAACTGAATCTCGAAAAGGTCAAAGGTTATGCCAGTATCATCGAATCACTAAAAGAAGAGAGCCAATCATTGGATAGCACAATAAGGCGTTACCATAACCCACAACGATATTATTAATATCCCGGACCACGATTTACGTGAGTTGGTATATCAAACAATCATTGATGTAATTAACATAAATGACCAGGATGTGAGGTGATATTACCGGACCTAGTGCTTACTACTGTATTCGCGGTAATTAGTGTCCAGGGTGCTTAAATAATTGTAACAAGGGGAAGGGGGGGGAAGAGGTTGCTTTTTAATGAACCAAAATGTAAGTTGTGGGCAAAAAAAAGTCAGCCATATGTTAATGTTTCTGGCATTAATCTATGGCATTAATCTGTGTCTAGAGCTGGGGTTGAATTTAGATCCAAGATTGGACAATGTAGATAATTCAGTGTATTTAAAACCCATGAGAAATTCAGCCATGAATGTAAAATGATGGTATTTTAATGATTCAACTTATCAGAATTATAACTGTTTATTTAATGAACTTGACTATTGATAACAACAGAAAAATGCTTCTCGATCATTAGATATTCACCGAAATTAGTCTTTTACAAGTACATAAACAAGCATTGTGTGTTTATATTTGACAGCCTTTGAAATGTTCAGGAAGTATATATCGCTATATGAAATGACGCAGGATTGCGATACGATACTGAGACTGTTCCAAGCATTGACAGGGATGGCTCGAGAAACTCGTAAGTTACAAAAGTTTATTGATTTGTATCTAAAACCCAAGAATTAAATTTTAGCGAATGAAAATTTTGTGATTTAGCTTCAAGGGTACATAAGAATGTATATAATTAAACCAATGCTTATAGTTCACAAATCAAATTTTTATGATCATGATGATGAATCATAAATCACAAAATTATCATAATTTCAAAAATAGCCTTTTAGGGGGACTCTCTGTGATTATAGCACTATGTATTGTGATTTTGATTTCATACTGGATCCTTCATTTACTTGTTCAGATTAACTGTTTTCATTATAGAGTATTTTCAAATTCTTATATTTACTGTTATACATATGTATTGTATTTTCAGAGCAAGTTTTATATTGGTTAGATCAACTGTTTTATAATATTTTTAACTCAATCACTTATGGAATCACTCTTATCTGGTGTTGGTCAAATAAGATTTTGAGAAAGAAGTCATTGTAAAAAACATTTATGGTATATTACCTTTAGGATGTACTCGTCTCGCAGATTTTAATTTTGTGAGCCATCGATTACAAAAATAAAAACTTTGGTGACTTTTTTCATAAAGATCATATATGTATTTTCAGATCTTAGCCATGAGATTTCCCCAGCCTTCTGTTTTTTATTAGGTCACCTGAGACGAAGTTTCAAGTGACCTATTCTAATCGCCTTTTGTCCGTCGTCGTCCGTCGTGCGTCGTCCATCGTGCGTCGTATGTCCGTAAACAATTTACATTTTCGACTTCTTCTCCAAAACTGCTGAAGCAATTTCAATGAAATTTTGCACAAACCTTCTAAGGCATAAGGCCAATCAAAATTGTGAATTATATGGTCCCCACCCCCCAGGGGGCTGTGGGAGGGGCCAAAAGGGGTAAAATTGAGTAAAATTTCAAAAATCTTCTTCTCTTCTCACAGATGTGGTAGAATCAGATACTTTTCATAAATAGAAAGGTCTTAAGGTCCTTTACAAAAATTGTGAATTATATGACCCTGGGGTCTCACGTTTCCGCCCTGGGGAGGGGGTCAAGTTTACTATAGTTTATATAGGGAAAACACATTTATGAGCATGTTTTGCTCAATTTTCATTGGAAACAAGTCAAACTTGGTTAGAATTATTAGCCTGAGATAGCATTTTAATATCATATACACATTGGTCCTGGCTGACCCCCTGGGGGCAGAGGGGCGGGGCAAAAAAAGGGTCAAATAGGCTAAAACTTCAAAATTCTTCTTCTGAAATTCTGGAAATGGTAGAATCAAATACTTTTCATAAATAGAAAGGTCTTAAGGTCCTTTACAAAAATTGTGAATTATATGACCCTGGGGTCTCACGTTTCCCCCTGGGGAGGGGGTCAAGTTTACTATAGTTTATATAGGGAAAACACATTTAACATATTTGTGAACACTATTTGCCCGATTTTCGTAGGAAATTAGTCAAACTTGATTAGAATTATTAGCCTAAGATATAGGTGTTTAACATCCATATCCGTCCTCGATGACGCCCTGGGGGACCAGAGGGGCAGGACCAAACAGGGTCAAAATGATTAAAATTTCAAAAAAATACCTCTAAGTTCACAGGTTGATGGAAGCAAATTACTCTTCATAGTCTAAAAAGTCAAATTTATAAATCACTGACCAACTTCAAGGCCCAGCATATAGTGTTTATATGTCTTTAAGTTATTTCATTATTTGTTTCATTATATATTCTAACTCAGGTGACCGTTAAGGCCCATGGGCCTCTTGTTTTCAGATCCTAGCCATGAGACCTTCCAAGTGTTCTGTTTATATTTTCAGATCTTAGCCATGAGATTTTCCCAGCCTTCTGTTTGTATTTTCAGATCTTAGCCATGAGATTTCCTCAGCCTTCTGTTTTTATTTTCAGATCCTAACCATGAGACCTTCCAAGTGTTCTGTTTATATTTTCAGATCTTAGCCATGAGATTTCCCCAGCCTTCTGTTTGTATTTTCAGATCTTAGCCATGAGATTTCCTCAGCCTTCTGTTTTTATTTTCAGATCCTAGCCATGAGACCTTCCAAGTGTTCTGTTTAAATTTTCAGATCTCAGCCATGAGACCTTCCAAGTCTTCTGTTTGTATTTTCAGATCTCAGCCATGAGACTTTCCAAGCTTTCTGTTTGTGCTGGCAGGAAAACTATGAGCAGTGTATGAAGGTGATGGAGGAGCGAAACTTACAGACAGACGAGTCTGTACTCAAAGTCTCCTCCCTCTGCAAGACAGACTTTGGAACGGGTCGTGTCGTTCTCACGGACAAAAGGTGATGTTTCTCTTCATTTTTAATTAGAAACATTTATTATAAAAACTCCTTAGACACATTTCCTTCTATTCTCTTACAAATGAAAAAACCATACATACATCTAGATCAGTGAGCGAAATGAAAAGATTTAAAATCTTTAAAACTTTGATACCATATCAAAACATAATGTTTGTTAAAATGTACAGTTTTATTTTGTAAAAATTGAAGAATAAAAATATTTGGAACAATTCATTATTTTACAAGGCATATAAATATGTAAACAGTGGCATTAGTATACACAGGGACTTGGCACAAATTTCCAAACAACAGTATAGTATTATTATAATATATATATATTGACTGTTAGTTGGATATTGCCAAGTCCCTGAGGTATTATAGGATAATGTCGAGGAAACACTGTATGTCAAATTTACCTATAAAATAATAAAAAACTGTCATCTTTCTCCAGGTTACTGTTTATGAGGGATGCGTCAAAGAAGTTAAAGGAAATTGTCAAGTTGCGTGACATTCAGAGGTTGGAGAAAGTGCAGCTGCACTCGTTCCTATCTGTGGCCGATGCCTTGAGGATTCATCGACATGTGCCAGGCAAAGGTAGTCGATGATATGGTTATTTACAGCTTCCTAAAGTATGATTTACAGATACAGGTGACTTAGAAATTCTCTTACTCTGACAGTTTTTTAACTCTTAGTTTTTATTCTCATTTTTAACGTATGATGTTTGGATTTAAACAAAAACAAAATGCATGTACAGATTGTTTTTTTTTTCTTTCTGGAACATCTAAACAGGTCATACAAGAGTTTTTTGCAAGGATCATTCAGAAAATATGCTCTGGTAAAAACCGCAGTTTTGAAATAAACAAAAGCATTCAACATAATTATAGTCTTACATGCTCATGACACTTTCAACTATAGGTTACTTATTTGGTTTTTGCATTTTACAGAGTTATCTGCCCTTACGTGTAGGTATTGATTGTGTGACATCATTTGTTTGCAAGCATAATTTCATACACTTAGGAGAAAATTACATGAATTTAGCTCACAAAATAATGATGTCACAATGGATACCTACAGGCAAGAGAGGTTACTTTGTAATATTCAAAGACAGAATAGATGTTTGGAGTGAAAAACGTAAAAACGTTTTTTTTATTCACCAGCTGACCATGACAAGTTTACGGTGTGGTTGAAAGATGAAAGAAACCATTTCACTCTTCTGATTGAAGAGATGTGGGCAGGCAAAGTGATCTCTGAGGCTACTAAAGATATTGTAGTCGTCCAACAAGCTGCACAAAATGTCCTCTTGGTCGACGCCATCATTAGAAGGTCAGTCTCTGTAGCAACACAGCCTCAATTTCATTATCCATTTTTCATCTCCATAGTAACTCAGCCTCATTACCAGTTGTAATATTTAATTTTTCATCTCCTTGGAAACTCAGCCTCAGTTTTCAATATTCAATTTTTATTCAGGAACTATGCATATGGAAATTCCTTTTGATCAAATGCATTATAACAGGAGGGAAGAAAATGAAGTGAACAAATGAAGTTTCGAACCAAGGATCTCTGAGCACTAGCCAGGTGCTCTACCAATTGAACTGTACAGTCAATGATTGATCTTAGACTAGTCAACCTGCTACACTATAGGCGGGTGTTTATTTATTTGAAAAGTGTTTATTAATTTTTGATTTACATGAAAGAGTGCCTGTGTTTTAGGTCATCTGACCCAAAGGGTCAGGATGACCTGTTGTCATCATGCACTGTCCGTCGTCATGTGCCGTCCTCCTTGCGTAATTTTTGCATTTAAATTACTTCTTCTCAATAACTGAAAGGCCAAGGCTATGATATTTGGCCTGTAGCAAGCTGCATGCTGGGATGAAGGGCTACCAAGTTTGTTTGAATGAATGACCTTGATCTCCATTCAAGGTCACAGGGGTCAAAAAGGCTAAAAATTTTAAGCAACTTCTTGTGAATAACTAAGAGGCCTAGAGATAAGATATTGCGCCTGTAGCATGCTCAATCAGATTAAAATACAGATCCTTATTATAACTACGTTTGATATGAGGATCTGACAGCATCCCATAAGGGGTCACGTCTGGATGACCTTTGGAAATGGCTAATCAAATTAGCACTGCCAGAATCTTGACTGGGGACGAACTAGTTTGAAAAAGCTGTCCGAATTATTTTCTTGCACGTAGTCATCTCGCCCAAAGTGCATAACAATGCTAAATGTATATGCTTACTGGGACGAAATAGCGTTATCAATTGACGTAGAAATGTGTAGAAAATGTATTTGATCTGAAGTACACGTGGTAAAAGGTCATCCGAACATGACCCCATATGGGATATTGTCAGATCCTATATTGAACGGAGTGGTTATAAGGATCTGTATTTTAATCAGATTGGTAGCATGCTAGGAAGAAGGGCTAGCAAGTGTTTTTCAAATGAATGACCTTGATCTTCATTCAAGGTCCAGGGGTAAAATAAGCTAAAATCTTTAAACAACTTCTTGTGAATAACTAGAGACATGATATTGGGCCTGTGACATGTTGGGATGAATGGCTACCAAGTTTATTCAAATGAATGACCTTAACCTTCATTTAAGGTTACAGGGGTCAAATAGGCTAAAATCTTTAAGCAACTTCTTATGAATAACTAAGAGCCCTAGAGACATGATATTGGATTTGAAGCATGCATGGTAGCGATCAAGGGACCTTCATTCATGGTCTAATACATCAAATATATCAGAACCTGAACTTCTTATAAAAGATTTATTTTGTATTGCCTTAATTGTTTACCACTACTGAGATGTTGTATTGTACCAGTAGTCAGATGACCTTTAAGGCCCATGGGCCTCTTGTTTTACTTACAATCTCTCCAGATCATCGTATCAGAATGCTATTAATAGATATGTGTTTACTCTCTGGTAACAAAATCTATTTGGATTACAAAATATAGTTATCCTGGAGATATCAAGTATAATGCATGTGTGCTAGTAATAAATATCTTTTCACATAAACCTCAAAACTTGACATGAACTTATTCATTTCTCTGATATCTTGACCTTTCAATGTGTTCAGTTTGTAAAGCACTGATGCTTCAGTGAGATAGCACTATAAAAAAGAACTTAGTTCCACTATTACAAGAAGACACAACACAAATATACTGTAGTCTCCTTAAAGGTGATAAAAACAGAACGGACATGAAAAATGAGATAATACGCTAGAAACATTTGTAATGCCTATCTAAACATATACCAGTTTGATATTTGCTTATATTTTGTCTCTAAATAGTAAAATTAATGAAAGCAATCTTCACATCTTTTCGACGACAGATTTTTTTCTATGACTTACCTCCCTTGAGTTCCGATGAGTTGTGACGTCATCTGAGACAATCAACTACCCGAAGCCGGTGTGCCGATCGCGGAACTGTCAACATGCATGTGTATTTTAGCCACATGTCTTAGTACTTACGGAAATACACACGGAGAAAAATATGTTATATTTCGACTTATTGGGTAGCGTGATTTATCCCCTACATAATGACACATTATTGACGTCATAACCTATGAAATGACGTCACTACATGTAAATAATGATGTCATTAATGTCGCGGGTACATATGTCATGTGGCTTATGGTGTGCCAGGGGTTAAACCAAGAATGAATAAGTAGTTCTTTCCTATTCAGTCCACCCTGGAGTAATACGACTGTGCATGAGGTAGTTTTGAGGAGTTTTGACATAGAATCTACTGGTAATTTTATGTGCGAAATAAGATCGTAGCGAAAATGGACAATTATTGGGGCCCACCTCTTTAGACCTACGTTTTAATAGAAAAATTATCTGTTACAAACATACGGAGACATGAAAAATACATGCAGATTAAAAGAAAAAAATCAATAATTTATAAGTTGTGTCTTTTTGCCCCCCATTTTCCTCGACTGAAATGTTCTCAAAATGCGCATTAAAAATAAAAGAGGTCCTTCTGCACATTTTCCATACTTCATTTTAGGGATTTTCATATTTATTTTGGGTTACACAACAATGTACAAGTGGTGTGAAACCGGTATGTTCAGATCTAGTCCGCTAAACCTGCCTATATTATCAGGCTTTTTTAATTAATTTTTTTTGCCTAATATATAGGGGGGGGGGAAAGCCTAATAATATAGGCAGGTTTAGCGGACTAGTTCAGATCGAGCAGGGTTGCATAATGATATGACGACATTCACAGTTATCATTATTTAATTGCAGGAATTTAAATTCGAAAAATTACCATGTTAAGAACGCTCTAAAGTCATCAAAATACATCGTAAAACTCATCTCAGCAATCGTAAATACATTTAGTAATATTTTTCCTTCTCGGGGGAGACCTTAGGACCCCCAAAAAACAAAATCTCTCGCCTTAAGCCCTCGCAAAATCATCAAAATACATCGTGAAACTCATATCTCAGTCATTCTAAATTGTAATATCTTTATCAGGGTCTCCCCCGAACCCCCAAAACACCACAATGCTCGCAAATTTGGCCAATTTTAGTACTCATTAATTTCCTGTTATATTCTACATAGTACACTTGCGTATATATATGTAGAATGCGAGTTTTACCGATTTTTTTTATTTAGACCCAATAGATCGTCTCATAATGGTCAATAGGTTATCTAGTGTGCTGTGGTCTGTGCGTATACTTTTAAAATTTACTAAGGTCGACAGGTTTTTGATTTCCAAAACTCCGCACGGTTAGAAAATATAATGAAGCGGTCTTGTAAATGATTTGTGGTTTATAAGAAATATATGTTGTTTCATGGTCCTGTGTTAGTTGAACTATTACATGTGTATCTTGTCCACGAGTACATGTCATCCATATTAGGTCATTGTATCTAGTTTCTGTGTTTTGTGTCTCGTCTTTTTTATCGGCCGTGCGTGTATTGTTACTACTGTACATGTTATTTTATTTCGTACACATCCGTAAAACTCATTATAGAACTTTAAGAAAATACATAAGTCTAGCCCTTTCTGTGCGGTGTTCTGAAGGATTAAGCTTCAAATAGGAAATATAGAGGTGTGCAGTACGTACATAAGGCGGGATAGGGGCACGTTTATCGCGGTATGATAGGGTTTTGGATAGGGTATGAAGGATGGCGTTTTTTTTGTTTTTGTTTTTTTTATAAATATGCATTATATGTACATGTATGTGCATGTAGCATGTAGTTTCATTGTAATTTGGGTCCATTTTCTTGTAAAGTTATATTTCTTTTTGTTGGTTTAACTTTAAAGTCTATGTTTTGAGTTTTAAGTTACAGACAAAAGTCAAGCGCAACCCCCTTGAACCTGAGTCAGTGACACACACGTACACGGTGTCAAATGGCTTTCAAAGATGCTCCACCGCCGACAGAGCATAAATGATATTCACCATTGGTACAATAATTGGTGTTTAATCGTGTATATATATGTCTAATTAACACAAACAATAATATAGAATAATTTATTTCGCCTTTGGTGCATGCGCAATCAGTACTTTATTCCATATAGGATATAGTAACACGATTTTTTTCGGGATGCAATTAATTATATTTCATGTTTTTAACTTGAAATAAAATTAGAAGCTCACAAACTTGTTCAATGGTGGTAATGGTGTAAAGTAAGTAACTTTTGTAACTGAAGAAAAATACTAAATCGTCTGCTCCTGTTTTTGATAGTTAAAATTTACCATTTGTCAGCGGTGGAGCATCTTTAACATATGAACATAACAATTTTATAGCCCAGAATATGACGATAAGAATGAGTAAGCTATCGATGCGATCGTTCTAGACAAGGGTCGTTGTGGACTTCGTTTCAAGCACATTTTATGAAAATTACGTCTAATACAACCTGTATTTTTTGTTGGAAATCATAAAGTGCACCACAATAAACAAATATCAACACAAAAATAGCATATTTAAAATCTGTTTTTATCACCTTTAATCTATTTTGGGATTCCAAAACCCCCGTATTTCCTACAGGCAGACAATTGTTTACCAGGAATGTGTAATGACAATTCCATAGTTAATTAAGGTCGCAAACCTAATTTTCCAGGATTAAATGGGCCCCCGTGGAACAAAATTTCTTGAAGCGTACAGCCGTTGCAAGATCTTACCCAATATGTTAATTTGTTTGACTATGTCATAAAAGTTTTTTTGAAAAAATATATACTGAAGAGGAGGGGTTAGTCAAGAAGTCCATGCTTCTGATTTAGGCCTCAAATCACAATCTTTGTTGTATATATTACAGGCGCTGAACGTGAGGAGAATGTTTTGATAACAGACCAAAGGGATGCTTTAAAGATATCGGCATTTGCTGACAAAGTATGATCACTAACTTTGAAATCCAGAGCGAACTTGGTACAAATTTGCCAATTGTTTCCCTGACAATACGATACCGTAAATGTTTTAAAATTAGGTTAAATACATAGCATTATTACAAGTTCGTCCTCCTTGTAGAACCATGTGGAGATTGTCTTTAAGATAGAAATGTAGTGTTTCAAACAACCAAAGCTAACTTTTGGTGCAGCAACGGTATTGACCTTGAACAGACATTAAAAACTTGAAATGTTTTGGCACCCACATTGTCTGACAGACCAATTAAGATTTTAATTCATTTAAAATTGTGTATAACGGCAAAGACCTACCTCACATGGTTACGCTGAAACCTGGTTAAAGATATGGCTCCAACGTAATTCAAAATCTTCTCTTAGATGTCAATCTGAAAATACTTTTAAATTTCTCGCATTTCATACCAGTGCTGTCCTCTAGCTATCGTTGCATTGGTCTGACAGAACATTAAATAATTTAAAAGAAATTGCGATTCCGTTTTTATGTTATAAAATGCGCACAAGGTGCTTAAGGCGATTGTTTCCATTACCTGAATAACCATCTAACACTCCACCTGGGACTTTGTGCATTTAAATTATTCCAATTGACATCTGTATTGAGTCTAACCGAGCCAGTGAAAATGCATGGTCAGGTGTTTTTAAAAGCCTATGACTTTTAGATGGTCTTAGGTATCCACTGGTTGATAACGATCAATTGATTATAACCAATTAACAGGTACTGTCTTAATGGATCAAAATTCCAAGCATTTTGGTAAGCACTTGCTATAATGATTATGACTATGACATATGCATGCGACAAACGAGAAACTTGACTGCTATTGACGTAGTAAGCAACAAATACAGCTGTATGATACCCTGAAAGTCAGACAACTTAACATAATGAGGGCAATGACGGGAAATTGTTTCAGTTAAGATCATTTTCAGTTAAAACTTGTCTCCCCGTATAACGTTGTGGTTGTAACAATCTACCGATTGATGGGTCTTCTTGATCATGTCCCAGGATGAAACGAATGTTCAGTAAATCACTGGATGACTGTTATTTCAAGTTAACAGATTAACGTCAACTGTCAAATTAGCATTCATTTAAAGATTATAGAACGCGAAGGTATTATCATTAATTACTGGCACCACTGAATTGATACTATTAAATCACTGAAGGGATGAACTGTTGAATAATAGACATTTTACCTCTTCAAGGAATGTAAGTTGAAACCAAAATTAAGCCTTTAGAATCGTTAATAACTGTGTTTATCCACGTATATCCCTCTGAAGTAAATTTAGGGCAATTATCTATATGTGGCGTCTGTTAATGACAGCGAATTGTTCAAAAGTAGCTCAAAAACTGAGGCCAATCTTTAAAGCGGTAGTCATTTGATAGATATAAATGGAGTATTTCAAGGAATGAGTCTTTGATTGATGAAGTTTAGACCGTTTATGACAGCCGGTAGTCCAATGTTAATGAGGAGTAAGCTAGGCTATTTCACCTTAATCAGGTCCCCTGTACTGGAGGTCTGTAATCAGTTCTTGAACATTCGTAACTTTCATTGCATTGTACCATTACAGTTTGATAAGCTCACTCCCCTTACCATGGTTTAAAATTTACGTTCGACCCATGCAAATCCACGGTGAACCCTTATCTTCATACCAAATAATGTCTCAGGTTCGTATTTAACTTATGACGTTGAAACCTATGAATTATGTGTGATGTATTTAATAAAAAGCTTTGCCCTTGAACAATGCGCTGTATGGATAAATAGTAAATGGATTTGTGAACTTTATGGCACAAAGAGTGGACAGTTTTTTACACTGTTTCTTAGTATCAAGTATAAGTCGTAAATTTACCTGAAGGTATTATTTCCTGCGTTTGCTGCATACATGGAACTATGCCTAGTAATCGAAAATCGACCGTTGGAAAGTTCCGGAATACTTGAGCTTATGCTTAGAAGTTTCTGTATTTTATCGTAAGTGAAGAGTCTATAACTTTATTAATGTACCTCTCTTTCCCGCCAAAGCTGTATACGCATGTATGAGGAATTTATAAACGGAAGTAATCATGCCGACTTCGTTGTTTGATACTTTGTCCATTTTATAAGTCGTGCATAAACATGGGTGGTAAGTAACTTTAAATATTTTGTACTTGAACTTATAAGGTACATATATTTAAGTGATTAACGACTGTCATTAAAAGCATGAAATGGTCCATTGTGCTTTGAAGGGACAATGAACGGCTTATTTCCCATGTATGTCATCGAAGCAATGGAACCATGATCCATTGAGTTGGAGAATTCTGCAAAAAAATGAATCGGCCATATTGAAATATTTTCATTGCATAACAATTATCAAAGGGTTAACATGTGGCCAGTATAAAACCGTCCCCTAATTGTATTACGATTATTATTTAGACAACGGAAAAACATATAAACGTTGGAACTACTTGTAGTAACCGCGTGGTCATATGTTATTCTGAATATGAAATTTCAATAAGTTTAAGACAGTAAAAACTTTTCAAATACGTAGAAAATGCTAGCGATGACAACCCTGAGGCTAAACTCCGAAGTTGATCTCCCCTTTTTATAAGTGGGAAAAGTCCACCGATTCGATTTGCAAATTGAAACTCGTCCATACGACAAGACTGGGCTCGCCATGTACATCGTTTTTTAAGTCCGAACTTAAAATCACTACTGAAAATTCAGAATAATATTTTGCTGGCACTGGATTTTTGCCAACTTTGAAAATGATAGGTGAGAGTTTAGATTTTACTTATCTGCCTTAAAATGGGACTCGTTCAGAGTTATGTATGTTTAATTTTCTCATTCAGGTCAATTTTGAAACTACGTCCTGTACGAGGTTTGTCTCACATTTCCATCGTAAAAGTTTGACTGTAGAACTCTAGTATACTTGCAATTAAAGTTCTGCTGCTCATATCCTGTGTTCTTTTGATAGGGTTTCATATTATTTAGAAAAACACGTTAATACTAGTAGTTCTTTATTAAATACGATAGTTAACAAGCACATGCTATACTTTTAAATACAATTCATAAATTACCTGAATGCATCGCTAGCTAGTAACAAATAAAATTATTTGATTATTTTCATAATAACATTAGAATGGTAAGGGACGCCACACCAACTCATGAAACTGACGCATGACAGTGCACACACACGTTTACACAATAACATCAGTAGAAAATAACATCATTAATGACTTCATCAATCTTGTGTATTGCTATTTTAACTATATATTGATCATACGTTGCTAGTTATTTTAAAACTACAGAAATTTGACATCTAAGTCATATATTCGTACAGGAAAGCATGCGGTGATGTAAAGTCAATATATATAATAAAGGAGAGATACAGTATATTGTGATAACGTCCTTACATTATAAAATAAAGGTTTTATATGGTGCTACAAATGTTTCTATACACGTGAAAAAAACCGTGGTTCCATTTTCTTAAAGAAATGACCGAATAAAAACAAACCATGTCCCGAAGTTATATTATATTATTTTTTCTTTAAAATTCAAATTTAACTTCAGAATGAAGTGTTTTCGTTCTTGTGAGGAATGTTTCCACTGTAATTTTTGTCAATCGGATTTTATATACAATGATGAGAATTTACATTGTTTATAAAGATCAAGAGTCCATGTTAATGAACAACCGTCACAGGATAGTTTGATTACTAGATAGGTGTCCATAACTATAATTAAGAATAACCGTATTGCGAAGCTGAATATGCTTGGTAATAGAATTTATTTGTCATACTATGGCTAATAAATCGGTTAATCGGATGAAACCCCGGTCATGTTGTGACACATATACTAGTATAACAGGCGGTGTACTTTTATCATTATACGGACTGAACGTCATCAGCATAGGTGGCGATGTTTTTTAGCCAAGCAATGTTCCGTAATTCCTATTGGATAAAAAAACAAAAGTAAAATACTTATTGATTAAAGCCAACATTATAAGGATCGCATAACATTATTATGAATGAATGATACTATATGTAAAATGCAGATATTTACATACGAAAAATACAACGTCCGAATTATGTGATCAATTGATTTGAATATTCGTTATTAGGTCTCTCATGAAAGCTTGGGACAAATTAACCAACTTAGATCATAATTTGATTGCAACAAAACCCATTGTAAACCCGTCAAACATTGTTTTTCTATCTCAAAAAAGCATAATACCCGGTTTTAAGTATTCTTTCAATGTACCTGCTCTACTTGAAAAATTGCAAAACATTACAAAAATTGATTAATAAAATCGCACTTTGACATGGAGTACATCATCACGTAGCATACACATGTTCAAAGTATAATATCAAAAACACGTGTTTAACACAATCTGAATTGAGAGGTGAGTTATGAACGACTGTAAATGGTGTCAGGTGCTAGCATTTGTTTTAGGTATTTACAGTAATTACATATATGTACAGTAATGACCGTAATTTTGCATAGGGAAAATTTGGGTTAAGTTTTGTTCAGGAGTACTAACACACCTTGGCGACAGATGAAAAGCATGACTACTAGGGTACAAAGTGTTAACAATCTAGTATAAGTGTACAGACACAAAGGTGTTGCCTTAAACGAAAAGTTAAATGACATTAACAGGGCAAAGATTTTATTTCATAACTTGAATATCAAAATTCTGATTACCCATAGCCAGGTTGCTGCTCTCCTACGGGGCTCCAAGCACATTTCTACATCGAAGATAATCATTAAACACCTATTGATTGTCATAAATACAAATGATGCGTATTGTTAGAAGAACCTGTTCCCACTCCATAGTCTTATATGGTTATAAAATCCTTGAATGTCTTCGTCCCGTTATGAAAGATCCAGTGTGGCATGATGTCCAGAACAACTTCTAAGTAATCTCGAGAAACGTTTTTAATGCATCCGGGGACTTGGGATTGCATCTACATAAGTATGTAATAGCTTAAACCATTGGTCAGTTATGTTCAGAATATGATTAAGAAATCATAGGTTTAAAAAAATCAAGTTATGATCACCTAGCAGTATCTTAGTCCGTTTTAGAGGGGCCCTGCGGTTGCATCTATATTAACTGAAATGATCGTTGAACTTTTGTGACTATATCCGAAAGTATGACTTATCTACAAATAAAATCTTTGAGTAAAATTAACCATAGACAAATGCTAAATTTTTTTTGAATCTATCATATTGAAATTACTATTGATTATGAATTCTATATAAAATAATTATATTACTTATTACTTGTTTTAAATAAACCCACCCTTATGACAATGATAGATATAGTTTTGATTTAACATTGAAATGATGTCCTTACACAATAATTAGGGTGTGGATACACATTATAACTGCGTATTATGTATTTGCTCCTAACTACTCATTTTGGGCATCTGTTTGCAGAAAGACATCCATTAATTCCTTAACCAATTGTGTTTGTCTGTTCAGAGTTTTCTCAACTTTTTGTTGCCGTTCCGATGGCGTTTTACCTACGTGCCTGTACTATCTCTCAAAGCTTTGGACCTCCTTGATGCCCCCGGTACATTTATTATGGGATGTCATATTAAACACCGCAGTCTGGTAGAACAGGTACGAAACAATTAATACTATTAGTAGCTTAATTATAATGGGATGTCATTTCACTCACCATATTCTCACAGAATAGGTACAAAAAATGTTGTGCCGGTAAGGTATAATGACAAATACCTAGGTACTAACCACATATATTATCTGTAATGCCACAGTGTATCTGGATATTTTTGAAGTTCAAAATTTTTCATGTTTTGAATTAATCCTAGAAAAACCTCTACATGTATGATATCCCACGAAATTAAGACGATATCATATCTGTATTTTCTGGCCATATGATATAATTTATGTGTTGTATATTAATGTACAGCATTGGATACACATCATGTAAAGAGCTCTCTTCTGTACATTTGTAGAATATCTTTCATTCCCTTTGGCTTGGATGAGAAATGATAGTCAGTCAAAGCTATCGAAAAACACAAGGCTTGTTTGTCTTTTCCTGAGTGATGAGATCTCCGGTCTCGCCCCAAAATCGCTGTTTTATTTAATCCAGGTAGAGGGTCTGGTAGTAGTTAACATAGATGAAGGTACGGTAGTAGTGTTAACTCTACGACCTCTGACTTTAACCCTATTCCTGCCATCCCTGATGAGCCAGCCAGCTCCTTCAGGAAGGTGTGTAAGAGGGCCAGGGTGTATTTTGAACTAGAAGATGTACAAAGGTAAGTTTCTCTCATATATCTTTCTGTGTCAGACCTATCTCAATCTAATTGAAATTAGATCTCTTCTATATATATATGACTCCGTGAAGACCTCCACATCTACAAGTAGACGGTCTGTGCTGAGCGAGATAGGGAATCTAATTTTGATTAGATTGAACCTGTCTAGAGTAATACAATGTATACCTACATAGATATATGCACAGTACAAGTACATTGAAAAAGTGCCTTGGAAATAAAGTCTTGTTTGGGACCGCTCAAAAATTGCTGACAGGAAGCCATCTTGGATTTTGACAATGAAGTTTGCTATTACCATAAGAATGAACTGTTTTCTTTAGAGTTCTGCTATTGAATGATCAGGAAACACTGGACTGATAAGCAACCATCTTGAATTTTGACACTTTCACAGAGTATACTGAAGAGGTCTTTCTCAAACATGTGTCTGCATAACTAGTATCCATTTTGAAAAATTTCAAATACAACATTGAATTTTTAATAATGGAAGTGTGTCGCTGCATATTATGTAGAAATTTTGTTGAATAACCCGACGTGTACAATTTTAACTGTAGTACATTGATGGAAAATACATTTATCGGTTTAAGTTATAGAGATAATTTTCTACTGCATGCTAGAGCTTTCTCATTTGTCATAGACCAACATGTCACGATGTTTCTGAGGAGAAGAAAATTCGGGAGACCAGGATTCGCCGACTAAATCGTGTGATAGAAGAAGGTTGTTTGGAACTGATGGTGAATCTGTTCAGGTATGATTTAGGGTGTTCTGATTAATCGAGTTTGTCAAGTATTGTTGGTTTGAGGTGTTTGATCAATTAATCGAGTAAGAAATCTGTAATCGAGTTTGTCGGAATTTTCCGACACCATGATAAAGGAAAGTATTAAGTTAGCAGATCACTAAAACATGCAAAAAAATCATAGCCAACCTGTTAAAATCATTCCCTTCAAATTTTAAGCGTCTAGATGAATTGAAGAGCGCATAAGCTATGTAGTAATGTAAACGTTTAGATGAGCATGATTTGTGAAGAAAATAAGTGAAATGAAAAACATGACAGCACAGAGAGGCCTCGCGATCGTAAGCCTTTGAAGGAAATTTTTATATGAGACTTGTTTATACATCAAAGAAAAAAATAATCGATTTTAATAGATCATTGATTGGTTAGATAAAACTAATGATCAGCCATGGAATTTCAACAGTAGTATGATTCCTGTTTATAGTTTCTTAATAAATGTTCATGGAAATATGATTAGAAAATTCCATTTCTTTTTTGTATTCTCTGTTTGCCTAACTTAAGTATTTATTGTCCAATTTCAACCAAATTTGGAATATTGCTTTATATTACTGATATCTTGGAGTGGTTTGAACCATTCAAAATCCATCAATATTTGCAAGAGTTAAGGAACTTGACACCTTCACCTAATTATTAAAAATATTTTTAACTGTAAGTAACTGTTTTTGTGATGCTGTGCAGGCGACACATCCACTTTCATGGGATTCTTGTATCTTAGTATCTTATGCTGCATATTGTGTTCTGAAAATGTAATACCGTATTCGGTGTATTCATCACCCCCTCCCCCTACAAGCATATGTATGTTTACTGTGACAAATTAATGTGTCAAGAGTACAGAAAGATTTAAAATATGGTTGTCCTTTTTTAGACGTTTTTCATTCCCAACTTACATTATCACTACCTGATAAGCGCCCCCTTTGTAATATTTTTCAAGCACCCTACTTGCAGCATATACGGTAAATTGATTATATATTTCAATCTATTTTCCTAACCAGGGGAGTATTAATAGAGCTGAGGCCGGAACATCAAACCTTTAACAAACAGTTATTCTTGGAATCCCAGGGCAAGAGCGAAGAGGACAAATTGTTTTACAGAGAGGTAGGTGCATTACCCAGTTTTAACCAGGCCTTGATAATCTAAACACTTGCAATTGTCTGGATTGCAATTCTTATTCGGTAATCCGTTTGGATTATGAGACTTCTGGGCTATCATTGTAAGATTATCGCAGGTTCACTGTACAGATGTTCACAGAATTTTATACTTCATATACAGACTTATCTGTAAATCTCAAATCATATATATATGTGAAATATCTCTGTAACCGTGAGTGTGTTCCATCTCTGTAATCTCTGTAGCCTGTTAAATCTCTGAGTGTTTGATATCTCTGTAACCTGAGAGTGTTCGATCTCTATATATCTCTGTAGCTTGTACATCATATCTCTGAGGGTATTATATTTCTTTAACCCCAATTCTGTATTGCATTGGTGAAATGTGGTCACACAAATTATTTATACACAATGATATGTCTACAAAGAACATATATGTGAAAAAAACTCATTGTTAAAGCCTCAAATTATTTCTTTTCCAGGTTTTGAAGAAAGATATGTTTAAATCATTTCTTGATGATCGTATGAAAGAGAAAACCGACTACTGGACAGAATTTGAAAGGAAGACACGGCAGTTTGTAAAGCAAGCAAGTTTAGGTGACATCCGAGGTTCGAAGGTCCATCCAGCTAGGTAATTATGCTATTTCCCTGAATTATTCAATTTCTCCCCTTGATGATTGACTGAGGTTATTTTCTTTGTTAATTAACTAAGATTATCTCCCCCTGGACAGGTGACTAAGGTTGTCTTGCCTACCGTGCGATCCATTTGCAGATTTGTACCAGTTGTATCTCAAATGGAACGCACTGTACCAGCAGAACTGTATCGGTACAAGTGGTTTGTTTTCAGAAGCATACCACTTGGATCCAAGATGGCGGACCCGAGAATTTTCATTTGTGATCGGAATGTTTTCTTTGTTGAAAAAAAGACAAGGATTGTTTATATACTACAAAACTACATGGATTATTTATTTCAATGCATTCCGAAATTATTTATGTTTTATTTTGATATCCATTTTATTGATAACACCTAAAATACTTGGCTTTTATATTTGATGCGTATCTTTCATATGGGTGCCGCCATCATGGAAAAATCCAAACGCATTCCATTTGGCAGTGCGTATCACTTTAGTACAACTGGTACAAATCTGCAAATGGAACGCACGGCTAGACAAGTGACTGGGGTATAAATCTCCCTATGATGATTGACTAAGGTTATCTTCCCTTAACTAGTTACTGAGATTTATATCCCATGGGCTAGTGACTGGTTATTTCATTTGACGGATGAGGTTACCTCCCTTGGACCATCGACCAAGCTTAAAGCTATTTTCCATGGACAAGTGACTGAGGTTACCTTTATCAAATTAAATTATTTACTTTAGACTAATTAATCACAATACTGAGATTATCACCCAAGCACTATAATGATCATGGTTTTATCTTTTCTATCGGCCAGATGATCTCCTTCGTCCTGAATTTGACTAAAAGTGTTTCTCCTTATTGGTTTCTTACTTAAATGTTAAGACTTTAGACAATTCAAGTTGTAGTCTATTGGTTAGCTTTGTAATGCCTGTTTACGTATAATGTTACTTGTTGTACTGATATGAATTCCAGTTTTGGTCCATGGTGGCCGAGTGGTTAAGATGTACCAATATATTACCACAAGCCCTCCACCCCTGGGTTGCGAGTACAAATCCCAATTGGGGCAGCTACCAGGTACTGACAGCTTATTGGTAGTTTTTCTCTGGGTACTCTGACATTCCTCCACTAGGAAGCACATCCTTAAATGACCCTGGCTGTTTATAGGACATTAGACTAATAAAACCAAAACCAAGAAATCCAGTTTGAATACAAACCTGAAACCCATCGAACTTTCCAATCCTAATGTTATGTTTTGTTAATTCCAGAAAACCTTTAACCAAACAAGTCTCTTTGTCAAGAAGCCATGAGAATCCTTATGAGCGACCATTGGTGACAATGCGACTTCGACAGAACAATTCTTCGTCTCGGTACCTGACCTCATGTATCACATCCCTTGATTTAACATTGAAGGTGTGTTCATAGCTCATTAATGTGAAGTCTTTTATAAAATTAATTTTTATTTTTGACTTTGCTTGTGAATATAAATCACTTTTGATGGCTCATATACACTAGTAAGTGTGTAAATCATCTGTGTAAGTGACTCCTTACTTTTTCATGGCAGGGAATGAACCCTAGTAGGTTAGTTTAAATGTGAAATTTTTAAACCACTGTGCCTTTCGATCACAATTTAGTTACAGTAGATTCTAACATGTGGAAAATTTCTATTGAAAAAAGTAAAATGTTTAACAGAGCCTTTTAATTGTTGTTGACATCACAATCACCGTTGGGACTAATCAACAGTAAATTGTACCTTACCAACTTCGCGTCATTGCCATATTGCCTAATTCTGTCTCGTTGTTTTATACAGTCATGCATGGACTACCAGGAGCGTGTATCATATCTCTACCTCAGGGCCGTGTTTAAGTTTGCAGAACATGATCATATTGGGGCTCTCACAGACATCATAACACTCGCAGCCATAGACTGGAACCTTTTCCCCAAAAAGTATGTATTACTGTATTGTTCTTAAATTCACTGATGTAAAATTTTGCAATTTATTGTTCGGAAATTATTTTTTTTGGTATTATTTTCACAAATTGATTTTGTAGCCTTTTAAAGTGTATTTACATGACAAGCTGTAATTTGTTAAACTGTGACTTTGATAAAGGACTATGTATGGTTTGGGTCCTTTTTGGCCCCTAAATTCGTCAAATTTTCAAAGCTGTTATTTAGTATTTAGATTGTTGTAGTTAACATATTTAGTATATCCCTAATTTAATTGTTGATAGTTTTCCGATTTTGCAGCTGCAGTTGCTATGGTAACCACTCAAAATATGCATAAATAATGACAATGTGGAAATATTGACAATTTTGGCCATTTTTTGAAAGGTTTTTATTTTAGAAACCATAAAGTGCATCCGTGAATAAACTTTGTATTTTTCCATAACATATATGGGAATTATAAAGTGCAGACATATTTTCAGTTAATATTAAGTTTGTTCAGGGATGCGCTCCATAGTTTCAAAGACAAAACTAGCAAAAAATGGCAAAATTTCTCAAAATTTCCACATTTTCATAATATATGCATATTTTGGATGGTTACCAAGGCAACTACATCTGCAAAATTAGAAAACAGTCATTATAGTTGAATCAGGGATATGCTAAATATTTAGTGTACAACATATTATTCATTAAATAAGATGTTTGAAAATTTGAGGGATTTTGGGGCCAAAAAGGGCCCAAACCATAGTCCTTTTGTAAGATATTTAATTTTGAGAATTTGGATGAATTCATGAATTTAGCGAAATTAAATCCTAAAAATATATTTAGAAAGAACATGTTAGCATTAAAAGTATGTTTAGAGATAAGATGTAGACATTTCAGTATGTTTTGAAAGCATATTTTAACAAAAAGCTATTGCAAATTATTATCAATAGCAATATATAGTTGTTTTCCAAGAGTCATTTTGATATATGTAAATCGATTAAGTAAGAAAAACAATTAAAAAACGTTGTAATTCCAGACTAGTACAGGACATTCACAATCTGCTAACAGCTCAAGATAAACTGAATCTCGAAAAGGTCAAAGGTTATGCCAGTATCATCGAATCACTAAAAGAAGAGAGCCAATCATTGGATAGCACAATAAGGCGTTACCATAACCACAACGATATTATTAATATCCCGGACCACGATTTACGTGAGTTGGTATATCAAACAACCATTGATGTAATTAACATAAATGACCAGGATGTGAGGTGATATTACCGGACCTAGTGCTTACTACTGTATTTGCGGTAATTAGTGTCCAGGGTGCTTAAATAATTGTAACAAGGGGAAGGGGGGGGGGGGGGGGGAAGAGGTTGCTTTTTAATGAACCAAAATGTAAGTTGTGGGCAAAAAAAGTCAGCCATATTTTAATGTTTCTGTACCCATATGGTACATTAATCAGTGTGTCCAGAGCTGTGGTTGAGTCTAGATCCAAGATTGGACAATGTAGATACTTCATTGTATTTAAAACCCATGAGTAATTCAGCCATAAATGTAAAATGGTATTTTAATGATTCAACTTATCAGAATTATAACTGTTTATTTGATTAACTTGACTATTGATGACAACAGAAAAATGCTTCTCGATCATTAGATATTCACCAAAATTAGTATTTTACAAGTACATAAACAAGCATTGTGTGTTTATATTTGACAGCCTTTGAAATGTTCAGGAAGTATATATCGCTATATGAAATGACGCAGGATTGCGATACGATACTGAGACTGTTCCAAGCATTGACAGGGATGGCTCGAGAAACTCGTAAGTTACAAAAGTTTATTGATTTGTATCTAAAGCCCAAGAATTAAATTTTAGCGAATGAAAATTTTGTGATTAAGCTTCAAGGGTACATACAAATGTATATAATTAAACCAATGCTTATAGTTCACAAATCAAATTTTTATGATCATGATGATGAATCATAAATCATAAAATTATCATAATTTCAAAAATAGCCATTTAGGGGGGACTCTCTGTGATTATAGCACTTTGTATTGTGATTTTGATTTCATACTGGATCCTTCATTTACTTGTTCAGATTAACTGTTTTCATTATAGAGTATTTTCAAATTCTTATATTTACTGTTATACATATGTATTGTATTTTCAGAGCAAGTTTTATATTGGTTAGATCAACTGTTTTATAATATTTTTAACTCAATCACTTATGGAATCACTCTTATCTGGTGTTGGTCAAATAAGATTTTGAGAAAGAAGTCATTGTAAAAAACATTTATGGTATATTATCTTTTGGATGTACTCGTCTCGAAGATTTTAATTTTGTGAGCCATCGTTTACAAAAATAAAAACTTTGGTGACTTTTTTCATAAAGATCATATATGTATTTTCAGATCTTAGCCATGAGATTTCCCCAGCCTTCTGTTTTTATTTTCAGATCCTAGCCATGAGACCTTCCAAGTGTTCTGTTTATATTTTCAGATCTTAGCCATGAGATTTCCTCAGCCTTCTGTTTTTATTTTCAGATCCTAGCCATGAGACCTTCCAAGTGTTCTGTTTATATTTTCAGATCTTAGCCTTGAGATTTTCCCAGCCATCTGTTTGTATTTTCAGATCTTAGCCATGAGATTTTCTCAGCCTTCTGTTTTTATTTTCAGATCTCGGCCATGAGACCTTCCAAGTCTTCTGTTTGTATTTTCAGACCTTAGCCATGAGATTTTCCCAGCCTTCTGTTTTTATTTTCAGATCTCAGCCATGAGACCTTCCAAGTCTTCTGTTTGTATTTTCAGATTTTAGCAATGAGATTTCCCCAGCCTTCTGTTTTTATTTTCAGATCTCAGCCATGAGACCTTCCAAGTGTTCTGTTTATATTTTCAGATCTTAGCCATGAGATTTCCCAGCCTTCTGTTTTTATTTTCAGATCTCAGCCATGAGACCTTCCAAGTTTCTGTTTTATTTTCAGATTTAGCCATGAGATTTCCCCAGCCTTCTGTTTGTATTTTCAGATCTTAGCCATGAGACCTTCCAAGTGTTCTGTTTTTATTTTCAGATCTCAGCCATGAGAGACCTTCCAAGTCTTCTGTTTGTATTTTCAGATCTTAGCCATGAGATTTCCCCAGCCTTCTGTTTTTATTTTCAGATCTCAGCCATGAGAACTTCCTAGTCTTCTGTTTGTATTTTCAGATCTCAGCCATGAGACTTTCCAAGCTTTCTGTTTGTGCTGGCAGGAAAACTATGAGCAGTGTATGAAGGTGATGGAGGAGCGAAACTTACAGACAGACGAGTCTGTACTCAAAGTCTCCTCCCTCTGCAAGACAGACTTTGGAACGGGTCGTGTCGTTCTCACTGACAAAAGGTGATGTTTCTTTTCATTTTTAATTAGAAACATTTATTATAAAAACTCCTAGGACACATTTCCTTCTATTCTCTTACAAATAAAAAAAACATACATACATCTAGATCAGTGAGCGAAATGAAAAGATTTGAAATCTTTAAAACTTTGATACCATATCAAAACATAATGTTTGTAAAAATGTGTAGTTTTATTTTGTAAAAATTGAAGAATAGAAATATTTGGAACAATTCATTATTTTACAAGGCATATAAATATGTAAACAGTGGCGTTAGTATACACAGGGACTTGGCACAAATTTCCAAACAATAGTATAGTATTATTATAATATATATATATTGACTGTTAGTTGGATATTGCCAAGTCCCTGAGGTATTATAGGATAATGTCGAGGAAACACTGTATGTTAAATTTACCTATAAAATAATAAAAAACTGTCATCTTTCTCCAGGTTACTGTTTATGAGGGATGCGTCAAAGAAGTTAAAGGAAATTGTCAAGTTGCGTGATATTCAGAGGTTGGAGAAAGTGCAGCTGCACTCGTTCCTATCTGTGGCCGATGCCTTGAGGATTCATCGACATGTGCCAGGCAAAGGTAGTCGATGATATGGTTATTTACAGCTTCTTAAAGTATGATTTACAGATACAGGCGACTTAGAAATTCTCTTACTCTGACAGTTTTTTAACTCTTAGTTTTCATTCTCATTTTTAACGTATGATGTTTGGATTTAAACAAAAACAAAATGCATGTACTGATTGTTTTTTTCTTTTTTCTTTCTGGAACATCTGAACAGGTCATACAAGACATTGAGTTTTTTGCAAGGATCATTCAGAAAATGTGCTCTGGTAAAAACCGCAGTTTTGAAATAAACAAAAACATTCAACATAATTATGGTCTTACCGGTACATGCTCATGACTCTTTCAACAATAGGTTACTTATTCGGTTTTTGCATTTTACAGAGTTATCTGCCCTTGCATGTAGGTATAGATTGTGACATCATTTGTTTGCAAGCATAATGTCATACATTTAAGAGAAAATGACATGAATTTAGCTCACAAAATAATGATGTCACAATGGATACCTACACGCGAGGGAGGTTACTTTGTAATATTCAAAGACAGAATAGATGTTTGGAGTGAAAAACGTAAAAATGTTTTTTTATTCACCAGCTGACCATGACAAGTTTACGGTGTGGTTGAAAGATGAAAGAAACCATTTCACTCTTCTGATTGAAGAGATGTGGGCAGGCAAAGTGATCTCTGAGGCTACTAAAGATATTGTAGTTGTCCAACAAGCTGCACAAAATGTCCTCTTGGTCGACGCCATCATTAGAAGGTCAGTCTCTGTAGCAACACAGCCTCAATTTCATTATCCATTTTTCATCTCCATAGTAACTCAGCCTCATTACCAGTTGTAATATTTAATTTTTCATCTCCTTTGAAACTCAGCCTCAGTTTCAATATTCAATTTTCATTCAGGAACTATGCATATGGAAATTCCTTTTGATCAAATGCAATATAACAGGAGGGAAGAAAATGAAGTGAACAAATGAAGTTTCGAACCAAGGATCTCTGAGCACTAGCCAGGTGCTCTACCAATTGAACTATACAGTCAATGATTGATCCTAGACTAGTCAACCTGCTACACTATAGGCGGGTGTTTATTTATTTGAAAAGTGTTTATTAATTTTTGATTTACATGAAAGAGTGCCTGTGTTTTAGGTCATCTGACCCAAAGGGTCAGGATGACCTGTTGTCATCATGCACTGTCCGTCGTCATGTGCCGTCCTCCTTGCGTAATTTTTGCATTTAAATTACTTCTTCTCAATAACTGAAGGGCCAAGGCTATGATATTTGGCCTGTAGCAAGCTGCATGCTGGGATGAAGGGCTACCAAGTTTGTTTGAATGAATGACCTTGATCTCCATTCAAGGTCACAGGGGTCAAAAAGGCTAAAAAATTTAAGTAACTTCTTGTGAATAACTAAGAAGCCTAGAGATATGATATTGCGCCTGTAGCATGCTGGGAAGAAGGGCTAGCAAGTGTTTTTCAAATGAATGACCTTGATCTTCATTCAAGGTCCAGGGGTAAAATAAGCTAAAATCTTTAAACAACTTCTTGTGAATAACTAGAGACATGATATTGGGCCTGTGACATGTTGGGATGAATGGCTACCAAGTTTATTCAAATGAATGACCTTGACCTTCATTTAAGGTTACAGGGGTCAAATAGGCTAAAATCTTTAAGCAACTTCTTATGAATAACTAAGAGCCCTAGAGACATGATATTGGATTTGAAGCATGCATGGTAGCGATCAAGGGACCTTCAATGTCCCGCCGAACCACCCAATACACCACAATGCTCGAAAATTTGGGCCAATTGTAGTACTCAATAATTTCCTGTTATATTTTCTAAATAGTACACTTGCATTTTCTTTATTTCCAAAACTCACGTAAATGATTTGTGGTTTTTAAGTATATATGTTGTTTCATGGTCCTGTGTTAGTCATCCATATTAATGCTATTACGTCTTTTTTAGGCCGTTGGGTATACTACTGTGTTACTAACACACTCCGTTTATAACTCTGGAAACAAAATCTATTTGTTCGGTGTTCTGATTAAGCTTTTCAAATAAAATATAGAGGTATAGTACGTATCCTGGAGATATAGGGTATGAAGGTGGCGTTTTTTTTGTTTTTTGTTTTTTTTTTTTTATTATATGCATAATGCATGTGTGCATGTAGTAATTGTAAAATAAATCTTTTTGTTGGTTTCACAGTAAAGTTCAGAAGTCAAAACTTTACCATAAATTACAGATTTTCAAGTCTCAACCAATACGGATGTTTAAAAGATCTCAAAACGATGTGTGTAAAGTACAATTTACCATAAATTAGTCTCACCATACGGTGATTATGACGTCATGAAACTTACGTCAAATCTTGATGTCATAATCACCAGATGGTTGGACTAATCAACGGTAAATAATTTGTACTTTACAGACATCATTTTGGGATCTTGAAACCCCCGTATTCATACAGGCAGTACATTGTGTCCAGGGTAGGTGAACAAACTGTGAATTAAGGACGTTAATCCTAATTTAAAAAAAAAAAAGAAGTTCCAAGCGGAGGACATCTCAAGATCTGCAATATCCTTGTTTGACACTGTATACAAGTTTTTTTGGTTTATTTATAGTGGTGAAGAGGAGGGTTGTTTACACCATGCTACAGTTGAGGCCTCCGCCGACAATCTTTGTTGTTATATTCGGGCAATGGAACGTGAGGAGAATGTGTTGTCGGCAGACACAAAGGACGCTTTACAAAAAAAGTTGGATCCTAACTTTGGTGAACCAGAGCGTATGAGTATACAGGCCTTGCTCTACACCCCTGGAGGTTTGTTTCAAAATATTCTACTTGTTTCTAATACACAGTTGTCTCCCTTGTGTGACCTGTGGAGATTGTTTTTATGTAGACTAGTGTATCAAAAACCATTCTGATTAAAAGTAGTAACTATTGACTTGACAGTGTTATCTTACTGAAATGCAGGGGCCCCAGTGTCTGAGTGGTTAAGATTTCACAAAATATAACTGCAAGCCCTACCTCACGGCCGCAGCTGCAGAGTGGTTAAGATGTCTTGACATATTACCACAAGCCCTCCACCTCTGGCCAGCGGCAGCTGAGTGGTTAAGATGTCTCGAGATATAACCAGAAGCCCTCCACCTCTGGGCCGTGGTGTCTGAGAGGTTAAGATACCCTAACATATAACAAGCCCTCACTACCTCTGGGCAGCGGCAGCTGAGTGGTTTAAGATGCCTCGAGATCATAACCAGAAGCCCTCCACCTCTGGGCAGTGGCAAACTTAGTGGTTAGATGTCTCGAGATATAACCAGAAGCCCTCCACTCTCTAGGCCGTGGTGTCTGAGAGGTTAAGATACCCTAACATATAACAAGCCCTCCGCCTCTGGGCAACAGTGGCCAAGTGGTTAAGATGTCATGACCTATAACCATAAGCTCTCCACCTCTGGGTTGTGAGTTCAAATCCCATGTAGGGCAATTTCCATGCACTGGCTGCTGGTTGGTGTTTTTTCTCATACATCTGTCCTCCACCAATCAATCTGGCACATCCTTAAATGACCTTAGTAGTTAATAGGCCGTTAAACTAAAAGACCAAAACACCATATCATTGAAGCACAATGCTGTTGATGCTTGACTAGACACTCATGCCAAATTGAAAATTGACTGATATTAAGAGGATATATTTTATTGAGTTGAAATGAGGAAAATTGTTATTATGTTTAATGAGGATATATTTTAATGTTTGTAGATGCAGAAAGTCATTTGTCTCCCAAATTGTGGTGTGGCCTGGTCAATGGAAGAGTTCGGGTATTCGATGGTATCACCTGGACCCTCGAGAAGGAATTTGTTCAGGCCAAAAACTCACTGGTAACTCTTCAGTTTCACCTCAGTTTAAATAGGGTATAAAGTTAGCTTTCAACAAATACTGCCAACATGTTCCATCAAATATTGAAACTTTTTAATAATAATTTCAAAGCTATGTAAGGTAAATTCAAAGTTATACAAGCCTTTGAAAATCCTTATACAAATGTTTATGTGTTATATCCTGAAGTAAATGTGAATTATCTCCCTTGCAGTCTTGTCTGACAGCTGTTGGCAGGAAACAAGTATGGGTGGGGTCATACCAGATCTGTATAATTGAGACAGAGACCATACAGAGTAAGCGTATCCTTAGTGACCATGGAGAGTTTGTCATTGACATCATTTCTGTCGAAGACAGCAGGTTAGTCATCGTGTACTGTTCTTTGTCAGCTAGGCTTTTAAAATCACAAGTTGTACTGAGTCACCTTTTTCAGTTCAGCTATTGAATTTATTTATGGTAAGGCCTTGACCTTAGCATTATTTGTATAAGGCTTCCCCTTAATGGTTAATGTATTAGTAACCTTGACCTTGAAATTGTGTGTTTTTTATCAATTTAGTACCAAATAATTCTAGCAGGTATAGATAAATTTTAACTGTGACCTTGAAATGAAAAATTTAGGGTGTTAGTATTTTTATGTGTCTAACTTTGACCTTGAAGGTGTATGTATTTATAAGTTTTTAATTTTGACCTTGAAGGAGTATGTATTTATAAGTCTGTAATTTTGAACTTGAAGGTGTATGTATTTATAAGTCTGTATCTTTGACCTTGAAGGTATAAGTATGTAACTTTGAGCTTAAAGGTGTATGTATTTATCAACACATAATATTAATATAGAAGGTGAGAATTTATAAACTCATGACAATCTTGACTTCGAATGTATGTGAATTTATAAGCATGAAACCATTTCCTTGAATGTAACTAATAATTTGTAAAAGATTTTATAAGTTTTGTACTCTTGAACTTAAAGGTACAATATATTCTATAAAACATGTGAACTTGACATTGGGAGGACATGTTTTTATAAAACTGTTACCTTGAACTTGGGGGTTCATGTATTCATAAGTCTGTTAACCTTGATATTGAAGTTACTGTACTCGGCACAGTGTGTACAGGGGGAAGTCATCTTTAAATGGTATGTGCAAGGGTTATAAACATGTGGCCAGTCGTTATTGCTCTTGTCTACCGGAGAAACTTGTAGGGTTTAGCCCATGGTACCTTGGTGTGGTAATGTCATGAATAAAGACTTTTGTCTATAAGTGGAACTTGTATACGAACTTGATGACAACCCGGCTTAATACGAAGTACTGTTGACGGGTCCTGGGCGAATTTTCCTCTTTATATTTGTTTAAAGAACTCGGGATAATTCGAATACAAGAAAACTGTCCGGATAATAACAAAGTAATTTTGGGTTCCGAAATGACAAAAATCATCATAAAACGTTCGTATAATTTCGAAATGAGATTTTTTTGGACAACAAGTTCGCAGCCTTAGAACAGCGTTTTCAAAAATATATATTCTAGAGTTCTTGTTATAATTTTAGCAACTAGGTGGTTTTGATTGCATCTCGACATGAACCTGTCTATATATGTAATAGGGAATGAACCTATCGTCCGCCTCCATCATAACCCAGATTGACAATAGAAACAACACATTTAATACAGTTAAAAGAGTTTATTAACAAATATAACAAGGCTTCGACAATGTACAGTGTCTCACCACACTACAGGTCAGCCCACTACACCGCGGCTTCACCCTGTACTTACACACACATAAATGACATCAGTTACAGGATAAGTCAGCAGGGACGTCACACCCATCACAAAACGTAAGCGTAATACATTAGCTCAATAACGAGACAAACACACACACATTCTACGCCTCTATGAGTCTGACCAGCTCGCTAGGAGCTTCTACAGGCTAATGAAAATTAGAAGTAGAAACCGTTTGCCTTATAAAGCTAACGGCCCAATGATAGTACAGTTTAGGAAGAACCAATAGAAACACAGGATAGAGATGAAAGTGAAAGTAGAATCTATATATAGTTTTCGTACCCACATGCACGACTTATGACATTATATAATTACTAACATTCTACAATAATCACTTGTCATACACCTCGCAGGCCTATGGTCAACCTACAAATAGATAAAAAATTCCACATATATACCAAGAAAAGAGAGTATTCAGTAGTATGAGAACCGCTTAATTTTTTACAGGTTTGGGAACACTCAGATAACTCACAGTTTTAGAGTTCTTATTAACCGAAGTTCCACTGTATTCCTTCTGATGGTTTTTAAAAGATTCTAACTACCATTGGGTTGTATAAAGATCAAGAATCTATTGATTTTAGTTACCGTACGCAGGTTTTTAGTTTGTGATATTAGATGGTATACCAGTTTAACACTTTTAAGAATAACCCCTACACGAAGCATTTACATACAATTTACAGACTGCTCCATTGGGTTTATCATCTCATAAACTAAAAACATCAAAATTATACTGCTGTCATGTTGATCAATGCACAACAGCCATTCAATAAAGCGTACCGTTGACTGACTGCTTAATTCTGCCCTTTTTTTCCATGAGGTCACAAAAAATAGTTCTGATATTTCAGTCATTTTATTCATGTCAAATAGCGATATATATTTAAAAAATATAAGTGTTTTTTTGTATGTCATGTAGATGTCTTATTTGTAAAGATTGGCATGTGATTTTGTTGAATGTCAAAGGAAGTCCGCCAATGTTTATAGATATTCATATGCACGGAATCGGGTCATGCTCTGCACTCAAGTTATTGGGAAATTAACAAATCTGCCCCATCATAGTTTATTGATACAGAAACAGTGGCAATGGTAAATACTTGCAATTAAAACCTACTGAACTAGCTACCATTTAAATGCTATAAGAGTTTGTGTTACTGTAATTGTTTAGATCATTTGGTCATTTGACCTGAAGGTCAGATAACTTATGGTAAATTTTTAATTAAATGTTTTTTTTCCATGCTATTTTCATCATCACCCATGGTGCTCCGTCTGTTGTGTGTTAAAGTATTTCATTTGAAACCTCCTTAACTTCAAAATGAATTTCTACCAAATTTAACGTGAAGCATTATTTGGAAAAGCCAATCTGGAGACTCAAAAATCTATGAATGAAATGTTTTAAGTAAGCTCCTCATCTCAAAAAGAAGTGAGAGCCCTTCTACCCTTTTGTTTATATTCTTTTTATATATATATCAGGAGTGTGGAGGGGGATTTGGAGGGTGAACAAGACTGGAGAAGTGATAGATAAATTCAGCTTTGACGTTCCTAAACCAGCAGTGTCTGTATCCCCAGTAGAGATGGAATGTTTCTATATCATGGAAAATGGCCAGGTATTAAATATACAAACTTTATTATATTATTTAGGTATTATGAAAACCTGCCTTAGATATTACCTTTGTAAAAAAACACTGTTTATTAAAAACCACTTTTATTGATGGTTTTATAGATAAGGTTTGACTGTGTAATATATATGAGTATTTAAAGATGCTCCACCAGCTGACAAATGGTATTTTTTGACTATGTCTAAAACAGCAGCAGACGATTTATATTTTTCTTCAGTTACAAAGTTACTTACTTTACACATTACAATCGTTGAAACGTTTGAGCTTCTAATTTTACTTCAAGTTTAAAATATCGAAAATAATTAATTGCATCCCGAAAAAATTCCGTTGCACACTATATCCTATATGGGCAATGATGTACTGATTGCGCATGCACCTTAGGCAAAATAAATCATTTTACTATTATATTTGTGTTAACTCATAGACATAATATATACACGATTAAACACCAATTATTGTTCAAATTATGAATACCATTTATGCTCTCTTCGGCGGTGGAGCATCTTTAAGAATAAACAATAAATCAATATCACTGGCAAAACCTGTGCATACCGACCAATTGTTTATAGATTACACCTTTTTTTTTTGTCCCTCGGGTGGTCTTTATAAACAAGATTTAAATGTATATCAACAATAAACAATAAATCTAAACACAATCAAATCTGTGTTAAGATGACATCCCAAATGACTGACAAAAAATTAATTTTGTTTCATAGTGGTTCACAATGTACATATAAAGTCCTCTGTGTCCTCATATATAGCAACTTCCTAGGGCATTTTGTTTTACTCCTGATACTCAGGCTTTTCTTTATACCACCAGAATAAGACAAAACAGTGACTACGAATAAAATTTAAACAAGCCAGATGAAATGCTGAATGATTTAGGATATATACATTATTTTTACAGCTGTGTAAGTTAACTTGTCTAAACCAGATATCACAGTGAACTGCTTATTGGGTCGGTATAGCCAGGTTTCTGGATTATACAGGTTTTGATACTACAGTAAAACAAGATTATAATAAACCACTTTGGACAAACAAAATTGCTTTATTATAAGCATAATTTGTTATATAATATAATAAACATATTTATATTAAAGGGACAATTCAGTCTAAGAAAACATTAAAATTTGTAGATATATATCGGAAAAAAAAAAAAGTTCTTATGGAAATGTGTGTATATATATTTTCAAACTCGCTCGCTGTCCTGCCATTACATATTGTGTTCGAACTTCTTGTATGCCGAACCCTGTCCCTTGCTCGTAGAGTAACTTTTGTCTAGAACTGCTCAAATCGCTCTGACAGTAGTTTGTTTACCTTATTAGGTGAATTATCTTGCCTAAAAACCAGTTTTATAGTTTATTTGTTTAACGTGTGTGACTTTGGCTCGGGTATGGGTACAGCGTCTGTATTGTACCTGCTTAATCGTATTGATCAACAATTTGATATTTCAACGATATTAATTAAAATACTTAATAATGTCGTGGAATTTGTAGAATGTTTTACGTTATATGTTTCATAAGAAATGTAGAACAATACATTTATGCTATATTTTGCTTCTTAGTTATATAAAAGAATTAGCCTGAGTGAATTGTCCCTATAATCTTAACTGAGCACAAACATTATTAGCTCACCTGGCCTGAAGGGCCGGTGAGCTTATGTCATGGCGCGGCGTCCGTCGTCCGTCGTCCGTCCGTCTGTTCCGTCCCGTCAACATTTACCTTTAAATCGCTACTAGTCATAGAGTTCTGCATGGATTGTAACCAAATTTTGGCCACAAGCATCCTTGGGGGAGGGGGAACAGAACTTGTATAAAATTTTGGCTCTAACCCCCGGACGGGATCAGGAGGGGCGGGGCCCAATAGGGGAAATAGAGGTAAATCCTTTAAATCGCTACTTGTCCTAGAGTTCTGCATGGAATGTAACCAAATTTGGCCCACAAGCATCCTTGGGGAGGGGACATAGAACTTGTATAAATTTTGGCTCTGACCCCCCGGGGGCAGGAGGGGCGGGGCCCAAAATAGGGGAAATAGAGGTAAATCCTTTAAATGGCTACTTTTCCTAGAGTTCTGCATGGAATGTAACCAAATTTGGCCACAACCATCCTTGGGGGTGGGGAAACAGAACTTGTATAAAATTTTGGCTTCTAACCCCCACGGGGGCAGGAGGGGCGGGGCTCAATAAGGGAAATAGAGGTAAATCCTTTAATATCGCTACTTGTCCTAGAGTTCTGCATGGAATGTAACCAAATTTGGCCACAAACATCCTTGGGGAGGGGGAACAGAACTTGTATAAATTTTGGCTCTGACCCCCAGGGGGCAGGAGGGGCGGAGCCCAATAGGGGAAATAGAGGTAAATTCTTTAAATCGCTACTTGTCCTAGAGTTCTGCATTGATTGTAACCAAAATTAGCCACAAACATCCGTGGGGGAGGGGGAACAGAACTTGTATAAATTTGGCTCTGACCCCCGAGGGCAGGAGGGGCGGGGCCCCAATAGGGGAAAAATAGAGGTAAATTCTTTAAATCGCTACTTTGTCCTAGAGTTTCAGCAAGGATTGTAACCAAAATTACCCACAAACATCCTTGGGGGAAGGGGAACAGAACTTGTATAAATTTTGACTCTGATCTCCCCAGGGGCAGGAGGGGCGGGGCCCAATAGGGGAAATAGAGGTAAATCCTTTAAATCGCTACTAGTCATAGAGTTCTGAATGGGAATGTAACCAAGTTTGGCCACAAACATCCTTGGGGGAAGGGGAACAGAACTTGTATAAATTTTGGGCTCTGGTCACCCGGGGGCAGGAGGGGCGGGGGCCCAAAGGGGAAATAGAGGTAGAGGTAATGTCCTTTAAATCGCTACAAGTCATAGAGTTCTACATGAATTGTAACCAAATTTGGCCACAAACATCCTTGGGGAAAGGGGAACAGAACTTGTATTTGGCTCTGGCCCCCCGGGGGGGCTGGAGGGATGGGGCCCAATAGGGGAAATAGAGGTAATAATCCTTTAAATCGCTTCTAGTCATAGAGTTCTGCTCGTATTGTAACCAAATTTGGCCACAAACATCCTTGGGGGAAGGGAAACAGAACTTGTAATAAATTTTGGCTCTGATCCCCGGGAGATAGGAGGGGCGGGGCCCAATAGGGGAAATAGAGGTAAATCCTTTAAATCGCTACTAGTCATAGAGTTCTGCACGTATTGTAAACCAAATTTGGCCACAAAACACCCTGGGTGGAAGGGGGACAGTACTTGTATAAATTTTTGCTATGACCCCCTGTTATAAGCGTATTCGTTAAATAAAATCCTATAAATCGCTACTTGTCCATGAGTAATGCTGGAAATCATAGACATCCTTGGGGATTGAGAATTAGACAATTTATACTGTGTATCGATCATGATAATCTTGAATCTTTGTAAGATTTATTTTGTAGTACTTTGTAGATATGGGCTGGGTGTCGGATATGGGCTGGGTGTCGGATGGTAAACATAGCAATCATGGACACAAAAAATGGCGGGAAAGTGATAGACACCATAAAACTGGAATCGCGAGGAATCAGCATCATGGTGAAGATGAAGAACAGGGTAACTATTGGCTCACTTTGTCAAGTGGACACGTATAACTCGACCCAAGTGAAAGATTTTGGCTGGTCAACCCGAGACTAGCCGAAGTTTGGCAGCTAAAATCTTCCATGAGGGTTATATGAGATATCCCTGTTCACTTCAATGACAGACTCATATTTTATTTAATATTCTCCCATTCTTTAAAGAAAAATTCAGATAATTAGAATTATTTTCATAGTGTTGACATCACAGAGATGTTGCAATGCATCCAAATTAATGGATTGATGACGTCAAATCATTGTCAAACACATGTCAGCTCTCTTTTCCCTACCTCAGTAAAAGTCAGGGTCATATCCTCCCTAACAACATTTTTTTACAGCTACTTTTCACAATACTTTTCACAATATTGATTTTATAACAAGTTTGTAGAGATTAATATTTTGCCAAATTAAGATGAATGGCTTTTCCATTCAATATAAGAAAGGTAAGAATATTTTCGAAGAGACAAATTTTCGCGAATTTATTTTGATCACAAAATTTGCCAAAGTATATGTGAGAGAAAGTTAGCTTACAGTAAACCAGTCAAGTATGGGAGAATAAGAAGTCTGTATGATTTGCCTTGAAGTTCAATGTCTGGAAGTATGGCCTGTTTAATGTTAATGTTACTTTTATTAATATGATATATTTTCTTAACAAATATAATGATTATCTTTGTTGGGTGTCAGTTGACTGTATTTTGTTGTTGGATTAACAGATGTGGGTTGGTACAAAGTCGGGAACTGTATGTGTGGTGGATATTGATACCCGTAAAGTTACCAAAAACCTCAAGGCCCATTATGATGCTGTACGAGCCCTCTGTTGTGCGGACGATAGATACATCATCAGTGGTGCTGGGAGTTCGGACGGAAAAATTGCCATCTGGTCTCCGACGGACCTTAGAACAGATTCTGGACGCTACCTACTGGATTAGCAAAACCGTTGGTCATCGTGCTCCGTGCCTAAACTTTTAATTCAAACGACTTCTTCTCAATAACCGAAAGGCCCAGGGTACTGATATTTGGCCTGTAGCATGCTGGGATGAGAAGTACTTCCAAGTTTGTTAAAATGAATTACCTTGACCTTCATTTAAGGTCTTTTGGGTCAAATATACTAAAATCCTTTAAACAACTTCTTGTGAATATCTAAGAGGCCTAGTGACCTGATATTGGTCCCATGACATGCTGGGATGAAGGGGAAGGGCAATTAAATTTTTTATATGAATGACTTTGATCTTCATTCAAGGTCACATGGGTCAAATAGGCTGAAATCTTTAAACTACTTCTTCTCAAGAATGGAAAAGCCCAGGGCTGTCATATTGGTCCTGCAACATGCTGGGAAGAAGGGCTACCAAGTTTGTTCAAATGAATGACCTTGAACTTCGTAAATAGGCTAAAAATTTTAAGCAACTCCAAGAACAGAAAGGTCTAGGAAGCTCATATTAGACCTGCAGCATGCTGAGATGAAGGGCTACCAAGTTTGTTCAAATGAATGACCTTGACTGTCATTCAAGGTCACAGGGGTCAAATAGGCTAAAATCTTTAAACAACTTCTTCTCAAGAACAAAAAGGTCTAGGATGCTCATATTGGAACTGCAGCATGCTTGGATGAATGGCTACCAAATTTGTTCAAATGAATGACCTTGATTTTCAATCAATGTCACAGGGATCAAATAGGCTAAAACCTTTAAAAGATTTCTTGAGAATAACTAAGACTCCTAGAGATCTGATATTGGGCTGTGATTTGCTGGGATGAAGGGCTACCAAGTTTGTTCAAATGAATGACATTGACCTTCATTCAAGGTCACAGGGGTGAAATAGGCTTTAATCTTTGAACAACTTCTCAAGAACCAAAAGGCCCATGATACTCATATTGGAGTTGCAGCATGCTGAGATGAAGGGCTACTTAGTTTGTTTAAATGAATGACCTTGACCTTCAAGGTCACAGGGGTGAATAGGCTAAAATCTTTACACAACTTCTTGAGAATAACTAGGAGGCCTAGAGATCTGATATTGGGGCTGTGACATGCTTTGATGGAGAGCTACCAAGTTCGTTCAAATGAATGACCTTGACCTTCATTCAAGGTCACAGGGGTCAAATAGGCCAAAATCTTGAAATAACTTTTTGTGAATAACTAAGAGGCCTAGAGACCTGATGTTGGGTCTGTGACATGCTGGGATAAAGGGCTAGCATAGTTGCTTTTAAAAAAATGACCTTGATCTTCATTTACAGGGGTCAAATCAGCTAAAATCTTTAAGCGACTATGTTGTATTGTGCCAATAGTCAGATGACCGTAAAGGCCCATGGGCCTCTTGTTGATTTAGAAACCATAGAGTGCATTTTTGAACAAAGTATATATTTCTCCTAAAGAAATATAGGAAGTGCAGACGACATATTCTCAGTAAATATGAAGTTTGTTCAGTCATTATTGTTGAATCAAGGATATACTAAATATTTGAAATACAACAAATTAATCACTAAATAACAGGTTTGAAAATTTGATGGAATTGGGGGCCAAAAAGGGTACAAACCATACATAGTCCTTTCCTTCTGTAAAATCTGATTGTTGTAATTTTTTTCTATACATGATTAGCAACTTGTAATACTGTGAATTAACT
The DNA here is from genome assembly GCF_041381155.1 of Argopecten irradians. Classification (NCBI taxonomy): domain Eukaryota; kingdom Metazoa; phylum Mollusca; class Bivalvia; order Pectinida; family Pectinidae; genus Argopecten; species Argopecten irradians. The sequence goes on along the minus strand of NC_091140.1, from coordinate 29,497,856 downwards.
TAATTTTGTGACTGAAAATTTACATGTTTTCATTCCTAATTACTTTTTCATTGCAATTTTCACAACAGAATTTACAGTTGAAATGCTCTGTTTTAATTGTTGTTCAATTTTTTATGCAATGATTTATTGTTGTGAATTCTTATGGCCTGCGAACTATACAAAATTGAATTGCATGTGAAATTGTGCTGATTTACAGCCTGAGCATTCCATTAGTACAGATATACTAGTTGCTCTGGTACGGTGCTGTATCTGTATTGGAATGTGCAATACCAGCTGAACCAAGCCATTACAAGTGGTTTGTTTCCAGAAGTGTGCCACTTGGATCCAAAATGGCAGTCATCGAGATTTTACATTCAGAATAGAAATATTTACTTTGTTGTAAACAAGGCAGAAAGTATTACCTTAAGAAATTACGTAGATCATATATATTTCAATGTATGCCTAAACTATAGTCCTAGAGATCTGATATTGGCCTGCAGCATGCTGGGATGAAGGGCTACTAAGTTTGTTCAAATGAATGACCTTGACCTTCAAGGTCACAGAGGTCAAATATGCTAAACACTTTTAACAACTTCTTCTCAAGAACAAAACGGCCTAGGATACTCATATTGGGCCTGCAGCATGCTTTGAAGAAAGGCTACATAGTTTGTTCAAATTAATGACCTTGACTGTCATTCAAGGTCACAGGGGTCAAATAGGTTAATATCTTTGAACGACATCTTGAGAATAACAAGGAGGCCTAGAGATCTGATATCGGGCCAGTGACATGCTTGGATGGAGAGCTAGCAAGTTCATTCAAATGAATGACCTTGACCTTCATCCAAGATCACAGGGGTCAAATAGGCTAAAACCTTGAAATAACTTTTTGTGAATAATTAAGAGACCTAGAGACCTGATATTGGGCCTGTGACATGCTGGGATGAAAGGCTACCATATTTGTTTTTAAAAAAATACCTTGATCTTCATTCACAAGGGTCAAATAGGCAAAAATCTTTAATCGACTATGTTGTATTGTGCTAAAAGTTAGATGACCGTTAAGGCCCATGGGCCTGTTGTTCATTTTTAACCACCGTGAGTGCTTATTTGATTGAATATTGTAAGTGAACCTTTTAGCTTGTTACTGAATTTATTAACTTTTTTAGTACGAGCGTACTCTCGATCTATGTTCATCGGGTATGTGCAGATTCCAACTGCGCACGCGATACCGGAAGTCAGTGTCTCATAGATTTCGCTGTGACACCAACCTTTCAAAAACATCGAGTAAGATATACCTGCCAGCGATGTCCTAGTATAAATTATCAACAGTGACATTACACAGTGCTAAACACATTCGTTTCGTGTAAACATCAAGCGATGTATCATACGAACTCTTGCATCGATGACGATATTCTAAACATCTGATGGACTTTGGAAACTTCCGGATCAGTAAATAAAATTAAGTGACGAAACACATATAGTTTAGTACCGTCCAAAGACATTTACAGCGTTATTACGCAGATTATATTTAATTTGTACGTTGCACTATCGCTTACTAAACCCTTTGACCACAGACCGCATTTCCAGCAGTTCTAATAAATATTTATACAATATTACACAGCATTGCGTAAGAGAGACCATTAAAAAACATTAAAAAGTATCAGTCAGGGTGTCTGAGCTTTAGATCTGATGTATCCCAGCAAGGCATTCAAGCATGACACAGGTAATTAAGTCACCACGTGCACAGAGGCTGGACAGTGCTGTAGCGGACGACTATTTTGAACAGCTAAACTAGTCTATCGTATCAATATGATAATAAACACACCTCTATGTAACAAAGAACATAATTAACAATGTTCAAAGTAATATCACATTTAAAGTTCTGATGAAGCAAAGGAAATTATTTATAACAAAATACAAAGGGTGTAATCCATCTCCTTGCAATAGTCTCAAGGATAATGAGCGAAAGTTCTACGTACACATGTTGCCGAGGATGATTTCTTACTGGAAATTAGGTTAGGAAGTGTAGTTAGCGAGCAATTAATGTCTAACAGACATATTTCTAGTTTTTTATATAGACGGTAAGTGAGTGAGTTTAGTAATGATTTGTTACGTTGGTAACAGTTTTGGAATGTGGTTAACCATATTTTGTTTTAGAGCAGTTTGTTGGGTATCTTTCTTAAAACCTTGAAACTTTTTTTTTATTTTGAGAGCTGTTTTTGAGTGTTGTAATTGAATAATCGGTTGATGGGAACAATTGTTGAGTGTTTTAATAAAAAAAAATGTTATGTTATTTATTGTAGCAATTGATGATTTTTTATTAAATATGTCAACTTAATGTTTCATTAATTTGTATTTAAAAAGTTTCACTTGTATCTAGCATTAATGTTTTAAGAAGAAGTTTTATTATACTTTTCATTGCATTTACTAAAATTATTTTTATACCCCATACTGGCATTGGGTTGTCTGTCTGCCTGCCTGCCTGCCTGCCTGTCTGTCTGTCTGTAGAAACAACATTTCTAACTCAAACCCCTCTTTAACTACTGGACAGATTTTGATAAAATTTGGTACATGGAACCCTGACATAAAGGGGAGTTGAGTAAACTGAGTAAATTGAGTAAATAGGGTTCTGTAATGTCTCCTATTAATAGTGTTATTACTAAATTTGTGCAGCGGGGGTATTAGTCGTCCACTCGGGCAACAATTCTAGTTGATATTTGAAAAATGATTTTTATTTTGTTCAGCACAATAAAAGATAATGGTAGACAATTAAGTATTTCATCTTAAAGTAATCTAGATTAAGTCTCTCAAAGTCAAACTGGAGCCCTTATTTTCTATTTATGGCAGAGAGGCCATGAGTTCAATTCCCTTAGAGCCTGATTGTTAGATAACAAATGTAATTAAGAGATGCGTGCTACATGTAACCGTGTTTGGTCCTCTGCTCTGTTATTCAATGTTTGTACACAAAATTGTTAAGTTTGTATGTTTGATAAATCACATAAGAATCTTAACTGATATTTAGTTGATTGTTATTTATACTGTTTGATAGATTACATTGAACAATTTTTATAATCAATTTTTAATGATTTTTGATAATTACCGCTGTTTTACATAAATTCATATGTACATCATCCATTTTTTATTGATGAACCCTGATAAAATGGGTAAAGGGTTTGAATTTAATTGTTTTGGTGATATTTTCTTGACCACCATTATAGTATTGCATTTCAAAACGAATTTTTAATAGATAAATTCAGCAAATTTTTGCTTTCTTACATTTCTGAAAAAAAAAGTTTTAATCATAGACCTTGCAGAATTGAAAGAATTTTAAAAGTTGATTTGCTTTACAATACACGAATCTTCATACATGTTTGTGTAGATATCTGCATGGTATCGTTTTGTGAAAACGCCATTTTGGTATATACGTATATAAGAGGGAGTCAGTATTATATGGTATACCTGTATATATATGTACAATAAACCAATGTCATGAAACTTTCCATGTTCCACAGGAATGGGTGATATGTTTTCAAAAGTTCTGAACATTGTTTGTATAGTAAATAATGAATTATGCAAATGAGATTGAACCTCTATGCAAATGAGATGAGCTTCATTATCATACAGCCCTGTGATATTCATAACGAGCCTTACATATTAAGTATACAGCGAACATACATTATATATACTGTTATGTTGTACATGTATGCAAATTTTGATAGAATAAAATTGATGAAATAAAGTTAAACATTTCAGTCCGATGTTGAAGAATTAATAAATGAATGATGAAACCAGGATATGCTTTACATCCATCATCCTGATGTTTTTATATCCTTCTCCCATATGAGACCACCTCCATTATAAGACCACTTGATGTCTGTCCCATGGGTGGTCACGTAACAGAGGGACGAATGTAGTAGTTACAGGTATTAAAAAGTCATGGAATATTATTTTTGTCTCATCTAGATGCTAATAGTATGCTGGTTGTCATCAAATACTTCGATTGACTTAGAACTTTAATATGGAGGATGTTTTCAACGACCTCAAGATGACCTGTAACTGTATGAGAGATGTCGTTGATGACCTCGATTTGACCTATAACTGTATGAGGGATGCTGTGAATGACCTCGATGTGACCTACAACTGTATGAGAGATGTCGACAATTTTGGATTTGACCTATAAATATATGAGAGATGTTGTTGACAACTTCGATTTGACCTATAACTGTATGAGAGATGATGTTGACAACCTTGTTTTGAACCATACCTGTTGGAGAGATGTCATAATGACCTCGATTTGACCTATAACTGTATGAGGATGTCGTTGATGACCTTATTTTTACTAAATATAACTGTATGAGGGAGTTGTTGATGACCTCGATTTGACCTATAACTGTATAAGGGATGTTTTCAACGACATAAAGATGACCTATAACTGTATGAGAGATGTTATCAGTGACCTTGATTTGACCAATAACTGTGTGAGGGATGTTGTCAATGACCTCAATTTGACCTATAACTGTACCTCAATTTGACCTATAACTGTATGAGAGATGTTGTTGTCGACATTGATTTCACAAAAATCAACTGGTTAAGGTTTTCTTGCAGGTGTTGAAAAATTATTATCCACAATAATAGACATTGATTTCTTTGTTGTTTTAAGATAATAAGTGTTAATTTTGTGACGAGTATGAACTATCATTTGTTTGGTTTGGATAAATATTTCAAGGATAAAAAATTTTGAATAATGAGATTTTTAAGATACCTAAGGTGCCAATTCCTTCTTGACTTTATTCCACTGACATGGATTTCTGCCTTGATATAAGGGCTTAGGATTACATAATAAAGTAAGGATATGGGCAATCACTTTGTGGGTAAAACATAGGATTTTGGGAATTTCAAGGGGCCGAATGGGTAAACCATGTACTTGCATGATAACCTCCTAGGTCTTTAATGACTGCCAGAGGCGAGCTTTGCTGTTCTTAAACAGCTTTTGTTCGGTTAAATACAGTAACGCAAACACTCCTGAGTTTTACAACAGCCATTTTATGTTGTTTTAGGTACACATTTATAGGATTCTGGGCTAGCTTGTATCATCATTCGTTTGCTGGGAGCCACGGTCGGTTGAAGCACATCAGGAGTTGGTAGTTGTATAGGCTTTATGTTTATTGGGTTAAATTTGTCCAGTTCTGGGAAGTATTTACATTGAAGATCTGGTGCGCAACCACAGTCACCATTCATTTTCATAACGTAAATACACGACTCATTCAGCTGAAGATAGGGACGACATGAAGCTGTAAAGGACAATTTAAAATCAGAACTTTGTATCAGTTAAACAGAGTAACAGGCTAAAATTATGTTTGATGTTAAACATTGTGGGTTGGGAAGTTGAAAATATGCGTAAATGTATTACAGACTATAATATTATGTGTGAGGGACTTCGGTATCTTATATTACTGACAGTTTACAGTCAATACTGGTTGTGTCTTGGATATATTTCAGTGCAGCTTATACGAAAAAGAAAACTGAAAAATCTGTAAAAATGGCCTTTGTACCTTCTACTCAGATATCCAAGATATTTGTTAGCAGAAGATACAAAATTGAATTTAGATTAGGATTTATATATACATAAACCTTATAACTGATTATTTTCGCGGGTAATTGTTGACTTATATAGGAGCTTAATACCATATTTGGAGAATTTTAAAACGATAAATTGCAAAATATTGCTCTGATCGCGATAATTTGATCCCCAAACTTGTAAGAAATTGTTTAATCACTAAAAAAGCTTAATGCCAAATCTTAAAAATTTTCAAAATGACAAAATTCCATTTCCTTGTTTTTATATTAAATCGTGAAAATTTTGACCAGCGAAAAAATAACCGGCTATAAGAGTATTATGTTTCCATTGGTTGAGATAATCCCAAGGCTACAACAGTCACGTACCACTAACATACATGCTGATAGGGGGAGATAACTGTCTTTTCTTGCTCACTATCATAAACCTGGGTATCTTTGAGCAGCACTCGGTGACGCTACACTCGCTGTCCTGATCACACAGGAAAGGGCTAGGGGTCACGGCAGCCGACTGAAGACAGAGATCATCGTTAAAAAGAGATATATACAGAACATAATTATAACAAACCTCTAGGGACCTACGAAATTACCTCGTTATAAACATAGTTCATTATAATTATACACAAATTACAAACATCTTATGGGAACATTAAAAGGGAATGAAAATGACCATACAACCATTTATAACGTACGTACCATAAATTTGTTGTAAACGAATTCATTATAGTATCAATATATCAGTTATATATCAGATATTAATGGTTACTAAAAAGAAAATAGTATGTAAACCAAATAGCTAAAATGGGATACTATATATTACTTACAACACAACCAGCCGCTAAAGCACACAACAAGAAGGAGATTTTCATCATGTTTCCTGTGCTTACAACAATGGTATAAGCTTATCAGTTGGGGATCAGCGGCCTACAGACTAAGGAGTGCCATGGTGACCTTGTGACCTTAGTGCCCTTGACAGGTCAACAGCTTCATGGTTTTACCACGAAATGTGATAAGACAATGGCAAAGCTCGTATTGGTGATTATTGATTAATTATAATCTTTCATTAATTTGTATTTAAAAAGTTTCACTTGTATCTATAATCAATGTTTTAAGAAGAAGTTGTAATATACTTTTCATTGCATTTACTAAAAATTATTTTTATACCCCATACTGGAATTGGGTTGTCTGTCTGCCTGCCCGTCGGTCTGTAGAAACAATTTTGTCCAGCAAACTCCTCTTAAAGTACTGGACAGATTTTGATAAAATTTGGTACACAGAATCCTGACATCAAGGAGAGTTGAGTAAACTGTATAGGGTTATATAATGTCTCCTATTAATAGTGTTATTACTAAATTTGTGCAGCGGGGGTATTAATCGTCCACTCGGGCAACAGTTCTAGTTGATGTTTGAAAAATGATTTTTATATTTTTGTAATGTTGTTCAGCACAATGAGAGATAATGGTAAACAATAAAGTATTTCATCTTATTAAAGTCATCTGGATTAAGTCTCGCAAAGTAAAACTCAATTTGGAGCCCTTATTTTCTCTTTATGGCAGAGAGGCCATGAGTTCATTTCACTTAGAGCCAGATTGTTAGATAACACAGGTGATTAAGAGATGCGTGCTACATGTAACCGTGTTTGGTCCTCTGCTCTGTTATTCAATGTTTGTACACAAAATTGTTAAGTTTGCATGTTTGATAAATCACATACGAATCTTAACTGATATAATCTAGTTGATTGTTATTTATTCCGTCTCTGCATATTATAGAGTAGCTCCCTTGCGGGTAGGTATCGATTGTTACGTCATTATTTTGTGAGTGCAATTCTACGAAGAAAAGTATGACGTTACGCTCACAAACACATGACGTCACAATCAATACCTACCCGCAAAGGCAGATAACTACTCTGTAATATGCAAATACGGAATACTGTTTGATAAATTACATTGAACAATTTTTATAATCAATTTTTAATGATTTTTGATAATTAGTGTTTTACATATGTACATCATCATTTTTAATTGATGAACCTCTTGTTATATTTAATGATGTGATAAAGGGTAATTTTAATTGTTTTGTGATATTTTCTTGACCACCATTATAGTATTGCATTTCAAAACGAATTTTTAATAGATAAATTCAGCAAATTTTGCTTTCTTACATCTCTGGAAAAATAATGTTTTAATCATAGACCTTGCAGAATTGGAAGAATTTTACAAGTTGATTTGCTTTACAATACATGATTCTTCATAGATACCTGCGTGGTATTTTTTTGTGAAAATGTCATTTTGGTTGCATATGAGAAGGAATCAGTATTATATGGTATACCTGTATATATATGTACAATAAACCAATGTCATGAAACTTTTCATGTTCCACAGGATGGGTGATTTGTTTTTAAAAGTTCTAAACATAGTTTGTATCGTAAATAATGAACTTATGCAAATGAGATTGAACGTCTATGCAAATGAGATGAGCTTCATTATCATACAGCCCTGTGATATTCATAACGAGCCTTACATATTAAGTATACAGCAAACATACATTATATATACTGTTATGTTGTACATGTATGCAAATTTTGATAGAATAAAATTGATGAAAAAAAATTAAACATTTCAGTCCGATGTTAAAGAATTAATGAATGAATGATGAAACCAGGATATGCTTTACATCCATCATCCTGTTGGTGGTACAAGTATGTTTATATATCCTCCTCCCATATGAGACCACCTCCATTATAAGACCACTTGATGTCTGTCCCATGGGTGGTCACGTAACGGAGGGACGAATGTAGTAGTTACAGGTATTAAAAAGTCATGGAGTATTATTTTTGTCTCATCTAGATGCTAATAGTATGCTGGTTGTCATCAAATACTTCGATTGACTTAGATCTTATGGAGGATGTTGTTAACGACCTCGATTTGACCTAAAACGGTATGAAGAAAATTGTCAATGACCTTGATTTGACCTAAAACTGTATGTGGGATATTGTCAGTGACCTTGATTTGACCTAAAACTGTATGAGGGATATTTTTAGTGACTTTGATTTGACCTAAAACTGTATGAGAAATATTGTCAATAACCTCGATTTGACCTTAAACTGTATGAGAGATGTCGTTGATGACCTTGATTTAACCTATAACTGTATGAATGATGTTGTCAACGACCTCAATTTGACCTATAACTGTATGAGAGATGTCGTCCATAACCTCGATTTGACCTAAAACTGCATGAAGGATGGCGTTGCTGACCTCGATTTGACCTAAAACTGTATGTATGAGGGATATTGTCAATGACCTTGATGTTGTCAACGACCTCAAGATGACCTATAAATATATGAGAGATATCAATGTTGTCAGTGACCTTGGTTTGACCAATACCTGTGTGAGGGATTTTGTTAACAACCCCTATTTGACCTATAACTGTATGAAGGATGTTGTCAATGAACTTGATTTAAATGTAACATAAACTGTATGAGAGATGTTATTGACAACCTCGATTTGACCTATAACTGTATGAGAGATGTTATTGACAACCTCGATTTGACCTATAACTGTATGAGGGATGTTGTCAACATCAATTTCACCTAAATCATCCGGTTAAGGTTTGGTGCAAGCATTGGAAATTGTTATCTACAACCATAGACATTGTTTTCTTTATTATTTTCAGATAATCAGTGTTAATTTGTGATGAGTATGAACTATCATTTGTTTAGAATGGATAAATATTTCAAGGATGAACATTTTTGAATAATGAGATTTTTAAGATACCTAAGGTGCCAATTTCTACTTGACTTTATTCCACTGACATGGATTTCTGCCTTGATATAAGGGCTTAGGATTACATATGTTATTGATATGGGCAATCACTTTAGGGGTAAAACACAGGATTTTGAAAATTTGAAGAGGCCAAATGGGTAAACATGTACTTGTATGATAAGCTTCTTGGTCTTGAATTGCTGCCAGAGGCAAGCTTTACTGTTTTTAAACAGCTCTTGCTCTATTAAAACGCATTATTACTTGTATGCAGTTATATAACAGAAATACAAACACCCCTGAGGTTTACATCAGCCATTTTATGTTGTTTTAGGTACACATTTATAGGACTCTGGGCTAGCTAGTATCATTCGTTTGCTGGGAGCCACGGTCGGTTGAAGCGCAGGAGGAGTTGGTAGTTGTACAGGCTTTATATTTATTGGGTTAAATTTGTCCAGATCTGGGAAGTATTTACATTGAAGATCTGGTGCGCAACCACAGTCACCATTCATTTTCATAACGTAAATACACGACTCATTCAGCTGAAGATAGGGACGACATGAAGCTGTAAAGGACAATTTAAAATCAGAACTTTGTATCAGTTAAACAGAGTAACAGGCTAAAATTATGTTTGATGTTAAACATTGTGGGTTGGGAAGTTGAAAATCTGAGTAAATGTATTACAGACTATAATTTATTGTGTGAGGGACTTCGGTATCTTATATTACCGACAGTTTACAGTCAGTACTGGTTGTGTCTTGTATATATTTCAGTGCAGCTTGTACGAGAAAGAAAACTAAAAAAAAATTGTAAAAATGGCCTTTGTACCTTCTACTCAGATGCCTAAGATATTTGTTAGCAGCAGTCATATAAAATTGATTTTAGAATAGGATTTATAAATACATAAACCGTATAACTTATTATTTTTGCGGGAATAATATTTTCGCAATGTCGTGGAATATTGCTATTATCTAGAAAATTGGATATGTGAACTTCTAAGAAATTGTTGAATCATATAAAAGCTTAATGTCATATTGCGAGAATTTTAAAACGATAAATTGTGGAATATTACTATGATTGCGATAATTTGATCATCAAAATTTTAAGAAATTGTTGAATGACATAAACTTAATGCCATATCCCGAAATTTTTTAAAACAATAAAAATTTCATTTTCTTGTTTTTAGATTAAAATCGTGGAAATTTTGACGTGCGAAAATAACCGGCTATATTAAAGAGTAATAAGTTTCCATTGATTGATATATTCCTTAGGCTACACAGTCACGTACCACTAACATACATGCTGAGAGGAGGGGGAGTAAACTGCCTTTTCTTGCCCACCACCATGAACCTGGGTATCTTTGAGCAGCACTCGGTGGCACTACACTCGCTGTCCTGATCACACAGGAAGGAGTTAGCGGTGGCGACAGCCGACTGAAGACAGAAATCATCGGATTGTTAAAAAGAGATATGTACAGTACATGACTATAATGAACTTCTTTGGACCTACCAAATAACCTCATTATAAATATAGTTCATTATACACAAAAGGGAATAAGAATGATGTTGTAACCATAAAAGTGTTCATTATAATCGTGTTTTCCTGTACGTTGTTTTATCAATATAACAGTTATATATCAGATATTAATGGTTACCAGTGGTTCGATTGTGTTAATTCAGCCTTAAACTACAATGTTTATCTTATTTCACATTTAAATATAAAGTTTGGCACATTGGTGACTTTTATATGTAATAGGATCAAACTTTCATGTATCAGTACTCAGTTTCCAAACATGAGAAATCAATGTAAAGTTAAAATAGATGTACAATGTATATTGATAAACTATAGGCAAGTTACATATTGGCAAAAATCTGAAAGTATACTTCACTAAAAAGAAAATAATATGTAAACCAAATAGCTAAAATGGGATACTATATATTACTTACAACACAACCAGCTGCTAAAACACACAACAAGAAGGTGATTTTCATCATGTTAGCTGAGCTTACAACAATGGTATAAGCTTATCAGCTGGAGATCATCGGTTTACAGACTAAGGAGTGACCTGGTGACCTTGTGACCTATGTGCCCTGGTGACCTTAGTGCCCTTGACAAGCAACAGCTTCATGGTTTTACCAAGAAATGTGATAAGACAATGGCAAAGCTCGTATTTGGTCTTCTATAGAAATAGGACTGGCTTAAATACTTATTACAGGATATTATAACATATTTGAATAAGGTAACATGTTTGTCTGTCTTTGGGTTCTAAAAAGTTTGGTTTTATCAGTGTAATACTTAAGTAACAGCGAGGGTCATTAATAGGTTTGTTGGTGTATTAAAGCCGGAGTACCAGGAAAAGAACCACCGACCAGCTGTGAGTACTTATCAGATGCCCAACATGGGATTCAAACTCGCAACCCAGAGGTGGAGGGCTTGTGGTAATATGCAGGTCGAATACAGTATGTTATACTGTAATGTAAATGATAAGACTACTAGGTTTGTTTTGTTGGACAATTTTATTGTGTAGCACACTCACACACACATAACAGACACAAGCCATATCATTTTACAAAACATACAAATAAATAGATTTAATTTATATACCACCTTGCTGCAGACACAGGAGGGAATGAATTTGGGTGTAATGGTAGTGACAAAGGTAAATAATGATCGTTATATATGAAAAACAATTTGAATTTGATGGAATTTCATGGTGGAATAATGTTTACAATTATAAGATTAGTTGCAGTCCCTCACTGGGGTACTATACATACATGTACTGTATGAGAACTTTTGCTTAGGTGTATCGGTAGGTAGAGGTGAAGATGTAGGTCATTGAGATCTACAATATGTATATTTTCGACACTTTCCCTCACCACTGGAAGAGGGTGAAATGTAGGTCAATTAGACTTAATATGGTTAAAATTTAGGTCATTGAGACCTAATATGGCTGAAATGTAGGTCAAAGAGACCTATACATGACACTTCGACTAACAAGTGAACCTTTAACAATTAGATTGGAGATTTTTATAAAGATAATCCAAGAGATATGTATTAAAGAGAAAGATAATTTTACTTTAATGTTGGTCAAAGGTCAAAGTGTAAATCATGATAAACTTGAGATGTATGAAAGATAACCTTATAAAGCTTTACTTGAGTGAAGTAAGAAGTTTATGAGATAGCAAAGATATTATGAGAACAAGTGCCAAACTTGTCTATTTATAGAATTTAAAAAATCAACTGGTAAAAGAGTTTTACCTACATACACACAAGCACATACAGATTAACATTGCAGCTTGTTATGGTTGAAGCATGATTATTGTGGAACCCCAGTTCTAGGATCTAATAGAGACCTAATAAATGACTTAATGACCAAGGGGACTGTGGAAAATTGACGTCATTATCTTGATAAGATATAACTAACAAATATATACAACAGTGTCAGCAATATAGTTGTAGTTATCACAAATCTCACCCATAATAGTTACATTGATTATGTTCTACTATCAATCACCACACTGCCATTAAACTGGCAGATCAAATAGTAGTCTGCTAAACCTGCCTATATTATAAGGCTTTCTAATATTTTTTTTTGCCTATATAAAAAGCCTAGTAGTATAAGCAAGTTTAGTGGATTAGGCAAAAAAAATAATAAATAAAAAACCTGATAATATCGGCAGGTTTAGCAGACTAATCAAATAGTACTGTAAACATTGAAAATTACACGAGGGAGACATTTATGCTTAGGTTATGCGAAACATGTTTTAGCACGAAAAGTTCCCCTGTGCCTAATATTTGATATACAGTATGCATGAAACTATGTTGCAAAAATGTTAACAGGTGTATTGGTAGCGAATTTAATAAAATAGCGAAACTTTTATATAAACACTTGCGAAAATATCTAAGTTTACAGTGTAATTCATTCTGACTTCAATCCTAAAGAAAGGATCAGATGTATATTTCCTTGGCACAAAGTAATACAGGCATATACCTCCAGTCTACCGCTAATTAACCTTTAAGATACTGTAAAATTACTCATTTTTGAGCAATCAAATCTTAGGGCAAGTGATGGATTTGCGCAATCAACATATAATGGTTATATAAACATTGTACTGTTTGTGTAATCGCATTTTAGCCCAACAAGAAAAGCACTAAAATATGTATCTTTAGATTATTCCTGGCCAGCACAAGTAAAAGGCCGTTTTCGATTATACGGTTTGACTGGTTGGACCTAGTAGTTCATTTATTGATTAAAGACGGACCTGGTAATTTTACATTATTTTCAGACGAGCTATGGCAAAGCCCTCACAGGCCTGTATCAAAAACTGCAGGTCTGTCAGGATTTATACTTGAAACAATGACTTTAATCAACGCTCGAACTGGTTATTCCGTATAAATGAAAACGACCAACAATTGGTGCTCGATTCATTTAAAACAGCTACTGGTATTATATATTTTAGTATTCAGCTCACATTAGCTTATGAATCTCTTATCTGTTATATAATTTGGAAATAAACTACAGATATTTTGAAATCATTCGTGATATAAGTTCTAAAACAAAAACAATAGGAAGAGCAATTACACGACATAAAGAATTTCTCAGCAACAAGCCATAAAACAATCATTAAAACTTATAAAAAAAATGTAACTAACGTAAAATATAAATATTATGTTAGTGTACCTCAAGTATATCACATCTGGATATTACGATACATGGGCATGTAAATCAGGATCCATGCATGATCATAAGATATCAGTGAAGATTTAAATTAAAGCTTAAATAAATGAGAGAATTAAATTCTAATCATTCTGTTTGGGTAATGATTTATTGAATTTATTCATTCATTGATTCATGATCTGTGGTTCTATGAAATATAATTCACATGAAGTAACAAAAAACCTGGGTTTCATAAGAGTGTGTGCGTTTATACAGTTAAAACGAATATTGTGATCGGATAAATGATCTCATTATACCAACTGATTCTTAGACAGCAAAGCTGTTCTTTGTGATGAAGGGACAAATACTAGCTTGTAATGTATAAAATACAAACTGCAAAATATATAGCTTGTAATTTATAATACACAAATTAAAACAGTTACCGGGACAGAACTGACAAAATGATCACACCAGTGGAATGAATGGCTGGGAACAAATACAGAAATATTCTCAATCTGTTACACATACATCTATACCTACAATAATTTCTTATATACATTGCTTGCACCAAGGTACAGATGTATATTCATGTAGTCAGTGGCATGTAAACTAAAATTCCAAAAAAACTCCACATAAATCCTTTGTTATTTGGAAAATTGTCAATATAAGGGTAAATGATTTTGAAATATAATTAAAACAAGTTTGGTATGCTGAAATATTTCATTTACCATATTTTTTCAAACCTTTTGAAAGATTAGCTCAAGAAGCTTCGGCATTGTAATCAGAATTAGAATATTTCATCCTTTGTGAGATATTACATAACACTAAACACACATGTAATATCAGTTATGATATAGTAGAATACCTCTAGTATGAAAAGCACTGAAATAATAGCATGACCACTATAATTGTACAACATGTCATAGTCAATCAGATCATCCGGATTAAAGTAATACAGGTATTCACAAGGTACACGACTAGAAATTCATAAATCATCTCATGGATATTTTTATTTCATCATTATCCTTTTTGGACTATATAAACTTCTATTTGTCTATAATACATGATTTATGTTGTCAAAAATCAGGGTTACCTACCCTCAAAGATATCTGTATTTTTTACAGAAATATAAAATAATGTTTCAAAACCAATGAACAACAGAAATATGCATGGATATTGATTGATGAAGACTAAACACATGTGTCAGTACATTATTCTTAATTCATTGGAAAAAATTTTAGGATTACAAATTTGCACAACCATCACATCTAAAGAGTCAGTTGTCTCCCCTTGACTAGACAAACATGAGAGAAGGGTGTTGATAAAAAGTTACAAGATTTAACACTAATTGCGTTGACCATTCTAGCAGTACTTTTCCAATATGCAGCAATAGACCTTATAAACATTTTACTCAGAGCTTGTTTCGAGAGAAGTCATGATTTTTTAACACATACAAATTATCATATCTGGAATAAGTTTTACAATATTCTAAATTTCTGTCCATAATTAATAACCCAAAACATAATCATTTGATTCCTCATGGCATTTGAGACTTCACCAAACTAATGTTAATAGTAATTCATTAACAGTTTCAGTTACAGATAAACAGCTATTATCACACCAATAAATGTGTATAGATAATAGAAATAAGAAGAGAATGGAGTCATTATTGTTTGTATCCATGACAACTCTACTGAATATTTATCAAAAAAGTTGTAACTTCATACTAAAGACATTCATTTAGTACAAATTCCTTAACAAAATTTTTACCTTATCTATATGTGTATTCTATTGATAACTACTGGATTGGTATAAACCTTTTTATCACAGACAACAATCTGAGTCAGGGACATCGCCCTCCAAATCCATACTCTGGAGATCACAAATTACAATGAGAATTGGCAATCTAGCCCTCAGAGTCCATACTCTTGAGATAAAAGACAACAATCTTAATGAAAGACTTCGCACTCAGAGTCCATACTCAACTACAATCGGAATCGGTGATCTTGCTCTCAGAGTCCTTATTCTTGAAATCACAAACTACAATCAGAGTCTGCGATCTCGCCCTCAGAGTCCATACTCTCGAGATCCTCCATGTCCTCACTGACTTCGGGTGTGTCCTCATCCAAGAGCTCCCCAGTGAGTGCCACACGAGCGTAGTCATCTGTATCGATGGATTTACAGAAGTGAATGGCGTATTTGAGTTTTTCACGCAGAACAAGTTTGCAGGAGTAGCGTGGCATCTTTAGAAGGAAGAAACAGGTGTAGCTCTCCGGGAGGAAATGGTCAGGGGGACTGTACTTGTCCAAAACCTGGAAAGGGAGACAACTTTTAATGTTAGGCTTCATTCGTTGCTTTGCATTAAGCCTTATCTGTTTGTACACATTTAATTTCACATTGACTATTCGGTATTACAAAAGTTTTGAAAAAATCTGATACTATGATCTCTAAAATCTCTTCAGATGTTTCATATTCACTGTGTATATATATTATATATAATTGTTAAATTTAACATCTGTAAAATTTCTCGTTTTATCGTTTGGAAGTTATTCCAGGTGGTTTATCGTGAATTACATGTTTCTTCATAGCCTTTGAAATCATCATTCTTACAACAGGCTATGATATGTTAAACCATTACTTTAATAAATTTTGCAAATTTGGATGGATCAGCGTTACGCTTGCAAACACATGACATCACTATCAATACACACACAATTATGACCGATGTGCAGACGGCCAATGGTCAGTTAGATAGACAGATGTGCAGACGGCCAGTGGTCGATTAGATAGACAGATGTGCAGACGGCCAATGGTCGATTAGATAGACAGATGTGCAGACGGCCAGTGGTCGATTAGATAGACAGATGTGCAGACGGCCAATGGTCGATTAGATAGACAGATGTGCAGACGGCCAATAGTCGGTTAGATAGACAGATGTGCAGATGGCTTATGGTCGGTTAGATAGACAGATGTGCAGACGGCCAATGGTCGGTTAGATAGACAGACAGAAATAGACAAAATTCTGATGGACAGACAAACAGGCAGAGAAGCTTACTTCTACAGCTACACAAATATTTTACCTGTAAAACAAAATCTCTTCCTCGGAAATCTGCAATGGTACGTGGGAGGCGAGTGCGACCCCAGACAAATCGTAGGAACAAGGAACGTTCTGTGTTGGTGAAATCCTCCATGACTTCCCAGAACCATTGTACCAGGGACGCCGTGGCTTCTATTCCTTTATAGGTCGCTACAGATTTGAGCAGGTTTAAGGGAATGTCAGGACTACCACATACCTTGAAAAAAACAAAGTAGAGCAAAAATTTGCCTGTGAAGTATAAACAGGAACTTGGCCACGATTCAAAGAGAAAAGCTATATAGTGGTAATATGAAAAGTCACTACTTAACAGTTTTAACACAGTCTTCTACCAAAGGGACTAATTCACTTACTACATGATACCTGATAACGTTTGTATGGGACTAGTATCTCCTGTGGTGATGGAGTGTAACTCTTTGTAGTCCTCCTGCTGAAATGACGTTATCCCGCGAAAACTTCATTTGATGCGAAAACTTCATTTGACGTCATTCCATCACCAATAGAAACAACAGTCCCCCATAAACGTTATCGGGTATCACTGGTACGTAAATGAGTCCCATTAGGAATCGAAGGAATCCTGGAATCCAGATATATGTATAGAATTCTTGCTTTCATGCTGCACCAAGTCATTGTATTCAGAGTCCATTTCATATTATGCCCTCTATATATTTCTCTTGACTGTGAGCTGTTTGTTTTAGTCTATCGTTACTTTTCTCTTAGTTGAAGATACAACTTTCAATTTTTCTATCACTGGTGATTAGAGTCTCTAGTTTGTTATTGTTTTCCATAAGACTTTCCTCTAAAGTTCTCTCACCTTTTGATTTATATCCTATTTTTGAAAAGCCCCTATAACCCTCAGGATGCAGAAATTCATATAGAACAAATTCTATAAATAAATAATGCTCCTTAGTCAAGCAGGTCAAACAAGTCAAGCAGGTCAAAATTTTACCCAGAGCAGCTTTCCCCAATGATCAAATTGGTTTACAAGACTATAGCAGGTCAACAATTGACTTACAGTTCAACAAGTCAAGCAGCTCAACAATGTGACTTACCATTGTCTCTAGCTCCAGGCCAGTAAACAGAGAGAGTAAGGCTGCGGGGATCACTTTTGTCATTCCCTCCCGGATCCACTTCACTGCATCATCAAATTCATGAAGTCTGCAAAATTCATATACATATATACACATTAGTACATGGTTATTATCACCATGCTTACGAGTAATTCATGATTATGACATAGTATTTTTAGTCAAATTAGTTGGAAAAAATCTTAAAATTAAAATTTTTTTTTCATTATTTTTTACATCTTTATATGGTCCACCATGCCCTACCGGTAGTTGATGGCTAGTCGGATGAACTCGGCTCGGTTTTCTGCAGTAATACGATTGTGTTTAGAGCTGAGGGTGACTTCCTGACCCGATGAGCTGGGTACACTGAATGGCATCTCAGCAGCAATGAGGGAAGCATTCTCCATCTCTTTAATACACATCAGGCCTGAAAATAAATTGTTAGGGATGAGCGGACACATTGGGATGAGCGGGATATCAATTTAGGGATAAGTGAAACATCAATTGGGCTTAGAAAAAGGTGATAATAGTATCAGAATAGATTCGGTCATAAAACTAAGTAAAAAGCCAAGGGTGTTCACCCTGTCCTTGCATATGCCATGTGAGTCTACCATTTCTAATCAACCATGTGATCCCTTGGAGGGTATGTGATAATATCGTTAACAAGTTGTATTTTACCTGGCACAAAGTCTTTGTCCACTTCTGTAAGATCTGCTATTGTCAGGGCTATTCCCGCTAGCTGCTTCCAGACTGGCTCAGCTATATTTAGACTAAGAGGACTCCCACTTCTGATAGCAATACCAAACAACACACCTGCAATAGCATTCAAACAAAAATCAACCAGCCATAAGGTAGAGAAGAAAACGAGATGTCATCTGCAGTTCGGATTTATTCAGAGGTAAAACGCTTATTTTCAGGAGTGTATTGTATCATATTTCCACAAAATAACAAGATTCCAAAGATAATTAATGGTTATTAGACAACCTTGGCAAAAGTAAAATAGGAAATAAATTTGATATGGTACATGTCATTGGGGCCATCATCGATTAGGAAATGACCCCAAAATAAAGACCAGCTAAGGATCATTTCTGTTTTAACTAAATTTCACTGGTAAAACTTGAGAAGTACAAAATATTCACGGTACATGGCGCATGACGATGTATGTAGCATGATGGCCAAAAGGATAAATAATTCTGAGGTCTGAAGCTATACTTACCAAGAAACCTAAACATGGACATATGTTGAACAGTGTTTAACATGGGGTTGAGTAAGTGACAATCCCTGTTAGCTCCAGATTCATCTCGTCCATTTGGAGTCATAATGAGCAAGGGGAGAGAACCATTCTGAAGTTCATCACACATCTCGGCTATCGATTCACTGTAACCACCTCCACAGTCATCTACACTTTCACCTGTAACGATAGGCAAATACAGAGGTCACACAGGTCATAGGGTCAAAAAGTAGTCACAGAGGTCAAGGTCAGAGATCAGAAAGGTTACACTGATCAAGTAATTTGGTCAGGGCAGTTATTGAGGTCAAATATCAGTCACAGAGGTCAAATAAGTCACAAAAAGTAAAGAGCACAGATCAGAAAGGTCACAAGAATTTAACAACAAGGTCAATGCTGTAAGTCAAAGTCATCAAACACAAAGGTCATGTAAGTCAAGCAGATCAAACACAGAGGTCATGTAAGTCAAGCAGGTCAAACACAGAGGTCATGTAAGTCAAGCAAGTCAAACACAGAGGTCATGTAAGTCAAGCAGGTCAAACACAGAGGTCATGTAAGTCAAGCAGGTCAAACACAAAGGTCATGTAAGTCAAGCAGGTCAAATACAGAGGTCATGTAAGTCAAGCAGGTCAAACACAGAGGTCATGTAAGTCAAGCAGGTCAAACACAGAGGTTATGTAAGTCAAGCAGGTCAAACACAGAGGTCTTGTAAGTCAAGCAGGTCAAACACAGATGTCATGTAAGTCAAGCAGGTCAAATACAGAGGTCATGTAAGTCAAGCAGGTCAAATACTGTGGTCAAAATACTTATACATGCCAAATATAATTCAAACAGGTAACAAGAGATCCCAGAGGGATCTTGGCGCCCACCAAAGAATGATCTATGTCTGACAATGGAAAGAGGGATCTTTTCCCTGCTTTTCAAACGTTTTCCAACATACTTCATATGAAATTTGAGACAAATCACTTCAGTAGTTTCTGAGAAATTGCGGTAACAAACTTCAACGATGAAATCCAATATAGCAGGCGGTTGGCCATCTTGTTGACTGATCAGTCTCAAAAGGCACTATGCACAACTAGGGCCCAAGGGGAACATACATATGGAATTTGAGAGAGACCCTTCAGTAGTTTCGGGGAAATAGCGGTAATTATCAAAATCCAAGATGGCAGCCACTCGGCAATCTTGTTGACTGATCATGCAGTTACAAAATGCAATATGCACAACTAGGGTCACAGGGGAACTTACATATGAAATTTAACAATGATCCCTTTAGTACTTCCTGAGAAATAGCAGTAACAAACTTAAGCTATCAAAATCCAAGATTGCTTCCAGTGGCCCATCTTGTTGACCAATCGGTTCCAAAATGCAATCTGCACAACTAGGTCCCTTGGGGAACCTACATATGAAATTTGAGACCAATCTCTTCAGTACTTTCTGAGAAAGATCGATAAAAAACTTTAACTTTCAAAATCCAAGATGGCCATCTTGTTGACCAAACAGTCCCAAAATGCAATATGCACAACTAGGGCCCTAGGGGAATCTACATATGAAATTTGAGAATGATCCCTTCAGTACTTTCTGAGAAATAGTGATATCAAACTGATGATGGTGGGCTAAAAACATTATATTTGTGAATAGTCAAAGACTATAGGTACCAGCATTCACAAGTCACAGGGAAAGAATGGAGGTCAACGATCAGGTAATTTTCAGGGATTCAATCAGATGTCATGTTGAAATCAGAAATGACCTTACCTACAAATTTGACCTTCCACACCCTATGAGGCAGCATCAGACTGTCTTGACCGAACACGTCCAGTTTACAACTCATCTGACCAAATACAGCCTTCATGCCATCCTGT
Source organism: Argopecten irradians (assembly GCF_041381155.1). Taxonomy (NCBI): domain Eukaryota; kingdom Metazoa; phylum Mollusca; class Bivalvia; order Pectinida; family Pectinidae; genus Argopecten; species Argopecten irradians. Next base: position 29,476,643 of record NC_091140.1, on the reverse strand, counting down.
CCAGCCAGGCCACCTTTACCTCTGGACCGCTTCACCTGAACCAATGTAGGGTTAAAATAGTCATTATGATAAAATACACTTCAAGGGGATAGTAAACAGCATTGGGGCTTTTAACTGTGATGTGGAGACCTCTTACCATTTGCACTTATACAGTAAAGGGACCTTCTTATCATGAAGTTATACAGCGTTGGGGGCCTCCTTACCATGGAATGATAAAGTGTGGGACATCATTACCTTAACGTTGCAGTGTTGGGGCTGTATTTCCTTACCTGTATCCTGTTGAGTTCCACCACTGGGCCGTGCTGTTTGTCCCTGACCATTGTAGCCTGTACGACTTTCCTAAAGGCAGTCTCCTGTTTAACACAATCAAACAAGGTTAAATATTTGGTAGTATATTCTTAATTCTGTGACTGAATCAAAACATAGATGGAGCATAACAACCTTTGATTCAACTGACATAACACAATAATATCCTAGTATTTAAATGTAGATCCATGCCTACATACCTTAGCCGAGGACACAATCACACCCCTTAGACTGTCCAGTCCCCGGACGTTGTCATCTGTCTTCTCACTTCTGTCCTGAAGGTTAAACATAGGAATGGATGGACAGAATAGGTCAGAGAAATGGTGCAGTAGGACCAGTCTGTTCCTTAGGGCTGATATTGGCACTCCCTGTAGATGGTTGTGTTCCATTGGTACCAAAGACGGCAGTTTGCCAGCACTGACTGGCTTGTTGGTAGACCAGGCGAGACTGTGGGCTGAGCCACACGCAACACGATTTATCTTCTTACCTGTACAGAACAATAGGGGATAAAACTGATAAACTGACACAATGATTTCATAGAAAAAAAACAGTGTCCCTCAACAAATTAGGAATTTCATTGATTCAGAATAACATACAAGGATACCTTAGAGAAATCAGAACTTACCCTGAAGGGCTGCCACTAGACGTGGCCTCTGTATGGCATTAGTCGTACCATCCCCGAGTTGTCCTTCGTCATTGTCTCCCCAGGTATAAACCTCACCTAGAAACAAGTTTAAATTTAGATTTTTTCAGAAGCATGTGACAGGACACAACAAAATCTTTGGGTGGATTAATGTAAATTTACTTATTTTAGCGCAGTCAAATAATAGCACAACTGTGAAAAACTGTTAAATGATATATTAAGTATTCAGTTACAAATTAGCTCAACTTTTGATAGCTCAACACTGGAAATACTGTTTTACAATATTTAGCGCTGCACATTATTTGGCGCTTCAAAGACAGCGTGAAAAGCAATAAAATAAAATTACCACTAACATAAGTTTACAGTAATATGACTACTTCATGAAGAAGAGATATCACTGATGTTGTCTCACTAGCTAGTCCTGCTTTTAAATTATTTTCATTCTTAATTTTAATATAATTCATATAACCAAGACGACTTACCTGCATCTGTACAGGCCACACAATGGAGGGAGCCACAAGCCACATCTATAACTTTCTTGCCCTGAAGAGCTGAGACACGACGTGGTCGGCGCACATGGTCATCAGTTCCATGGCCTAGACGATGGTAGTCTCCCTTGCCCCTGGTTAATTAATATTTACATTATACATACTTGCCCTTAGTACAATTTTCATCAACTAGACACTGTAGCTCAGTGGGCAGTGGTGGTCACAATTCAATATTATTCTTCAAACGCTAACTTATTTTTGAGGGGATGATATTTTCATAATTTTGCGGGTCAACATCGTATCATGAAATTTTGATCTGTGAAATATTTAGCATTGGTTGAATTTTATAAACTCTTGAAGAAAAATCATTACAGTAAAATTTAATTTTCATAATTTTTGGTCCAAATCTCTAAAATTTTGCAAAAAATAACTGGCAACACAGTATCCAATTATAAGTACAAAAGGTGTTTAAATGAGATAACCACTATAACATATTAATAGTAACTAGAACTATAGATTTGTTTCCATGGAAACTGTTATTGAAGCATTTGATACCACTGTATACCCTGGTAGCCATTTATTTTTGCATGGATGAGATTTCGTGGGTCATCGCCATGGTTGCATAAAATATGATTCGTGAATATTACAGGATGTTTGAAAATAATATTATCTTGAAGTTAAATTGTAAAATTTTTATTTGCTGAAATTTAATTTACCTAGTTCTTAGTCCAAATTGCGAACATATTTACTCCTACCAACAATTACATGTAGTCTTATAATTACTTACCAGGTATAAACAGCCCCAGATTTAGTGAGAGCCACAGAAAACTGGGAGCCACACTCCACCTTCATCACTCCCAGACCTTGTAGGGAATCAATCTTCATAGGAACCTTACACCCATCACTTCCCCCGCGTCCTATAGCACAAGGATAATCATTTCATGTTTCAAACACTTACTTATCTATTTGTCCAACACAATGCCAAAATGGCCTAGCTATTTCGCTCACCTGATTAGTTCAGAGAATCTTTTTCCTGATGCTGTAAAAGTAGACTGTACATATTTTCACAAATGTGAAAAACTGTAAATATCATGATCTTTAGCACGGATATAATTTAGATAGTTCAATGATATCCAAAACTTAGCACTGTACATCAATAAGCAATTCAAAGACAGCATGAAAAGTTCTAAAATTAAACAATCACTAAAATAAGCATTAATATTTAACGTTACAGTATGAAACTAGAACTGTTGCCAGAGTGGCCGACTAAAACCCTCTGCTGCATAAATTTTGTAATAACTCCATTAATAGGAGACATTACAGAACCCTATATAGTTTACTCAGCTCTCCTTTATGTCAGGGTTCTGTGTACCAAATGTTATCAAAATCTTTCGAGTAGTTTAGAAGGAGTTTGCCGGACTTCATTGTTAGGGGAATCTGCCAGAGCAACTAAAGTTCCAACCGAAAATTTTGAAGAAGGTAACAATGTAAATTGTTGACATGTGGATGGACACCAGGTACTGGATTCTATACCATGTCATAAGCTTACCCAGTTTGCCGTAATCGCCATCTCCCCACGACCACACATTGTCATCATCAGTGATACACAGAGTTTGGGCGTCGCCACTACCACACGCCATGTCAATCACTCGGTGTGTCTTCATTGCCTCAACCTGTCAAACAAACAATGAATCTGATTGGCTCACACAAATTAAGTCCTTATTGGCAGAAAGGAACAAATCAGAGTGTAGTATAGTTAAATGGCAGGTTTTGTATATAAATATACAATGTATACCAATTAGAGGATTGTATATACAAACCAAATAGGTGCAGAATTTGTATATACATTTCGAGTGAGGGGAGGTCATATAATTATACATACCATTTGTATATAATATACATAGCAGTTGTATACTATGTTTTTATTCCAGGGAGAGGGGTATATTTTCCAGTTTAGGGTGGGGAGGGGTGTTACACTTACTTGTTCCAGGACCAGTCAATCTAGCCATAAAAATAGCTGAACCTCAAACTAATTGCAACAGAAGCAACTACGCATTTTTCTTACTCCCTGATATGTAGTAAATGATGTATTAAAATTCCCAAATAATCCCAAACGGGGAAAATTGAAAAATATCAGCTTTTCTAAGACCTATATATAGACGCAGATAAGCACTGTAGATTAAGGGGGTAGGGTAATAAAATTATTCTTTCTGTGAAAGTATTTATATGTACACAGTATATACTTGCAATATCACAATAAAGATAAATTAAACTTTGTTATGATATTTGTTTCTGTAAAAATCATTCTATTATGAAGGTCAAATAAAGGTCAAAACTGACGAATTGGTGAAAAAATGATGAAAAAACCAGCAGTGCTTTCAGATTTTCTCTCTTGTAGGTTTATAATGCATTTATATCACTTATACCATTTCCATCTTTGCACAAAGTTAAAATAAATTCATACACACTACAAAATATAACCATGGCAACTATATAATGTCCCATTACGTTGTTAGCTCGCTACTCGGAGCTTACGGAATCACTTTGGTGTCAGTGTCGGCCTTAGAAATCTCATGTTAAGGTTTTGGTTGTGTGTTGTAATATATACTGCTATTTTTAACAACTGACATTAATTTCTACAATATACTTTGATTAAAATTGTTATAATAAGTATGGACAAGCATTTAAAGAAGGATATGCTGAATTTGGAGAATTTCAAGAGGCCCAATTGGCCGAAGTAGGCAGGTTAAGGTTTTGGTGCAAGTGTTGTAATACTGTCATATGTCAGAACTGACATTTATTTCTGCAATAATTTTGGTTTATAATTGTGGTATATGGACAATGACTTAAAGGGGGAAATGCTGGATTTTGATAATTTCAAAAGGCTCAATGGACCAAAAAGTTAAATTACATAATGACATTGCTATATTTTATACTTTGGCCAAAGGCATTTCTTTGATGAATGTAGTCTAATACCAAGGTTGTATCTTTCCCAGCCTTTCGCACATAAACTTCGAACATTCTTTGTGTTGTCATTGGTTATATAATAGACCTCAGTGGCGTGATAACTAAAGTCACATAAAAATGAACATCAACTACAGAATATCTATTTATTAATTACCATATCCACTGTAATTAGCGCCCATTTTTACTCTTTCCACACTCATGGCACATTAATCTGTCACAGTAAACATACATACGCCTTCTTTCCTTTGATTACGCATTAGTACGTAATGATTCACATGTGGAAGACTCACAAGTTCATGGAATACGATGCCTGTAAGCATCACACAGTTGTACAGTGAACTGCGTTCAAGCGTCCGGAATTGCGTTTTGATCGTTCAAACCACAAATCACATCGTTAAATTCATCGGATGATTGGGGCATTTATATCAACTTCAGCATTAAGGGAGTGGGACGACTGGTTCACCCGTCAGTATAATGTCTTCGGCGGAATGCTTCAGTGATATAGCACTATAAAAAGGCCAAGACTTCCACTATACAACACGAATATACAACAGTCTCCCAAAGCTGCCACCACGCTCTTCATACACACAACACACAGCATACATGGGAGGTCATCCCTACATGATCTTAGGTGTTAATAGGAAGTTAATTTAATCAAACAAACAAGCAAACAAACAAACAAACAGACAAACAAATCAATTCCTCCAGAAGAGGGGAGGGGGCGCCAATTACGGCGAATACAGCATGTATATAAAGAACTAAAATGATTAAGAAGCGGAACCTATATATGACGTCAAATTGTTTAAAATGTAATTAGCGGAGTGATGTGGCAGTATTGTCCTTGTACCAATAGCTTACCTTCAAATAATACAGCCTCATATATGCATGTATATTATGGTTTGTGTCATGGGGATTGGTTGTGGTCTACAACATTATGTTGACGTTGTATAAAGTGATATTCTAAAAAAATAAGAACAGTTTATATTTTTGGCGGGAACCCACTGGTTACATTATACCTTAACTTCCATATGTACATGTGTGTAGAAAAGCGAAGTTCAATTTTCATCTATACTTTTAAATAAACTTTAATCAAATCTAATTACAATCAGACTTGGGACCAGAGGAAATAATTCGTTATAACAGAAATTCTATATAAAGTTTCTCAAACTATAAGTTAATTAAAGTCATAGGCCGATTGCATCCTGAATCAACATAGTTATCAAGCTAACTCACAAATTCCGAAGTCAGCAACAATGTCTTCTTTGACAGATTTTCCATTATCGACAATTAATTGTACACTTGTTTGATCGTATTTGATTTTCTATAAATTAATTCCCTTTTTAAACCCCAAGTTTCACTTTAAAACAAGTTTCACTTTACATCCAATACTTTCTGGGAAAAAATTTGTTATAGAGCAAACATTTTCTTGAAGGGACCACGAAATCACCCCTGTCAAAAGACAATTCGTTATAAGGAAATCCGCTATACGTTTCTCAAAGAAGTATAAAGAGGAGCCATACACCCAAGATTTGAATTTACTTCGTAATAAATAAAAATGCGTATCAAGCAGATTCGTCTTAAGGACGTTTTACTGTACATTGACTTTATTCATCACTCTGTGTATTTACTACTTATTCAGAGCTACATCTAAATGCCCTTTGACATTTGTTTGTTAAAATATTTATTTATTTGCTTGATATTGTTGTTTCTGGTTATTGATAAGAAGATGTAAAAGTATATAACATGATGACTAGTTTTCACTGTAAAGTCATTTTTCAATATGTATCCATAAAGAACATGTAGAAGTTGATTATCATATACATGTATGTACATGTAGTTATAGATTAATTGGAAACATACATACATGTACATCCCCAACCCGGCAAGTTCACTTTTTAATTCTGCTTCTTCCAGTTTATTTCTAAATATTTCCTCAAATATATAAATGCTCTGATTGGACATTGTTTTACCGTCTTAGTGAATTTGGTAACCGAACTCCGCTAAAAGAGTTCATACAAAAGTTTTACCATACAATTAACATTTAATTGTGGTTTAAAGGAGCCCCATAGGTCCATTAAATATCGCAGATTTTAATAAAGCTTTATTAGAGCTTTATGCTCCGTTAACTTTAATTGACGTTTGTGCAACATCATATTTTCTGGAAATGACGTCATCATGTTAATGACGGTTTAATGAAGGTTTAATCCTCGATTAACTTTTGATAGACCTTTGAACAACTGGCCCCAGATAAATAAATACATGGAACTAACTGACCATTAGTATCTGTTATATGTAGAGCTATGACACGTATAGTATTAAGAAATAAAATGGCAATAAAGTAAAATAATTACAAAAATAAAAGAAAATAGTACATATAAAATACACAGTTAAAAACAAAAACAATAATGAGGTCACAAAAATCTAAACCACTGTTCGGAATAAGTATTAAATATTGAATTTTATCAGAAATACAAAATGTATGTGTAAAATGGAAATTTTGATCAATATCGCGCTAGTACAAACAGGCTTCCATACTTTTTTCGTCAATGGAACAGGGTTATCAAAACTGGCAAACTTTTAAAACTTAAATACATCGTAATGACAGAACCATTACTCATTAGAGATAAATTAAGGCATACACCGAGTGTCACTGACAAAATATCGAAATTCAGATATGTTTTATTTAACATAAATACAATATTATGTCGTCGTCAAATTGTACTTCCGTCGGGTAGGTTACCGTCACCGATCGCTAACCATTTCAACACTTATAAACATCTGTGAAGTACATGGTACTATGTATAACATAACTGAAAATAATCATGAACTTAGCTCACACTATCATAAAACCTGCCAATGATGCACGATTGTCAATAATCAGCGCTTTTGTTTATGTGAATTGTCCACTCATGCCAACATTGTAGCTCTTTTCCGCCTCCTTTGTGGAACTCTTCCGATCTACGGCGGCCCATACGGGACACATTTACCGGCGGTGTAGATGGCTTTATCAATAGGTAAAATTAACCACTTTCCCCTTATGGGATTTTTTGGGAATTTTTACCAGTTACTTATAGTCGAAATCTAAAAACATTCCAACAAAAATAATTTCTGTTGCAATTAGTTTGACGTTGAAACCTAGTTTGACTGGACTATTTAGGGCAGGGATGAGGGGTATACAAGTATGGGCGGGGATGGCGATATACTTACCAGTTTTGGGCGTGGCTGGTCCTCACTATCCCCGTGGCCTAGTCGTCCGTATCGGCCCTTCCCCCAGGAGTATAGCTCCCCACTAGATGTTATACAGGCACTGTGGGCCCCACCTGCTGCGATATCTACGACCTCCTTACCCCGCAGGGACTCTATCACACGAGGACGATCACACGGACTAAGGAGAGAAGAAAGCATTAAATCTATATTTAATATAGTGAAAGCTTACATAGTCAAGTAATTCAAGCGAAAAGAAGCATGCTGGCAGTATCTTCAGTATACAAGCCTACCCATTGTCTCAGTGACTTTGAATTTATGAGGTATGACTCACATCCACATACATGTATATATGCAAGTATCATTAATAATGTATACAAAATAATGTATAACAGATCCACTCATAGCAAGATTTTAAGAAATTTAATGTAAATGAAAAATCTCAGTACATGTTTTCTCTAGAAGACATCACATCTAAGAAAGCATACCTCCTATTTCCATGTCCCAGCTTTCCGTCCTCCCCTTCTCCCCACGAGTACACCTCACCCTCAGCAGACAGAGCGAGACAGTGTTTCCCTCCAGAGTTTACTGCCAGTTTCTTGATAAAGACATGTTGTATAGACTCCAGTAGTGTTGGGTTAGCCACAGAATCTGTGCCACCTATACCTAGGCGGCCACCTGCTCCATAACCTGTGGCATACACCTGTTCCAAACATCACAGGACAGTTCATTATAAGATATACTTGGGATAACATACTGTTAATGTATTTATTAACGCTGTCAAATTTCTGTGTAAATGTGAGAAACTGTAAATAATATGGTTTATTAGCGAGGATACAAATTAATTTGATGCTTCAATACTTGACAAATAATTTAAAAAAATTAAGGACTGTACATTGATCAATGATTCAAAGAAAGCACCAAGTGTGCTAATTTGAAAATTTAAAACTACTGCTTAAACAAGTTTGTTTACAGTTAATTAAATGCTGTAAAGAAAACCTTCCATCTTCCTGATACTCCAGGTGTTACTATCATTGTTGTTATATCTATCTCTGATCTTATCATGCCATATTAAAACTGAAAACAGACCGATCACAGGACGACAGAGACTTAAATTCTTTAAATAATATTTCAAAACAATGATACCTAACTTCACAGCCTTTAGATATGAAGTGCATTGTTTTTCATTTCCTTTTGAAATATTTCGGACCAAATAACACAGTCTTATCAAATAGAAAAGTTGTCTCATATAGAGCCTTCAGTTTTAATATAATGACACAGCCAAACGTGGATATAAAGACAGCAATATAGTCACGCCGAACCTGTCACTATCATATCACAAAAATAAAATTTTACCTTTCCTTCAGCTGTAATGGCAAACAGAGTCTGTTCCCCTCCGATCAGCTGTACAGGTCGTAGGTTGGCCAGGGACTCACAACTTATTGGTAACTTGACCTTTGCCCCTTCAACTCCGCCCAGCTGACCTCTGTGATTATGACCCCAGCCTAAAATCTGGCCACTACCTCCCCAGGACAGAGTCCAGTCCTCTGGTTTCCTGAACAACATAAACAGCCAATTAGATGATTTTATTATAGTTATTTACTAGAATACTGACAAATCAGGAAGGGTCTAACTAATTGACTAACTCATTAGAGTATCAGACTCTAACACAAGTAAGACCCCATCACAATGAGCAGCTATTTTGACTCTTGTTAGTCCAAGAAATAACATGATAGTAGATCTAGATGGGGAGGGAAATACCCATATCAAATGATTTCATAACAATACTTACTCCCTTTCATAATATTTGTACAAAACACAAAAACCTGCACAGACAGACAGATAGATAGAGAACCTGATTACTATTGGGGACTCATACCTGGAAGCGAGGCTCTTATAATACAGAAATATGGTGCACATGTTTGTAAGTGGGTTGGATGTTGGGGAGAGAAGCAATTATCCTTTGAGCAATAATTTTTTGATGAAAGTTAAAGGAGTTTTTTTTTCAAATTTCTCACCTGTTTAGCCAGAGAAGTAGTTGTTCATCCATTTCCTGTGTAAAAACGGTATGATCCTCATGGGATTTGGTAAGTTCCTCACCATCACCGGAAATGTCTTTGATCTTTTTACGAACTTCTTCTAGAAACACTGGTGGGAAGCTTGTCCTCTGGACCATCGCTGCGGCAACCCGGGCAGCCGTACAGTATCGACGGAACCATACCCACTTGTGAGCCTCCGTACAACACTGAAGGCTGTCTAATCCAAGGTCACAGGCCAAGGCCACCAGCACCTGTACACAGGTCAAAGGTCAACGTTTAACAAGATTAAATACTCAATAGGTAATATTTAATACATAATCTATAGAAGAAAATATGTTTTTATCTTCAATTCTTTGAAAGATTATTTTTACTATGTAATGTAGATTCTATTGGGCAGTGCACAATTTATTGTATTTCTGAATCTGAAAGGTACTATATCCTTATGTGTATGGCTCAGTTGAATGCACCTTAATCAAAATTTATTTATCATCATAAAAATTCATTTTACTTATCCAGATCTTTGACGAATGTAAACCATCTATCTTTCATGATTACTAAATATCGCAATTTCCATTTCAAACCAAGTCTACATGTAGTGATTGAGTTTTGCGGATAACATTTATTGAATTGAAATTGCTTTCAATATAACGTAAAGAGATATTACTCAGCGGAGATATACCTTCGCAAAATTCACCTTAATCATGAAATACAATATAAATTAGATGCAATAGATGGTTGGTTTACACAACAGTGTATCTTATAATCGATCTCCAACTGTTTTAGAGCATTTATTCTGCCGTCCTCCAAGAGTAAACCTGAAGGAGGTGAAGTAGCAAGGACTAGTTGGAGTCAATACCTTGAAGAAGGGACTGTGCATCAGATGTTTACCACTGCGGACAATTGGGTCCTCATACTCGTACTGACGCTGAAGGGCTTCAGGCAGTCCCTTCACTAAGGAGGCTAGAGAAGATCCACTCAAACACTACAGCAAAACAAATAGGAAGTATCACATACATGTTGTATTTCATTTAAACAATTTTTAAACTGAAATCACCATTTAAGCATAATTTGGCTGTTTCAAGTGGCGCTAGGAAATAATGATGGACTAAGAACAGATGTCATGCCATATAACACGAGATTACTTCACCTGTCGTCTGGGCCAGGTAGAAATTAAATGTAATGACTGATTTCTATTGTATGTGATTAATGACTTTTAAATACACTTTATTGACTTTTAAAGATAAATTCAATTAACAGTGGACCTGCGATGTTGACAGTTCGAAAAAAAAAGCACCATCCGGCGAAAATATATCAGGGAATAGATTTGATTATTGACTAGAGTAGATGGAGTGGGTAGTCCAGAAAATTCAATCCTCACAGTTTGGGCTTGGGACAAATTTTAAGTATTTGAAATCATCGATATTCCATGGTGTACATTATAATGATCTAAGAGATAGTCACCATTGTGAATGGTCTTGGTATTTCCTGATCTGGACTTTCCAAACTAGGACTGGCCAGTAAGGCATTCACATTGATGGACTGCTCTCCTAAGCTGGCCGCCATCAGTTTCCGTAATTTTTGTAGAGCCCACATTCGCTGACTAGCACCTGTAAGAGGATTTCGTCTATTCAGTTGTCTTTATAATTCTTTGAGAACTTTTGTGTAAAGATACACACATCAAAATCAATATCATATCTGCTTATACTAATATAATATAAATAAGTTTCTACACTTTTTATTTATGAAATTGTAACAACAAAATGCAATGTACTGCTGCTACAAATACCTCACAGATGCTATGGAGAAATAATCAAACATGAGTCGAGTGGACAGGGATATCTCAGCCATTTGACTTGTCAACACTAGACAAGCCATGTAAATGTAATTTATCATCAAATGTTTTAAATAGGAATACATAAGAACTAAATATTTACAATTTTTTTTAGATCATTACGTGACATACCTAAGGTACTTAGCTGAGCACAAGCAGCTAGAGCGGCCGCTAACCGTGCTACAATACCCTTATCGAGGCTCATTTGGAGGTTAAAGTCCAACAGACAAGTTACAAGGTCAATAGAAGGTCGTGACAGGATGGTACGGTCAGATAACATGTCCATCGGTGCTGCGGCAGGCATGATGGGATACACGGTAAAACACCATCCCCAGCCATTCACCGAACCGTCACTCGTAAACTTCCATCGTAGCTCATCTCCCATGATCCTTAGCTCCTGAGACCAATCTGACCACTCTCTCCCTGTAACAAAAAGGTATTTGGTGGTAAGGATTAGCAAATTTTGTAATCACTACTTGATGGTTGTTTTTTGTGACAGTGAAACTATGGCATAACAGAACACCTACATGTGCCTTACATATAACCTATAGATAAGGTTTTATTGATCATAAATGATTAATAATTTCTGAGGGAAAAAACCAATAAAAAACCAATACAACTCAGCCTAAGGAAACCTGCTAATTGCCATTTCTTTTTTTTTGGAATGAGAAGCTTTGGAAGCTTGGCCCACAGAAATAATGGGTTTGGAGATAACGTTACATGCTTGCCAACCTCCCCCCACCCCATTTTGGAGACACCTTAATTTGAACCCCATTCTAGGACATTTAAGCAAGTCCAAATATTTAATATTCAAAATGTCACAAATCTGACTATACCATCAGAAAGAACAGATCAAAATATGCAAAAATCAACCTTTAATTTCTTCATAGGGGGTTACTAAGTAGACTTTCTTGAGGTTAAAAGTATAAACATGTTACCTGAGCGAACTGTAACTGTACGACTTGATCCATCCATCACTGTAAGAGGATCGTGTCTTCTCTCTGTAGAACAGCGGCGGTCAAACTCCACCCGCAGTGCTTCAGCACCTTAAACGTATATCAGTTAAAGCTTATTAGAGGTTGAATTCTTATATTCACAATCAAACCCAGAGCTAAAGCACCTAAAACATTTTTCAATTATATCGTATTAGAGGTTATATTCACTGTAACAGTAGCAGTCAAACTCCGAGCTTCAGTACCTGAAACATTTGTCAGTTCTTTTTGGTCAATGTAGCAGTGTGGAAACATACCTGGTATCTTGACATGACCTGTTAGTGACGTATCGTCAATGTAGGGGTGGGGACTCTCCTGGACAATCGGCTGTGCCATGGATCGTCCAGTCTCTCGGTCTGACGCCACGTCCTCAAGTTCAGTAACACACAGTTCCAATAACATCTCAGAGACCTGTAATTATACAACCAATGGAGGAAGCTTGGTTACATTAAATGAACCAATAAGCAGGCATGCTTTATATTCAAGTGAATTCAGTCTAGGTATAATAATTCCTCTATTCTAAACAACTCATGTTTTGGCTTCATGTCTCAAGTCTTAATTACTTACCGTGGGATATGCCCTTCCTAAACATGTTAGAATCTCCGACAGCGTCTCTCGCCCTTTTGTTCCTACTCGCGACCCGACAGATAACTTCAGCAAATCAACAAGTACTCGACAATCATCAGCTGTCAGATGATTGGTGAACTCATCGAGACCAGCAGGGAAGGAAGTGGGTGCTTTCTCTATCGTAGAGGTGACTTGGTCTGTCGAGGTGAACGTCTCTGCCATTATACTAGTGGCGGGAGAGATCTTAGCGGCCAGACTGTGCATACTCGGGAACGAAGGAATCTCCGTGTTAATCTGTGAAAGAACATATAACAATTAGGGATACAACATAAAACTTTTAAGACATGTTTCTGTATAACGAGAAATATTCAGGGATTCTTTCTTTCATAGTTTAGAGTTTTAAAATCATTTCATGGGTGGACATATTCATAATATGAAACAATGATTCCATTTCAGTTCCTATATTAGAGTGGTTAATCAGGACTTGAACTTTTCTTCTACCGAAACATTTGTGAGGCGTCATATTTCAATTACGACGCCAATATTACCTGTGACTTCATAAAAGTGTTATTGCACATATTTATTGCGATATTTATAACATGGATTAACTGGTCAGTTATGTGATAAATAATATTTCTACACATTTCCAATTCAAGGACTTACATCTGAGTGAGTTGATTCTACTATAGATAGAGCTATGTCGGCATGATCTACAGCTTCTGAGTTCTCCATTGGCTGGTTGTTGGTGAGGTCCATAGTCTGGTGGGTCGACGCTGTCATGGAAGTCGACATTGCAGATATCTTAAGATCAGTGGACAATGGTGCAGCAGCAAGCTGTTCCTTGGCCAGAGAATTTACAATCGTGTCCCTGTAACAGTAAACAGTGTGATAACTCAAGTCCTTAGCTTCCGAAGTAAAATCCTAACGAGAGGGACAACTACTAATACATTAAAATCATTAACTGTCCAACAAACTTTCCACAATGGTATATATACTAGGCTTATTATTTGCTGATTACATCATCATGTTTCAAAGCTACACTTTACTTTTGCTCTAGATTTGAAATTCTTCATTTGAATTCAATTTCAGTGGCGGTAAAAGGGCTAACCATATGGTCCTTACCTTGCATATGTGACCTGAAGGGCTTTTAGTTCATGGCCCAGCTACAAGGCCTGATATTTGGCCCGTACCTTTCATATGTGATCTGAAGGCCTGTTAGTACATGGCCCAGGGCCTGCTGTTTGGTCCTTACCTTGCGTATGTAATCTGAATGGCTGTTAATACATAGCCTAGGGCCTGCTGTTTGATCCTTACCTTGCGTATGTAATCTGAATGGCTGTTAATACATAGCCTAGGGCCTGCTGTTTGATCCTTACCTTGCATATGTAATCTGAATGGCTGTTAATACATAGCCCAGGGCCTCCTGTTTTGTCCTTACCTTGCGTATGTGATCTGAAGGGCTGTTAATACATAGCCCAGGGCCTCCTGTTTTGTCCTTACCTTGCGTATGTGATCTGAAGGGCTGTTAATACATAGCCCAGGGCCTCCTGTTTTGTCCTTACCTTGCGTATGTGATCTGAATGGCTGTTAATACATAGCCCAGGGCCTGCTGTTTGGCCCTTACCTTGTGTATGTGATCTGAAGGGCTGTTAATACATAGCCCAGGGCCTGCTGTTTGGCCCTTACCTTGTGTATGTGATCTGAAGGGCTGTTAGTACATGGCCCAAGGCCTGCTGTTTTGCCCTTACCTTGCGTATGTAATCTGAATGGCTGTTAATACATAGCCTAGGGCCTGCTGTTTGTTCCTTACCTTGCGTATGTGATCTGAAAGGCAGTTAATACATGGCCCAGGGCCTGCTGTTTTGCCCTTACCTTGCGTATGTAATCTGAATGGCTGTTAATACATAGCCTAGGGCCTGCTGTTTGTTCCTTACCTTGCGTATGTAATCTGAATGGCTGTTAATACATAGCCTAGGGCCTGCTGTTTTGCCCTTACCTTGCGTATTTAATCTGAAGGGCTGTTAGTTCATTGGGCTGTTTTTATCTGCTGTTTTGCCTTACCTTGTGCATGTGATCTGAAGGGCTGTAAGTACATAACCCAGGGCCTGCTGTTTGGCCCTTACCTTGCATATGTGATCTGAAGGGCTGTAAGTACAAGGCCGGGGCCTGCTGTTTGGCCCTTACCTTGTGTATGTGATCTGAATGGCTGTTAATACATAGCCTAGGGCCTGCTGTTTTGCCCTTACCTTGCATATGTGATCTGAATGGCTGTTAATACAATGCTGTTTTGCCTTACCTTGTGTATGTGATCTGAAGGGCTGTAAGTACATGGCCCGGGGCCTGCTGTTTGGCCCTTACCTTGCGTATGCGATCTAAATGGCTGTTAATACATAGCCCAGGACCTGCTGTTTGGCCCTTACCTTGGGTATGTGATCTTAATGGCTGTTTATACATAGCCCAGGGCCTGCTATTTTGCCCTTACCTTGTGTATTAGATCTGAAGGGTTGTTAGTACATGGCCCAGGTCAAGCTGTTTGGCCTTTAATTACCTTGCATGTGATCTGAAGGGCAGTTAGTACATGGCCCAAGGCCTGCTGTATGGCCCTTACCTTGTGTATGTGATCTGAAGGGCAGTTAGTACATGGCCCAGGCCCTGCTGTATGGCCCTTACCTTGTGTATGTGATCTGAAGGGCAGTTAGTACATGGCCCAAGGCCTGCTGTATGGCCCTTACCTTGCATATGTGATCTGAAGGGCAGTTAGTACATGGCCCAAGGCCTGCTGTATGGCCCTTACCTTGCGTATGTGATCTGAAGGGCAGTTAGTACATGGCCCAGGCCCTGCTGTATGGCCCTTACCTTGCGTATGTGATCTGAAGGGCAGTTAGTACATGGCCCAAGGCCTGCTGTATGGCCCTTACCTTGCGTATGTGATCTGAAGGGCTATTAATACATAGCCCAGGGCCTGCTGTTTGGCCCTTACCTTGGTATGTGATCTGAAGGGCTGTTGGTACATGGCCCAGGGCCTGGTGTTTGGCCCTTACCTTGTGTATGTGATCTGAAGGGCTATAAGTACATGGCCCAAGGCCTACTGTATGGCCCTTACCTTGCGTATGTGATCTGAAGGGCTGTAAGTACAAGGCCCGGGGCCTGCTGTTTGGCCCTTACCTTGTGTATGTGATCTGAATGGCTGTTAATACAATAGCCTAGGGCCTGCTGTTTTGCCCTTACCTTGCATATGTGATCTGAATGGCTGTTAATACAATGCTGTTTTGCCTTACCTTGTGTATGTGATCTGAAGGGCTGTAAGTACATGGCCCGGGGCCTGCTGTTTGGCCCTTACCTTGCGTATGCGATCTAAATGGCTGTTAATACATAGCCCAGGACCTGCTGTTTGGCCCTTACCTTGGGTATGTGATCTTAATGGCTGTTTATACATAGCCCAGGGCCTGCTATTTTGCCCTTACCTTGTGTATTAGATCTGAAGGGTTGTTAGTACATGGCCCAGGTCAAGCTGTTTGGCCTTTAATTACCTTGCATGTGATCTGAAGGGCAGTTAGTACATGGCCCAAGGCCTGCTGTATGGCCCTTACCTTGTGTATGTGATCTGAAGGGCTGTAAGTACATGACCCGGGGCCTGCTGTATGGCCCTTACCTTGTGTATGTGATCTGAAGGGCTGTTAGTACATGGCCCAGGGCCTGCTGTTTTGCCCTTACCTTGCATATGTGATCTGAAGGGCTGTTAGTACATGACCCCGGGCCTGCTGTTTGGCCCTTACCTTGCGTATGTGATCTGAAGGGCTGTTAGTACATGACCCGGGGCCTGCTGTATGGCCCTTACCTTGCGTATGTGATCTGAAGGGCTGTTAGTACATGACCCAGGGCCTGCTGTTTGGCCCTTACCTTGCGTATGTGATCTGAATGGCTATTAATACATAGCCCAGGGCCTGCTGTTTGGCCCTTACCTTGGTATGTGATCTGAAGGGCTGTTAGTACATGACCCAGGGCCTGCTGTTTGGCCCTTACCTTGTGTATGTGATCTGAAGGGCTATAAGCACATGGCCCAAGGCCTGCTGTATGGCCCTTACCTTGCGTATGTGATCTGAAGGGCTATAAGTACATGGCCCAAGGCCTGCTGTATGGCCCTTACCTTGCGTATGTGATCTGAAGGGCTGTTAGTACATAGCCCAGGGCCTCCTGTTTTGTCCTTACCTTGCGTATGTGATCTGAAGGGCTGTTAGTACATGGCCCAGGGCCTCCTGTTTTGTCCTTACCTTGCGTATGTGATCTGAAGGGCTGTTAGTACATGGCCCAGGGCCTGCTGTTTAGCTAGGTCTGTCTCCTGTGAGAGGATAATTTTGGCCAGAGAAGGACGAACGACTTTAGTTGTCTGCGTAGATGGTGCCGGAGCCGAAGAATTAGCGTCATCAGCTACACTCTCATTCATACCTGGTAAAATACATCAAACACTGCCAAGTTATATAAAACAAGATATTAGATTTTAAGAAAACTTCATAACATTGGTATTTGATTTTGTTTCAGATTGCTATATTCTTTCAATGTGTACTTAGATTACAAAATTTAGGATTATTGTTTCCTGGGATCATCCTTTTTTAATTTTTTTAATGATAATAAGCGCAATCCAGTGGTTCAATAGCAGAAAAACGCTTTAATTCACATAATTCAGCGTTGTACATGAATTAGCGCTTAAAAGTACCGCTAAAATCAGTATGTTTACAGTAATTAATTCTCATTTTCAGTTTACTTAAGTTGATTGACTGAGGATAAACACCAAGAAGTGAGGCGCCAAGAGGATCTCTGGACGAGGAGAAGAGGACAGGCTCGTGAGATGTTGGTGTCGACAGATCGGTGGTCGCCCAGGAGATACTATGGGAGGAGCCACAGGCAACCCTCGTGATCTTGTATCCCTCAAGTCCGTGGACCAGGGCAGGCTTTCTGTTCACGGTAGTGGTGCTATTTCCCTGTTGTCCGTGATCATTGTCACCCCACGCATACACCTGTACAAAGAAATATATCCCTACATCTGTACTACTTATACCATGTACAAAACCTGGTAAAATCACCATCAAGAAATCAAGCCCATGGGGATATGGATGACCACCATTGATAAGATGTATATGGTCAAATGAAAAACGAATGTTTTCTCTGCTTTTCTCTCCTTTACTTTTCCATTATATTCAAGAAATTTGACAACAGGGGAAGTCATAAGGCGA
The DNA here is from genome assembly GCF_041381155.1 of Argopecten irradians. Classification (NCBI taxonomy): domain Eukaryota; kingdom Metazoa; phylum Mollusca; class Bivalvia; order Pectinida; family Pectinidae; genus Argopecten; species Argopecten irradians. The sequence goes on along the minus strand of NC_091140.1, from coordinate 29,458,375 downwards.
AAAGGCCAAAAGTAATAAAACAATTGAAATTGAATAAATAATTTTGTCAAAATTTAGGATTGATGTATTGTTTGTCTTTCTTCTCTTTCATCAGTAACTGAGGTACAAAAAGCTACTAACAAAAGAGATCATTATTCAATCAATTTGATTCCATGGGTACATCTTGAGAATTTGCAGGAACAAATTCAATTGTCATTACCAAAATGTGATACTGTAAACATTGATATTTTCACAAGTGCTGAATTTCGTGATTTGTAACGATTCAACATTTTGTATCAGTGTTACCTTATTGATAGATATGTACTAGCTTCAGGTTTTTGGGAATATATTTTATATATTCACAAGAAAAAAGTGGAAATTTTAGTTGTGAAAACGCCTTTACCTAATTGGCAAACCCCCCTCCGCCCTTCACATAAATTTCCACATTTACACTATGTACAATCGCACATTACACAGTTGTGTGTACAGTATCTGCACATTGTATGCACTCTGTATTTGGTACGTTACTGTAAGGTGTCTTACCTGTCCTGAGTCTGTCACAGCCAGACAATGTAGAGCTCCAACAGCGACGTGGACGATCTTCTTACCCTTGAGGCCTTCCACCAGCTGGGGCTTCCTTACATGGGCATCGCTGCCATGTCCAAGGCGAAAGTAGTCTCCCTTACCCCTGATAACGTAACATGTAAGTACAGCATTAATAGCTAATATGTGATAATTATATCAATAATATTCTGAATTTATCTCCTCACAACCATTACCTCCCCATAATTGAATGTCAAAATAGTTTCAAATGGCACTCTTAGAGTTTATTTAAATGAAAACTTTCCTTTTATGTCAATGCCAATACTATATTATGAAAAGTTATAATGGCATTCAACCACAAGAGAAAACCAAATTCTATATCTTTCATACTTAAGTATGATATATTAGCATTTTCAACTTGTATTATATGTACTATAAATACTATGATTTTAATTGCTTGTGCAACCGGAACTCAATTTCTAGTCGGTGTAGGGAGGGGTTTAAAGACCCCTATCGATCATCGAATGCACGGAGCCCCATTCTGTACAAGTCCATTGACTTTCAATGAGACCAAAAACCTGCGAATTATTTAAATCCATTTTCTGACCATGTATGATTTCTTTGACCAAAGTAATTATTTTAAGTCATTTAATTTTTGCGAAATTCGAAATGTGTATTGAGATGACAGCAGTGACAGTGAAAAGGTTTCAAACAGTGGACAACAACTGATGAAGCATGATGGCTATATGTCATTCTGACCCTAAAAACCTAGAATTGATCTCATACCATGTCCAAACTTGGCCAGTCTTTGTGAGCGCCAGGGAGAACTGAGCTCCACACTCGATTTGACAAACACCCAGACCCCGTAGTCTGTCGATCTCATGAGGGACATTACATCCTTCACTGCCACCACGGCCAAGCTTCCCAAAGTCACCATCTCCCCATGAGTACACTAAACCCTCGTCTGTCAAGGCCAGTGTCTGTGCGTCTCGACTCCCGCAAGCCACCTGCATGACACGCTGGCTGGCAAGAACCTTCACCTGAAATGGACCACAATCAGAGATCAACAACTGGGTACACAATTAAAATCACTGTCATATCTAAAATACTGCAAAAAACAGGAAAATTTCTCACCTGAAATTAACCAATATCAGAAATCAAAATCTTGGTACTTGAAGTCATCATTCATTTAAATTCTATTGCCATTCATGATGGAACAGTCAATAGGATCGAAGAAGCTATTGTTATAATTTGAAATACTAGACCTCTATGAAAATTGATAATATTTTCTTAAAGTTACAAAGAATAGAAATAAATTTGACATTACAGAAAAGGAGAATGAAGTGTATGACCTGTTTGGGTTTAAGTTGTGTAGTATTATCCCCGTGACCTAGACGTCCATACTCTCCAAGACCCCAAGTGTACAGATCTCCATTGGATGTTATCGCTGCGCTATGAGAACTTCCACATGCTATATCACGGACCCGCTTTGACTTCAAGGCCTCTATCAGGCGAGGTTTGTCACAATTCCTGTATATAACACAAGCTTATGAGAATATTGCACCTTTTGACATTTAGCTCTGATTTCTCAAAACAAAAATCACTTACTTAAGTTATAAAAATAAAGTCATTAAAGTTAAAAAAGATTTACGTCTCTAAAACTTTTTACAAGGTATTCGTCCATTTTTCACATCAATTTGTTTTTTTAATAATCGGGGACAAATATGAGTTTTCAGATTTTAATTTTTTTTTAAACATATAACATTGTTATGTCTCTTTTATCATAAATGTAAATTAGACAGATATAAGATGCTGCTCATCAATACTTACCACCTACTGAAGTGACCTAATTTGCCATCATCTCCCTCCCCCCAGGAAAACACTTTCCCATCTGTGGTCAAAGCCAGAGAATGTCGTCCTCCTGTGAAAACATTTAAAGGAATACATGTATTCTGTTAAACAATTCCAAAAATCTCTTTTTCATTCATTGATATATTTTTCTGACAAATTTCCAAGATAACAATCTAATCTCTCTTAAACTCTTTTTCAGGTGTAGACAAAAATTCAAATTTTGTCAAATCAAATAGATTTAACATGGATTGGGCGGTAGGTAAAGCCTACATACGCGTAATGCCTTCTCCAAATTATCAAGTAAAATAGAAGGACAATAGATAAAGGATGCTGGATGATGCCGGACCATTTCATAAGAACAGAAAATATATCAGAGCAAATGCAATTACCTGAATGGACAGCCACCTTTTTGATGACATATTGACTAAGGGAGGTAAGCTGACGGGGAACAGAAATAGTCCCAGAACTGATCCCTAGTCCGAGACGACCATTAGTGGCCTCACCGCAGGCAAACATCTTCCCTTCCTGTGTAACTAGAAAGCAGAACCCACATACGGAAACAGTTAAATATCACATACAGATCATCATGTTAAACAGGTATTTGCGTCAGTTGGTAACAATAGAATACTTCAAATTTTTAAAAACAGCTGAGGGTATTCCATTTACACGACTTTTATATAACAAGGTTCGACTGAATCAACATGATACCAACACTTGGTTTGTTTAGTTTTATGTCCTATTAACAGCCAGGGTCATGTAAGGACGTGCCAGGTTTGTTGGTGGAGGAAAGCCGGAGTACCCGGAGAAAAACCACCGACCAGCGGTCAGTACCTGGCAACTGCCCCACATGGGATTCAAACTCGCATCCCAGAGGTAGAGGGCTTGTGGTAATATGTGGGGACATCTTAACCACTCGGCCACCGCGGCCCCGATACCAACACATACATAACATCACATATATACTAATATTACATAATCTACCAGTAACTTTCAAAGCAAATATATAAAATTTAGTTAAATGAAAAATGTCTATAATGGTCCTTCGACCATGAAGAATTTAAATATTTTCCTTCTCCAGTTAAGCAAAATTACTAGATGACAGCAGGGGCTGTCAGCAGTGACCACGTGATGGGAACACTCACCACAAAACAGGCTTTTGGAACCTCCAGCTATCTGTACACATCTGAGAGCAGACAGAGTTTCATTCAAGCACGGCAGTTTGATCTGAAAAAAACCACATTCAATAAGTAACAAACAATTTTCCCCCAAAGTCAATGATCATACACCTGTTTTCTTGAGGACAGAGATTGAGATCTGTTACTTATCAGTATGCTAAAGGAATATGTATTTTGATTTTAAATATTTGTTTTGTTTTCTGATCGGTGTTGCGTAAATAAACAGGAGGCCCAGACGGCATCTAACACTAATCTAGATGTTGCGATTCGCTTTCTAAAGTGATGCAATGGCTAGAATAGATCATATTGACTCAATGATTCCCCTAGTTACTTTTGACCGTATGATTCCTTATGTGACCTTCAATCTTATGACTCCCTAAGATACCTTTAACCCTTTGACTACCTGAGATAACTTTGACCCTTTGAACCCCTGAGATAACTTGCACCCTTTGAACCCCTTGCTTGCCTTTAACCCTTTGATTTCCAGAGGTTACTTTGACCCATTGAACCCCTGACTTACCTTTGACCCTTTAGGCCCTCCGAGTTGGTCTTTATCGTTGAGTCCCCAGCAGAAAACGTGTGTCTGTATCTCCTTACTCCCGCTGACCTTTGACCTGTGTTTGTTGATGGGAGTTGTTACAGTCTTGTCTTCATCTTCGTCTTCACGATCCGAGGCCAGAAATGTGTAACTGGCGGCCATATCATCTTCATCGGCACGTAAGCGTCCAATCAATGACAGACCATGTACCTTACAATCGATTCCACTGCTTCTGCACTGCTTAATTGAGATCTCCACACACCGAAAGTACTGCAACAAAGTATTACAACATAAATCTCCACACATCGAAAGTACTAAAACATAGCATTACAACATAAATCTCCACAAATAGGAAATGCTGCAACTGAGAATTGAAGAGTACAAAGTATCACCATTAATGCTTCAACGAAAAATAAAATTTTCCAGAAGAAACAGATTATCAGTTAAGCTGTTCCATGTTGGGTTTAGTCAGACATGTTAACCTTCGGTGACCAAAAAGAGGTAGATTTTTTACTCAAAAGCGGTAGCATTGCACGCGGCATTTTTGCGGTGCGTCAGAGATATATAAATATCAAAAATATGCAAAATAATTACAAAAACATATTTTGTTAACAAATTATGTTTTAACTTTGATTATCCCCATAGGCGTTGGTGGCTCATTTTGCATTTTTTTAATGTTAATTGAGGCTTACATTAAATTTAGAAGAGGTAAAATGCCAATAAATATATTATATACTTTTATTTCAATGTATTTATCACCCTTTTTAAATATACATTTTGTCTATTTTTTTTCACTTTATTGAATACATACTGGACTCATTTTCTTTTGATTTATGTAAGAAAAAATACAAATATTTGTTTCTAAAACGTTCACCAATATTCTAGAAAAACAACCCCCCTACGAAAAATTTTTTTTTTTTTTTTTTGTGAATTCCTGAAATTTTATACCAAAATCCGGATCCTTTATTAGAATCACCTCATTCCAAAATGGCGGCCATTACGATTGCAAAGTTTATGACTTTCAGCAGACACTATACACCTATTTTACATTAAAAACGTGAGTAAATCATTTCAATTATAAGCAGTGTTTGTTTTTGAAATGAAGCTATTTAGTTTTTTAGCACAAAATTTATTGAAAGGCCAGATGATTGTTTCCTTACGGTAGGCCTACATAATACACATCTTTACACTCAGACACATGAAATAAGTGACACACCACCAAGCCAAGGTGGAACTAGCCCCAGGCTGTTAATTAGCACCAGTGGGTGTTGGTCAGGGAGTGTTCACACCTCCTTTGTTTACTTAATTATCAAGCCAGTCCCCCTACACTCTCTGGTATGCATTTTGAAGCCACCATGGCAGCCCAACCCGACTATAAAAATTTCAGAAATCGGAAGAAAAAAAATAAAGAAGATGTTTTGCAGAAATCGGAATATTTGGATATTAAAGCGGTAGGCGGAATATCAGCTTCAAAAGCGGTAGACTTCCGCCTGAATCGGTAGAGTTAACATGTCTGGGTTTAGTGAGCAACCACAGCTTCATACATAAAGTCCTCTTTATCAATTTTTATTCTCCGTCATTAAATAACCCTGGCTGTTAGGACAATAATTTCAAACCAAATAAAACAAAATGTTTAGCTTAGTCTGGAGTATCTAGTAGACTTACATCGTTCATGTTTTCCAGCAGGGTAACTAGAGTATCTGTGGGACCAATCGTCACCGTCTTAATATTTTCTTTCATGGTGTTGACAGAGTCGCCAGCACTGAGGACAACCACAGACGGCATGTAGCTGGAGTCGGCTGGATCCACTCTCATATAAAGTCGGTGGATAAGGATGTCCGGTTGAAGTTCCAGGCGAATCCAATGCTATTAAAAACCAAGCAGTTATCCATTTCACAACGATTTTGGTATATGATATTAAAAGTAGATACAATAGAATTTATCTACAAAACAAATAAAGATAAATAAATATGAATACAGGTAGAGTGTTTAAGTGTAGTTTTAACCGTTTGGATATCTAACCCAGCTGGCCATCATGAAGCTGGCACAATATGACATATACCGTCCTCAAATCACAAGCACCTACACAAGTTCTTTCCTAAACACATGTAGTGGCATCCCTAAATAAAATCAACCTTAATAATTTAAGTCATCCCTGATATAATGACCCTCCTCAAATAATATCATCCCTAACACTTGATAACAAATTACTGTAAACCAACTATTTCTTGTCTGCAATTTACTTTTGCAAATTTCGTGATACAAGTAAATTCATGAAAGTTCATAACCGAAAAGTTTCATCTACATGTACAACAATTATATTGATAGGAATTTCATCTTTTTTCAATCCGCGAGTTTTGATTTCAGCTTAATTATTTAAAAATGAAAATCATGAAATCTAAAAGCTGTGAAAGGGTTAGAATGCATAGGATAGCAGACCTTTCCCTGTGAGCCTGAACTCTGCCAGTAGCCGCTGTTTCCCTCTATCAGGCGGAGGGCCTGGTTCTCCCTTGAAGACACCATCAGGCTTTTTACACAACTGTGCCAATCATCGATCATCGAACCAGACAATGGGAAAGATAACTTCTTTTTATGTTTCCCTGGCTTTCCCACCAGGACCGGTTCACTGCCTGAAAATAAAACGTAGAATTCAAAATGACACTGCATACTTCATGGTGTTAAAACATTTTACTGCTCTTAGCTAACAACAGCAGAAATAAAGAAATACTGAAATGTGACTTAAGGTTTGATCTTCAGCATGAAATTATAAGATTTTGTAACAATATTCACTGTAAAATCAGAGGATCAGCCCTAGTCAAACCTGCCTCTGTATAAAGACCACCTACATAATAAGACCATTTTCTCATAGTCCCAAATGGTAAATTTCAACTCAATTTGACCTGTGTATAAAAACCACCAAGTTATAAAGACCATTTTTCTTGGTCCCTTAGGCATTATAGACAGGTTTGGCTGTATTTGTAATTTTTGTGATTTTCTTCTTCTTCAGTTTGTGTTAGCTTTAGAAATCTGATAATCCCAGAAACAAAAGCATGTGTATATATATAGGTTTGCATTTTGGGAATGGATTCGACAATATTGTTTAAAATTCTAATAAGTTGGGACTGACTTTTAAATATATATACAAGAGGAAAGATGGTTAAATGAGGTAAACTCTCAAATCTTACATTCTGAGGATAGAAAGATGTAGCTTTTGATAAGACAGTCAAAGATACCTGGTTCAGAAATTCTGTTGAATGGATGACGATGTTTCTTGGATCGAAAGCAATTTTCACAAAAGTCGAAATCCTCGCACAGTTTACATTTAAACCTGGGGCCTACTATTGGGAAGACCTGGCACTCGTCACAGCTGGAAAATATCATTGATACATTGTTTAGTAGAAACGCATCCAATATCTTACGGATAAAAACATGAAATTGAAAATACTATTTCATCAAAACTCAATCATGTTTTAAATTAAGATTTATATGGCTTGTTAACATGGAAAGAATGCTGTATACATGCTTATTTTAGTGCAGTCAAAAGCTACCCTTTTCCAAAAGTATGTTTACAGTATTACCATTATAGTAGCATAGAAAATGTTGACTGAAAACATAAGGCTTAATTGAGATGTGACTTACCTGACACCAGGATGAGTACTCGGGACGATCTCCATCTCGTCTATAATTCCAGTCCAATGAGCCTGTTGTGGGAAATCCACAGTCAGGTCCCGTCCATTGGGATTTATGGCTGTAAGAATAATATTACCATGGTAACTTTAGGCTGCTAAATGCTGAATGTCCTTCTCCCAGGGATAAATCTCTATGGATTAACCCCAACTCCCCTAACAAGAGCTGTTTGAGAACAGCGAAGCTCGCCTCTGGAATTATGTTGATTAAATTCAGGTTTCTTGCGATTTACCAGTTGCAATGTCATTACATAATTTAACTTTTCAGCCCATTGGGCCTTTTGAAATTCTCAAAATTCATCATTTCCCCGCTTTAAATGATTGTCCATATATCCATTACAACAATTATAATCAACATTATAACCCCCAAAGCCGACGTGATTCCATAAGCCCTCTTCTCTTTGAGAGGCGAGCTAAAAATAGTAACTGATCCCTTCTTCCTCTAGATTTATACCCCCAGAACTAATTCATCCATCTTTAGGCCTGATTAAACCTCATATGAGCAATTCATCTATTATAGTTAATTACCTGTAACTGTCCCAATACTGTGATGCGTGACAGAGCCCCACTTGTACGTCGGCATGGTAACACTTGGCTTCACCCGTACTTTGTCATTAACTTTGATGGGTTGTGATGAACCTGTATGAACAAAAAATTAATTGGGATAAATTAAAACCTTAATAGCAAGACTTAGAAATCACATTTGATTAATGAGCACATCTATTCTGTTTGGCAATTAACATTTCTAGGTACATTTATTGTTCTTATGTTAGTCAAGATTCAATGATTCAAAGTGAATAAATCAATCACTTGGTACTGGACTTAGTTGGTAATTAGGTCAGGGACTTTTATCAATATCTTTATGTGTATTTCAGATAATTATTATCTAGTGAATCAGGGAGTTCTATTTTTCTCCATATTACAGACAGAACACAGTCAGTATCGTCTCCAGTTTATACTCCAATGTTGCTTATATACATGTACGTATGTACAAAAATTTGTGAGGAAAAAAAAAAAAGGCTTTGTAGCTTCCACTTAAAAAGCCTGATTCTTATACCGGAAAATATGGTTTCTTCATTAACTGGATTATTATAAGTATAGTCAAACCTGTCTATAAAGACACTGAAGGGAAAAAGTAAATATGTCCATCATAAACAGATGTCCTTTGTAGAGGTAAATTATATAGTAAATTGTACCAAATAAGGTGGATGAGTATGTTCTTTATAGACATGTGTCCTTTATACAGAGTTGTCCTTTAAATTTATACCAGGTTTGATTGTTGCTTTAACTAATGTAGTTGTAATATGAAATATGAACAAACCTGCTGTGAGGCCCAAGTGTCCCAGAAGTTCCACATGTATATATCTGACCCAGTAGGTACCTTCCTTCCTCTGCCAGTCTGCCTGGATATTGAGGTCATGAAGTCCATCTCTGTCCAACTGAGAATATAAACAGTTAGAATAACATTACAGCAAAGATCTTAGGCCTTAGAAATCAACCATAAACAGTTCACAGTCATACCTGGCATGTGAATTCCTCAAAGGAATATATTAACCAAGAGGCCTAAAGGTCCTCAACAGTAATTTGTCTACCTTTCAATACAAACTTATTCATACAAAACATCATACTGTACAGCATGAAATTTTTGTTCTTGTCATGGTTACTATAAACCACAAATATCAAAAACAATGAATCAGGTTTGATATAATAGAGATAGCATGTTCTATCAGCAAACCGTGAATATTTCTATCCACATAACCGTGAATATTTCTATCCACATAATAATTTAAAAGCTCCATACCACAAAAGAAAGTACACACAAATATTTCATATTATACAGTATAGCTGTCATGTTTAATTTACTTGTTTGGAGATATATTAATCAGGATCATACCTGTAGTCCTACATTACAAGAGTGTAACTGACCTTGACAAATTAGGATTATTCCTGTAGTCCTACATAACGAGAGTGTGACTGACCTTGACCAATTAGGATCATACTTATGATTCTACATAACAAGAGTGTGACTGACCTTGACCAATCAGGATCATTCCTGTGGTCCTACATTACAAGAGTGTGACTGACCTTGACCAATCAGGATCATTCCTGTGGTCCTATATAACAAGAGTGTGACTGACCTTGACCAATCAGGATCATACCTGTGGTCCTACATTACAAGAGTGTGACTGACCTTGACCGACCAGGATCCTTCCTGTGGTCCTACATTACAAGAGTGTGACAAACCTTTACCAATCAGGATCATTCCTGTGGTCCTACATTACAAGAGTGTAACTGACCTTGACCAATCAGGATCATTCCTGTGGTCCTACATTACAAGAGTGTAACTGACCTTGACCAATTAGGATCATTCCTGTGGTCCTACATTACAAGAGTGTAACTGACCTTGACCACCTTTCCAATATCTCCTTCCTGTACCTCCTCGTATGTACGACAACACCTAACAGTCATGCCAGTTTGTATGTTATCCCGGATGTACATGGCGTACTCGTCGTTGCTGAGGAAATCTGTCCGCCTCTTAAATGTCTGCACAGTGCCAGTGGCTCCAAGCTCTGTAGAAATCTGTTAAAAAACAGTTTTAATTATTGTGAATTATTATATGCATGTCAAGCTGGTTATACATTTTCCTGGAGATATTTTTCCAATTTTGCAAGACATTGCTGTAGTTATTAAAACTTGATCTTCTTGATTAGATAATGATGAATAGCATATTACTTTTTTTTTATTAAAATACGAAATTCTATTGTTCTATAGACAAAATGGGACTCACCCCCAGACTACAATTAGGATCATAAGCTAAAATGGGACTCACCCTCAGACTACAATTAGGATCATAAGCTAAAATGGGACTCACCCCAGACTACAATTAGGATCATAAGCTAAAATGGGACTCACCCCAGACTACAATAAGGATCATAAGCTTAAATGGGACTCATCCCCAGACTACAATTAGGATCATAAGCTAAAATGAGACTCACACCGAAACTACAATTAGGATCATAAGCTAAAATGGGACTCACCCCTAGACTAGAATTAGCATCATAAGCTATGTCGAGATCATCAAAGTCCTCAGAGGTTGAGTCTGACTCAGAGTACGAGTCGACTGACGACAGACTCTCGGTATCTGACTCTTCCTGTGTGCTGACCTCGGGATGTTCTATGAGCCAGTTAACCAGAGCCTCGGGGCGAGGACTATCTCCCTCCGCTTGTAGAGATCCTCCAGCTGAACAACAACAAACAGAATTCATTACAAGTACTCGGAGTCTAAGTTACCATGTTCGCAAAGTCCAATAAGATTAGGTAACAAGTAAAAATTTTGCCCTTAGTGACATATTTCAGTTGATGGCTTTTTTATTTCTAAGAAATCAAGGCCAGGTGAGATAAAAATTGAGAAACAGAAATCAATGTGGCATATGTTTTCTTACCCATTGATTTGATAGCCATCTCCACATGCTTCCTTTGAAAGCCCATCTCCATAATCTGCGTAACAACAGCCGTGGGCGGAGGCTGCTGAGAAGTCGCTTTTGATTTCTTGACCTTGGCGGTCCGACTGCTGTTGGTGGTATTAGTCGCAGCTGATGTGAGTGTCTTGTATGGCACTGAAGCTTCATGTTCACTCTCAGAGTCTGATGAGTCTGTCTCGTCCTGGTCCAGGAGACTAGCAGCTGTCAGGTACTGGCAAACAGCCAGAGACGCAGCCTACACAAAGAGGATTATAATTATAATAGTTCCAAAAAAAGAGGCCCAAAGGGCCTTAACGGTCATCTGACTACCTTGGCAATAGTAAAATTAATTATATATGGTGTCACTTTGTCAGGACCATGTCAGGATCATTTTCAATTTCTTTCAACAAATTTTATTTCAAACAAGAGGCACAAGGGCCTTAACATATAGGAAATTAATTAGATATAGTGTCATGGTAGCCATCTTCGATTTGTGATCAACCAGAGATGTAACAATACTTTGTCGGGCCCATGTCAGGATCATTTCATGCAAGTTTCAGCCAAATCGCACCGGTAGAACTTGAGAAGAAGTTCGAAATATGTTTTCAAGATGGCGGCTGTGGCTGCCATCTTGGGTTTTGTATCAACCTAAAAAATAACAACACTTTGTCAGGACCATGTCAGGATCATTTCATGCAAGTTTCAGTCAAACCGCACCGGTTTTCAAGATGGCGGCTGTGGCGGCCATCTTTGATTCAAAGATGGCGGCTGTGGCGGCCATCTTGGATTTCGGATCGACCCGAAAAATAACAACACTTTGTCGGGACCATGTCAGGATCATTTCATGCAAGTTTCAGCCAAATCGCACCGGTAGAACTTGAGAAGAAGTTCAAAATGTGTTTTAAAGATGGCGGCTGTGGCGGCCATCTTGGATTTGGGATCGACCCGAAAAATAACAACACTTTGTCGGGACCATGTCAGGATCATTTCATGCAAGTTTCAGTCAAATTGCACCAGTAGAACTTGAGAAGAAGTTCAAAATGTGTTTTCAAGATGGCGGCTGTGGTGGCCATCTTGGATTTCGGATCGACCCGAAAAATAACAACACTTTGTCGGGACCATGTCAGGATCATTTCATGCAAGTTTCAGCCAAATCGCACCAGTAGAACTTGAGAAGAAGTTCAAAATGTGTTTTCAAGATGGCGGCTATGGCGGCCATCTTGGATTTGGGATCGACCCGAAAAATAACAACACTTTGTCAGGACCATGTCAGGATCATTTCATGCAATTTTCAGCCAAATCGCACCGGTAGAACTTGAGAAGAAGTTCAAAATGTGTTTTCAAGATGGCGGCTGTGGCGGCCATCTTGGATTTCGGATCGACCCGAAAAATAACAACACTTTGTCGGGACCATGTCAGGATCATTTCATGCAAGTTTCAGCCAAATCGCACCAGTAGAACTTGAGAAGAAGTTCAAAATGTGTTTTCAAGATGGCGGCTGTGGCGGCCATCTTGGATTTCGGATCGACCCGAAAAATAACAACACTTTGTCGGGACCATGTCAGGATCATTTCATGCAAGTTTCAGTCAAATCGCACCGGTAGAACTTGAGAAGAAGTTCAAAATGTGTTTTCAAGATGGCGGCTGTGGCGGCCATCTTTGATTTGGGATCGACCCGAAAAAAAACAACACTTTGTCGGGACCATGTCAGGATCATTTCATGCAAGTTTCAGCCAAATTGCACCAGTAGAACTTGAGAAGAAGTTCAAAATGTGTTTTCAAGATGGCGGCTGTGGTGGCCATCTTGGATTTCGGATCGACCCGAAAAATAACAACACTTTGTCGGGACCATGCCAGGATCATTTCATGCAAGTTTCAGCCAAATCGCACCAGTAGAACTTGAGAAGAAGTTCAAAATGTGTTTTCAAGATGGCGGCTATGGCGGCCATCTTGGATTTGGGATCGACCCGAAAAATAACAACACTTTGTCAGGACCATGTCAGGATCATTTCATGCAATTTTCAGCCAAATCGCACCGGTAGAACTTGAGAAGAAGTTCAAAATGTGTTTTCAAGATGGCGACTGTGGCGGCCATCTTGGATTTCGGATCGACCCGAAAAATAACAACACTTTGTCAGGACCATGTCAGGATCATTTCATGCAAGTTTCAGCCAAATCGCACCGGTAGAACTTGAGAAGAAGTTCAAAATGTGTTTTCAAGATGGCGGCTGTGGCGGCCATCTTGGATTTCGGATCGACCCGAAAAATAACAACACTTTGTCGGGACCATGTCAGGATCATTTCATGCAAGTTTCAGTCAAATCGCACCGGTAGAACTTGAGAAGAAGTTCAAAATGTGTTTTCAAGATGGCGGCTGTGGCGGCCATCTTTGATTTGGGATCGACCCGAAAAATAACAACACTTTGTCGGGACCATGTCAGGATTATTTCATGCAAGTTTCAGCCAAATTGCACTGGTAGAACTTGAGAAGAAGTTCAAAATGTGAAAAGTTAACGCACGGCGGACGGCGCACGGCGCACGGCGCACGGCGGACGGCGGACGACGACGGACGAAACATGATGACTATAGGTCATCCTGACCCTTCGGGTCAGATGACCTAAAAAAGGAATATTGGAACAACACTCTCTAATTACATCAAGATTATATAAGGACAACCCCCTCTATCAACCCCTTAAACCTCCAAAGATGAAATGTGATGCAGTATAAGGCAATCCACAATGAACCTACAATAATAACACACACAAAATTCACTTTACAATTGAAAAATAATCATAATGATCCATAATTATCAGGTAAGTATCCATTCTAAACTATAATGTAAACTTTTGGACCTACCTCAAGCTCCTCCCGTGTAAACACAGCTTTAAGTGGGGAAGGCTGTGTAGCGCTGATCATGAGCTGCTGGAATAAAGTAGAGGGTGATTCTTGTACATCACCGAGCTCATCGTCACTACCAGAAAGTTCAAGGTCAGGCGTAGGCGCCGTCTCCTGAATTCCGCGCTGGTTCATAATGAGGCGTAGTTTTTCCTGACGACTAAACAACACTCGACAGGCCTTGATAAGACAAAGACGCAACTGCTGACGTCGCAAGTCTCCAAGGTCAAATGATACAGATGCTGTAACAAAGAACAGAAAACAATGATTACTTGAGTCTTATACAACAGGGCCTAGTTTCAGGAACATTCTATCACCTTAACTTATAATTCCCTATGAAAAAGCATAACAGAAGTTAAAGAATGTTCATGAATCTGGGCCAAGAATGTTCTTATTTTGGATCCCTTTCGGTGGTGATTTTATTTGATTAAAGGCCATTCCTTTATTTCAATTGGTTTCAGTATTTAAAAAATCAAACTTAAGTACATAATTTTCATGCAGAGATGAAAGTAGAATCTTTCTTCTTCTATAAGTTTTACATTGATACACTCTGCTTAATCAAAACTTCTTAAAGAGTCTGCTTAATCAAAACTTCTTAAAGAGTAATTATACAAGTCCACAAAGTCATGATTTAAACCTAGAATATCACAATAACACAACAACGACAACACTTCCTAATACACACACAGTAATGTCCTTTAAAATGTGTCATGATTTATGTCCCTTTACCAATACTTACAGAGAAGTTCTGACTCGACACTGGCCATACTGGCAGCCAGTGGGGCTCGATCCTTAACGAGGTCTTTGTCGGGCTTCGACACAGTACTGGCCAGACCAATTAGGCCTGACCACATACTACAAACACGGTCATTCATTGGTAGTTTATCAACACAGAACTCTAGACTTGGACACTGGAAGATGACAGCAACAAATATTAGTGTTTCACCCAGATACAGAAAATCATGTTAACAACAAGCAGGTTATCTCCCCTTGATATAAATACCTCAAATTTACTTACACAACATTTTACACTAGAATACTTGTAAAAAGATGTATAATAGCTTATATGTTAATAGCATCCTCCTGATACAAATATATAACCTGTCCAATTTTTCTTCGTAGAATTCTCGACTGGCCGACACTGATAAGATATTTGCGTAACAGCAAATGAATGATCTCCCTTTGATAAGCCTTTTGTTTGTTTCAAGAAAATAATGAATTTACTGCAGAAAATAATGACTTATCTGAACTGATATAAATATTTATGTATTTATCTACACATTTATATATAAATACAGATTTTTAAAATATAACACCCAGAAAATTATGCTTTCTGATATTTTCTCCCATGATATGTAATACAATGAGAAACTATGGCTGAACACCAAATGAGTTATCTCCCTTAACATATTTATGGACTGGTTATCTACACAGTGGATACTTTTTATGTACACAGAGAGTTTTCTATTTTGGTAGATCAATGAGAATTCAATATGAAGAAAAACTAAATACATATCTGAGGAAAAGTAAATAACCTACAGCAGATAACTCTGTAAGCCTGCAGGCACGAAGGAAGCCATCATCAAACTGCACATGTATTCTGCCTTTAGGTGTGATGCGAGCGATGGTACCCTGGTGAAATAGATCGTGACAAACCCGGCCACCCAAGTGTGGCCTGTTGTCGATTCCACCAATCAGGGTGAGAGCAGCCATGACACCACGTTGGGGGTCAGACGTCATCCCTACACAAGGGTCCTGTGATATACAATTTTACAGATGACATATTGTTATCAGAGCAAGAAATTTACTGTTAGGTATCTGGTGCACCATTATTTTTTATCTATCTATAAAGCACTGTACAGTTGTTTTTAATCATAAGGGATTGAACTTTGTTGACTTTCAAGACTCACTAATAAAACACAAAAATTCATAGTCTTATCCCGTTTAGAAATTGCCAACAATTGTCCTTGCAAATTCTTATCATAAAGAAAATTGCAAAATTTTCTTCTGACTCGTGAAATTAAAACGCTATATACAGAAATAATTACTAATTAATATGAATAATTAATAATACATTGATTTTATTTCCATTTATACCAGTTTCTTACTAAATGTGTATTTAATGTAAATTTCTCCTTCGATGTGGTCATTAATATTTTATTGCGTATTTCTATTAGCACTGAAATGTTTCCAATTTTAGGAGTGTAATACTTACATCATTGGAAGGCTGAACTTTGTCTGCCATAAGAGTCGAAATATTAGAGAGACGAGAAATGATATAGTCATTGATATGTGCATTCCAGCATTCACATGTGTGAAGCTTCCGAAGAAGTGCAACAAGCTCTTCAGCGATGGTGCTCGTATAGGATGCTGTCAGGGATACAGGGGCTCGTTGTTTGTGTCCCTTCCTAGGGGTGTCCACTGCTCAAAATACAAATATTACAGTAAGATACAGCATAATACAGTTAGGGACGAGTAATATATATAAAAGGATTACAGGGATACAGACGCTCGCTGTTTGTATTGTTTTCTAGAAGTGTCCACTGTTGAGTCAAGGTCAATATAGCTTAATAGAGACTTACTCTGAGGCAGTAGAGTTGGATCAGCCACACACGACATCAGAATACGACCCAGCATCTCAAACAATTGTTCAACAATGGCCTTCACTCTAGATTCCTTCACTGACAGGTCCCACGATGGCAGTACTGCTCTCAGGAACTTTAAAGTCAGAATCTGAATTCAACATCAAAATAGGTTTTATAACAAGTAAATACACACTTATTCAAACATGTTTAGATAATGATTATGAACACTAAGAAAAAGATGATATACTGTTTAACTAGTTATTTTTGTGGGTTTGATTTGTTCGCAATTTTGCAGACCATCACCTTGGTCACGAAATTTTATTATGATCAGTGAAATATCAAGAATCTACTGAATTATGTACATTGTATACACTTCAAGCGAAACCCCAAAATTTTGATCTATTAAATTCTAAATTTCTAGTTTTTTTGTTTCAAATTATGAACATTTTGACCCGTGGAAATAACTGCCTATACAATACTATCATCAAAGTTGTTTTACCTGTCTTGTGACACTTTTGGCGAGTTGTTGAGAATTGTCCACCTCCAACATCTTCAGTAGTAGATCCACCCATCGCTGGGTGCTGAAAGCGTGACATATAGACGTCCCTGTCGCGATAGCTCGCATAAATCCCAGGGTACACCAGCTGTAGTGCTGTTCAAAGGCTACCTGGGCCGATACAGAGTTGGAGTCTACAAATCCAAAATAATTCACTATCAATATTGTAAACCAACATATTGTCAACCCAGTGTCTTAATTTTTGTTCATGTCTAAAAAATTCTCTACATAAGTCTGTATTTAGCTTTTCAGACTTATAAAATTCTGTTTCTGATATACAATGTACTAAAGAGTGTAAGCTGCAGCTGATTATCAAGATTTTAGGGTATAAAGTGTACCCCTGTTTGGCACATTTCTTAATTCTAAGTTCTTCGCAAATTGAATGGAGCTCTAAATTAAGCAGATTTACTGCATTATCTGTAAATAGAATTGTAAGTTGATTGACTTCGTCTTCAGAATGTTATTCAGATGGACCATGGTGTGCTAATTTATTGTTTATTTACGGTACAATTGTGAAATTGTCTGCACAAAGTACTGGTACATTATATCATTGACATATAGCTGTACTAAATACTGTTAATACAAATATATACAGAAGGCTTGCTGCGGCAGACATGATTCACTGAAAACTTTAATCCTTATGATAAGACTTTCTCTTACCTACATGCTAAGAAGTTGTTGCCTTGCAGTGTTGAAAATTAACTCATCCTCAGAAGGATTATCACATTACAGAAAAACCTGCCTTAGCAACCCCCTCTGTATAATGACCAATTTTTAATAAGACCACCTTCATGAAATCCCTAACAATTTAACCTGTGTGTAAAGACCACCTAGTAATAAAGCCAAATCCTTGGGAGGTGTTTTTATACAGGTGTTGGTGTTTATAGACAGGTGTTGGTGTTTTTATACAGGTGTTGGTGTATATAGACAGTTGTTGGTGTTTTTTATACAGGTGTTGGTGTATATAGACAGTTGTTGGTGTTTTTTATACAGGTGTTAGTGTTTATAGACACTTGTTGGTGTTTTTATACAGGTGTTGGTGTATAAAGACAGTTGTTGGGTGTTTTTATACAGGTGTTGGTGTATATAGACAGTTGTTGGTGTTTTTATACAGGTGTTGGTGTTTATAGACAGTTGTTGGTGTTTTTATACAGGTGTTGGTGTATATAATCTACCAAACACTTACTGAGGCCATAGTTACAGCCACTATCCACGATATTTCTCATGAGTCCACACAGCGATCGGACAGCCTCCTTCTGGGAACTCTCGGAGTGAAGAGCGCAGCAGATTGCCAGAGACCTCAGCAGATGTAGTGTAGACCTTCGTAGCAAGGCAGTCGGATGTCGACTTTCTGGCTTGTTGGAGTCTACAGTAGGAAAAATTTAGATGGAAATAATAATATTCTCAGATTTAAATTTTTTTTATAAAAAGCCTTTTAAGAGTATATGTCATTCAACTATTTCTCTTTTTATTTTGCAGATTAAACTTTCACAATCATAGCAATGTCCCATTAAATCACAAAAATATTATCCCCATAAAAATTACTGACTAAACAGTATTTTCACTCCGATACTGACCGATGTCCAGGTCTTCGTCCTCGTCTTCATCGTTATCGGGCATCTCCGGAGGTTCAGCCAGCTTCAGGTCATATTTTCCCTCCTTACCCATCCTATAACTGTTGGTACTGCCCGTGTCCCATTGAACTCGTATCCATCCATCTTCACCCAACTCTCCAATGACACGGCCCATACTGGGAGGGGGGCCGTCCTAAAATAATACTTCATTATACAGAGCTCAGCCATACTGGGAGGGGGCATCCTAAATATACTTCATAATGTAGGTCTCAGCCATACTGGGAGGAGGGCCGTCCTAAAATAATACTTCATAATATAGCTCCCAAGCATACTGCGAAGGAGGGCCATCCTAAAATAATACTTCATAATATCTCAGCCATACTGGAAGGCGATCCTAAAATAATACTTCATAATATAGGTCTCAGCCATACTGCGAGGGGAGGGGGGGCGTGCATCCTAAAATATACTTCATAATATAGGTCTCAGCCATACTAGGAGGAGGGCCGTCCTAAAATAATACTTCATTATACAGAGCTCAGCCATACTGGGAGGGGGCATCCTAAATATACTTCATAATGTAGGTCTCAGCCATACTGGGAGGAGGGCCGTCCTAAAATAATACTTCATAATACAGAGCTCAGCCATACTGGGAGGAGGGCCGTCCTAAAATAATACTTCATAATATAGCTCCCAAGCATACTGCGAAGGAGGGCCATCCTAAAATAATACTTCATAATATCTCAGCCATACTGGAAGGCGATCCTAAAATAATACTTCATAATATAGGTCTCAACCATACTGGGAGGGGGACCATCCTTAAATTATGGCTTTTATACAGTAGCTCAAAAAGGACATATCAGACCACACACCTACATTCTGTATTCCTCTACATACATATAACTAAAGAGAGGATATCTTCCTGATATTATTCTGATCTTTTTGCTCAAAGGGTATCATTTTTTCGCTGAATTACTTTAAACATCAGCAGAGTTATACATCAGATTTTTCATTTATTATCGATTATAGAGATTTCTCTTGCCATCATATCTTCAAGGATAATTTTCTCTTCTCACTATGATCAATCTTGATATCTTAGCTTTCATAGTAGAAAATATATCTCCACACATTTTTATATGACATGATAAAATTGATGTTCTTTGGGAACAGAGATGTGTGATTTGTTAATAAAACAAAAGAAGACAGTAAAATCCAGTACAAAGGGAGACAACTGTGACAACAAAGGGAGACAACTGTGACAACAAAGGGAGATAACCTATATCTTCCATATTTTACATACCTGGTCTCCCCATTTCCAGTCAACACCGCGGACTACTCTCATCCCTATCTTCATCATGGCTGCCAACTCTGGTCCAGAGATGGGTACCGGCTGTGACTGTTTCTTGTGCTTCTGCTCCTCTAAGACGGCACAAATTGAGCTGGAGTTATCTTGTAACATTCTCTCTGGATCAGGACCTACAAAAACATCACAATATCAGTATAAAGCCAACCATTCAAATAACATAATTATCAAAATGAAATTATTCGCAGCATGGAAATTTTCTCAATATAAACAGATCTTAAAATAAAATGTTAAACAAATTTCTTTTGCCCCTTCAAAATTTTGCGATTTCCATTTCAAATTTGCAGATATTAATTTTCGTGGGTCAAAAACCTAAAATTTATTATCAAGGTAAATGATAGTTTGTGGAGATTAACTTTCACTAATTTACATTAATCACAAAATTATACACAAAAAAGAAAGATAGTTTACAGTATATAATTACACTAAAGAATGAACATTACCACACCGCAAACATTTGGAAAGTTGAATATTTTGACTATTTAAATTAAAAATAGCTATACTCTAAAATATCCACAATTACTAATTGAAAGCCCAGTTTGGTTTTGTTCATTACCTGCCAGGCGTAGTAAAGTCTGTGTTAAGCCCAGAATGCCAGAGTTCATGAGGAGGCTGAGACTGTTTGAGTGATGTTCAGACACGAGGATTCCCATTGTGGCTAAAAGGAAGCGTGAGTGTGGCAGAGCACCGAGGCTTAGGGTTTCCTGCAATCATTCACAATTACAGTTACACACACGTTTGAAGCATGTCTATAAATAGAATTGCATAGATCTCAAAAACTTGAGCTAAATGTTCCGTTTTAATAAAACAGGTATCTATAACACTACCGTATTATGTCCCCTAATAAAAAATGAAAAAATATGCCTAACAATTAAATTACCTCTTAAATTGCATAAAAAACTCTTAAGAACAAATTGTAATTTAGATTATTGACCCAATCACCCCTGAACACATTTAGATTCTTCTAATTCAAAGGCTGGACTAGTATATTTTGGAATTTCAGGGGAGAATCAGATAATGAAAATTAAATCACTAAAAATTTACTTTTGCAATAAATAAACCTGTTATTGTTTTCACCATTGTTTTATATATAAGTCAAGTATTACAAGCCGGGAAAATTTTCAGCTGAAACGATTCTCGTGTAATTAATGTAAATTATGCCCTCACATAAATTATCACAATTGCAGTAAGTCAGTTAGATTAATTACATACTGACCTTGCCCGAGTCAGTACCAGGGCAGGCTGGGTTGATACCCCTAGCCTTGAACATCATGTCAGACTGTAGAATGCCATTACGGAGCTCATCGATAGCCCACTTATACAGATGAGAAAAAGCAAGCTCTAATAGGATGCGATCGCAGGGTGGTATCAACTTCACATTGGAGAGGCACTGGGGTACTGGCTCACTGAAAAAGAAGGGATCAGTCAATCTACTGGTAAGTTCAGACAGATGGCATTTCATCATTAAAGTTAACCAGTTTTGTTCATCTATCTGTCTTATCTATTTTTTCACTATTTATAAACTGGAACATGCACAACTAGGGACAAAAAGGAACCTAAATAAGGACATTTTTACCAAGACACTTTCAGTACTTTCTGTAAAATTGCGACAAAAAAGCACAGTTGTCAAAATCCAAAATGGCTGCTTGTTGGCCATGTTGATTTCCAATCAATGCAAAAATGAAATATACACAACTCGGAACCAAAGAGAGCCTACACATGAATAGATTTAGTTGAAATAAGCACAGTTCATAATTTGGCATTCAAAAGTCTTAATTATGTGAGTTTATAACATAAGAATAATCAATATAATCGATTGGGAAACATATCAATAGAACATTTATAGACTTTTTTTGCTCTGGCTGCCACACTTTGTCATTTGATGAATATCATTCTGTAAGAGTATATCATGTGGGTATATTTGATTTTATTGTGTTTTTTGTCTGTGAACTACTTCAAACAGATATTTATGATAAAGAAAGACCAATAATATCTGAGAAAGGATTACAAATTAATGCCAAGTAATGTTCTGGATACAGGTTCATTGTTTCTTTTTTGAAGGAATTTGAATACTTACCTCTAATTCCCCTATTCAGCCCCACCCCTCCTGCCCCAAGGCAGTCAGAGCCAAAATTTATACAAGTTATGTTCCCCTTCTCCCAAGGATGTTTGTGGCCAAATTTGGTCACAATCCCTGCAGAACTCTAGGACAAGTAGCAATTTATAGGATTTACCTCAAATTCCCCTATTGGGCCCCACCCCTCCTGCCCCCGGGAGGTCAGAACCAAAATTTATACAAGTTCTGTTCCTCTTCTCCCAACGATGTTGGTGGGTAAATTTGGTCACAATCCATGCAGAACTCTAGGACAAGTAGCGATTTATAGAGTTTATCTCTATTTCCCCTATTGGGGCCCGCCCCTCCTGCCCCTGGGGGGTCAGAGCCAAAATTTATACAAGTTCTGTTCCCCTTGGGCCCCACCCCTCCTGCCCTTGAGGGGTCAGAGTCAAAAGTTCTGTTCCCTTTCTCCCAAGGATGTTTGCGGCCACATTTGGTCACAATCCATGCAGAACTCTAGGACAAGTAGCGAAATATAAGATTTACCTCTATTTTCCCTATTGGGCCGCCCTCCTGCCCCTGGGGGCTAAGAGCCAAAATTTAGACAAGTTCTATTCCCCTTTCCCCAAGGATGTTTATGGCCAAATTTGGTCACAATCCATGCAGAACTCTAAGACAAGTAGCAATTTATAGGATTTACCTCTATCTCCCCTATTTGGCCCCGCCCCTCCTGGCTCAGAGCCAAAATTTATACAAGTTCTGTTCCCCTTCCCCCAACGATGTTTGTGGCCAAATTTGGTCACAATCCATGCAGAACTCTAGGACAAGTAGCGATTTATAGGATTTACATCTATTTCCCCTATTGGGCCCCGCCCCTCCTGCCCCGGGGCTCAGAGCCAAAATTGATACAAGTTCTGTTCCCCTCTCCCCAAGAATGTTTGTGGCTAAATTTGGTTACAATCCATGCAGAACTCTATGACTAGTATCGATTTAAAGGAAATGTTGACGGACAGACGGGCCAGGTGAGCAATAATATCTCAGAGTGTACTTACCAGGCCATTTTACCAACTGTGAGAAGTCCTTGCCATCCACAAAGGATAGCGTACTTCACAGATGGGATCAGGTGATTCTTGTGGACCAATCCCAGCATGCTCTGTATACCTTTTAGTCGTAGCTGGGCACGCTCCACCTTAGCAACAGAAAGTCATATTACAATATGTACCAACTCCGTTATCTGATTTGATTTACTGCGTATGGTAAATAGCCTACTAGAATGACCGACATTGGTTCTCGGATTTGTTATGGAGTAAACAGTCAACTAGAATAGATACCTGATAATGTAGAGATCGGCGGAGCTTTTCAATGTCAATTGGATGTTCATACAGGACAAACTCTATGATATTGTTGATGAGTGGCATCTCCATCTTACTGCCAGTCAGACGTTGTCGAAGCCAGCTAAACTTCTGGGAACTTGTCAGCGCACCGACAATATGGCTCCAGGAATCAGCCTTCAACAGTATCAAAGAAATAACATTATAGAAGCAACTTTCTGGCCATGAATTGATAGTTTTCTCTCAGGAATGGTGTTGAAAATTTGTCCTGCTTTTCAAAATAAATAATTATATAATCAACCCCAAACATACAAGAGGTATATCAACTACTAACATCTCCATTCCACAAAATGAGATTTTATTTTCAGTACGCGACAAATGAATCACCAAATAAATAAATTGCACAAACCTTTTTATCTGACGCCTCCGATGATGAAATTTCTGTGACAGCAGGTGGCGCTGTACCTTTCGCGAAAACCTTCACTTCATCCCCCTCTACATTTTCCTCTGGCCTTGAGGGGTCGTTTGTTTCTCCTCTGACCCCTCCAGTGGCGCCCTCTGTCTGTGATAGTGACATCGTTAGTATGCTGGTCTCCTTCCTATCTGACTCCTCTATGACGTCTGACAGACCTGGAGATTACAGTAACACATCTCACCTTTACATACCATTACTGTTTTTGCTGTAATTAGGTAGCGCCCCACCCCCTTTAAGCACCCCTCCCCTTTTCTGGAAAAGGGATTGAAGCTATGTCAAGCACCCATCCAATAGATTAAACTATGTTATACAACTTTTTTTATCAATAAAAATAATTGCCATTCTATACAGAGAAAATAAAGTACTGATTTAATATCTTGGACAATAATTTCTCCTACTATAACAATTTTATTGTGTAAACAACATATATATATTGAAAGATTATAATCTTTAGGCCTGCATACCTCTGGCCTTCTTTTTCTCTTCCATGACTTTCGTGACAACCTCCTTCCAGCGTGGAGTACTCTTCAACAACTGTGAGCGTGTGATAGCATTTACTTCATTCCCAACCGCAGGACGCAGTTCATTGAACAGGAAGTGACATCGTTCTAGGACTGGTGCGCAAACTTCCTTGTAAGAACGGGCTTGATCTTGATGAACCTGGGTGAGAAATATGATATGTGTATTTAATTCAATACGATCATAATAGGATGACACCGTTAGAAATGTGTAGGCCCAGTCCTATAGGGCCTGCCACTAAAGAATCCAGCACAGAACCTTTGCTCAAATAAAACATTTACTCTACAACTGATATCTAAAAAACTTTATGCCACAACATTATGATGAGACAATAAATAATTGTAAATACTGTAAAATTTCAAGATCTTACTCTTCGGAACTGTTTTGTGGGGGCTTATTTACGTGAATCATATTAATAGACTTTGAAACATCATTTATATAACAAGCTCTGATATGTAAAACCATGATTTTGATAAATTTTGAAATATTTATTTTTGCATAATTAGATGAGTCCACAAATTAAGTCTAATTAAACCCCCATGTATATCAACAACTATACAATATTACTGACTGACTCAGAAAAACTATACCAGGTAGACTTTGCCCTAGATATGATATATAAATATCAATGACCATATCTCATACATTGTAGCAATGATACCTTGATGAGGTGACGTTTAGCCTGAGCCACAACCTTAAACAACTCCACTATAGACTTTGGAAGGGGATATTTGGTCTGTTCAATCTGGCCGTGCTCAACGAGTGAAAGAGCAACATGTCCGAGGTCATGGTGACGCAGCAACAAGGCGATCAGTAACCTGGAATATATGAGAAAGTGTGATTTTCAACAGTTACAATGACATTAATATATTGACACCACATGGAGACTAATATTGTCTCATTTTAAATTTCACAAATTTTACAGGCGATAAGATTTAGTGAAAAACAATTGCTGCAAAAAGTAAAGACTGATGTGAAGTTGAAGTGTTATAAAAAAGTTGCAAGGCATTTAAATGCAAAATGCAGTTGCTGCTAAAATGAATTAGTTTGAAGTACAGAGTAAAACCTGTCTATAAAGACCATCCAAGAGACATAGGAAAAATGAGGTTACTACAAGGTAGTCTTTATACACAGGTTGAATTGTGATTGTGATGAATTGGTCATTTGGGACCATAGAAAAGTGGTTTTTATTGAAAAGTGGTTTTATTTGGCAGGTAGTCTTTTTACAGAGGTGGTTGCTAACACAGGTTTTACTGTTTACTGTAAAAACATTATAAAATCATATATAACCTGTCCATACATATCAATTGAAAGTTAATTCGTCCAGACCCCTACCTGCCGACTTCTTCGATAGGGTGGTCCTGGTGAAAGTCTATGTGTAACATGTGTTGTTTGAAGTATTTCTCCATGATAGCGAGGAAGGCCCTAGTACAGTGGTCCTGAGTCCGACCCTCAGCCACAGACTGGAGGAATGGCCTGGAGACATCTGCCTGAGAAGCTTGTCGATCGAACAGCTTCTCTTTGTCCTGAACAGGGAAGTGTTGGGGTTCTGACGTTGGTGGGGTACCTGTACATTAAACATTATAGACTTGTTAGGTTTCGTGATACAAATTTTGGTGGTGGGAGAAAAATGGTTTGTTGTTGAATTGTGTGAATTTTATGTGACATAGATTTACATTAAAAGGTTCAAAGACCTGCAAAATTGAAGCACACTTGAAAATTCCATATATTATAAGTAAATGTATTTTTGTGATTCCCTCAAACATTTATAACAATCCTCATATCTAATTCTATTTCCTTTTACTGTCAGCTTCCTCCCCTTTTCTACTTGATAAAAATCTTCAATTCAATATATGGCAACATCCCTTATATCCAATTATAACAAGTTTTAACAGTAAGAGTATTTCTTTGCAAAAATTCAAATACATAAATCATAAACTTTTAGTCCTTAACAAAACAATTAAACAGATCTCATGATAAAACCAATAACATAGTTATAAAGAATAAATAAATGTGCAAAAACTTTTAAATAATAAATGTGCTTTTACTTTTAGAAGTGGATTCACCTGGCGTCGTGTTACAGGAGGGAGTTCGACTTTCGCCCTTTTCTTCCTCAAAACGATTTTTGGGTTGCAGCACCTGAAGGCCGCCCGTGAAGAACGAAGCCTGTAGCCAGTGGTTGTACTCAAGTTCCTCCTGGGACAGAGGAGTACTACATGCCATATAGGCCGCATGTAGGCCCAACAACATGCCTAAGGCTCGCTCAATGTCCATCAGAGGAGACGAGGCCGAGCTCGTATCAGCAGTCTGAACGATATCTTTCTCCGGCTGTGAATACATATTATCAATATGTATACATGTATATGTAAATATAGGCTTCAAAAATAATATTACTTTCATTTGCTCAAAATCTAACAATATTATCAATATGGTATACACAATGTATATGCTTCAAAAATAATTATTTTCATTTGCTCAAAATATCAATATGAACCATATATATGTACAATCAAAGACCACCCAAAGGACCAACAAGTGGTCTTTGTACACAGGTCAAAGTTTGTTATAAATTACCATTGGGGACCCTGCAAACGTGGCCTTATTAAGCAGATGGTCTTTATAAGAGATGGTCTCCAAGACAGGTTCTACTGTAGTAATAATTCTGAAATCTGTTTAAAAGATCATTTATATCTTTTCTTGGAATTCTGTACTTACGTCCACATACTGTCCGACATAGAAATTCTGCATCATTTCCCGTGCATCGTCAGGATGATGGACTGCCTCAAATGCTGACGTGGCATCTCGAGCTGACAAAATATACAGATTAAAGATTTTCTGGTGAAATTTTACAAATTAAAGTATCTTTTATCACAATATATGACTCATTTATTAAATATAAACTTTTTAAAAATCGACCTCTAAATATGATGTAATTATTTTAAATGTCGATTTTGTTCTAGATCTGCTGTTGTAAATACCCCTCAATGAAATTTGTACTGGAAAGGAAAAAAACAAACATATTGAGGTCATCTGATATTGCAAATATTGTGTCAAGATTGTCAAATCTGTATCAACGATGTAAGACCAACGACATGTGCATTTTAGCTTTAATGTATTTTGGATGTCTTTTACCAAAAATAACACACGAAAAGATACCCACCTGCATATTCTCTTAATATTTCACTGCCACATGGGGCCTGTGACTTAAAATCGTGGACGTCATAAACCTTGCCGTGAATGACAATCCACAAGCCTCCGTCCTTGTTGTGATTTTCCAGATCGGGTTTACGTATCATCTGTACATCCTCCGTCGGCTTCTGTAGGTATCTCTCCAGGGTATAGCCTGTAATGGTACAATTTCATATGTTACACTATTACTGTTGGTTAGAGGTATGAGATTATTTTTGCATAGACTGAAAGAATTGTATGTCAAGAGTTATGATGTCATATACAAAATGTTCTGTGTAAAAGTGGCACAATCAATGATCAAATTACATTATTGATTAAGATATAAACTTTTTTGTTGTTGTTTTTTTTGTGAAAATAAGTAAAAGAACGAAAATTTATGCCTAATTAGTACTTAAAATAATCCTTCAAATTAAACCATAAGCATTATTTTCTACATTTTTTGGGGTTTATGAATTCATAGACAAAACCATGACATTATTTTTTATAGTCTATGAAGAATGTCCTTGTGTTTTTTGTACAGTAAGTATTATAAACAGAAGGCAATATAAAGCTGAAACTTACTCCAGACTCCAGGCCATGCTAAATCTTCCTTATCGTCCCGGTCTAGACCTGGTGCGAGTTTGTTATACTGGTTGAGGAGGTCTAACAGGCCCTCTAGGACTGTTACACATCTCGACTGGTAGATCACTAACGGGTTCTTCAGGTGTAGCAGGATCATACAAGTCACCATTTCTGGCAGTAAAACACCTGAAATAAATGGAGTATATGACTTTGAATTAATTTGAATTCCATTTTGTCGATTACCTTAAGAACATGAATGAATCCTGGCCCTGATTTCTCAAGAACAAAAAACATTTATTGAAGTCCGAACTTAAGTAATATTCTTGTGTAGCTTACGTCCTTTCATATGACCTTGAAGATGGGCTTACCTGTCACGTCCTTGCGTATGACCTTGGAGACGATGGAGAAATGTTTGGGACTAGTGTGAGACAGACTAACAGCGACTTGTAAAACGTCCGACACATGGCTACAAAGCAAGCCGACATACTTCCTCAGCAGCTGTCCTGTACCCTGGGCTTCTAGTTCTGAAACAAATCAATCAGACAGTTAGTGGCTGGTATATTTAGCCACAATGTACAACAGTGAATCATGAATATCCCTTCTCATATAATAATCAGACTCTCACTGCGACTTCTTTACTCCATGACAGAAGGAAAAGACAACTGCATTGCTAAAAAATCCATTGGACATTGAGAAACATTGTTAACCAACTTAATTTCATATTTTAGACAGTTATGTGGAGATTTAATATAGCGATTTAGACTTCTGGAGTTCTACTTTGTCCGTATTTTAAACAGTTTCGTAGCGATATGTTTTAATGAATTCTTATCGCTCAGAAAATCTGTGAAATTTAATTGCATGCAAAAATCAGTTGGTTTGCACTATAAAGACCTATTGATACTAAGTTCATGGGTGTTAAACTAACGGTAACGATAAATATGAAAGGATATCAGTCCAGTCTATACCAAGAGCATATTTACCAATATCCATGGCGAATGACTGTTTGTCACGGGGAAATATACGAGCCACCAGAAGGCGCTGCACCTGGAGTAGTAAGTCGAGTGATGGCTCTTTGGAGTCCATATCTTCTATCTTGATTCCACTGTCACGGTCAAGATTGTGTAGCTGGGACAACGAGTGGGTCGAGGAATTTCTATAGAAATAAGAGACACCAGGATTGTTACTTGTACGTGGTAAGCAATGCCAACTCTAACAAGAAATAGTAACAGATGTTGCTAATGTTTCAAAACTTGGTTTGTTTGGTTTAACACCCAGGGTCATTCAAGGACACAGGTTTAGTAAGTGGAAGAAAGCTGGAGTATCCAGAGAAAAACCACAGACCTGTAATTAGTATCTGGCAATTTCTTACATGGGATTCAAACTTCAGACCTGTAGGTGAAGGGCTTGTGCTAATAAATTGGGACACCTTAACCACTCGGTCATTGCAAGGTTGAAAATAAAGGAGGGAAGCAAAGGAACAGTAAACCTCATACAGTAAAACTCAACAAAAAAACGGCGTCAATGAAAACGAATGTCTGATCATTTTTTGTCTATTACTTCATAATTCCCAAAAGATATGGAGAATTATGCTTATAATTTAATGAGGTACTAAATAGGTATGAATTTCCATACTTTTACTTACTTTTACAACATTGAATTCTGACACATTGATATCTTAACCAATAGTTTAGTTGATTGATATCACTTTTAAATTCCCCACAAAAACCTTCTGTGTATATGACATCATAATACTCGACATACAATTCTTTCAGTCTAATGACATATATCCTGATTCTTCTAACCAATAGAAATGACATACAAAATTACATAAATGCATTTTGTATAAAAAGTTTTACTGTAGTACCTTAGTAACTGTTGTATAAGTTGTAACAGTGGAATTGTAGCTCCATATTCGTCCGTATCCCTTTCTGTCTGCATATCTTCTGATTTAGTTTCCTCAGACTTTTCAGAATCAACATCTCCATTTTCTCTTTCTTTTTCCTAAATAAGGATTATTTTTCATCAGACATATTAAAAAATCCATCCGAAAGAAGAAGATTGAATTGTAACCATATGTTACTACAGCAATAAAAACAAACTAATTTTAGGAAAGTAAAGAAATTTTCATTATCTTACTAGAAACTTGCATATTCCTTGATTTTTCAACTTCTATTCAAATCAATTTCCATCACCATAATTACTGAATCATCGTAGACACAAATACTGCAAACCAACTTCCTTTTGTGCAATCTTCATTTTAATATGTTTCTGCCTAGATTAAGTTTTGCTGATTTAAATTGAATGAAGATACCTTTGGATTCAATTGTGGAAGGATTGAAAAGATATTAATTCGAAGAGACAATTTTACATTGATTGCAAAATTCCCGAAAATAAATCGCATTAAAAGAAAGTCGGTTGACAGTATTTGAGTGAAGGACATTGGTATTGCCTGTAGCGATACTCTGAGCACTGCACACCTCTCTTACAGAATTATCATCATGTTACACCTATCTGGTACCTTTTTCTCCTCTATTTCAAGCATTTCCTTCTTCACAGCTGCGTCGAGGGCGGACTGTAGTCCACCGTCAGCCATCAGAGAACTGACAAGTAGATCGGTCATGAATCTCTGTCCTGGACTCATCACCGCCACATCATGCCCTGCAGCTGAAAAACAGGCAAGGATATAAAGACTTTACGGCTGACATAGTAGTCTTAAGTTATGAAGGGGCAAAAAAGAACAACAAAAAAAGCTTCCATTTCTCTCAAGAAAAAAAACCAAAAAACAAACAAGAGGCCCAAATGGCTGTATTGCTCATCTGTTTACTTTAATTTCTTAAATTAATTATGCATACCTATTTTTTACACAGGTAGTCATCTATATATAGTCAAACTGACCCCATTTGGCCCCATCTCTAAGAACCCCAGTTTTGAATGCCTGAGGGTCAGCCCAACCACCTGTACATCTTTGCATCCCCACTCCATAGGGATGCTACTAAAGCAATATGAGAGCTTTAATTAGTTTCAGAGAAGATGTCATTTATATGGAAATAGCTAAATTGACCTCTTTAGGGGGCAGCCTAATCATTTGTATGAGACCCTACCCCAACATGGATACTACAAGTCAAATTTGGTAAAATGCCGACCAGTGATTATTAAGCAGTATTGTACCTTTGGATACCCATAATCTATATTTTATCATAAATCCAAACTGCCATGACTATTTGTTGAATTTGATTAAACCACATACCACCATTTGAGAGCAACGAAGACAGAGCCCTGGCTCTCTCCTCAGCCGTTGGCAAAAGTATGGACCAGCCGCTCTGTAAAGCGTTCTGAGCCGCCATTTGTACTGTATGGATCACCCCGACATTACTGGCAAGGGAAACAACTCTTTGTTTCAGACTTGTCACTAGCGGGCTTCCAGATCCCAGTCCTAATGTCTCCAGATTTTCTGACTGTGATATTGTCGCATGGAGCTATCAGGAAAACAAGAGGCATAAAGGGCTTGACAATAAATATAATATGAACATAGATATGTTAGCAGCAATCATAACTCAACTCTTTTCCTGGAATTTGTCATTGAGATATGGTTGTCCTTTCTACTCTCGTTTTATATTGTGATAAAGCTATTTTGTAATGGTAAAAATTCATTATTACATGTCAGTTCAGGCTAGGATTTTGATACGCTAAATGTGCATCAAACGTTTACAGGTACTAGCATTTAAAACACAATTTTACAGAGAGGTAGTATAGTGGCAAAGAAAATGATACATTTTTTTGAAGATATTGGGCCAGCTGCAAAAATAGCAATCCAAAGATAAGGTAAGTTGCGAATTTAAAACTGAATAGAAGTTAATGAAGTATTGTTTCATACATAAAGAGTAGTATCAAGTGAACCTGTTTTAGATCAAACTAGTAAAAGTATGGTATGTCTGACAGAATGTCAGTAAGTCAAAGTAGTGAGGGCACTTTAGTCTAACAAATCATATCACAGCTTGTTAGTAGGTCAAAGTAGTGAAGGTATACACCTGAAGACAGAGGAGATGCTATACACACCTGAAGATTGAGGAGGTTGAGTGAAGCAACTGCGATACACTCCTTATCTTGTGATGGTGGCCAATCAGTTCTGCCGTCCATTTCCTCACAAACCTCAGACAGGAGTTCCTCTAGTTGATCAAACGTTCCTTTACAGACGTCCACAATAAATGGCACACGGTTACCTACCATCCACTGGCCTCCAGAGGACCACGCAAATGTCTGCAAGAAAGAAGAAAATAACTCTTTATGTTACCATCTGTTCATTTTATTGATAACTCATTCACCCCTGAAATTTCATAATGGACTGGACTAGTCTTTGATTTAGAAGAGCCTAAATGTGTCTTCAGGGGTGAGTTTAATAACTATGCATGATCAAACAAAAAAGTTTGAAAAGACTTTCCAAGGAAGATTAAAAATAGGTCTTATTTGACAGTTTGTCTCTAAATTGAATCACTGTTTTCGGAAACGATTAAATACATGTAACAATATACATGTATAGCTTGAAGGACATGAAGTTTGTTTGAGTCTCAATGTGGAGGCCCCATAACAGTCATTAATTCTACAGTATAAACCATGACGTATAATATTGCCATAAGGTAGCAGTCTACATAATGTCGGGTAATATATGGAGATGACAGTTGTTTACCTGTGAGGGGCCACAGGAGGCCCCGATAATGTTTCTGCCATCGACTCCGGTCAGAAGCGTAGGTTCTGGGATAGTGTTATTGGACGGGTCTCCAATTTGTCCGTGTTCGTTACGACCCCATCCGTAAACCTCGCCATCTTCTGTAAGTGCTACACTGTGCATCGAGCCTATGGCAATATCGATCACTTTCTTGCCAGCCAATGCCTCTATCTGTTTTGGATGACGTACATGGTCCTCTGAACCATGACCCAAACGATGGTTGTCTCCCTTGCCCCTGAAATATGTTGAAAACACCTATATAACATGGTGGTAAAAAATCATGTTAATTTATCAAATGGATATATAATATCACTATTAGCATAACAACGAAAACCTGCAGTAAGAAATACAGTTGAACCTTTTGAACTCTTCACACTCACATTACTTGAAACACTGTTGTAAATATTCTCTTGGGTCTTGCCCAACTTTACACTGAACAGTCCAACACCTGAATTGAATACTTGAACAACCCTGACTATTAAGATGATATCTATGGCAGTTTACAATTATGATACTGAAATCCAGTAACGTCTTGCTGCTCTTTTATACAATCACAAGTGTGAGGCAATAGAATGTCCACTACAGAACAATATGATACAATACTATATAGCACTTTAAATATATTTTGTGGTTTCATATAGAATATATTTGTGGAGCTTCAATCTTATGATTCACTACATTCTAATTTATTCTTAACTATTGTTCATATGAATTCATGAATTAAAAACATATTTCGCTGGTGTTTGATATTCGTGAGTATGACAAAATAAACCACCCGTGAAATTTACCCGGTATACAGTACTGTACCTTTATTAAAACTTACCATGCAAAAACCCCACCGGAGCGTGTCAGAGCAAGGCTAAACTGTGCTCC
Organism: Argopecten irradians; assembly: GCF_041381155.1. Classification (NCBI taxonomy): domain Eukaryota; kingdom Metazoa; phylum Mollusca; class Bivalvia; order Pectinida; family Pectinidae; genus Argopecten; species Argopecten irradians. The sequence goes on along the minus strand of NC_091140.1, from coordinate 29,424,445 downwards.
ACAGAACACGCGATATACATCCTGACCAATCAGCCTCTCTATCACCTTCGGTGTTTTACATCCATCGTTACCGCCCCGTCCAAGTTTTCCATAATCTCCATCACCCCAGGAGTACACAGCACCTGCATCAATATTAATCACTAACAATAAAATTTGTTTCTAACGAACACACCAACAAATTCATGGATATAACATAGCACTTTTCATTCCCTGTCAATGTTCCAATTAGATGTTTGTACCAAGTTTTTAACAAACTATGCTAATAACGATGTGATTTTGCTAGTTCCCAGAGGTTCATTTATAACCGTTTTTTACTGTGCAATGATCTATAACAGTACAAACTGACCAGGCAGAAATATATTTAAAATGAAAAACTACACCAAGAGACTTTGAGGACTCTTGGATATTGCAGCGATAGTTTAAAAAAAAATTTACACAGAAAGAAAGTTTTGCTGTGTATCTCCTACGGTGAACCCGCTTTATTCTGCATGCAACGTACTTTCGCAAATTTCGCAATCGAAGTTAATTCACGGAAGATATGTTGTCTTCATGACTAAACAATTACAATAATAACATTGAAAGGCAATTCTGTAAAAGCTGCATTCAGCGAAAGTTAATCTCTGTGAACAAGATCTTGAAAAGTTGCCACAAAATGTCGGTTTACAGAACTTGGATGTAGTACTTAAAGCCAATAGTTGTTAGAATAACTAGTTTTAGATACAGTGACTGACCTGTGTCACTGACTGCGATAGTCTGGGCGTCCCCACTACCACAGGCCATATCCAGAATACGGTGGCCCTTGAGTGTCTTGATGAGGCCTGGGAGACACTGGTCCTCAGTACTACCATGTCCCAATCGTCCGTAGTTTCCTCGGCCCCACGTGTACAATTCCCCATTGACAGTACGAGCAGCACTGTATGTACTCCCACACGATATCTGGACAATCTGTTTACCTGACAAGGCAGATATCAAGGTCGGTTCCTCTCTAGATCTGGAAATAAAATGATGTCTTACTATTTGTCAGGTATACAGATAAATCTGTTTGAACATCCCTCTTTAATGAGCAACCCTCTGTTCTAAGGGACCACTTCAATTCCTAAAAGCATACTCACTGCATTTTTTTCATATTAAATGGTCCTCACACTACATCACCGGCAACCACATAATATCCTGTGGTTGCAAAAACTGTTTTGGCCACCAGTTTAGAAATGGCTTGGTCATACATAGCTTGGACAGAGCTGTACTTTATCAGGAGAGTGTGGTCTATAAACATTTGGTCTCCTGTCATAACACAAATATATTGATATTCCTGATTCCAATCGCTACCTTACTAAAGCAAAGTATTGTCACTGGATCACATAATCCTGGCATGAGGCAAAAGTCGTTCATTAATGATGTATATATACATGTTGTCTCCACCTCTGACACGTCAATCATCACCATTTCCCAAGGAGAATACTTACATGTAGTCTCTGTGTCCGAGACCTCCACCCAGGTTAATACTAACGTGCTGTCTCCATGTCCGAGACGTTCACCAAGGAGAATACTTACATGTTGTCTCCATGTCCGAGACGTACCCAAGAGAATACTTACATGTTGTCTCCATGTCCGAGACGTACACCAAGGAGAATACTTACATGTTGTCTCCATGTCCGAGACGTACACCAAGGAGAATACTTACATGTTGTCTCCATGTCCCAGACGTACACCAAGGAGAATACTTACATGTTGTCTCCATGTCCGAGACGTACACCAAGGAGAATACTTACATGTTGTCTCCATGTCCGAGACGTACACCAAGGAGAATACTTACATGTTGTCTCCATGTCCGAGACGTACACCAAGGAGAATACTTACATGTTGTCTCCATGTCCGAGACGTACACCAAGGAGAATACTTACATGTTGTCTCCATGTCCGAGACGTTCACCAAGGAGAATACTTACATGTTGTCTCCATGTCCGAGACATACACCAAGGAGAATACTTACATGTTGTCATGTCCGAGACGTACACCAAGGAGAATACTTACATGTTGTCTCCATGTCCGAGACGTACACCAAGGAGAATACTTACATGTTGTCTCCATGTCCGAGACGTACACCAAGGAGTATACTTACATGTTGTCTCCATGTCCGAGACGTACACCAAGGAGTATACTTACATGTTGTCTCCATGTCCGAGACGTACACCAAGGAGAATACTAACGTGCTGTCTCTTTTGTCCGAGACGTACACCAAGGAGAATACTTACATGTTGTCTCCATGTCCGAGACGTCCGCCATCACCATTTCCCCAGGAATATACTTCACCATCACTGGACAAAGCAAGGAAATGTTTACCATCTGGATGGGACGAAATCTTAACCACTTCTCGATCACCAAAGCCACTGACTAATTGCAGTCCCTGTGTTGATGTAACACAAAAAAAAATATTATTTAACATCATTTCAATTAATTCACATCATTTCAATTAATTACATCATTTCAATTTCATACAAACTATGTAAGGTTTCAATTATGTAACATTGCAATGGTGGAAATTTCAGTCATTGAAAATATAAATATACATGGTAATAGCCTAATTAAGAAATGCTGAGATCTGATTAATCAATAAAACTCAACCTAACTTTAAATTGTTTGTTACTTTGTACTAAGCTACATTATATTGTAATTGTTTTAATCACATAATCAGGATTTCAGATTTCTGTGAAATACTGTAAACCAACTTTCATTTACATGCTATTAACTTTCGCAATCCAAGTAAATTCACGAAAGTTCATCTCGACAAATAAGTATCTACATCATTTATATTGATCGGAATTATGATTCAATTGTTAAATCCGTGAATATTAATCTCCCCAAACTTGTTTTGAAATGCAAATCGTGAAATTTAATAGCCGCAAAAGAGAGTTGATTTACAGTATAATAATCTTAAACCCTTAAGACTGTTTTATCTATGACTTCACAATTATGAAATCTGTTATTTGACCTCTAACCTACCGGTGTCTCTGTACTGTAATACATGGTATAGAGTTTTCCATTTTTAGCCAACACTAGTATACATCGTTCAGCACACGTTATCTGTAGAATTCCTCCCACATCAGAGAAGAACTCGAGGAGATGTGGACCCTGTTTACTGGCCCCGGTGGCCCAGGCCTGCCAGCCCCAGCTGCAAACTTCCTGTGTCAGGTTGGTCCTTAGGGACTGAAAAATCAAACCTTTATGTTAACTTAATTAGACAAAAAAATGATTAGTTAATTAATATTTTATGGTAATTAGCTATCTAAATAAATATACATCATACATATCATCAATACTATGTTATCTAATTTTAACTAATAAGGTGGCCAGTATGAGGTCAACTTTGTATTTGCCAAACAAAATGCACCTTACCAAATATTATAAGTGTCAAGTATTCCAAATGTTGTCTATAGTGGTTTAAATTTGCTGGCCATTATTTTGCGTTTATTTATACGAGGCATATTTGCAGAGGTTAAATTAGCGGTTCAGAGTCTTAGAATCTTTAAACCATTGTTGATGCATTTTGAAAATATGACAGTAACTTTATTTTTAGTATGATGGATGTGACGTACCTTTTGTGTGTGTGAGGGTGGTAGGTAGGGGCTACAGAATCTGTCTAACTGTGACATAATGACCACTGCTGATTGTCTCAGGTCCACCGGCGTGTTAATGTTGTCAGGGTAAGACAAGTAGTGGAGGAAACAGTCAGTCGGACTCACGCTATAGATCTCCGACTGTAATAGAAACATTCACAAATGTTAAACAAGTTAATCTATAAATAATCAGGAAGGCAAATCTTACACAAATTGAGAAATTTATTTGGCTTTTTCTTTCACTAGATTATCAAACAATAATTCATTTTAAATAAAAAAAATTGTATTATCAATGATACAAAAGTAGATTTTAACAAAATACAATTCAATACATAATCACGTTATTAAAACCAAACACAAGAGAGCCATCGCTCATCTGGTGAATTCAGTAAATATGACACAACCTCATATTTCATACATATACAAACACTAAATCTATATGTGGCTTAATTAGAACTTGACACAGCTGTGTCATGTACTGCAAATATCTAGATTGAATCAACATGAACCTTTCTCATTCAAAAGAAAATCTAAAGCATAATTAACAAGTTGAATATTCATTCATATCATTAAAAAAAGTCTGGCTAAATTTACCCTATCCCTCAGGGCCCCGAGGGGGTCAGCTCAACCATTTGTAAAATTTTGAATCTCAAACCCATAAGGATGCAAAATAGAGGTGGTATCATTCAAAGAACATTTATAGAAATACAGCCCAATTTATCCCTTTTGGCCCTCAGTCCTACAATTTGTACATTTTGAATTTCCAAACTATAAGAATGTTACCAGACTGATTGGTCAAATTTGGTCGCCTTGTTTCTCAAAACAAACTTTAAGTACAAACTGACTTAAGTCTCAAGTTTTCATAGAAGTTAATTATGGAGAAAAACTTAAGATATGACTTAAGTCACACTTTTGTTTCGAGAAAGGTGAGCTATAAAAACAAGTTAAAAATATATAATGTTAATGTGTATACACCTACCTCCTCCCATTTAGGAAGATGACAATGTCTAGATTTCACCATTTGAATGTTTTGAAATCGTTTTAGGAATGGTATGAGTGGAGCACTGTGTAAACTACTGCTGACTCGGTTATCAAAGTCATGTCGACTGTTGTTCCAGAGGTTCAGTAGCAGAAGTACTGAGCTGAGCACATGACTTAACGAGCCTCTCTGTATAGAGAGTTCCAACAGGAGAGACAATGCTGTTTGCTGATCCTGGACTGGGATTTTACTTGGTGTCTTGGAGCCTGCAGTTCCGCTCAGGTCACTGTGACAAATAGATTAAAGAATTTGTGAATATTTAAAAGGTTACCAATATATTATAGGACCTTAAATGAGTGTTCGATCATTTCAGAGAGCTTTTATTTTTCAGAAATTCATATGAAATGAAAGTGACAAGATACTGTTTATCAGATTACAACTGTACAATTGCGTAGATTTAAGTGAATTTAATGTCAAAATGTGTTGCAAAATGAAGTGAAGGCTGACATTTTATTGTTCCTCTTTTCAAATTTTGACGTCATATCATTGTTTCCTGATCACAAGAAGTTTATAAGAATTAACGAAGAAACCTACCCTGCCACCACTAAGTGAAGAAACTTGGAAGCCCTCTCTACGACCTCTAACCACACAGACGACACCGATCCCTCGTCAAAGAGTGTGGCCTCAGGGAGTGATTGTAGTGCCTCCAGGGATTCCTGTAGAAGCTCACTGCATAAATCGGCATCCTCTCCTGATCGCCAGGCACGCCGAAGGAATGCAAAAGCAAAACTCAGGGCTGCCCTGGACCCAACACGTGCTAGACCCATGGTGGCTTTTTCGGCAGGCTTCACAGAACTAGGGGAAAAAAGTCAGAGGTAACCCAAACATATAGCACAATAAGCATAAATTGTCTATATCTGAAGATATCTAAGCAAAATAATCAAACATTTATTATATGCAAAATTATCTAATAGCGTAACCTTTTTGAGTGAGTTTTATTATGGTAAGATGTACTGAATGTATTAAGTAAAGGATGTCCACTTGAACAATCTATATAACATGAACAATATACAAATGGGTCAGTGATGTCTATGGCATATTTAAAAGCCTTGTGACAGGTAAAAGGTATATAAAGACTTACCTTTTCTGCTTGCTGAGGTTTGTCTGGTTTGCCTGACTTTTCTTGGTAGGTGTTCGCCCCTCTGCTGGAGACTGGCGACTGAGAGCTACAAAGTAGCGTTCCATGACTGCAAGTCGCTGCTGTAGCCGAGTCACAGACATTGAACTGCATGCTGCTTCTGTACAAAGCTTCTGATGTTCGTAAAGCTGGGATGTCAGGCACTCCCATAACTGGCTTGAATCTGAAATAATTACACATAAGCCAGTTAGACCCAACAACTAGAGAGTAACAATACATCAAACTATAAATATATTGCAATTTTATGCCCCTCAACTCAATCAAGCGATGGCAAATTCAAAAAGGCGATAACAATCGCCTATAATAGTACCCCAAGCTATCAATAGTTTCAAGTCGGATATTTTTTCTGTAACTTGGACTTAAATGAAGTACTCACAGAGGTTTGATAGAACAACAGACTAACAGTCAAGATAGTCTACACGTCTTTGAGGGGTGGGGAGGGGTTAAGGGTACACAATTAACCTGGCTGTTGTTCCCATGTCTACATGTCTATGAGGGGTTGGGGAGGGGCTAAGGGTACACAATTTACCTGTCTGTTGTCCCCATGTCCACGTGTCTATGAGGGGTGGGGAGGTGTTAAGTGTACACAATTTACCTGGCTGTTGTCCCCATGTCCACGTGTCTATGAGGGGTGGGGGAGGGGTTAAGGGTACACAATTTACCTGGCTGTTGTCCCCATGTCCACGTGTCTATGAGGGGTGGGGAGGGGTTAAGGGTACACAATTTACCTGGCTGTTGTCCCCATGTCCACACGTCTATGAGGGGTGGGGAGGGGTTAAGGGTACACAATTTACCTGGCTGTTGTCCCCATGTCCACGTGTCTATGAGGGGTGGGGAGGGGTTAAGTGTACACAATTTACCTGGCTGTTGTCCCCATGTCCACGTGTCTATGAGGGGTGGGGAGGAGTTAAGTGTACACAATTTACCTGGCTGTTGTCCCCATGTCCACGTGTCTATGAGGGGTGGGGAGGAGTTAAGGGTACACAATTTACCTGGCTGTTATCCCCATGTCCACATGTCTATGAGGGGTGGGGAGGGGTTAAGGGTACACAATTTACCTGGATGTTGTCCCCATGTCCACGTGTCTATGAGGGGTGGGGAGGGGTTAAGGGTACACAATTTACCTGGATGTTGTCCCCATGTCCACGTGTCTATGAGGGGTGGGGAGGAGTTAAGTGTACACAATTTACCTGGCTGTTGTCCCCATGTCCACGTGTCTATGAGGGGTGGGGGAGGGGTTAAGTGTACACAATTTACCTGGCTGTTGTCCCCATGTCCACGCGTCTATGAGGGGTGGGGAGGTGTTAAGTGTACACAATTTACCTGGCTGTTGTTCCCATGTCTACGTGTCTATGAGGGCTGGGGAGGTGTTAAGGGTACACAATTTACCTGGATGTTGTCCCCATGTCCACGCGTCTATGAGGGGTGGGGGAGGGGTTAAGGGTACACAATTTACCTGGCTGTTGTCCCCATGTCCACACGTCTATGAGGGGTGGGGGAGGGGTTAAGGGTACACAATTTACCTGGCTGTTGTCCCCATGTCCACACGTCTATGAGGGGTGGGGTGTTAAGGGTACACAATTTACCTGGCTGTTGTCCCCATGTCCACACGTCTATGAGGGGTGGGGGAGGGGTTAAGGGTACACAATTTACCTGGCTGTTGTCCCCATGTCCACGTGTCTATGAGGGGTGGGGGGGAGGGGCTAAGGGTACACAATTTACCTGGCTGTTGTCCCCATGTCCACACGTCTATGAGGGGTGGGGAGGGGTTAAGGGTACACAATTTACCTGGCTGTTGTCCCCATGTCCACACGTCTATGAGGGGTGGGGAGGGGTTAAGGGTACACAATTTACCTGGATGTTGTCCCCATGTCCACGTGTCTATGAGGGGTGGGGAGGGGTTAAGGGTACACAATTTACCTGGCTGTTGTCCCCATGTCCACGCGTCTATGAGGGGTGGGGGAGGGGTTAAGTGTACACAATTTACCTGGCTGTTGTCCCCATGTCTACGTGTCTATGAGGGGTGGGGGAGGGGTTAAGGGTAAACAATTTACCTGGCTGTTGTCCCCATGTCCACACATCTATGAGGGGTGGGGAGGGGTTAAGGGTACACAATTTACCTGGCTGTTGTCCCCATGTCCACACGTCTATGAGGGGTGGGGTGTAAAGGGTACACAATTTACCTGGCTGTTGTCCCCATGTCTACGTGTCTATGAGGGGTGGGGTGATAAGGGTACACAATTTACCTGGCTGTTGTCCCCATGTCCACGTGTCTATGAGGGGTATAAGGGACACAATTTACCTGGCTGTTGTCCCCATGTCCAGTGTCTATGAGGGGTAGGGAGGAGTTAAGGGTACACAATTTACCTGGCTGTTGTCTCCTTGTCAACACGTCTATGAGGGGTGGGGAGGGGTTAAGGGTACACAATTTACCTGGCTGTTGTCCCCATGTCTACACGTCTATGAGGGGTGGGGAGGGGTTAAGGGTACACAATTTACCTGGCTGTTGTCCCCATGTCCACACGTCTATGAGGGGTGGGGAGGAGTTAAGGGTACACAATTTACCTGGCTGTTGTCCCCATGTCCACACGTCTATGAGGGGTGGGGTGTTTAGGGTACACAATTTACCTGGCTGTTGTCCCCATGTCCACGCGTCTATGAGGGGTGGGGGAGGGGTTAAGGGTACACAATTTACCTGGCTGTTGTCCCCATGTCCACACGTCTATGAGGGGTGGGGGAGGGGCTAAGGGTACACAATTTACCTGGCTGTTGTCCCCATGTCCACACGTCTATGAGGGGTGGGGGAGGGGCTAAGGGTACACAATTTACCTGGCTGTTGTCCCCATGTCCACACGTCTATGAGGGGTGGGGTGTTAAGGGTACACAATTTACCTGGCTGTTGTCCCCATGTCCACACGTCTATGAGGGGTAGGGGAGGGGCTAAGGGCACAATTTTACCTGGCTGTTGTCCCCATGTCCACATGTCTATGAGGGGTGGGGGAGGGGCTAAGGGTACACAATTTACCTGGCTGTTTTCCCCATGTCCACACGTCTATGAGAGGTGGGGAGGGGTTAAGGGTACAAAATTTACCTGGCTGTTGTCTCCTTGTCAACAAGTCTATGAGGGGTGAGAAGGGGTTAAGGGTACACAATTTACCTGGCTGTTGTCCCCATGTCCACACGTCTATGAGGGGTGGGGAGGGGTTAAGGGTACACAATTTACCTGGCTGTTGTCTCCTTGTCAACAAGTCTATGAGGGGTGAGAAGGGGTTAAGGGTACACAATTTACCTGGCTGTTGTCCCCATGTCCACGAGTCTATGAGGGGTGAGGAGGGTTTGGGTCGGTGAGCCTCCTCCTGTTGACGAGCTTCCTCCTCTCGGTCAAGCAGCTGACAGGGGGTACAGTTACATCCATTGTTAGGTCCACAGTGTCCATTACAACATCTGCAGGTCAGTCCCCACATACCACAGTAGTATTTCCCTGTCTCCCCTACAACATGTAAACCATGTACAACTTGTAAACAGTGTTCAACATAGTAAACCATGTACAACATGTAAACCATGTACAACATAATAAACCATGTACAACATGTAAACCATGTACAACATATAAACTACAGTAATACCACATGTAAACCATATACAACATGTAAACCATGTACAACATATAAACCATGTACAACATGTAAACCATGTACAACATGTAAACCATGTACAACATAAAAACCATACAACCATGTACAACATGTAAACCATGTACAACATAAAAACCATACAACCATGTACAACATAGTAAACTGTGTACAACATATAAACCATACAACATATAAACTACAGTAATACCACATGTAAACCATATACAACATGTAAACCATGTACAACATGTAAACCATGTACAACATATAAACCATGTACAACATGTAAACCATGTACAACATGTAAACCATGTACAACATAAAAACCATACAACCATGTACAACATATACAACCATGTACAACATATAAACCATACAACATATAAACTACAGTAATACCACATGTAAACCATATACCACATGTAAACCATATACCACATGTAAACCATGTACAACATGTAAACCATGTACAACATGTAAACCATGTACAACATGTAAACCATGTACAACATAAAAACCATACAACCATGTACAACATAGTAAACTGTGTACAACATATAAACCATACAACATATAAACTATACAACATATAAACTACAATAATACAACAAATCACCAATGGCTAACTTACACCCCACTACCTTCCAATTTAGACCAGGCACACCAAATTACATACTGTTTTTGAAAATAGGACCATTATATTTCTATTTGCTTACAGTTGTAAATGAATTAGACCTAGCTATATATATATATATATAAAGATACTGTAATTGACAATACAAATGGGGCTGTAAGCCCATAGATAATAGCAAAAGTATGGCCTGATCAGAGATAATATGCAAAAGTATGGCCTGTAAGCCCTGCCCCTTTGATGCTGTCAAGGTCCTTTAAATGTAGCCATTTCAGCCCTTTGGCGAACCTTTAAGCCATGTCCTTTTTGGTTCTTTGAGGGGCCTTAAAGCTCTGTCACTTTAGACCCTGGGGTCCTTTAAGCCCTTCCCCCATCAGCCCCTGGAGGTCAGTCTACTTTTATAGTTTTCAAGTCTTACATTGTAGCTGATGTTTTTGTAATTGATATGAATAGATTAATTACAATAACGAAGAAGTTTTTAAATTACTTTCAAGCAAATTGCTTTTTGTTTTACTTGATGCCTCTAATAGGGGAAGTTTTGGACAAAATTGTTAAAAATGTTTTGTTTTGTTTTCCTCTTGTTTGTTCTTCTGGTTAAAGGGGGCAGCTAAACATGATATTTTTTTTATTTATTTATGATTGTTTGTTGGGGGCTGGGTGCTGTTTGGAGGGGTAGGAAGTGATAAACAAACCTCTATCACTGTGCTACACATGGTTTTACTATCATTACTAGGCATGCATATGTTTAGTACATACTGATGAGGTCAATGGAGTTGTTTTTGGCACATGCCAACAAACGCCTACAATGAGCTAAGCCCTGAGGTAGGTATTACCTATAGTAACACAGGAAATGTGTCAAATACTCTTACATGGACTAGATTGAACAGCAGGACAATCCACACCAATTAACTTCATCAATACGTTTTCATAAACATGTATTGAACAAGCGGCCCAGAGGGCCTGTATCGCTCACCTGGTTTGTAATGCCAAGTAATGTTCTGAATACAGGTTCATTGTTTCTTTTCTGAAGGAATTTGAATATTTACCTCTAAATCCCCTATTGGGCCCCGCCCCTCCTGCCCCCTGGGTATCAGAGCCAAAATTTATACAAACTCCGTTCTTATTCCCCCAAGGATGTTTCTGGCCAAATTTGGTTACATTCCATGCAGAACTCTATGACTAGTAGCGATTTAAAAGATTCACCTCTATTTCCCTTATTGGGCCCAACCACTCCTGCCCCCGTGGGGTCAGAGCCAAAATTTATACAAGTTCTGTTCCCTTTCCCCCAAAGATGTTTGATGCCAAATTTGGTTACAATCCATGCAGAACTCTAGGACAAGTAGCGATTTATAGGATTTACCTCTATTTCCCCTTTTGGGCCCCGCCCATTATGCCCCCCGTGGATAAGAGCAAAAATTTATATAAACTCTGTTCTTATTACCCCAAGGATGTTTCTTAATATTTTCGCGGATCAAATTTTCATGATCAATATCATCCCCATGAAAAATAAGCTGCTATACAGTATCATACTGTATTCTGCGAATTCATTGTTGACAATTTCCACAAGTAAAGGAGACGACAAGGTGTGTATCACACACACAGAAAGGAAATATCACTGCCCAGACACTGATGACCTATAGCTAGTAATGAAGAGGTACTTCACCATGCATTGGCGTTCAACAGGTTGGCGTAACGTTATTATGAATCTGTCATACTCAATTTGCATTCCCTGCTGCGTGATTTGACATCAATCCAGAACTATGCTGGGTTTTTTACGAGACCCTTTTTTGCTTTTGTTTGATTTATGCCTGTGTACAAAGTGAGGACACGTAGAGATACAGATATAAGTACCGAGCTATACAACTGTCTGTACATGTGGGGAATTCTGTCATTCATCGGCATTAGAGACCTGATAAGAACAAGCACCTGTTGTCATACACAATATGGCTCAGTCTGATGGACATGCCAAATATTACTCAATCAATGATATATGCCAATAGTGATAACTGTTCTTCTGTTTGCTACGAAATGATACCTGGTATAATTATAAATAGTCAAACTTGTCTATTAGGACCACCCATGGAAACACGTACAGTGATCTTTATAGTCAGCTGGTCTTTATATACACGGCAAATTGTGTTGAAATTGACCATTAAGAACCAATACAGGTTTGAATGTTAATCAGTTATCAAGGTTTGTAAGACCTACAAGGTCACAATAAGTAGAATTGGTATACATAGGTACAATACAAATTGTCCGGATTTTAAAAGTAGCTTTACATTTTCCATCTTCTAGATTTACTGCTAGTATTTTTGGAGTACTTTTTAACAGCCCAAATTTTGTGACTTAAGATGGTTGGTAAAATTACTAAGAAAACAGGTTGGGGGGGTTGTTTCTTGGAGACAGGGAGTTTATTGGTATAAATTTGGTAGATATAGACTGGACATCAGACTCCGACTTGTTGATAAGAATTTCTCAGTTGAGTTCTAATATAAGATTATCTCCCCCTAGTTTGACCCCTACAATCAGACATGTAGTAACAACTAATAGTGATAATTTATATTTCTTAAACATTCCTGGCCAATCTACAGTATACCAATTTAAAGCAGAGAAAGGATATATTTACGATGCAAACCTGTGGCCCTTTAACTGTTATATCATCACAACTTTGTTAATTTACTTCCCCTACTGTGTATTTATATATCAATTTAGCCTCAAGCAGTATCATCTTTGCCTGCAGTTTAGCTCAAGGATTCTTTTTTTATCATTTAATGTAAAAAATGCCAGAGTGTAAACTGTTCTCCATACTCAAAATATCAACAAACAGAGAGGGTGTCTGTTTTCTTTCATACATAAATACGCTGAAATATTCCCAGTATAATCAAAGCCACACACTCACTAGCCGTCTATTGAGGAAGCGCTCTCACTACTACCAACAGATGAATGTGTGTAATTTAAGATCCATGCCAGGGTGTGTGTAAATATAGCTTGTGTATAATTTACTTTTTTTGTTGCTTCCACCAATTGTATGGTTATGAAGCAAAAAGATAGATCAATTATCAGAATACAGAAGTAGATTTTGATCGCCTTTTTACATCTCTCATGACGTAAAAAAGACCCTATACAAATCAAATACCAGTTTTTACTGCTAAATGAAGGATGGTTTGTTTCTTGGTTTGTTTATTGTAACATTCTAGTAACAGACAGGGTCATTTAAGGATTGCCAATTAAGGTTAGCAGGAGATGGAGGGAAGCTGGAGTACCTGAGAAAAACCACCAACCAGCAGCAACTGTAACTGGCAACTGCCACACATGGGTTTCAAACTCGCAAACCAAAGGTGGAGGTGACAATATCTCAAGGCATCATGACCATTTGTCCATAATGGCTTTTACTAATAAAGGGTAAAAAAGTGAATAAAAAATAAAGTTTGGTAAAATCTGTTTTAATCTTTTTGGACGGACGGTTAGAAGGAGGGAAGAGGAAGAAAAACTTGTGTAGAGAAAGAGAACTTAAAGAGGAGACTGATGTGTATTGGGGGTTGGATATTTAGGCAGTAGGACCAGGAGGCGATCTGGTTATGTGAACTCTCCGTCATCACCCTATCTGATGACGTAAGTGAGACTAGCACACGTACTCCTCCCAGATCATTTACACTCTAATATACATAAGTTATCGGGTAAAGTGCAAAGCCCAGCACTAGCTTGTTTTTTTGTTTTGAAATGGATAAAATCTATCTATGTATGTTTGGTGCCAATGGAAAGGCCAGATGGGGCATATATCAACTGGGGCCAGTTTCAAAAATATTCCTGAATTTTAAGAAATTAATTTTCTTTACTTAACATTGATCTCCATACAAAGGCTTTACAGAAGTTATGGAAAGACCTTTAACTTCATACTTTTTTCCTTTACTTCCCTGTAATTTTTTTTTTTTTTTTTTTTATTTATAAGGATACTTTTAACTTAAGCAAGGATTTATAAGAATTCCTTAATTAATGTTAAGGATTTTTTTCTGAAACCCACCACTGGAGTTATTGTTTTTGCCTTGATGCTGACCAACAGAGCACCAAACAGCAGACAAATACCTATACAGGGTATGTAGTCTCCACATGTCCCCTTCACTATAATACTTAGTCTGAAGCAGACTGACTTAAACTCTGATAACTCCCACACAAACCATGTACAAAGCACAAGGACTTTCTCCAGTAGAGAGTACCATAGCACCACAATCATAATATACAATCAGTTTTATGCGAGGTAACAATCTTATTTCCCCTGCTGGAGCTATTTTTAAAGTGATATCATCACTGTTATAAAGACATTATAACCAGCCAAGTTGTTGATAGACGGAACTGATGCCAGTCAGGTTAAAAGGTACAGCTTATTTCTGGATCCTGGCATTATCATGCATTACAATAAAACCATCCTGTGAAGCAGGCTAATTATGGTGTTCAGGTCTCTCGTTCAGATCTTTTATCAATCAGTGATTTTACAACTTATATACTCTGTTCTCCAACAATAGAATACAGAAAATCTGCATAAAAGCACATGAACAATATATATAGAAGCAGGTCCAGGTCCATCTAACTCCCTTCAGTACATGACACTATATACAACACAAAAGCACATGAACAATATATATAGAAACAGGTCTAGGTTCATCTAACTACCTTCAATACCTGACACTATATTCAACACAAAAGCACATGAACAATATATATAGAAACAGGTCTAGGTTCATCTAACTACCTTCAGTACATGACACTATATTCAACACAAAAGCACATGAACAATACATATAGAAACAGGTCCAGGTCCATCTAACTACCTTCAGTACATGACACTATATTCAACACAAAAGCACAGGAACAATATATATAGAAACAGGTCCAGGTCCATCTAACTACCTTCAGTACATGACACTATATTCAACACAAAAGCACAGGAACAATATATATAGAAACAGGTCTAGGTTCATCTAACTACCTTCAGTACATGACACTATATTCAACACAAAAGCACAGGAACAATATATATAGAAGTAGGTCCAGGTTCATCTAACTACCTTCAGTACATGACACTATATTCAACACAAAAGCACAGGAACAATATATATAGAAACAGGTCCAGGTTCATCTAACTACCTTCAGTACATGACACTATATTCAACACAAAAGCACAGGAACAATATATATAGAAACAGGTCTAGGTTCATCTAACTACCTTCAGTACATGACACTAAATACACTTGCTATACCTGGCATAGGCTAGGGTCTTTAGGCTTTGAATTACAACAACTGTTTCTTACTATTTCAAATGCAGTGGTTAAGATGTTTCAACATATTACCACAAGCCCTCCATCCCACAAGTTTGAATCTCATGTGGAGCAGTTGCCAGGTACTGACTGCTGGTCAGCAGTTTTTCTCCAAGTACTCCGGCTTTCCTCCATCAACAAACATGGCACGTCCAGGATGTTAATAGGACGTTAAGCTTATAAAACCCGAACCCATTATTTCAGAGGAGTTTGAGCTAAACCTCTCAGCTGGAACTTAAGAAAGAGTTGAGGTGTGTGGGTGGGTTTATTTGTATTTCTGATTAACACAGGTTCTGTTTCTCTTAGTATGAACAAGATTCTATTTGTCTTGGTATGAACAAGATTCTATTTGTCTAATGAACAATCACATGTTGTCAATAATTGGCAAAAGTAAAACCAATACTTAGTCGTTCCTAATTATATCAGTGTCAGAAGGATTCAGGAAGTAGTCAACTAGGGGTCATATGGGGGTCAACACATCATGTAATGGATCTTCTAATTATGCTTCCTGCAGGTACACTGACCAGTGGTCAGCCTATGTGTCAGTAGACTTTATTATGGTGTTAACATCCACTACAGTACACTGACCAATGACTCAGCCTCTGTTTCCACAATGAACACACTGACCAATGGTCAGTCTCTGTATACCCTATAATTTTACAATACATGCACACACTGGAGTCACTGGGTACATTGACCATTGGTCAGCCTCTGTTTCTATCCATCATGTAGTGCTATATCCACACTAGTACTGGACACACTTGTTTACCAATGGGCAGCATCTGTATCTGTCAACCATTTAGTATTATTCTACACACATTAAGCAGTCTGAATTTAAGTTCATGTGTCTCATAGTGCCAATTAACATTTATTTTCTAAATTCAAAGCAGAGGTCACAGTCACCTAGTTTTAGTATGTGATGCATCATTTCTCCTATAAGTGGATTAACATACCAAATATGAAGCTCCATTTAATTTCCTTATAGCATAAGAGATAGAGCCTGCACAAGCTTTTATCTAAGGTCAAACATCAAAATATAGGTCACAATGACCCGATTCCAATGACACAGTCTCATCTAGGAGGACGTACATACCAAGAATGAAGTTCCAAATCATTATATATAGTATAGGAAATAGAGACCAGACACTGTCAGATGGACAGATAGACCCAAACCTCTAGAAACCCTTGGCTTCCGGTGAGAGACTTATAATCATTCTAAAAATTAAAACCGAGTATCTGGACTTTTGTGTTGTTTTGATTACTAAGTATTTTCACATGACTTAATATAATGATAGACATTTTATTTGTTTTACCAAACAAATATTTTCTGTCCACTACAGTCAAACACACAGTGGTGGAGAATACTTTTCAACACAATGTTTAAGCTATTCTCATTTCAAATACAATTGACTTTGTTTTATCTGAGAACTGTTTTAGAGATTACTGGTAGCGCTAAATGTCACGAGCCCATTAAATTACATAGTAAGAGTCTACTTCTGGTACATATGTCTGCCTGCGTAATCACTTGATATGAACTGATTGAAAAGGACATACATGATGCTTTAACTGTATTCATATACTATAGAAAATAATTGGGGAAGAAGCCTTACCTTTCCTAGCCAGGACGCCGGCACTATTGATCAGACCATCATTGTTACTAGCAGCTATTTCTCCATCCTTTACCAGCTCGTTCCACAACTGGCTCAAGCCATCGCGCTGAAATGCTGCCTGAAGTCAGAAAAGGAAACATTAGGAATAGTATAGAAAATCAAAATTTAAAAACCTTTCTGTGACGATATAAACAATCATCGATCAAGGTTCTGATTTCTCAAAACAAAAATGCAGACTTAAATTGAAGTTGATTTTTTTTGCCTTATGTAACTTATGTGAAAATTTTGACTTATTAAAAAACAGTTTTTTTTTCAATTAACATAAGTTTGTTTCAAAAGATCAAGGCCTAACATAACCACATGAAATTTCTGCAACGTGATTCCTCTTATTTCTGTGTAACTTAAGCTAACAACGTTTACATCTGAGGAGGTTGATTTTCTTTGCAACCTTGGACTCATTTTTACTTTAGGTTTTATCAGTGCATTAATCTATCAGCAAATTAATCTGAAGCAGGCGTTTTGGACTTTCCTCAAGTTATCATTATGAATCACAGCAATAAACCAAAAGTATGCAATGCATGTACTTAAACCGGTATTGAGAAGCTGCCATATTATCATATTCCCATGAATTTTTTTGCAGGACTAAAAATCGGGAAATATCACATTTACCCAATATATATCACTAGTAATCAGGAAAAGTCATGTAGATTTATTAGTTCACATTTAAGAAAGTCATCGTATGGAAAATGCATAAAATATTTTTTTTTCAAAAGAGGGCCATAACTCCAAAAACTATGTTTACTCAAAGCAATAACCCATCTTATTCATCAATCAAGTTACATAAATGCAGTCAACATTTAATTCTTATTAAGACTAGTTATTGGCAGGAAATGACCAAGATTATACAGCGGAACTCGGTTAATATGAACTCGAAGGGACAAAGATAAAACTTCGTGTTATCCAAGTGTTTGAATTAAGCGAGTTCTCATGTCTAATGACAATCCCTTAACTTGGTATATATAGACCAGTTCCATGTCGTAAAATGATGTGAACAAGAGAGATGTCAAAATTGCCGATTGTAGTTGCAAAATTATAACAATAAAACCGAGATATATATTTTGAAATGCTGTTCTACAGATTTATTGGGGGACAAAAATCAGCATTTTCGGCAAACTCGTCCAAAAAATCTCATTTCAAGTTATAAGAACATTTTATGTATGATTTTTGTAATTTGAACCCAAAATTTACTTCGTATTATCCGAGTTTTTATCGAGTTTTCCGAATTCGAATAATCCGAGTTCTTTAAACAAAGATAAAGAGGGAATTCGGCCGGGACCGGCAAATTACTTTGTATTAAGCCGGGTTGTCGAATGATCCGAGTTCGTCTCAACCAAGTTCCACTGTATATATTTTTTTTTTTTTTTTTTTTGGGGAAAATTAAAGGGCCATAACTCCACAGAATGATTTCCACCAAATGTGTGAATCTGATTTAGCTGAGTCATCAATGTATTTTAAAATCTTAATTGATACCACATTTATAAAAAGTTAGCATTCTTTGTGAAAGCAAACACATGGAAACACCAAAAATAACCATCTTAGTCAATTAAGGGGACATAACTTCACCAAATCCTGTATGCCAACAGTGATGATTTAACTTACCTGAGCCCTGAAAACAATGAACCTGAAAACTTGTTCTTTAAAGAAACCTTGTTTACTCTTGTTGCAGCTATCGTAAAGAAATTACGGATGAACAGAAAGACATACAAACAAATTACAACTTTCAGTATAAGCATGTGATATTAAAACCAACTGTGGCTATAATGAGGACCTAACCCCTTCCTCTCCCTCTAAAGGTATCCATAACCTCCCTTAATCTAATAAAGACTTAAGATACTTCAAGTCTCTATACAATCATCATAACAGTATACTGTGAGAGCGATAACTCAATCAATCTATCCCTCCCCAGCCTACAACCATTCACACTAAATCTTTTCCACCCAACCATCGTCTTAAAAAACATTTACTAGCAACCTCTCATTACTTACCCTTAGGCCATGAAAACTCCCCCCTCAGCTAAATCCCCGATTCTGTATGCGTTCTCAATGAAGCCGTCTACCTATCTTATTATATTTACAAGCATGAGCCTAGGCTGTAACACTGCAGTGCTAGAGAGGTCTGCTGGCAGTGATGATAGTATACAGAGAGTGAAGTAATCACTGGTGTATAATGTTATAGTGTGTATCTAAACCCTGAAATACCGGGTAGATACTGTCTAGATATAATATAGCTACTGTCCAGTTAAAGTGTGGTATCTATAGCCTGATGTAGCTACTGTCCAGTTATAGTGTGGTATCTATAGCCTGATGTAGCTACTGTCCAGTTATAGTGTGGTATCTATAGCCTGATGTAGCTACTGTCCAGTTATAGTGTGGGTATCTATAGCCTGATGTAGCTACTGTCCAGTTATAGTGTGGGTATCTATAGCCTGATGTAGCTACTGTCCAGTTATAGTGTGGTATCTATAGCCTGATACACTGTCCGTTATAGTGTATACTGTGAATGGTATCCAGTTATAGTGTGGTATCTATAGCCTGATATAGCTACTGTCTTATAGTGTGGTATAGCTGATGTAGCTACTGTCCAGTTATAGTGTGGGTATCTATAGCCTGATGTAGCTACTGTCCAGTTATAGTGTGTATCTATAGCCTGATGTAGCTACTGTCCAGTTATAGTGTGGGTATCTATAGCCTGATGTAAGCTACTGTCCAGTTATAGTGTGGTATCTATAGCCTGATATAGCTACTGTCCAGTTATAGTGTGGTATCTATAGCCTGATATAGCTACTGTCCAGTTATAGTGTGGTATCTATAGCCTGATGTAGCTACTGTCCAGTTATAGTGTGGGTATCTATAGCCTGATGTAGCTACTGTCCAGTTATAGTGTGGGTATCTATAGCCTGATGTAGCTACTGTCCAGTTATAGTGTGGTGGTATCTATAGGATGTAGCTACTGTCCAGTTTATAGTGTGGGTATCCCTGATATAGCTAACTGTCCAGTTATAGTGTGGTATCTATAGCCTGATTTAGCTACTGTCCAGTTATAAGTGTGGTATCTATAGCCTGATACAAGCTACTGTCCAGTTTATTAGTATAGTGTGGTATCTATAGCCTGATGCTAGCTACTGTCCAGTTATAGTGTGGGTATCTATAGCCTGATATAGCTACTGTCCAGTTATAGTGTGGTATCTATAGCCTGATGTAGCTACTGTCCAGTTATAGTGTGGGTATCTATAGCCTGCTACTGGTCCAGATATGCTCACTGTCCAGGTTATAGTGTGGTATCTATAGCCTGATGTAGCTACTGTCCAGGTTATAGTGTGGTGGGTATCTATAGCCTGATGTAGCTACTGTCCAGTTATAGTGTGGGTATCTATAGCCTGATATAGCTACTGTCCAGTTATACTGTGGTATCTATAGCCCAATGTAAGTACTGTCCAGTTATAGTGTGGTAATCTATAGCCTGATGTAGCTACTGTCCAGTTATATGTGGGTATCTATAGCCGATAGCTACTGTCCAGTTATAGTGTGGGTATCTATAGCCTGATGTAGCTACTGTCCAGTTAAGTGTGGGTATCTATAGCCTGATGTAGCTACTGTCCAGTTGGTTATAGTGTGGGTATCTATAGCCTGAGTGTAGCTACTGTCCAGTTATAGTGTGGGTATCTATAGCCTGATATAGCTACTGTCCAGTTATAGTGTGGGTATCTATAGCCTGATATAGCTACTGTCCAGTTATAGTGTGGTATCTATAGCCTGATGTAGCTACTGTCCAGTTATAGTGTGGTATCTATAGCCTGATGTAGCTACTGTCCAGTTATAGTGTGGGTATCTATAGCCTGATGTAGCTACTGTCCAGTTATAGTGTGGGTATCTATAGCCTGATGTAGCTACTGTCCAGTTATAGTGTGGGTATCTATAGCCTGATGTAGCTACTGTCCAGTTATAGTGTGGGTATCTATAACCTGATATAGCTACTGTCCAGTTATAGTGTGGTATCTATATAGCCTGATGTAGCTACTGTCCAGTTATAGTGTGGTATCTATAGCCTGATGTAGCTACTGTCCAGTTATTAGTGTGGTATTATGATAGTGTGGGTTAAAGTGTATCTATAGACCCGATGTAGCTACTGTCCAGTTATAGTGTGTGGGTATCTATAAGCCTGCTACAACTACTGTCCAGTTATAGTAGCTATAGCTGTCTAGATATGGGTAATCTGTGGGTATTACTGACAGATCTTATAGCCTGTTGGTCTGTATACTGGTATATATAGCCCGATGTAGCTACTATAGCTCTGGTTAGATGTAGCTACTGTCCAGGATAGTGTGGGTATCTATAGCCGATGTAGCTACTGTCCAGATAGTGTGGTATCTATAGCCCGATGTAGCTACTGTCCAGTTTATAGTGTGGATATCTATAGCCCAATGTAGCTACTGTCCGGTTATAGTGTGGGTATCTATAGCCCCGATGTAGCTACTGTCCAGATAGTGTGGTATCTATAGCACAATGTAGCTACTTTCCGGTTATAGTGTGGATATCTATAGCCCGATGTAGCTACTGTCCAGATAGTGTGGTATCTATAGCACAATGTAGCTACTTTCCTGTTATAGTGTGGGTATCTATAGCCCGATGTAGCTAGATGCTAGATGCAAATAGTGTGGGTATTCTGACAGATCTTGCCTGTGGTATCCAGCGTGCCCCATTACGTACAGGTGTACGTGATTCACGCATCAAAAGTAATATGCACGTACACAAATTGGAAGCTGAGGGTACACTGCACGTACGATAAAATAGGTGTAAAAGCTAATAAAATGGGAAAACAGTTGTTATTTATAATTTATATATTAAAACTGTCGGAAGAAATGACGAGACAACATCGTCCTGATCTTTCTGTAAGCTGGTTGCTACTGGCGATTTCCCTGCATTTTGATTGGCTGATCATGACCACCCATCGATCTAGGTTATTTCCTAACCTGAATAATGTTTCGCTATTTGATTATGGGTGCTATCACACACTAAAGATCGTAAGGCGTAACACCAGTGGTGTTAACTAGCGTACGATTAGCGATTTCTTTGCGAGTACTTCTACCACCAAAAGAAAATCCATGAATGAAACATCGTCTGAAAACTTGGAGATCAATGTAAGAAACGAGTAAAAAAAGTTCCAACCCCAGTGTTTATGATGATTTGATTGGAAACACTATTTAAGTTCTTTTAAATCTACAGCTTTGAGCCTTTCAGTGTCATTTTTTGCAGCATGATATCCGATGAATTGGAATTAGAAATGAAAGTAAAATTGCCATTATGTCACCCAAGGAGTGTATAATTGAATAAACTAGATTGTGTCATTGCCTTATGATCAAAGCTTTATGAAATGCTTCATGATTGTTAAAATTTTGCTTGTACCCCCAGATTTATGCTTGTACCCCTCAAATATTCAGAGGAAGGGTACACTTTACCCCTGATGAGAGAAAGTCATGGGGCACGCTGGGTATCTATAGCCCGATGTAGGTACTTTCTGGTTATAGTGTGGGTATCTATAGACCGATGTAGCTACTATCCAGATAGTGTGGGTATTCTGACAGATCTTATCCATTTGTGTGCAACCAAATATGTTACAAATACAAACAGGATGTACATATTGTAGCGAACAACACAGTGTTACTGACACAAGATGTAAACATTGCAACATCATCGGATGTGTCAAACTGTACATTGTACAATATTGTATGATTTATCATATCCACAGAAGCATTGCTCAAAGAGATACGGCAGTAACATAAACAATGTTACTTTCTTCATTTGGATATTTACACACGTACATGTATGTGTGCAAAATTATTTTGATAAATGTTCTTCAGTGGTATAATCGGTACTGAAAACACTAACATTTTCTGATAGGGACCATCATATATATTCATCTGCGTGGCTTCAAATTGCAAGTGACATACTCAGTAGCCTTTGGTTGAAATCAACAAGGTTTATACTATCAATTCACCACTGACTGTAAACATAGTCTGATATAGCTTCATGTCAATATTGTCCTTGTACATTATAACAAATCCTATATACATGCAGTGTTATTATATAATTTGGTGTAACTGTTCATTCCATGTAAAATATCCCATACAGTGGCATAATTCACTGTGTATTTAAATTGTTCCTTAATGTGTAACATATCCCATTATGGCATACAGTCGTACGATTGGTAGTGGCATTAACTCTGTGTAACTGTTCCTACTGTGTAACATATCCCATACAGTGGCATTAACTCTGTGTAACTGTTCCTACTGTGTAACATATCCCATACAGTGGCATTAACTCTGTGTAACTGTTCCTACTGTGTAACATATCCCATACAGTGGCATTAACTCTGTGTAACTGTTCCTACTGTGTAACATATCCCATACAGTGGCATTAACTCTGTGTAACTGTTCCTACTGTGTAACATATCCCATACAGTGGCATTAACTCTGTGTAACTGTTCCTACTGTGTAACATATCCCATACAGTGGCATTAACTCTGTGTAACTGTTCCTACTGTGTAACATATCCCATACAGTGGCATTAACTCTGTGTAACTGTTCCTACTGTGTAACATATCCCATACAGTGGCATTAACTCTGTGTAACTGTTCCTACTGTGTAACATATCCCATACAGTGGCAGTGGTGTAACATTCCATACAGTGCATTAACTCTGTGTAACTGTTCCCAATGTGTAACATATCCCATACAGTGGCATTAACTCTGTGTAACTGTTCCTACTGTGTAACATATCCCATACAGTGGCATTAACTCTGTGTAACTGTTCCTACTGTGTAACATAACCCATACAGTGGCATTAACTCTGTGTAACTGTTCCTACTGTGTAACATATCCCATACAGTGCATTAACTCTGAGTAACTGTTCCTACTGTGTAACATTTCCCATACAGTGGCATTAACTCTGTGTAACTGTTCCTACTGTGTAACATATCCCATACAGTGGCATTAACTCTGTGTAAACTGTTTCTACTTTGTAACATATCCCATACAGTGGCATTAACTCTGTGTAACTGTTCCTACTGTGTAACATATCCCATACAGTGGCAGTAACTCTGTGTAACTGTTCCTACTATGTAACATATCCCATACAGTGGCATTAACTCTGTGTAACTGTTCCTACTATAACATATCCCATACAGTGGCAGTAACTCTGTGTATCTGTTCCTACTGTGTAACATATCCCATACAGTGGATTAACTCTGTGTAACTGTTCCTACTGTGTAACATATCCCATACAGTGGCATTAACTCTGTGTAAACTGTTCCTACTGTGTGTAACATATCCCATACAGTGGTATAAAACACTTAACATGTGGAAGAAAGTCTGTAACGCTGCATGAGCTTATAAACTGCCCGGAATCTAAATATTTACAGTAATTAATATTTTTATAGCTTTGAATACAGATCTTACAGGGAGAGAAAAGTGACTGGATCATAGGAGCAGGTGTACATCGCATGTTCTACTGTTGTATAGTGTCGTGTGCCAATCTGACGTTAAATGCATACCTCCGATACCCTTCGGAGATGGATAAGATTGAAATTTTAAAGAAAGAAACAGAAAAAAAAATTTCAAACAGGTATTCTTGATTTGATCTGATGCAGAATTTTCGACAGATATGAGATGGTATTTAGGATATAATGTACCTGACTGCAGGTGGTGTTACATGTAGATTAAATAGCCAAGACAGCTAGTACACAGTATTATACAGAGGACCCTACAATACCATTTAAGTGAATACACTTTATAATCCATTGATATTAATATCATTTACATGGCCACCCATCTGACCAACCCTAACACCCCTAAACGAAATGGTTTAGGGGGAAATATATCAGTTATGAGATTTTTTTTAAATTACTGAATGGGATATATGTAATGCTTTCTTTTCTTTTCCCAGATAAAACGTCTATAACTTACTTATTATCTATCATAGATTTGACATAAGACTCATGGGCCTTACACCGGACATACAGTAAAGCACGATTATAGCCAGTAAAGCACAGTTATAACCAGTAAAGCATGGTTATAACCAGTAAAGCATGCTTATAACCAGTAAAGCACAGTTATAACCAGTAAAGCATTGTTATAACCAGTAAAGCATGGTTATAACCAGTAAAGCATGGTTATAACCAGTAAAGCACAGAAATAACCAATTAAGCACAGTTATAACCAGTAAAGCACAGTTATAGCCAGTAAAGCACAGTTATAACCAGTAAAGCATGGTTATAACCAGTAAAGTACAGTTATAACCAGTAAAGCATGGTTATAACCAGTAAAGCACGATTATAGCCAGTAAAGCACAGTTATAACCAGTAAAGCACGGTTATAACAAGTAAAGCACAGTTATAACCAGTAAAGCACAGTTATAACCAGTAAAGCATGGTTTTAACCAGTAAAGCAGTTATAACCAGTAAAGCACAGTTTTAACCAGTAAAGCATGGTTATAACCAGTAAAGCACATTTATAACCAGTAAAGCACAGTTATAACCAGTAAAGCACAGTTATAACCAGTAAAGCACAGTTATAACCAGTAAAGCAGTTATAACCAATAAAGCACAGTAATAACCAATTAAGCACAGTTATAACCAGTAAAGCACAGTTATAACCAGTAAAGCACAGTTATAACCAGGAAAGCACAGTTATAATCAGTAAAGCACAGTTATAACCAGTAAAGCACAGTTATAACCAGTAAAGCATTGTTATAACCAGTAAAGCATGGTTATAACCAGTAAAGCACAGTTATAACCAGTAAAGCACAGTTATAACCAGTAAAGCACAGTTATAACCAGTAAAGCACATGGTTATAACCAGTAAAGCATGGTTATAACCAGTAAAGCACAGTTATAACCAGTAAAGCATGGTTATAACCAGTAAAGCATGGTTATAACCAGTAAAGCATGGTTATAAGCAGTAAAGCATGGTTATAACCAGTAAAGCACATTTATAACAAGAGGCCCAGAGGGCCTGTATCGCTCACCTGGTTTTTTGTTAGTAATTATCACAAGACTCTGAGTCTCTGACAATTGGAAAAAATAAGCAAAATTGACTCTCAAAGTTTAATTTTGAATCACAACCATACAATGATGCTATTGATACCATACAAATATGCTATCCAATACATAGGTTCAGAGACAAAGTAATTTATATGAAAGTAGTAGCCTAATTGACCTTTTTGACCTGGCATCTATTGCCGTCTAAGGCCCCGGGGGTCAGCCCTATCATTTGCACAATTTTGAATCCCCACACTATAAGGATGCTACCATTGTATTATGGGTGCTATACCATGCTTAGTTTCAGAGAAGAAGTCGTTTATATGAAAATAGCCAAATTGGCCCCTTTTGACCCTGCCCCTCAGGCCCCCAGGGGGTCAGCCCCATCATTTGCACAATTTGGAATCCCCACCCTATAACGATGCTACCATTGCATTATGGGTGCTATACCACGCTTAGTTGCAGAGAAGTCATTTATATGGAAAAAGCCAAATTGACCCCTTTTGACCCTGCCCCTCAAGCCCCCGGGGGGGGGGTCAGCCCTATCATTTGCACAATTTTGAATCCCCACCCTATAACGATGCTACCATTGCACTATGGGTGCTATACCATGCTTAGTTTCAGAGAAGTAGTGTTTCCCACAGCCCCGATTAGCATGGCGCCGCGCCGTGCCCTTTTTACCTGACGCCATGCCCCTATAACCTAACGCCCTGCTGCCCTGTTTGTCCCCAGTACACTTTTACTAAACTACCAAAATACCAGGCAGTGGCTTGATAATTAAGTAAACAAAAGAGGTGTGACCACTCCCTGACCCTCTGACCAACACCCCAGTGGCCCTAACTAACAGCCTTGGGCTATTTCCACCTTGGCTTGTGGTGTCACTTTCAGGTCTGTGTATTACGTAAGCTGAAGTCAAGCAGCCGATCGGCAGCCTAGAAAACAATCAGCTGGCCTTTCAATAAGTTTTATGACTACAGCTAGTGAGCATTACTTCAAAAACAAATACTGCTTACAATTGTAAATGATTTACTCACGTTTTTAATGTTTAATAGGCCTATCTATATCTGATAGATGTCACAAGCTTTGCAATCGTAATTGCCGCCATTTTGGGTGTATTGTAAAAGTAGATCCGGAGGTATCGAATTTCAGGATTTTTACTAATATTCACGTTTTTAAAAATGAAAAACGGTATTATCTTTTTAGAATTTCCATGTGATTTTTTTTAGAAAATATATATTAATAATAATAAAATTATTAATTGCAAAGTAATTAAAATAAATCAAATTAAAAAGAAATCAACTTTTTTCTCTATCAGATTAAATTAAAATATTTTTAATACTACAGTACTCTAACAATTATCTGTATTTTCTTAATTTAGTGCTTGTAAATTTAGAACATTATTTTAACTAAATATCCAATATTATGAAACATGTTATCTTATTCAATTCAATACAGTATTTTTAATATTTCAATAAAGATATATATTAAAATAAAGGTAATTGGATTGAAATAAAGGAATACATTTTGTATTTTTCCCATATTTTTAATTGATATAAATGAAATTTAGATCTTTCTTGTGAATCCATTATAGTCATGATCATATGATCGGCAGATTATAATTTCCAAAATCATTCTGTTCACTCAGAATAATTAAATAAATGTCCTTATATTACTTAGCAACTCAGAGAGTTTAAAGCATTTAAATGATATTAAGTTGAACCAGAATTAAATAAACAACAAGACAGTTTTAAAGATTTTCCCTTGTATTGGAAGTCGTCGATATAACCTTTGTGCCCCTCTGATGGTTATTTATCGCGGTCAAAGTGCCCTTTTCAAAACCCAGCACCATGCCCTTTTTTTTCCTGTGGGAAACACTAAGAAGAAGTCGTTTATATGGAAATATCCAAATTGGCCCCTTTTGACCCCGCCCCTCAGGCCCCCCAGGGGTCAGCCCCATCATTTGTACAATTTTGAATCCCCACCCTATAACGATACTACCATTGCATTATGAGTGCTATCTCTTGCTTAGTTTCAGAGAAGAATTCGTTTTATGGAAATAGCCAAATTGACCCCATTTGACCCCACCCCTCAGGCCCCCGGAGGGTCAGCCCCATCATTTGTACAATTTTGAATCCCCACCCTATAAGGATGCTACCATTGCATTATGGGTGCTATCCCATGCTTGGTTTCAGAGAAGAAGTCGTTTATATGGAAATAGCCAAATTGACCCCTTTTGGCCCCGCCCCTCAGGCCCCCGGGGAATCAGCCCCATCATTTGTACAATTTTCAGTAAGTAGCCCAACAGGATGCTACCAGTGAAATTTTGTTGAAATCCGACCAGCGGTTATGGAGAAGAAGTCGATTGTTGACGGACGCCGGACGGTATCCCATAAGCTCACCTCGGTCCTTCGGACCAGGTGAGCTAACCAGTAAAGCACAGTTATAACCAGTAATGCATGGTTATAACCAGTAAAGCACGGTTATAACCAGGAAAGCACATTTATAACCAGTAAAGCACAGTTATAACCAGTAGAGCACAGTTATAACCAGTAGAGCACAGTTATAACCAGTAAAGCACAGTTATAACCAGGAAAGCACAGTTATAACCAGTAAAGCATGGTTATAACCAATAAAGCACAGTTATAACCAGTAAAGCAGTTGTAACCAGTAAAGCACAGTTATAACCAGTAAAGCACGGTTATAACCAGGAAAGCACATATATATCCAGTAAAGCACAGTTATAACCAGTAAAGCATGGTTATAACCAGTAAAGCACAGTTATAACCAGTAAAGCACAGTTATAACCAGTAAAGCACAGTTATAACCAGTAAAGCACAGTTATAACCAGTAAAGCATGGTTATAACCAGTAAAGCACAGTTATAACCAGTAAAGCACAGTTATAACCAGTAAAGCACAGTTATAACCAGTAAAGCACAGTTATAACCAGTAAAGCACAGTTATAACCAGTAAAGCACAGTTATAACCAGTAAAGCACATTTATAACAAACCTCAGGGGACCAACACAATTATTTTGTTATAAGCATAGTTCAGGGCTCGCGCTGTCAGTCGCCATAGGCGCCAATGGCGAATTTGAAATGCATTTGGCGATTTAAATACAGCATTGGCGAAAGAAGAATTTTTCATGAACCCATAATTTTCCTCCCACTACAGTGAAATTCGCCAATTCTAGCCATACACCAGACAATGGGGCACTGGCTTGAAAATTAGGTAGACAAAAGAGGTGTGAACACTCCCTGACCACCACCCAGATCCTAATTAGCTGTCTGGGGCTGTTTCCACCTGGGCTTGGTAGTGTCACACGTGTGTATTACAGCTGAAGTTGATCGGCCGATTGGCCACCATTAGAAAACAATTACCTGGCCTTTCAATATATTTTGTGATTACAGCTAGTGAGCATTACATCAGAAACAAACACAGCTTACAACTGTAAATGATTTACTCACATTTTTAATGTTTAATAGGCCTAACAACTGTCCCCCAAGTCACAGAGCTCATTCACAAAGTTTGCAATCGTAATGGCCGCCATTTTGGATAATTGTAATAGTCGGCCCGGACCGGTACAACTTCAGGATTTCATAAAAAATCATTTTTTAAAAAATAGGAAGGGATTTTGTTTCCCAGAATTTTTGTGTACAATTTGAGAAAAAAATACATTATGAAAAAAATATTAATAGTAAATATAAATACATTTTAATGAATTAAATTTTTAAGATATTTTCACTTTTTCTCTCTCAAATTAGATCTATATTTTATTATTTCAACTGATACTGTAACAGGTTTGACACTATTTGTTTTTAATTTAGTACTTCTGTTGTGATGAAAATTAAGTAAATATTTCCATTCAATTATGTCCAGTATTTTTCATATATATATTACAATAAAAGATATATTAAAATTGTCCCTGTATAGAATACCCAGGTAGATCAACACGCGACCCGCAAATTTCAATTGGCGAATCCAATTTTTGGCCCAGAGCTAGCCCAGAATTAGTTTGTTATATACATATTGCAGATATCTTATAATAACCTTGCTGAGGAATGAAATTTCTTCGTTATAACCAGGAATTCATTGTAAGTATGTTGGTAATAAGTGTATTTAACTGTATAATAACAATATCTACTCATCTATGGAGCAGCACATATGCATTTTTAATTATTAAAGTGAAATATAAATATAACGGTTGTGCATAATCCCCTCCCCCCTTAATCCATTCCATAAATTGATTATGTAAATATGCATGAATAGAGTTAATAATTCTGATTTTCAAACTTATCAAATGCCAGATAGATAGATCATATCAATGTAAGACTGCACAAAAACATCACAATTAAAGAATCTTAGTAAGAAATAACTCATAAATCCAAAATGAAATGAAATCAAAATGATTTAACATTGCATTTAAAGTTTGATCAAACATGTTAAATTATTTAAGCATTGATGTCACTATTTTTTTAAATTTTATCGGGGTATGAAAAAACAATTGTTTGCAAACTGTGTACATCCGCGTAGCGGATTCTCACAAAAGTTTGCAAACAATTTTTCTTTTCATACCCCGATAAAATTAAAAAATAGTGACATCAATACTTATAATTAATTTTATACTCTATTCGATTAAATGAAGTATGTTTAAATGTAACATTACAGTGGTTTTTCAAGGGACTCTTTTTTCCGAATCAATACGCAACGTCAATGTCTCTATTGTGACGTCACGATAACGTCGGGGTTTCGCGCCATTCTCGGATTTTTTTTTCATAGTGGTATGCAAAAAAAATATTGGCCAATCAGAAAGCCAGATTTGGTATGAAAACAAAGAAAAATTAATTATAATGATATACGTAGCGATATATAGAACTATTATTAATGGTACAACAATTTAAGACCTGTTTGAAAACAGCTATCAAAGTTTGCCTCTGGTAATCTTTACAAATAAGAGCTTTAATCAAATATCTCCAACACAACACTTTTACTGTACTCCTATATATTCATACAGAAATCAGTGTCGGTTGTTACAGAGTTTCAAAACTTTTAACTCGCACTAAAACCCTATCCTAGTAAATTTTGCCTTTTTGGCCTCTTGGAATTATCAACAATTACATGTCTTCTCTCTTCAAATGATTGTAATTATCCAACAAAACATTTAAAATCCTAAATCAAGGCAGAAATCAATGTCAGTCCATTGTGACTGATAACTATCAAAGAGTCGTGTATCGCATGCTAAATGGCGATACCATTCATATCGCAATACAGGGTTTTAATATACAATGAATGTTTTTTCTATAACTGTGTCCAGGACCTACATCTTATACTATACATGAATGTCCATCATGAGCCGTTTTATGTCGAGATCTAACAGTACATACCTGGGCCCGGCACCATAAAACTATTTTCAGACAGTTTTTTTACTCAAGTTTATGATTTTACATAGACTTGAGTAAAAAATCTGTCTGAGAAAGTTTTATGGTGCCGGGCCCTGGACGTTTGTTTTTACCATGCAAGCTTTGTCCAGGGCCATAATGACCAAATGGTTAAGATGTCCCAACATGTTACAACAATCATGATCACCCATCTCTGGGTTGCAGGTTCAAATTCCATGAAGAGCAGTTGCCAGGTACTGACCGCAAGTCAGCTGTTTTTCTCCAGGTACTCTGGCTTTCCTGCATCAACAAACATCGCACGTCCTTAAATGACCCTGGTTGTTCAGAACTTACAGTACATACCTGGGTCTGTCGTCTTGAACAATTTAATGTCCAGAACTTACATTACATCTGGATATCTGTTTTGAGCCATTTCGTGTCAAGACTTTTTAAAGTACTCACCTGAATGTCTGTCTTGAGCCATTTTGTGTCCAGTCTTTGCTGTGGTCGCAGCCGTGTGTCTGCTGACCAGCTCATGACTGCTCTAAATTTGAGGGTTGAAAATCCTCTGTCATTCTGCAAAGTTCAAATAAGTGTGATATACAAGTAACCACCCAAACAGCACTTAATCCCTACAAACCTATACAATGTATGTCAGTGATATAAATTACTGGAAAATAGCTAAGAATTAATTCTAACAACAAAGATATTTATATACCTACAGTATATTCACCCAATAAGCACCCATGGTGATTAAAAATGGAAAAATAAGGGGGCACTAATTAGAACTAAATTGAAAAGCCTCTCACAAAAACTACTGCACAAAGTTAGTTATCGAATTAATTTGCATTGATTTCATATCGAATTAATTTGCATTGATTTCATATTTTCACTCTGCATTTAATTCAAAGTAAGTGAAATTGAGGTTTCAAATTTAGGAGTGGCACTTTTAGGAATTGCCCTGATGGGGCACTTATAATTGGGTCAAATATGGTATAACAAATGTTAGGCAACCTAGCTATATAGCTGCTCTAACAAATTACCATATTCGACCCAATAAGTATCCATGCAGGACGCTTTAAAAATTTGGGAGTAAAGAAGGTGGCGCTTAATTTCTATTAAGCGCCTCCTTATTTACTTCAATTTTGGACAAATCTCGACTGTACTTTAGATTCATAAAATTATTCTACCAAGTAAGCCAGAAATCAATTTGCAAAAGACATCAGTAGGGAAACCTTGTATACCGTGTTAATGTTTTCAGTCTGCATTTAATTCAAATGAATTTGAGGCTTCAAAAATAAGAAGGGCGCTTTTAAAGATAGGGGGGCTTATTGGGTTAAATACGGTACCTACTCACAAATAATTGACACAGTCCAAGCTTAACTATGGATTGGTAGAAACCTGGGTACTTATTTATGTGAAATAACATTGGCATAAACAATTATCAGATAGCTGAACAGGTCAATAAGATATACTCTGCTGTGAGATAGTTACCGCCCTGTAACAGAAGATTCAAATATACATGTAACTCTTACGTGTAAGGGTTCTAGATTGGGCCAATCACCAACATTCCGATATGTAGCTCTAAAGGTCTCAAGTTCAAACCCCTATAATGTCTGGCTGTGAATTTTTCTGCTTCTCTTAGATTTGATGCCAATTGTGACAATACTATGATGAAGTTTGACTATACATAAACCAATGATTTTACCTGAGCGAATTTAATACTGAGCAAAAAGTATGTTGCTCTGCATTGCACATTATCAACATCAATATTCATCTGTTTTTCATACATTTAAAGATTCCAAACACAACTTCAGAAATGGTCCAACCAGGGATTTTCACAGGATTCATTATGAACATGTCCATATCCATGAACTCAAAACTACTGAGGATTACGCCAATCATCGTAATTGCTTTGGATACTGTATTATTAAGATAATTCATATGTATTTTATATATGCTTGAATTTGAGGTCTGTAAATTGTAAATACAAGTAATAATTAGCTCTGAAACCATAACTCTCAAGTCTTTTTTTCTTAATTTGTATTCTTCTTGTTAATTACAAACCATCAAAAGTGATTTTAGATGGATATGTACATATGGCATTTTTGTTTGCTTGTTTTGCTTTTCATGATGATGATTTAAAAATAGATATATGTATACCTATGGGAGATGAATTAGAATTTGGCAGAGAGGTATGACACAGCGATGGAAGCTTTGAAAGCAACCACTAACGTTCTGTCCACTGAGGCAGCAGATTGAGGGAGTAAATTCCATTGGAAAATAGTGTGGGAATAGAAAGAAAACTTTAGATGTTTGTTATATGAATGCATATTGTTGGAGGCTGATCTAGTTCTGGTTCATCATCTTCCTTCATGAGGTAAAGTTGGTTTTATACTGTTGTACATATCCAAATTGTAACTGTGTTTAAGTAGATTTGCTAGGTTTTGGGATATATTATATTACAAAAGGAGGTCAGTGTGGTGTTTATGTGCATGTGTATATGTACAGCATATGTTACTAAAAGACAGACTCTGTTAATCAGTTGACAGAGCATGCTTCTTTGGCTCAGTTAACAGGTTGGGCACAACCCTGCATATGGGTAACAGTTACCCATTTAAGTAACAGTTTGAGTAATCAATAAGTTACCCAAATGAGGAGTTTTGTGTAAGAAAAATGCATGCAGTTGTTTTAAACTTTTTTATCAAAAAATGGCGTAATAATTTTGACATGGCACCATAACTAACATAACATAGTATATTATTAATCAAAATGGGACAAACTTCATTGTCTCAATTTTGGTAAAAGTCACAAAATAAACCACCTCCATTGCTTACTATGGTGCTAAAAATAGAACACAGGTAAAACTCATTCAACGATGACATTTGCACTAAATTTCCCTGATAGCTATATATACACTGAAGTCAATGGAAAGCACCTAAATTGTCATCTTACAATAAAGTTAGACAACAGAATCTGATATTTCACCCACAGAAACATAGAGTCTTTGATCAGTTGTAAGGCATTCTAAAAATTATGACGCCCTTTTTTGATAATAATTTTTAAAACAACACTATGCGTTTCCTTTTCACATAATTACTCAATTGGGTAACTAATTAATTACTGCAAACAGGCAACTGTTACTCAAATGGGTAACTGTTATCCATATGCAGGGTTGTGCCCAACCTGGTAATAGAGTCTTAGTTTTTCATACTGAAGACCTGGGCCGTTGGAATTATGCGGTTTGACTGGTTAGACCAATTAGTTGTTGGTTTATGAAGATTTTATTTTGTTTTGAGCCCTCATCGACCTGTATCATAAACTGCAGGTCCATCAGGTCGAACCGTTTATTCTGAATAAACAAAAACCGCCCATGGTTTCTGGTCGGGGCACTCGATAGGAATTTGTACAGTTGTATATAAATTACTAGACGTCTAGTCAAAATCATGCTAAACGTTGCATCTTCATCCTGGGCTAGCGTAGTAAGTTCAATTAGCTTAGCATCATCATTTCATATAAAATTATAATCCAATCTGTATATGTACCAGTAACAATGCCAATGAGACAACTCTACATATTGTTACTCTAGTAAGCGACAGAAACATGTTTGTTCCAAAAAAATGTCATATTTATCTGTTTATAATTTAGTTTAACGTTGTCAGTGACAAGAACGCGCTTAGAATGGTACCTTAATGGCAAATAATTTGAAACAATGACACTTCGAATGTACGTATGAAAGTCAGTAAGGCATTACAATAGCGTGCTTTTGGTTATAAGCAAATAAATGTGTAGACTTACCGTATCATTACTTGATTTTCTCCGACTTCCGTTTTAGAAGGCAAAGGGGAGATAACTGTAATGTTAATTCGTCATTCCATGGGGAGATAACTCTAAATACCAAACCGAGCATCTGTCATCAGAGCCGTCGACGATGGCGGAAGGGGGAGTACCACCCCAGCCTCCCGTCAGAAGACCACCGAGACCTTCTCCTGATTCGCCGTCAGTTACATCACTCATTGGTAAACACTTCTTATATTGAAATAGATATCATATTTCATGACAATATCGAAATCTGGATTCAATTGAACCATTCTTATATGTCATACTTCAGTACAGTTAACAAGTTACAGTATTACTTATTAGGCCTAGTAAACAGTTAAGTTACTGTAATTTATCACAGTTGCACGAAGTTGTGTCTTTATTATAATATAATATATCACTCAACTATATATGTTTCTGAATATACATATACTAATATTTTTTTAAATATCATATCGTTATATTTATATATATATTCTTTTAGATCTGTAGAGTCTTGTATTAATATTTTTGTTACAATGAATATATGATACTTATAATATTAATTTGTACATTTTGTATTTATTTTAAAGACAGAACTTCAAGCACCTGTTAGTACACAGTTGCGAATTATGTACAAGCCTTAATCATGAATTAAAGTACTACTAGTAGTGACAACCAGGCCTTAATTGTGATCTATACATGTATATATAGTTTAATCTACATGTATGTAGTATTTATATCAACTGTACATTATTTCAGTCCTACAACATGTATTTTCCACAGTATTTGACTTGTTTTGATTTTCAAGCTTCAAATTTTAATGACAAAAAATGGCATCAAAATACATTTGTACAAAGTCTTATACAGTTACAGTTATCATCATGTACATACACAAACATACAATGTATACACTCTCCACTGTGAATAGTTAAACCTGCATACACATCATCAATCATGTATTATTTTGTATCAAGATAGTTTTATTAAAGAATAATATTAATGATACAGTGTGCAGTTACATATCAAGATTATACCTCCTACATACATCTCCATGTAGTTGTTTTTAGTACATCAAGTACATCGAATGTATAGATAGAATAAAAAAAAGCTTAAATGTAAGCTTGGCGCTTTTACATTATTTGATGGCCCACATTCATCAGCAAAAAAACAATCTACTCCATTAATAATGTTTCTGTTCAAATATTGAATGGCTAATCCCAGTTGAAATTACTCTTTATGGTTTATTTGTATTGTGCATGTATATTTTGACAATTGATAGACTTAAGAGGGGTCTCTTAAATATCCGAAAGAAGTTGAAGCTTGAGTCTCATTTAGTCATTACTTTGTATTTGTACCTCACAAAAATGCTTTTTTAAATAATATTCTATAATATTTTCAGAAACTATAAAATAATTTGTGAGTTTATATTATGGGCATTAGAGTCACAAAAAGTTTATTTGTATTATTATTTTATTTTTTTTCAGATATGGATCCAGCACCTTCTAATTCATCCATCCAAAAGATTCCTTCGCGGCCAGCCCCACCCATCCCAGGGGGAAGGGCACTCCCGAAGCCTCCTGATCCAGGGGGTAGAGTCCCTCCAAGGCCGCCTTTTAAACCACCTGGTAATACACTGAATACTAATTGAATTTCCCTACTAAAATAGCTATTACAAACCAATAGGACAATTTTGTTTCTTGGATTTTATCCTCAATTGATCAAGTTATTTTAGTATCATAATAGCTTTACTTTATCTTTGCGTAACTTACTTCCTTAATTATAAAGCAATTGGAGTAACTATATACTAGACTAGCCTCTGATGATTCAAAAGTTTTGGATGAGAACGTTTTAGCTGATTTTTATTGCTAGGTTATCTCCCCTAGTTTGACACTGGAATCAGACTGTCATTTACAGAGACAAACATTATCAAGCCAAATTTAGAAATATTTTGCAAGGGACAGGTAGTGAATCTAACCAAAAAATAACTTTTAAAAGAAATATTTAGACATGAACTATTTACAGAGACAAACATTATCAAGCCAAATTTAGAGATATTTTGCATATTCTAGGGACAGGTAGTGAATCTAATCAAAATATAACTTTGAAAAAAAATATTGAGACATGAACTTGCAGTACAAATAATTTTTATTTGAAATTAATTAACAAAAGTTCAGAAATTATTAAAAATATTTTGTACTCTATAATAACATTTACAGCCACATCTGTACCCAGGCCTGAATCAAAAAAGGAGAGTAGTACAAGAACTAAGTCAGAACAGACCAAGATCCCTTCCAGGCCTGCTTCTTATTCTGCTGAAAAAACAACAGCAAAAAGGTTTGCTCACATTTATATCAATCATATGCCTCATTCGACAGGCTATTGGCCACTTCCTGTATACTGTCTTTCAAACCAATGCGGTATTCTACAATACTGCTAAACAGAATAAGCATTTGTTAATTTCTAGGTCGATTTAAAAATTTAAAAACACAAAAATATACAGTGGAACCTCCCGAAACCGATCATGGTCGGTGCATATAATTTCGGCCGGTTTAGAGAGGGTTCGGTTTGGAGAAGTGAAACGAATACCGATCATTACGATCTGGATTTAATCAATCTGAAGCTGTTTTTTATACTAGTGTACAGCATGTATGGTTAGTGTTCGTTAAAACAGACCGATATTGATTGTTAATGTGAATGTTATCACAAAAGAGAGAAACATACATTTAAAAGGAATGGATTTCAACAATCTTGACTTTGTTACCGCTTATAAACGTGGTTTAGTTAGTTAGTTGCGTGAATGTTCTTGGGGATGTTCTCATCTGCACTAACCTACATACGGCTTCTGGTTACGTCAAGAATCAAATTATAAGCTTATGGTCTAATTACATGATGATCAGTCGATGCCAGTCATTATATGACATAGTCATTTTCTAAAACAATACATGGCTTCAGCTTCTTCATACAGATAAGTTACGTTATCCGATTTTATGCAGCTAATATGTGTATATGAACAAAATGACCTGTAAGTGATTTGAATAAGACGTTCAAACTTTGACAAACAAAAGTAAATTTCTTTTTATTAATCTAGCTACAGTAAACAATATATAGGCGTAATAACGTGTGGCACATTATTGTAGCCGAAGCTTCGCACGCTTAAATATCTAAAAGTAGCTCAATGTGTTTGAGACATGATTAAATCCTTGGGAATTGATTACTACCTTAGACCATCTCGGGATTGATAATTACCGATGGATGTACAATGTATTTGTGGTGACCTAACTGTATAGCCTTCACATGATTAAATATACATATGCCCCATCAGGACATGGCATCGCGGACAACTATGGTACAGAAAGTACCCCGGTCGGGATATGTGTATTGTTAACGTGTTGAATCATATATAAATATTTTGATCAGACCTCAATGCAATCTATCGGTGTCGCTCAGGTAAGGCCAGTTTTCAGAAGTGTATTTTAGTTACATTTGACTATTCCGATCGCAAAATCGGCCCGTATTCAGAATTTGGAGAGATCGGTTTTGGGAAGTTTTATATACTATTAATAAAGAGGAATTCATTCTGTACATGACATCCATGTTCAGTTTCTAGAGGTGATCGGTTTTGAGAAGGTTCGGTTTTGGGAAGTTACACTGTATTTCTGTAAAATCTACAATATCAGGCATTAAGATCAAGTGGAATAGGAGCATGCATACATCATGTTATTTCTGTATTGTACATACAGATTTTATGAAAATTTTACAGAAAACCATATAGCCGGTTATTTTTGTTTTAAATTTTCATGACTTGATCTAAAAATTAGAAAATCATGTGTAAGCGATTTTAAATTTCCGCAATATGGATTTAAGGGTAGATATCTTTCAACCATTTTTCAATATTTCATGGATCAAATTTTCCCGATCCAAGCAATGTGCCGCAAAGTCAAATTGCAAAAATATTATCCCAGGGAAAAAAGACCAGCTATATAGTGAAATAATTGGAATAAAAATTCAAGCACTCAGCTGTTATTATTTCAGGCGTCCAGAAATTACAATAGTCTGTGCAAGACCAATGAGTGAGGTGGGATTCAGAGACCAGTCAAAGCCGTCTGTTGTTAGCCAATCAAAACCATCCCCAGGTAAAATTGATACAGGGTTCCATCTGACCGAAAATCTCTGCCAGAATACTACATATCTATGTATCATGGATGTTTAAACACATTCAACCCTGAATATTATCTATCCATTTGTCATCCTTTCACATTTTCTGAACTTCTGATAATCTTTACACCAAATTTGAGTTTATACCATGATGCAGTATCAGTGATCTGTCATCTATCAACATTTCCTTTAAATTTCTACAACACATTGATGATGTCATAAAGTACTTAATAGATTTGAGCAAATTTTAGTTATATACATCATAGGTAGAAGGGGAACATTGTTATTATATTTATATTGACTCTGACCACCAAAGTGATTTTGTATTGCAACAATGTCCTGAGCTTTAGAAAGAGTGATTTATGTGAAAATACATGGAAGTCATACACAGATTTTACAACCATTGTTGCCATCATTATACATCGTTATTTTATAGTAAATGATATTTATCATTTTATTTTATTTCAGAGATAAATCTACGCAAATTGCCTGCAGTACCGCCCCGTACTGACAAAACACCTGAAGACCATGGCGCTGATGGA
The DNA here is from genome assembly GCF_041381155.1 of Argopecten irradians. Classification (NCBI taxonomy): domain Eukaryota; kingdom Metazoa; phylum Mollusca; class Bivalvia; order Pectinida; family Pectinidae; genus Argopecten; species Argopecten irradians. The sequence continues at coordinate 29,384,501 of NC_091140.1, read as the reverse complement.
AATCACCCAGCTCCACCTATTAAAACACCTCAGCAGTTACCTAGTCGTGTTCCTCCTTCAGCAACGCACCCACCACCTCCTTCACCACGTCCACGTGTAGCAGCAAGGAATTCATTATCAGTGTCTGATAAAAAAGTTTCTCCTTCAGCTCAAAAGGAATTATCTTCTGTTTCATCAGATAATACATTAAATGTGGACGAACATATTGTGCCATTGAGACCACAGAACTTGCAAACAATCACATCAGGGGCAGCAACTTCTGATGACACCACAACTTCAGTCAAACCGCAATTTAAAAAGCCACTACGTCCAACAATAATTCGACCTCAGAAAAAAACTCCTGTGACTAAGGAGTCGTCTGAAACAAAAGTGATGGCACCATCTGCTGGTGAAAAACATAATGAGAAGGGTGATAACTCAAATGAAAATGCTCTCGATTCGGAAAAATCAAATATGCCAGCTGCAGTGTTAAGACCAAAACCTGTCGCCAGGGAAAGACCAAAGTCTATGTCTATAGCTGACAGTATAAAACAGTTTGAATCTAAGACGAATGATCAAGTCATTGTGCCTAAAATAGCTGGAGACAAACCGCCTCCATTAACCCCCAAACCTAAACCCAATATCCTCCCAAAACCCAGCAAGCCTGGCATTGTTTCACCTGTGGAGTCATCTACATCACCATCTGTCTCCTCTACTCAAACAACATCTACTACATTATCTACCATGACATCATCACTGTCCTCTAACCTGACACCTGTTGTTTCTTCTTCATCGGAGGCTGTATCTTCAGAACATATTACTGAACCTGTGCATGCACCAATAGAAGATACTTCTAAACAGACAACTCAAGCAGCAAAGACTACAAAAAGGCCAACTATAATCCGAGCACCACACAAGCCCAGACGGTCCTCTGGTGATGAAGATGACACAAGTATTGTTAAGGATGATAACAAAGAAACAAAGAGTCCAGAGGTTGAGGTCAGGCGGCGTGTGAAACCATCGACAGATGATTTTCTAGTCAATAAAAACAATAAAGCTCCACCGCTTCCCAAAAAGCGACCAGTGTCTATTGCAGGAATTCCACACAGTTTTAGTTTACCATCTAATGATCAGAACGAGGATAGCCTGGATTTAAACACAGATGATCAGCCCAAGCCAAAACCTAGATCTAACGCTGAAGATAAAAATGGTGATATTGTTCACAGGCCAAAGATAATAGGACGGCCTCCTCCACCTAGTGTGACAAAACCCAGTAGACCTGCGGACACTCGACCAAAGTCTCTAGTCATAGATGATGAATCTCAATTGGATATTCATAATAAACCACATGAACCTCAGAGAAGCCACCCTCCACCCCGACCGACGAGCTTTGATCAGAGACTTGCAGTTACCAAACAAGCAGGTTTATTATCTTTAATGTGAATTTGTAACTGTTCAAAGTAGTAATTTAAGTTCTTTAGTGTTTGTTCAGTGAAAAAGGCACTACAAGCTCTAGAAAAAGTTTCATAAATTCCAATTAAAAAAAATATCCATGAAGAATTATTTTTGCAGATTTTAAAATTGATGAGAGAAACTTAATATAAGCAAGGAAAGAAATTAATTTGCTTTGATGAACTTTTGTGAATTTACTTTGATTGCAAAATTAGTAAAAGAAAGTTTGTTTACAGTATATTACGTGTAATACAGTATATTACGTGTAATACATGTAACTACTACAGTATATTACGTGTAATACAAGTAACCACTACAGTATATTACGTGTAATACATGTAACCACTACAGTATATTACGTGTAATACATGTAACCTCTATGATTCTCTTGTATTCTGCTTGATACAGCATCAAAGCCTCCTGTAGGACGACCGCCACCTCCGACACCCAAAGACAGGTCGACACTTCAGATAGAATCTGAAGGTAGGACTTATAATAAAAATTACCTTCAACTATATCGGAGGCTACACTGATAGGATTATTTAGTTGATTTGTATTAAAACTCCTATCAACACAGGAACATAATTAATGCAAACAGAAATATATTCTCCCTTGCTGGGAGGTATCAAATGTGACCTCATTATTTTGTGAACTCAAATTATGCTATGTTTATTTTTTTAGATATGACATTATGCACACAAATACATGATGTAACAAACAATACCTACCCGCAAGGACAGATAACTCTGTGATAAGCAAATGCAAGCAAGGACTATACTATTAATGTTGAAGAATGTGATGTAGATTATATTTAATGATCTGTTTTAGATACTGAGAAGAAGGACGGACAACCATCCCCGGCCTTAGCTCCAACACGTCCTCCAGCAGTATCTTCTGTTAAAGCAAACTCCAGGTAAGGTCAAATTTGCCCATTTTCATCCATTAACAGACTCCAGGTAAGGTCAAATTTGCCCATTTTCATCCATTAACAGACTTTTCTTCTTCTTGATAACCATGGCAACAACGATCATTTTATTGTGCAAATAACATGCTAGGATGATGGTCTACTAATTAATCATAACAACTGCTAAATATGACATCTATGATGTTGATGCTATCTAGCTGACAGATTTAAATACAGTTGCTATTTTTATTGCCTAATTTTCATGTGTGTGTATTTACAAAAAAAATGTGTTATTGTTAATTAAATTAATGTGTACTGTACAGCTATATGTACCAAGAACATACTGGTCTTAGTCTTTCTTTAAGAAAGTTGAAAACAAGTGTACCCTAATTTGATATGTTTTAAATGTTATTTATAGGAACAAGGATAAACCAGAGAAACAGCAGCCTCCAAGGCCTGCCTCGATCAGACGTACAAGTAAGTATTATATCAGCACTTTGAACAAATGCATAAGTCACTTAAGTGTGTAGAAGTAAGTATTATACACCTAAACTGATAATTAGCGATGCTACAGTTTTTTATATGAAATTAAAACTTGGTCCGAGAAGTCATGTCAATACTGCTTTTAGTACTCATAAGTATTTAAATTCACAATTTTATTTAAAACGAGAGATGCAAAATATTTGGGATCTGGTTAGAAGCGCCTTTACATTGTCTTTCAAAATGGCTGAATTATTTCCTCCCAAAAATAACCTACTATACGGTGTATATATCTACATAGTACATTGTACATATACAGTTTAACTTGTCTAAACCAGATCCTTGTATATTCCAACATAATATTTTCTTAATTTATTAGTCCCTGCCGGTTAAAATGGAGGGGGACTATAGTGTTTGCCCGGTCTGTCTGTCTGTGGTTTCCAGATTTTGGTCAAACTTCACACAATGGTAGCATATGAAACAATAGAACTTGGAATTGAATTTAGGGTCAAAAGGCTACTAAAAAATGGATTGTTTCACAAAAGATTAGTTTCCAGATGAGAACTTGAGAATACATCAAATGAAGTGATTGATTTTGATCAAACTTCACACAATGGTAGCCATATGAGAGAATACAATTTGGGATTTAATTTGGGTTCAAAATGTCAATTGCAAAGGCCACTGTTACTTAAAATATATTTGTTTCACAAATTTTAGTTTCCGGACAATAACTTGAGAACACATTAACAGAATTTGTTCAAACTTTATACAATGATGGCAAAGGACGTGACACAACTTGGGATTCTTTCTATGAGACATCTGGTCATAATTATAACTTGCCATATAGATTAGGAAATGTAATTGATGGCAGGGGACATGTATTGCTTGCAACACTTACTGTAAGCTTGTTTAGTCTGGAAACCTGGCTATACCAACCAAATATGCTGGTCCAGTTGACATCTGGCTTAAACAAGTTTCACTGTATTATGCAGTGTATGCATGTTACATTATATACAGTTAGTTTTTATTTTTACTCAAAGGTTTAACAGAGAGCTCAACACCTCCTGGCCTCCCGCCCCGCCCCACCCCAGGGCACCCTCTCTATCACTACATGGCTGCAGTGCCACATGGTGTAGCAATGCACGATTTTGAAGGAGTACATGATGGCGACTTAGTATTTAAGGTGTGACATCAGACACTTTGGAAACTTAGATTTTCAGAGTTCTGTAAATAATTACGATTAACTTCAAATAATTTTGGAGCAAATGTAATTCATAAAAACAAAATGCCACAAAAAAGTTTCTACTATAGCTATAAATCATGAAAATAGTTTAAATGTTTTTGAATTCAAAAGATACAGGTACACAAAATATGATATTCATGAATATCACTGATGCTGATTTACACTCTTTCTTTTACTTCTGACTTTCACAGGCTGGGGACAGAGTCCTATTAGTCAGTCAACTGGATGAGGCGTGGATGCGAGGAAAGGTTGACGACCAGGAAGGAATTTTCCCCTCTGAGTTTATACAAGTTGTTATACCGCTACCCAACCAGGTTTGTACCAAGGGCTAGAAATACTTTAAACTAAATCTCTTTCGCAGCTTCTAAATATTGTGATTTCCATTTCAAAATAAAATTGCGAAGATTAACATTCACAGATTTAAAATTTTAATGGAATTGTCAGTTAATACCAATGATGTAGATGTTTATTCATGAATTTACTCGGATCACTTAATTCACCAAACTAAATCGCACACGAAAGTGTAAGATTTAATTTCGCGAATTTCACGATCAAAGTAAATTTGCGATAGAATACTCTTACAGAAATATAAGGCCTCTGGCACACAGTTGCAGCAATATTGCAGCAATATAGCAGCAATATTGCTGCAATACATACTTTTCGCATGCAAATGAGTTTGCCGCATGCACTTGCCGCACCATAGCTGCACACACTTGCCGCACCAAAGCAGCACACACTTGCCGCAATAAAGCCGCACATAGTTGCAGCAATATTGCTGCAACACATACTTTTCATATGCACATGAGTTTGCCGCACACACTTGCCGCACCATAGCTGCACAAACTTGCCACACCAAAGCAGCACACACGTTTGCCGCAACAAAGCCGCACATAGTTGTGGCACCATAGCCGTTAGCTTCCTGGTTTATATTTAAATAAGTACAAAGGTATAAATAGAAAAGTTTGAAAAATCACAAGAGTGATTCTTTTGATTCTTCGTACATGCATTATGCAATGACCTTTTGAATTCACTTGGTGATGAAATTAGTCTTAATCTTGAAAAAGAATTACCTTGTCAGCATCAAATGAAAATCATTGTTCCAGGACACATAAATTAAATAAAGCTATAGATACATGCACATTTAAGTGTTTGTGACATAAAATGACCATAAACCAATAAAAACAATTACATTGCTTAAATTTCACCAACAAACCTTATCAAATCAAAAACAATATCAGACTACATCCACTTGTAACTTATCATAAATCCAATGGAAGAAGTTTCTATTACCTCTGTCCTTCATACACCACAACCTCTTGAATCAATGTTTGAATTGAAGGTCAACTGATTTTAACCTTTGCAAAGGATTATGGGAGTACCCATAATTCTTTGTTATACTGCCGCAATATAGCAGCAATATTGCCGCAACCTTCCTAAAGTTTTCTGTGTAGGATGCTTCTAGAACATTTTGCGGCACTATTCCTGCACATAGGTTTTTAAAGAAAAGTTTCTTGCACGAGAGCTGCAATATTGCCACAATATAGCTGCAACAAAGTATTAGTGCGGCAATAGTGCCAGAACGGAGCGGCTAGCCGCACTAACCTGCTCAATTACTGCAGTAACTTGCTGCACACATATCAGTGTGCCGCAATATAGCTGCTATATTGCAGCAATATTGCTGCACACTTAAGCTTTCTGTAAGGGATATCTACGCAGATTAATATTTTAGGCATTTATATTGATCGCTAGGAATTCCAATTTAATCGTGAAATACTCAAATGTTAATATTTGTGAACTTGTTTTGAAATGGAAATATCGCGAAAAATCAGACGCTACGAAGGATGGTTGATTTACAGTAGTTTGGTTTTAATCTGTTCCTGAATCATTTGAAATTATTGCCTGCATTTCATATAACTGTGGATAATTACCTCTCATAATCGTTTATATAGACCAAGTAAGAGAAAGAGTCTGATCCCACACTGGAAAAGTGTTAATAATTCAACTACAATACACTGTCATTATCACTGAGTTTCAGCCTCTCTAGATATCTGGTTTTATTGGCAAGGAATTTATAACCTTCATGTTATGTTGCAGTCTCCAGCCATAGGTCCAGGCAAGATAGCAGAGCCTATTGCTGCCTGGGGAGACGATGAACAAACTCCACAAAAACTGGATACAATTGGTCAAGGTCCCCGGTGCTGTGCTCGATTTGACTTTGAGGGGGAAGGAGAAGATGACCTTCAGTTTGAAGAAGGAGATTATATTCGTTTGCTGGAAAAAATCGGTGATGAGTGGGCGTCAGGCGAAATAAATGGACGAAGAGGGACGTTTCCCTTAGTGTATGTTGAAATTATTGAGGATCTTCCATTGAAAAATATTGAAGAATCACAGCAAATTACTCCTCAAATCTCTGAAACTTTATTATCAGATCATTTAGCAGGCGAATCAAAAGCAGAACCATCATGTGAACTTCCTGTTTCCACGGTTATGTACGATTTTGAATGTTCGGATCAAGGAGACCTTCCTTTGAAGGTAAGTTAATCCATTTCTATTCCTTTTATCGACCCCTTACTTTTACTGAAATGTTCAGTTTGAGTTTGTCCTTCTGTCTGTCTATCTGTCTGTTGTCAAACGTTCCCTCAATAATTGCATCAAATGTAAAACAATAATTTTCTTATAACTTGGTAACAAGATTAAAATTCCTTAAATGCTTGCTGAAAGTAGATTAGCACTTTTGGCAGGAAATTAAGGTAAAGTTATACTTCTTGGTTGACTAGACACAATACATCATTATCTGTTTAAGTGAAATATCTATGAGAATTGGGAATCAATGGGTTTGTTTTGTTGTTGTGTTTCAGGTGGGAGATAAGGTGAAGGTCATCGGATTTGTCAATGACGACTGGTTATATGGACAATGTCAAGAACAGCGGGGGCAATTCCCAGCAAGTTTCATTGATTCAATTCCAAGCAATCTTCCTCCTTTTCAACCAAATATGGAAAAGATATCCCAAAATTCTGATAAGGAGGAAAGTTCCTTAGGACATGAGAGTGACCTGCCCTTATCTGGCACTTTGTACTGTGTTGCTGTCCATGCCTTTAATGGGGAGGGGGATGAGGAGTTGAGTTTTTCTGAGGGTGACAGGATTCAGATCTTAGAGAACATCGGAACAGACTGGTGTAGAGGCAAGCTTCATGACAGATGTGGAATTTTCCCACTGAACTTCGTCAAAAAGGAAGAGGGTAAGATGTCTAGCATTTATATATACACTTACATAAATTTAAACAGCATGATTTTATTAGCTGTTTTTTATTTCATACTTACATAAATTTATTCCAGGACATTTGAGTAAACTTTGAAAAAAAAATTAATTGTCGAAATATAAATGGAAAGATGCAAAGCTGACATATTTAAATTTGTATTAGTTTACCTCACATAAAAATGCTCATTTAATAGTATATAATACAAACTCTTTAATTTTGAAAAGTGTCCATTATGGTCAAATGATAATTACTAGGTGTACTGCTGTCATTTTGCCATTAGCCCTCAACCTGTAGATCAAAAGCCTGGGCACTCTAGGATCTGGTATATCCTTATATGTAAATAACACAGGTTTGTCATAGAAGTAGGAACTCTGACTTATATAAGGTCATAAAAAATTAAACAGAATAAGCCAAGCTTAATATGACATATAATATATTATGTACAAATTGAAATATAATGAACTCTTCCTATTTGAATTGTTTAGCTGTTTCCGAGTCGGATAAGCCCCCAGTAGAGGATAAACTTACAGCTCTTGTTGGAATTGCTTTGTATGACTTTGACACAATGGAGCCAAATGAACTTGCTCTAAAGGTACGTAACTCTATACAAGAGGGGCTACTGTTAGTTACTGTACTAGACTATGTGCTACTGGTACTAAAATGGCTTTCTCAATACTCTTTGGTTTTAACATTCTGCTTTCTGATTGGTTGACGAAATACTTAACACAGCAAATTAGTGTGTTTGTGTACTTAAAGTAGGTCACCGTTTCATTTATCCAACAGTTCCCTTACCAGAATATTAGTTAAAACTTCTGTCTGATTTGATGTTTTACAAGTTTGGGTATAGAGGAGGTGTAATTTGTCCTTTTTCACCTGAGGTTACTTTATGGTTTCTTCTAGCAAACAACTATGAACATTTTATTTGTATAAATTGTATGGATATTTGTTGATTGTAGGTTGGTGATCGTGTTGTGTTGAGCGACTTTGTCAGCGAGGCCTCTGACTGGCGATGGGGAGAACTCAATGGTCGTCGTGGAATGTTTCCAGCAGCATTTGTTGAACCAGAGTCCTAAATTTAATGAACCTCTAAACACATATATCTACAGCAAACTCACTTTCATTTTAATTCACTCACCCCTGTAATATTATAATGAGCTGTTCCAGTTTTAGTTTTAGAAGAGTTCATGTATGTCTGTAGGGGTGAATGAGGAGTAACTATCCATCAATGCATTGGTAATGACAGGGTTATTAAATATTGATTGTTTATTTTCGTATTTATTACGGATTTGAAATCTTCAAATTCTGAGAAAAAGATGTGTCTTATTTAATTATCTAACTTAAACTTTGAGTAATTTATTTTCAGACAAAGCTAACAACTTATCAATAATACTACCCAAGAAAAAACACAAGAAATGAAATGTATTTGCGGAGAATGAGATAGAATTAATTGTAAATATGGGAGATCCCATCTTTATCTTTATGTTAATTATTTAGATATTGTTGCCATTGTATTTACTAATCAACACTCGTCCTTACTGCTATGCAAAATTAATTGTTGTTTTATTAATGTTAAGGCCTACACTACAACCACTCTTGCCTTTATTGTCACACATACTTTGGTTAGTGAGAAATGATAGATTGTAAAATGGTTTCTTTTTCATGATTGTGAAATTGAATAAGATTTGATTACATACATGTAGATTACGTGATAGTAATTGTGTCACCATCACTGATGGCATCCAACTGTCTTAAGAATTATTTTTTTTATTAATCATTTTCTTTTGGTTTAGAAAGTGTTGTTTATATACCTGGTAATGCATGTTTTATGAATTATGAATATTCAGTCGAATACGGTAAATAGACTTACTCATGATTATTCATCAGGGTGTTGTATGAATATTTACCTTTATTAAACTGTTGATACAAATGGATATGGAGCAAATTAAAACTGTGATATTTTGATTTAATTTCTCATCAAGATTTATTACTATCATCTGTCAAAGAACAAGATACTGTATTAATGATATTAGAAATATTCTTTAGAAAATTTTGTATTAATCTTTTGGAATGCAAACATGGAGTTTTTACAAAAACAGGATATAATATAGAAAGGGAACTTTTATACATATGCATATTCATAAAATAGCATCAAAGCTAATACATTGTAACTTATCCGAATGTCATCGGGACCAGCATACTATGCCGGCATTGCTAGCTTTTCCATATTATACAGGTTTTATATATTATGAAATATGGAAGGAAAATGACATAAAATTATGCCAGACGACACTGGGTCCTGATTAGACAGGGACTGGTTTTGACAAATTACACTGTATCTAATGACTAAGACCATTTTCCTTTATTCAGAACAACCTGTTTGACTGTTTGTTATTATTTTACTGTCATTATTTCAAACATAAATCCTCACAGACCAGCAGTTTTTGATAAAGACCTACATGTATGAGAGAGAGAGCTTTGTCAAAGCTCGTCTGAAAACAATGTAAAATCACGATATCCATATTTAATTCATAAGCGAACAACTAGGTCTTGCCAGTCAAACGGTACTAAGTGTAAAGCAAATGTATATGTTACATGTATCAGTAGTGTTTATATCCCGGCCATGAAATGGCAGGTGTGTTGTGTTACCCACGCTGTGTCCTGTCACACTCTGCTTGTACATACTGTATAGAGCTTTACTATACAGCTTGAAATTCGGGGGATTACCTTTGCAATTACTTTTGAGTATAATTGCATAAGAGTGGTAAAACTTCGGATAGATTACACAGTAACTAAAGCCCAGATGATGGTATTATAATGCAGTTATTATTTGCTAGTGTTTTGATTTCACGGATTTCAGTAAAAATACAAGTAAAACGAAAATAACCCACCTTCAAAAATTACCCGATATATAGTATATGGAGGCATAGACATATGTTTTACGGTCCTTTGTAGTTCCATACAAGGATTTTTTCTGTTAAGTTTACTGTGTAATACATTACACAAAAAATGTTGGAATTATTTATGATGTGTTGTAAACAAAATTCTAATTATAATAAGATAATGATTCAATAGTGATGTTTCTAGAGATCTGATATATGTAATAGCAAACTGGGGGTAAATAACTATCATGTTCAAATGAATGACCTTGACCTTTATTCAAATCATTTCTGTTGACATGTATGTTTTACATTGGAATTCATCAAACATACCTGACAATTAAGTTTCCTAAATTGAACCAGAGATTCATGAAATTTGCTGGTGTGAAAAAATTTATGAAAATTCCAACTTTCATGCTAGTATCTTATATCTAATTGGCTTATCATTCAAATACTGGGTATTTTGTTTAACAATGGTATGATTATAACCCCTGCAATGAAGTCTTATTTGCAGACGAGTATAGCCTTATTCTAAAAATTTGTAAAATTATTTGGGGAGTATGTCTTATTTGTGGTGTAATACAGGTTTGGAATCATATACCATAGATGGATGTCATCCCCAAACCTTGTCTGGACAACTACTCCTAAGATACTCAACCAAGATCAAACTTTAAAGTGTAATGTTGGACACCATATTAGATGTACAGGAAGGCTTTATTTTCTAAAAAGTTTTGTTGCCATTGTGTGCTTTGTCAGTGAGAATATTTGTGATTCATTTGACTGAAAATTGCATTTGTTGTGTATTTTTTTGTGAAAAGAGGCCATACACCTGATAACTGTTTAAAATAGATGTATGTATATTCTAATACAACTAACCTAAAATAACACATAGATCATTAGATTGTTCTCCATATAACAAGGTTGTAAAAGATGTATAGGAGTTTTGAAAAACTTTGGTTGGTCAAAATCAGTTTTTGGATCAAATTGATGTTGCATAACTTAATTCTTGTTAAAAATTTTATTAGAAAAGAATCAGTTGAAAATTCATTTTGTTTATACTGTAATAATGTGATATCACAATTTCTACAGATAAGCTAGATTGCCTTAAAGAGTTTGAGGTAGGGGTGGGGGTTAAGTTTAGATGTTGGAAATTAGTGACAGTGTTTACTCCAATGGTGGAGGCCAGTACAAATGTCATGTGATGCCATCAAACCCTGCAAATCACAGATCTCGTGCTGTAGGCCCTTTTGGCCTCTTTATTTTCATATATCATAATCTGGCCACTTCATTGATCTTTTTTCCACTGTACCATTTGTTTTCATCACAGAATAATTGAAAGTCCCAATAATTTTTATATGCCATGAATTAAAAGGCCTTAAAATCTTAACAAATATTTGTTATATTTACTTAAATATACATATGTATGATAAATATACTTGCTGCTTTGTGAAACTTGTTGATAAATAAAAATGATTTTTTATCTTAAATATTTTCATCTGTGATCACAAGATCCAACACATTTGAGACTTGACCTCACAAGATCTCAGCACATCTGATACTTCATCACACAAGATCCCCTTCACATCTGAGACTTGATCACACAAGATCCCCACACCTCTAAGACTTGATAACATGATATCCACACACATTTGTGACTTGATCACAAAAAGATCCCCACACATTTGTGACTAGATCACACAAGATCCCCACACATTAGTGACTTGATCACAAAATATCCACACACATTTGTGACTTGATCACACAAGATCCCCACACATTTGTGACTAGATCACACAAGATCCCCACACATTAGTGAATTGATCACAAAAAAAATTCCCACACAGTTGTGACTTGATCACATAAGATCCCCCTCACATTTGAGACTTGATCACACAAGATCCGCACACATCTTAGATTTGATCACACAAGAACCCCACACATATGTGACTTGATCACATAATATCCACACACATTTGTGACTTGATCACACCAGATCTCCACACATTTGTGACTTGATCACAAAAATATCCCCACACAGTTGTGACTTGATCACACAAGATCCCCACACATTTGTGACTTGATCACAAAAGATCTGCACACATTTGTGACTTGGTCACACAAGATCCATACACATCTGAGACTTGATCACACAAGATCCATACACATCCGAGACTTGATCACACAAGATCTCCACACATCTGTGACTTGATCACAAAAGATCCCCACACATCCGATTTTATCACACAAGATCTCCACATATTTGTGACTTCATCACACAAGATCTCAACACATTTGTGACTTTATCACACCATATCTCCATACATCTGAGACTTGATCACACAAGATTTCTGTACATTTGTGACTTGATCACATAATATCCACACACATTTGTGACTTGATCACACCAGATCCCCACACATTTGTGACTTGATCACAAAAAGATCCCCACACATCTGTGACTTGATCACACAAGATCCATACACATCTGAGACTTGATCACACAAGATCCATACACATCCGAGACTTTATCACACAAGATCTCCACACATCTGTGACTTGATCACAAAAGATCCCCACACATCCGACTTTATCACACAAGATCTCCATACATTTGTGAATTGATCACAAAAAAATTCCCACACAGTTGTGACTTGATCACATAAGATGCCCCTCACATCTGAGACTTGATCACACCATATCTCCATACATCTGAGACTTGATCACACAAGATTTCTGTACATTTGTGACTTGATCACATAATATCCACACACATTTGTGACTTGATCACACCAGATCTCCACACATTTGTGACTTGATCACAAAAATATCCCCACACATTTGTGACTTGATCACAAAAATATCCCCACACAGTTGTGACTTGATCACAAAAGATCTGCACACATTTGTGACTTGGTCACACAAGATCCATACACATCTGAGACTTGATCACACAAGATCCATACACATCCGAGACTTGATCACACAAGATCGCCACACATCTGTGACTTGATCACAAAAGATCCCCACACATCCGATTTTATCACACAAGATCTCCACATATTTGTGACTTCATCACACAAGATCTCAACACATTTGTGACTTTATCACACCATATCTCCATACATCTGAGACTTGATCACACAAGATTTCTGTACATTTGTGACTTGATCACATAATATCCACACACATTTGTGACTTGATCACACCAGATCCCCACACATTTGTGACTTGATCACAAAAAGATCCCCACACAGTTGTGACTTGATCACACAAGATCCATACACATCTGAGACTTGATCACACAAGATCCATACACATCCGAGACTTTATCACACAAGATCTCCACACATCTGTGACTTGATCACAAAAGATCCCCACACATCCGACTTTATCACACAAGATCTCCACATATTTGTGACTTCATCACACAAGATCTCAACACATTTGTGACTTCATCACACAAGATCTCAACACATTTGTGACTTTATCACACCATATCTCCATACATCTGAGACTTGATCACACAAGATTTCTGTACATTTGTGACTTGATCACATAATATCCACACACATTTGTGACTTGATCACACCAGATCTCCACACATTTGTGACTTGATCACAAAAAGATCCCCACACAGTTGTGACTTGATCACACAAGATCCATACACATCTGAGACTTGATCACACAAGATCTCCACACATCTGTGACTTGATCACAAAAGATCCCCACACATCCGATTTTATCACACAAGATCTCCACATATTTGTGACTTCATCACACAAGATCTCAACACATTTGTGACTTTATCACACCATATCTCCATACATCTGAGACTTGATCACACAAGATTTCTGTACATTTGTGACTTGATCACATAATATCCACACACATTTGTGACTTGATCACACCAGATCTCCACACATTTGTGACTTGATCACACACGATCCATACACATCTGAGACTTGATCACACAAGATCCATACACATCTGAGACTTGATCACAAAAGATCTGCACACATTTGTGACTTGATCACACAAGATCCATACACATCTGAGACTTGATCACACAAGATCCATACACATCCGAGACTTGATCACACAAGATCTCAACACATTTGTGACTTTATCACACCAGATCTCCACACATCTGAGACTTGATCACACAAGATTTCCGTGCATTTGTGACTTGATCACAAAAAGATCCCCAAACAGTTGTGACTTGATCACACAAGATCCCCACACATCTGTGACTTGATCACATAATATCCACACACATTTGTGACTAGATCACACAAGATCCCCACACATTAGTGACTTGATCACACAAGATCTCCATACATTTGTGACTTGATCACAAAAAGATCCCCACACAGTTGTGACTTGATCACACAAGATCCCCACACATCCCCACACATTTGTGACTTGATCACAAAAGATCCCCACACATTTGTGACTTGATCACACAAGATCCACACACATTTGTGACTTGATCACACAAGATCCCCACACATTTGTGACTTGATCACACAAGATCTCCACACATCTGTGACTTGATCACAAAAGATCCCCACACATCTGTGACTTTATCAGACAAGATCTCCAGACATTTGTGACTTCATCACAGAGGATCTCCACACATTTGTGACTTTATCACACAAGATCTCCACACATCTGACTTGATCACACCAGATCTCCACACATCTGTGACTTGGTCACACGAAGAGCGTAGGAAGCGGGGGATCAATTACCGTTTTTTATCAAGACCTCTAAAACGTCTAAAATGGTCTAAGGGCACTCTGGTGTTCTGGCATTCTCATATCCCAGTGAATGTAACGTGTTACTGTGTACTAATATATACCAGACTTACATCTACGTTTGTCTATATTATAAGACTCTTTCATATGTGGATATGAAGGATAGGGATATTCTACCCGAGGGTCACAAAATGTAGTAAAACCCGAGGCTTACCGAGGGTTTTGCTACATTTTGTGATTCCGAGGGTAGAATATCCCTATCCTTCATATCCACTTATGAAAGAGTATTTTTCTTTCATACCTCGGATGTTTTATTGCAATTTTACAGCTATAATATCCCGCCATTTTGAAATAAATTCGGAGAAATCGACGACTTGAAGTCAATTTTCCCAGGGGCGGATTCAGGTTTTGAGGTTAGAGGGGGCGTGTGACCAAGCAAATCAGGCGAGGGGTCTGGGGGCCGCCTAGGCCCCCAGAAGCTCTAGAATAAATGGTGCAAAATCCTGCATTCTGAGGATTTCATGAACACATTTTCCAGAAAATAATTTATGGTTTTCGTGTCAAGTGTCATATTTTTTATTTAAAGTTTTGATTTAAATTTTTACTTACAGAATTGCAATATCAAAATCTTAATATTTATATGGACATAAAGCGATGAAGGGTGCGGGTCTGGGGGCCGCCCAGAAGCCCTCGAATAAATGCTAATAAATCCTGCTTTCTGAGGACTTCATGTACACTTTTCCCAAAAAATATTTGAAGCCATGTAAAAATATTCGTTTATTATTTTTGACGTCTAATGTCATATTTTGAATATAAAGTTACAGAATTGCACTGCCTAAAATCTAAATATTTATAGAGGCACGAAGCAAAGAAAAGGATGGGGGTCTGGGGGCCGCCTAGAACGAATATACGTACCCGGCCTACTATGCATTTACATATTATTTTTGGCCAAAACAAACATAAATACCATGCTTACTATCTACCGTACCGCTCATAAAACGTCAAAATCACATTTTGTGAACTTGCCGTATAAATTCCCTTCTGAAAGACCTTCATATGTATAATGTAAACAAATAATGCCTCGATGAGAATTTGATATTTTATGTGGTTCGTTTTTATTGCCTAGTAGGTAAGCTATATCAAACAAGTACGATAAAATGTAAAACAAACGTTTTATAATGGTTTACATAATCATCACTTTGCTCCATTTGCAGTAATAAGGAACAATTGTAGCTCTAAAGAAGACACCATTTTTCAGTCTAAAATACTTTTGAGCTACAATATTGCAGCTAGGGGTCGCCTATTGAAGGTTTTTATAGGACTAATAAAAATGTATGTGAACTTTTTTAACGATATAAGCTTTTACTTTTATACATTATTTGTCGGATTAGATAATTTATTTTCACTAACATACACAATCTTCATAATTCGTGTATTGGACAATGACAGAAAAGTAGGCTAGTGGTCTGTCTATGGCCAGACGCTGCCTGGAATTATTACTATCATCCTGTTTTCTAATAGGGAGCCTTTTGTCATGTGCATTAATTTTTTAACAACGTTTGTCCCATCTTATAACATTATCGGTAAGATATGTTTTTGTTGAAACAAAAAAAGAAGGCATCTGGCCATGGTGTGCACCCAGACCCCTAGAAGCTCTCATTTTCTGTCGCATTTGGTTCTCCATTTGGTTTGATTTTCCACTTTTTTCTTTACACACATTTTCTTAGGACAAATAAAAAGCTTCTAGAAGCATTCGACGTCAGTAAAATCTTGTAACTGGCGTTTTGAAAGTACGCACACATTTGTGAATTGATAGTCGGATTTAATACATGACTTTAATGCTGAATCAAAAATGTGTATTATATCATTAACAACCTGGAAAACGAAGGGCATGACATATAGTCAACCAGCGAAGACTCATGGCCAGCTACAATTCCTTATACCCACCCCCTCCCCCTTTTCTTTTATTTGCTAAGGATATCGAGATATAACCTGTCAATATTGAATATTAATTACAATAAATTATCTAATATATTGGGATTTTATCGTTTTTTTTTAGGAAAAAGTAAACACTTGAAGGAATTTACATTGTACCTTTTAAGCGATGGAGATAAAATCTAATGTTCGTGCATGTATGTACCACAAAGTCGAATACATTTAGATTTTAAAATGATAACATCAAACGGTAAAGGTAGGAAATGGAGCTTTCTGTCTAATTCTCACTCTTTATCTAATTCCTTATTTTTTCCCCTTTTCCTTTCTCCCTCTATTTTTTCTTTCTTCCTTCTTTTCCTTCCCTCCCCTCTTTCTTTTTCCCTTCTTTTTCCCTTTTCTCTTTTTTCTCTCTTCTACATTTTATTTTAGGGGGGCGTACGCCGGGTCCGCCCCCCTATGGATCCGCGCCTGTTTTCCATACATGAAAATTTACGTGATACTTTCATAACAAATTCCGTTGTTTGCATCTTTCATAGTAAAACCAGTCATATTCGTGAAAAAAAACAGTTAAAATTTTGCCGAGGAAATAGAGATTTTGTTGATGCCGTGACATCACGAGGCTTTATTGTACGAGTAGCCATGGCGACATGAGTGTATTGCCCTGGACCAGCCAGTATTACACCCGTAGGTATGAAAAGAAATATATATATATAACCCTCGATGGTTGGTGGATCGGAGGTCCCTAATATGGTATTGTTAAAGTGACTAGTATCTATAGACGGCGATGAGCTTGAAATTTGACAGGTGATGCAGAATCGGTAAGTGAGCTGGGGAGAGTGGAGTAATGGTGTGGAATGAGACAGATAAACTACAGACTGATGGTGCGATTTAAAAGGGAGAGTGAAGGAAGGGTAAATAAGTAGAAAAATACAATCGTACGATGTATGTATTGACTATTTACCACTTTTTCATGTCATAAAATACATATTATATAACATCGATGGATGGAATGATTAATTTTTACTAACGACTTCTGTAGTTCCACTCTTACTTTAATTCATAATTGATAGATCGCATACGATCTCATTGTGCTGGAAATCGCCACGGCAAAAGGTGACGTTTATGATGAAAACAACTTCAACATTTGTACCTCGCAACCATAACGCAAATGAAAGTTGAACGCTATTGTGTTAAAAGCACGGGAAGCAATAAACATCTTTATTCTGTATCAAGGAATAAGACGGAATCTTGGCGGCGAACTATATTGATAATCACTATTTCTACCTTAAAACCTCAAATACCATTAGCAGGAGATTGACGCTAATGGAAAAACGAAGTCAGGGTTAAATATTGTGACCAATCTGATTTGTCGAGGTAGACTATTACATCTAAGACTGACTCAACATGCATGCTTCCTTCGCCGTGTGTCGAGTTAATCTTTGAATCAACTTCCGTTATAAGTTGATGTCTAATAGGTGACGGAGGTACGTTTTACTCAGAACTACAATTATTGTAATCTAGATATTTGTATCCGGTCGCGGCTTTTCGCGCTAAATGGACATGAGTTATACCGTAGATAATAATTATAAATGTCCAATGTAATATCATCGAAGTAAAACCTTATATTATCATGATTTCACATGACAACAGGTTTTCATTCTTTTATACAGTATTTAACGTATATACTGTTAATTAGCCAAATTCGCATGCGATTTAATTTCACAGGCAATATTGGATATCACAAAAAAAAAAAATCTCCGCGAAAATATTTCAAATAGATACAGCAGAATGAACTAGCTAGAACCATAGAAGCTATAGTCTACATCGGTAAACAAAACGTTGAAGCTGTTTAACATAAAACCGCGAAATTAAGTCGGCGCAAAAATTTATTGGTTTACAAAAACACGCATACCGTAAACCGTAATGTACATACAAGTAGAGTATCCTCGATACTCCAGGGGTTACTTTCACTGTCATAACATACACCCCTGGAATGTGTCGTAACGAAACTTTAGGCTATTTGTTCGAGAACAGATGAGCAGGTATTTTGGTCCTTTGGTGTACATTAGATGAATCGAATAACGGTACACTGTGTGGCTTTGAAATTCGGCGTCACTCTCTCTCTAGGAAGTCTCGGAGCAGACCTGTGATTGGTCAATTTTTCTTTCCTGAGCTGCCTCCAGTTTTACCATGAGAAAGGGGTAGAAAACGACGAAATCTTTAATGGCAGTGAAAGTAACCCCTGGAATATCGACGACGATATAGTGTAAATATAGGCGCTACCATAAAATCCAACACACTGCTTACCGGAGTGTCTTAATATACAGCGTCAAATGTTAAAACAAATGACAGCGGCTTTGATCCCCGACATATGTATGGCTGCTATCTGTTGACAATGCCACCGGTAATTACCAATAGAGTGGAGGTAAATGTAATGTAACTGAGAGGTATTTATAGATTAACCAGATCAATGACCACGGCCAGATAAAAGGATGCGTAATTACTGGGATGGATGTTTAAGGACGATGCTGGCCTAGCTATATGTTGATTAGTCTGTGTAAATCTGTGTTTGGTGGGACTATATAGCTACTAGAGTACGACTGATGAACTGGTGAGTATCCAACCGAAGGTTATTTATCAGGTAGATCTTATTTTATGTATCAGTTTATCGTTGAATGACATGTAAATTGATGTTATTTATCAGTTTATCATTGAATGACAGGTATATTGATATTTATCAGTTTGAAGAACAGGTATATTGATGATATTAATCAGTGTATTGTTTAAGAACAGGTATATTGATTCTATTTACCAGTTTATTATTAAAATACGTATATTGATGTCATTTATCAGTTTATCATTGAGGGGCAGGTATATTGATGTTATTTTTCAGTTTATCATTAAAGAACAGGTATATTGATGTTATATTTCAGTTTATCATTGAGGGGCAGGTATATTGATGATATTGATCACTTTATCATTGAAGAACGGGTATATTTGATATTATTTTTCAGTTTATCATTGAGGGACAGGTATATTGATGTTATTTTTCTGTTTATCATTGAGGGGCAGGTATATTGATGATATTGATCAGTTTATCATTGAAGGGCCAGGTATAGTGATGTTATTTATCAGTTTATCATTGAAGGGCCAGGTATAGTGATGTTATTTTTCAGTTTCATCATTGAAGGGCCAGGTATATTGATGTTATTTTGATCAGTTTATCATTGAAGAACAGGTATACTGATGTTATTTGTCAGTTTATCATTGAAGAACAGGTATACTGATGTTATTTATCAGTTTATCATTGAGGGACAGGTATATTGATGTTATTTATCAGTTTATCATTGAGGGGCAGGTATATTTGATGTTATTTTCAGTTTATCATTGGGACAGTTTTTGATCATTGAGGGACAGGTATATTTGATGTTATTTATCAGTTTATCATTGAGGGACAGGTATATTGATGTTATTTATCAGTTTATCATTGAAGGGCCAGGTATAGTGATGTTATTTATCAGTTTATCATTGAAGGGCCAGGTATAGTGATGTTATTTATCAGTTTATCATTGAGGGGCCAGGTATATTGATGATATTGATCAGTTTATCATTGAAGGGCCAGGTATAGTGATGTTATTTATCAGTTTATCATTGAAGGGCCAGGTATAGTGATGTTATTTATCAGTTTATCATTGAAGGGCCAGGTATAGTGATGTTATTTATCAGTTTATCATTGAGGGGCCAGGTATAGTGATGTTATTTTTCAGTTTATCATTGAAGGGCCAGGTATATTGATGTTATTTATCAGTTTATCATTGAAGGGCCAGGTATAGTGATGTTATTTATCAGTTCATCATTGAAGGGCCAGGTATATTGATGTTATTTATCAGTTTATCATTGAGGGGCAGGTATATTGATGTTATTTGTCAGTTTATCATTGAAGGGCCAGGTATATTGATGTTATTGATCACTTTATCATTGAAGGCCAGGTATATTGATGTTATATTTTCAGTTTATCATTGAAGGGCAGGTATATTGATGTTATTTATCAGTTTATCATTGAAGGGCCAGGTATATTGATGTTATTTATCAGTTTCATCATTGAAGGGCCAGGTATATTGATGTTATTTATCAGTTTATCATTGAAGGGCCAGGTATATTGATGTTATTTATCAGTTTATCATTGAAGGCCAGGTATATTGATGTTATTTTTTCAGTTTATCATTGAAGGGCAGGTATATTGATGTTATTTATCAGTTTATCATTGAAGGGCCAGGTATAGTGATGTTATTTGTCAGTTTATCATTGAAGGGCAGGTATATTGATGTTATTTATCAGTTTATCATTGAAGGGCCAGGTATATTGATGTTATTTATCAGTTTATCATTGAAGGGCAGGTATATTGATGTTATTTGTCAGTTTATCATTGAAGGGCCAGGTATATTGATGTTATTTATCAGTTTATCATTGAAGGGCCAGGTATATTGATGTTATTTGTCAGTTTATCATTGAAGGGCCAGGTATAGTGATGTTATTTATCAGTTTATCATTGAAGGGGCCAGGTATATTGATGTTATTTGTCAGTTTATCATTGAAGGGCAGGTATATTGATGTATATTTTATCAGTTCATCATTGAAGGAAGGTATATTGATGTTATTTGTCAGTTTATCATTGAAGGGCCAGGTATAGTGATGTTATTTGTCAGTTTATCATTGAAGGCCAGGTATATTGATGTTATTTGTCAGTTTATCATTGAAGGGCCAGGTATATTGATGTTATTTTATCAGTTTATCATTGAAGGGCCAGGTATATTGATGTTATTTGTCAGTTTATCATTGAAGGCCAGGTATATTGATGTTTATTTGTCAGTTTATCATTGAAGGGCAGGTATATTGATGTTATTTGTCAGTTTATCATTGAAGGGCAGGTATATTGATGTTATTTTTCAGTTTATCATTGAAGGGCCAGGTATATTGATGTTATTTGTCAGTTTATCATTGAAGGGCCAGGTATTAGTGATGTTATTTGTCAGTTTATCATTGAAGGGCCAGGTATAGTGATGTTATTTTTCAGTTTATCATTGAGGGCATAGGATGTATTTTCATTTATCATTGAGGTAGGTATATTTGTCATTTTTATCATTGAAGAACAGGTATATTGATGTTATTTTCAGTTTATCATTGAAGGGCAGGTATATTGATGTTATTTATCAGTTTATCATTGAAGGGCAGGTATAGTGATGTTTTTTATCAGTTTATCATTGAAGGGGCCAGGTATAGTTGATGTTATTTGTCAGTTTATCATTGAGGGCAGGTATAGTGATGTTATTTTATCAGTTCATCATTGAGGGGCATGGTATAGTGATGTTATTTATCAGTTTATCATTGAGGGGCAGGTATATTGATGTTATTTTTCAGTTTATCATTGAGAACAGGTATATTGATGTTATTTTTCAGTTTATCATTGAATAGAACAGTTATATTGATGTTATTTTCAGTTTATCATTGAGGGCAGGTATACTGATGTCATTTATTCAGTTTATCATTGAGGGGCAGATATATTTGATGTTATTATCAGTTTATCATTGAGGGGCAGGTATATTTGATGTTATTTATCAGTTTTATCATTGAGGGACAGGTATATTTGATGTTATTTTTCAGTTTATCATTGAGGGGCAGGTATATTTGATGTTATTTATCAGTTTATTATTGAAGAACAAGGTATATTGATGTTATTTTTCAGTTTATCATTGAAGAACAGGTATATTTGATGTTATTTATCAGTTTATCATTGAGGGACAGGTTATACTGATGTCATTTATATTTTATCAGTTTAGGGGCAGATATATTTGATGTGTTATGTACTAAGGTTTATCATTGAGGCAGGTTAATATTTGATGTTATTTATCAGTTTATCATGAGGACAGGTATATTTGAAGTTATTTTTCAGTTTATCATTGAGGGGCCAGGTATATTTGATGTTATTTATCAGTTATCATTGAAGAACAGGTATATTGATGTATATTTTTCAGTTTATCATTGAAGAACAGGTAATGTTGATGTTATTTTTCCAGTTTATCATTGAAGAACAGGGTATGTTGATGTTATTTGTACATTTATCATTGAACGTGGGCCATATACTGATGCATTGAGGGGCCTGATATATTGATGTTATTGCTTGTTATCAGTTTATCATTGAGGGGCAGGTATATTTTAGATGTATATTTATCAGTTTATCATTGAGGGGCCAGGTATAAGTGATGATATTTGTCCAGTTCGTATATTGAGGGGCAGGTATAGTGTATGTTATTTAACAGTTTATCATTGAGGGGCAGGGTATAGTGATGTTATTATTATCAGTTTATCCATTGAAGGCAGGTATAGTGATGTTATTTATCAGTTTATCATAGTTTAGTGATGTTAATTTTTAAAGAGTTTATCATTGAGGGGCCAGGTATATTGATGTTATTTGTCAGTTTATCATTGAAGGGGAGGTATATTGTTGTTTTTTATCGTTTATACATTGAGGGGCAGGTATATTGATGTTATTTATCAGTTTATCATTGAAGGGACAGGTATAGTGATGTTATTTTTCAGTTTATCATTGAGGGACAGGTATAGTGATGTTATTTATCAGTTTATCATTGAGGGGCCAGGTATATTTAGATGTTATTTATCACTTATTTATCATTGAGGGGCAGGTATATTGATGTTATTTTCAGTTTATCATTGAGGGGCAGGTATAAAGTGATGTTATTTATCATTTTATCATTGAGGGGGCAGGTATATGTTGATGTTATATCAGTTTATCATTGAGGGACAGGTATAGTGATGTTATTTATCAGTTTATCATTGAGGGACAGGTATAGTGATGTTATTTATCAGTTTATCATTGAGGGACAGGTATAGTGATGTTATTTATCAGTTTATCATTGAGGGGCAGGTATAGTGATGTTATTTATCAGTTTATCATTGAGGGACAGGTATAGTGATGTTATTTGTCAGTTTATCATTGAAGAACAGGTATAGTGATGTTATTTATCAGTTTATCATTGAAGAACAGGTATATTTGATGTTATTTATCAGTTTATCATTGAAGAACAGGTATAGTGATGTTATTTATCAGTTTATCATTGAGGGACAGGTATAGTGATGTTATTTATCAGTTTATCATTGAGGGACAGGTATAGTGATGTTATTTATCAGTTTATCATTGAGGGACAGGTATAGTGATGTTATTTGTCAGTTTATCATTGAAGAACAGGTATATTTGTGATGTTATTTATCAGTTTATCATTGAGGGACAGGTATATTTGATGTTATTTATCAGTTTATTATTGAAGAACAGGTATATTGATGTTATTTTTCAGTTTATCATTGAAGAACAGTTATATTTGATGTTATTATACCTTTTCATTTAGAATTTTCACAGGGGATTAAAGAACAGGTATATTTGGAATTGGAAGTCGAGAAATATTTTTCAACATTTTTATTTATACCTCACTTTATATTTAGAATTTTCTGAAAGGTGGCATTAAACTGATCACATGACATTAATAAGTTAAATATGTTTCCCCGGAATTGGAAGGCGGGAGCGCAGCCTGGGGAGAGAAGAGACGTCCGGACTAAGTGGGAAGGGAATTTGTTTATAGCCAGTCTACCAACAATGGGCAAATACGCTGTTGTTTATTTTTTTGTAGCCCCAACGAATTTAAGCAACGTTGTTTGTAAGGAAACTATCATTCAATGGCATTCTTTTAACAGAGATTTTTATATTTTCTTTTGATTTTGTTCGGTACAATAAAATCAAATATATAAGTCCCAATAGTGATCTCGGGATACACACATGAGCTACACGAAATTGTCTCCCTGGACAAAGAAGTTCTATTTTCTTCATCGAAGAGGCCCACGTGAAGACTTGCGCGGACCAAGTGTTTTAATTTTCCTCGAGGTGAGACAGAAGCCCTACAGCAGAAAACTAAGCTCTTCTCCCAGGGAGACAATTCTAGAAAGAAATGTATCCCTCCACAAGACGTCTCCATAATGTCTATAAAGGAGCATACGGAGATGCGTGTTTAATCTTATTTATTGTAGTACCCCAACAAGCGAATTTTAAACAACGCGATTTGATATACGATGGGCAATATACTCTTACAAGGTTTTCTTTAAACAGAGAATCACTTTAATTTTCGCTCTTCTAGAAGAAATAACTCATCTATTCTTCAGCGGAGAACAATTATCTAGCGATGTATCCCACCTCCCACAGAGAGGCGGCCATAGAATGGTATATTATTTTACTGCAGTTTTGATCCATGAGGGAGGGACAGGTAAAATTCAATGTTATTTTTCATTTTAGTCATTTGAAAGGCCCACTACCTTTTCCGGAGCAAAATATCAAAAGATTTCTTAAAGAAACATAATTATCAAAATAATATCAGAGAATAAATATACCGTTGGGCCTAAGAAGAGGTTTTCAACACCAACACATATGTAAGATATTACCGGGGGTACAATATACTGGAAAAGCAATGGGGTAGAGTACAGTTTCGCTGATTATAAATAAACAAACCGTCTGGCCTAGTGAATATTCAACTACCGGCGCCGTTTTAATCGGACGACGGCGGGTAAACATACAGACGAGTCTCCGCGTTGAAGAACATTTTATTTATTTTGATAAACTGTTCATTTGTATATTGATGTATTTATCAGTTTCGTTTTATTCCCCATTTTAAAAATAAAAAGCCGATAGTGTTTAAGAACATGTAACATTTGTATCATTAATTTGTGTTTACATTGTCATCAATTTGTATGTATTGTCATTGATTTGTATAAACTAGCTGTCATTACTTTTTACGCATTTAATTGTCGTTCGTGAGTCAGATATCGCATCATCTCGTGTCATCTCCCTACGCTCATCTTATTTTGCCTGTTTTGATGATATTTGTCCTAATTGTGTTATCATTTTGTAAATATTACCAGTGTTTTGTAAAATTCTTTCAGATGGAAAGAAGAAAAAGATGGGATGTGCACATTCTATGAAAGTTGCAAACAAACCAACTGTTTCAGCAAATGTGAAACATTTTGTTACTGACAAACAAAAGCGCATTATCAAAAAAACGTGGAAGATTATGTGTGATGACATCACAGGTCATGGAGTCAAGGTTTTCCTTCGTATCTTCCAGCTCCATCCTCATGTCAAACAGTTGTTCCCGTGTAGGGACGTGGAAGGCGATGATCTGCTTCACGATTCCAATTTCAAGGGCCACGCCTCTAGATTCATGCAAGCGGTAGGAGCAGCAGTGGACAATATTGACGATATCGAGGCCACACTCAAACCATTGTTGATTGGTTTGGGGAGGAATCATATCAAATTTACTGGCTTCAAAAACGAATATTTTAACGCCTTTACGGAAGCCATGATGTACACGTGGCATGAAGAATTACGGGAAACCTTTACCGGCGAGACAAGTCAGGCATGGGCTACCATATTTGAATTCATAATGGGGAACCTCAAGGAAGGCCATGCCGAGGCACTGGCGGACAGCAAAGGTATTCAGAAGGACTACAATCAGGATTCAGATTTCGCTCAAGTCTGTCATTACATTCCTCAATAAAGAGAAAATCAAAGTTCATAGAGTTTCTGATTTCTTTGCTAATTCCATACCCTGAAAACCAAGGATATTCTGCTTATATTGCATCATTACAATTGGACATATTTATTCAGCAGTTTAATGTAATTCATATTTTGCATCGTTTAACATATTTATTGGATTTGAAAATTTACGAAACTCGGGTACGGTTATGCAGTATATGTAACCGTAGTGGTATTTAATGACACAGGCAAACACCCGGTCGTGATCAGTTCGATCTCAACACTCAGACAATGACAGGCAATAATGATGAAGATAGACACTCTGTAAACAGATATAAAACTTCACTTAACACTGAGCAATAATTAGAAATAATAAAGGGACGCAACTCTATATGCATCTGGCTTAAAGGACCACTACCTTTCCGATACGGCTTTTAATTTTTGAAATAGGAATGTAAAACGAGATCAATAATTTTGTAGAATCGCAGAAGTTATTAACTATACGTGTTACTAGCACGCTTATCATCACCTTCAGAACTGTTTAATTAGAATAAATAAAATGTTAATTTTCATAACGCGGGTCGTTTTATGTCTCCCGCCGTCGTCCTAAATGCCGCGCGGAAGTTGACTATCACTGCGCCAGACGGCAAAACAGCGAAATGAATCTCCACTGTTATCGCACATTAGACAGGAAATTTTGCATAGGTTTGGTGTTCTGACCTCATCTTAAGCCATCGATATATATTTTCTTTTGTTATTAATGTTTTTAAGAAACCTTTAAATTTTGCTCCGGAAAGGTAGTGGGCCTTTAAAGATGCTCCACCGCTGACAAATGGTAATTTTTCACTATCAAAAAACAGGAGCAGATATGCAGATTTACGCGTAATATTGAAAACAGTAGAAAGTCTTTTTCTACCGTCTTGGCGCTGTGATAATCAAACTACCGACGCCGGTATACTGACGGCGGGAATCATAAGACGACCCGCGTTATTCTAAAATTTTACATTTTACATTATGAAAAAGTTCATGAGCCGGTATATTTTATGTCGTTTAACGGTAAAGTCTGAACTTGCGCATACACAAAATTATCGATCTCGTTTTATCAGCAAAAATAAAAAGCCGTAAGGTTGTGGGCCCTTTATTTTGACATGGTTTATTTTTGTGTTAGTATTTTTCTTTAGGTTACAAAAATATATACTTTACCAACTACCACCATTGAAAAGTTAATACCCGCAAAACCAAAAGACAAACTAAATATTGTTCAACTGATGAATATCATTTTATGCTCTGTCGGCGGCGGAGCATCTTTAAGATAAGGTTACACATACGAATAATCACAATTATAAATATATGACAAATAATTAATTCACAATAACCTAATCTAAGTTACTGAACTCTATCAAATAGAATTAGAACTTATGCAAGTATAAATATGTAAATACTCACGAAACTATAAATATCACTCTGCTCCAAATACATATTAGATTATAGAAAAAGAATTAATACTTAAAGAAGTAACTAATTAGTAAGTAATTACCTGGGTGTGGCCCAAAGCTCTCATCACCTGATATCATGCCCTTGCTCAACCGCATAGTTTAAGACTATATAAAACAACAGTAGACATCTACTTACAAATAGAACACAAGGAGAAACTGAAATAATATCCCATCCATAAAATCTACAAACATAGGAAAAGGAACTTTACATCTACAAACCTAATTTAAAATATATATACCAAACCAAAGATATTTCAAATATACCAAATAGAAATAGCATATACATTTATACATCCAAATTACCACTAGCATATATAAAACTTAAAAATACAAATACCAGATAAATACAAATAATAAATAGTAAATTAATAATAAATTGATATTAAAATAAGATAAAGGTAACCCTACTACATACAGGTTTTTGACCTAACGGTCATACTGGAAACCAAGCCTGACGTAAAATCTACATCTACGACCTACTAGGATGATAAACTTTCTAGTTACAATAGGGTTTCAAATTTGGCCAACATTACAATTTAGATGAGAAAACAAAATACAAAGCCAAATTCAAGGTCACTTTATGGGTTTTTTTTATCAGATATTAGCAGATTACCCAACTATCATGTACAATCTGATATCATAATAGCTACCTTTGTTTGCCGCTACATTCCTAAATATTAGCTAGACAAGCTCTGATCATCCACTATTCGCATTGGGAAATACATGGTCCCGCGGAAGTCGATATGAAGCATTTCATTTTAGTAGTATTTTTTAGAAACAATACCGAATCAGTATTGTTATTGTGGCGTCACAACCCGGTTGATATTGTACTTCTGAACTCCTTCCGAAACGTTGAGTAAATAAGGGTTGTGTTCTACGATCAACTTGTTTCTTATATTAGAAGTAAGACAAGAGCCTGTCAAAGATTTAGCATATTTAACTCCTGTGACCAAGAATAAAGGTCATTGTCATTCATTTGAACAAACGTGGTAGCCCTACATCTAAGTATGTCATGTCACAGGTCGAATATCAGGTCTCTTAGCATCTTGGTATTGACAAGAGGTCAGTGCAAGTGTCGGTCAAAAATCTGAACCTTTTTAACCACTGTGACCTTGAACGAAGGGTCAAGGCCATTCATTTGAACAAACCTGATAGTCATCATTCAGTCAACACAATATCAGGTCTTTCGGCACTTTCTTTGTAATTTAATTTACAACAATTCAGTCAAAGATTTTAATCTATTTAGATTACCTGTGACCTTGCATAAATGTCAAGTTCATTCATTTAAATAAACTGGATAGCCTATCATCGAAGCATGCCACAGACCTCTTAGATATTGATAATAGTGGTTAAAATATTTTAAAATTTGTGACCCATGACTTTGAATGAAGGTTAAGGCCATTCATTTGATCAAACTTGGTAGCCCTTCATCCCAGCATGTCACAGACCCAATATTAAGTCTCTAGGCCACTTAGTTATTCACATGAAGTCGTTTAAAGATTTAAGCCTGTTTGACCTCGGTGACCCTGAATAAATGTCAAAGTCATTTATTTGAACAACCCTTCATCCCAGCATGCCGTAGGCCCAATATGATTGCCCTGGGCCTTTTGGTTCTTGAGAAGCAGTCGTTTAAAAAGTTTATTTGACAGCCTTCATTTGTCGATCCCAAATGTGAACCTTTTTGGTTGAGATTAAACGGGTAAGTGATGAACTTGGATTAAGTTCAAGGTCATATATTTGAGCAAACTTGGTAGCCCTTCATCTCAGCATGCCCAATATCAAGTCTCTAGGTCACTTAGTTATTCACAAGAAGTCATTTAGAGATTTTGGCCTATTTGACCTCAGTGACCCTGAATTAATGTCTAGGTCATTTATTTGAGCAAACTTGGTAGCCCATCATCTCAGCATGCAGCATAAGATTTTGGTTCATGAGAATCAGCCATTTAAAGATTTTGTCCTATGAAAGTTAAACAAACACGGTTAAAAGAAATGTTCATTTTTTAATTATTAAGGATGTCAAAATCACATAACATGGCACATACTGACTTTATCAAAACATTTTGGCCTTAAATTTGAAATATATAGTTATAAAGCGTAACTCTCTGAGAAGACTGACAAGCTATTTAGGCTTTCCATGTCAAGCATCAAAATAAATACTGTATTTTCTAGGGTAGACATACAATACCATATACATACAACACAGAATCTTCCAGCATGTGTTTTATTTTACATCACATATTCATTAAGTCAAACTTTTCAGTTCAAATGAAAGTAGTCACATCAAATATTGAACACATTTATGTGAATCTTATTCACAGATAAATAATTTCTAATTAAGGAATATAGCATAAGTTTATCTGGGAGAGTTTGAGCATAACTAGTAAATTGTTGTTTTCTCTGCTTGAAACCAGTGTTCTGGATCAGTTTGATTAACATTAGTATATATAGAACAAGTACTTCGAGTAATAGAACCAGAAATCTAAGTAATAGAGCCAGAACATAAGAGTAATAGAACCAGAAATCCAAGTAAGAAAACCAGAAATCTGAGTAATAGATCAGAACTCTAAGAAACAGAATCAAAACTTCGCGTAATAGAACCAGTACTTCGAGAAACAGAACAGGAAATAAGTAATAGACTCAGAATCTGAGTAATAGAACTAGAAATCTAAGTAATAGAACCAGAACTCCAAGTAAGAAAACCAGAAATCTGAGTAATAGATCAGAACTGTAAGAAACAGAATCAAAACTTCGCTTAATAAAACCAGTACTTATAGAAATAGAACAGGAAATAAGTAATAGACTCAAAACTCTGAGTAATAGAACTAGAAATCTAAGAAATAGACTCAGAACTCCCGAGTAATAGAACTAGAAATCTAAGTAATAGAACCAGAAATCTAAGTAATAGAACCAGAACTCTGAGTAATAGAACAAGAACTCAGAGTAATAAACTAAGACGTCTGAGTAATAGACTCAGACAACCGAGTAAGAGACCCAGGCAAAGGAGAAATAGAACTAGAAATCTAAATCATATAACCAGAAGTAAAATCTGAGTTATATAACCAGAACTCAGAATAATAGAGCCAGAACACTCTGAGTAATAGAACTAATATTGCAAATTATCCAAAAATTGTGATGTACTGGGATATGCTACAGTACACACTGGACACTGATTATGAGCTTGACCAAGTCACAAAGTATAAAAAGCTGATATCAAAAAGCATTATGGAAAGATTATGGCATTTATATGGCAAACAATAGAGCATAGGTAATATCATCTAACTTGCACATCACATAATTGTTGTATAGTCTTATGTCATATTGACCATCTTTTAATATTTTATATAGATCACAATTGAATCAAACAGATGAATGACAAAATCAGTCTATGTAATCAATGCACAAGTGTCATAGTTTTTTATTCATGATTTTTGCACCAGAAATACTGCACCAGAGTATGACTGTGGTAATTATATTTTCTGTACATTGCTATGTAACCATTACGGTAATTGTGCAAATCTATCATTGTGTTGACTCGATTAACGATCTCATATGCACTAAAATTTGATTGTATCAAAATAAGTCTGTTTATAGTAAAAACACCCAATATTATATTGTCACAGTCTGTGTTAAATATAAAACATTCTGGTACTCAATAGTGTCACAGTCTGTGTTATGTATATAACATTCTAGCACTCAATATTGTCACAGTCTGTGTTATGTGTATATAACATTCTAGTACTCAATATTGTCAGTCTGTGTTATGTATATATAACATTCTAGTATTCAATATTGTCAGTCTGTGTTATGTATATATAACATTCTAGTACTCAGTATTGTCTCAGTCTGTGTTATGTATATATAACATTCTAGTACTCAGTATTGTCACAGTCTGTGTTATGTATATATAACATTCTAGTGCTCAATATTGTCACAGTCTGTGTTATGTATATAACATTCTAGTACTCAATATTGTCACAGTCTGTCTTATGTATATATAACATTCTAATACTCAATATTGTCATAGTCTATGTTATGTATATATGACATTCTAGTACTCAATATTGTCTCAGTCTGTGTTATGTATATATAACATTCTAGTACTCAATATTGTCATAGTCTGTGTTATGTATATATAACATTCTAGTACTCAATATTGTCACAGTCTGTGTTATGTATATAACATTCTAGTACTCAATATTGTCACAGTCTGTGTTATGTATATAACATTCTAGTACTCAATATTGTCACAGTCTGTGTTATGTATATATAACATTCTAGTACTCATATTTGTCACAGTCTGTGTTATGTATATATAACATTCTAGTACTCAATATTGTCTCAGTCTGTGTTATGTATATATAACATTCTAGTACTCAATATTGTCACAGTCTGTGTTATGTATATATAACATTCTAGTACTCAATATTGTCACAGTCTGTGTTATGTATATATAACATTCTAGTACTCAATATTGTCACAGTCTGTGTTATGTATATATAACATTCTAGTACTCAATATTGTCTCAGTCTGTGTTATGTATATATAACATTCTAGTACTCAATATTGTCTCAGTCTGTGTTATGTATATATAACATTCTAGTACTCAATATTGTCACAGTCTGTGTTATGTATATAACATTCTAGTACTCATTGTCACAGTCTGTGTATTTATATAACATTCTAGTACTCAATATTGTCACAGTCTGTGTTATGTATATATAACATTCTAGTACTCTATTGTACAGTCTGTTTATTTATTTCTAGTACTCAGTCTGTCTGTGTTATGTATATATAACATTCTAGTACTCATATTGTCACAGTCTGTGTTATGTATATATAACATTCTAGTACTCATATTGTCACAGTCTGTGTTATGTATATATAAATTCTATACTCAATATTGTCACAGTCTGTGTTATGTATATATTTCTAGTACAATTTGTCAGTCATGTCTCAGTCTCATATTGTCCAGTCTGTGTTATGTATATAACATTCTAGTACTCAATATTGTCACAGTCTGTGTATGTATGTATATAACATTCTAGTACTCAATATTGTCACAGTCTGTGTTATGTATATATAACATTCTAGTACTCAATATTGTCACAGTCTGTGTTATGTTTATATAACATTCTAGTACTCAATATTGTCACAGTCTGTGTTATGTATATATAACATTCTAGTACCCAACATTGTCTCAGTCAGAGTTATGTATATAACATTCTAGTACTCAATATTGTCACAGTCTGTGTAATGTGTATATAACATCCTAGTACCCAATGTTGTCAGTCTGTGTAATATATATATAACATTCTAGTACCAAATATTGTCTCAGTCTGTGTTATGTATATAACATTCCAGTACTCAATATTGTCACAGCCTGTGTTATGTTTATATAACATTCTAGTACTCAATATTGTCACAGTCTGTGTTATGTATATATAACATTCTAGTATTCAATATTGTCTCAGTCTGTATTATGCATATAACATTCTAGTACTTGATACACATTTGTTATGCATACAAACATCTTTTATGTAAACAGTTTGGCTCATCAATAATTAACTGCATCAGAATGTTACATACCATATACCTGGTTATACCTTACATGTGAACTCTATTGATTTTCATCTTAAGAGTAATCTACCACCTCCCACCTAGATATCGAAATCTCTTACTTACTACATCATGGCAAAGCTGTATAAGTTAATGAATTTTTACTTCATTACTGCAGTCATTATATAAATATTGAAAAATCAACAGCAAACCAAGCTAGGTATTTCTCAATACAATCACTTACCCTCTAAATACTTTCTAAGATGCCATCATTTTATCTCATAAATATTATTGTGAATCCATTTTGTTTATGGTGAAAATTTGTTTTTGAACCATTGCAAAATGTCGCCAAAATAGTTACTGCAATACTTGCCTTTTCGAGGTATAAATCTATAGTTTTTCAGTTTTTAAACATCAGAGATTATAACATACACACGTCTGATAATAACGAGAAAAAATGCATGATTTAAAGCTGGACTTGGAATATATATGAACACCTAAAACCATAAAAACAAGCTTCAGGTTATCACTTACCGTTTACAGTATGCAACTTTCAAACCAGTTTTGGCGCATTCACTGAATGTCCTCTATGAACTCCTTTTGATACATTTAATGCAAAAAACAGCAAAAATGTTTTTTTAAAATAATTCCACCGGTGTCAGTACATGTTTTATCTGGTATTTAACTTATAACCCACACAACATAAAATTGGCCTTTTTTTGAAAGACACAAGTACAGCACATTCACTAAAATAAATTTACAATAATGAATAATATATATACTTGGTATATAATCATAGATTTCTTTAGTCATTCTTAGAATAACTGACATGACAAATACATTTGATATTTAATCAATTTACATTACAAATTAAAGCTTTATATCACAAAGTGAAAATTCTCTTCAATAAGTACAAATATTCACTGGGTACTACATTTATATACAATATATACACACACAGGTAAATAATTATTGAATTGATTGCAGTATAAACATTGTGAAATGAACACATTTTTTAAGAAGTCCAAAACAAAAGTTATGTTTTATATAAAGGAGAGTCCAGGCCATGATATACATACACATTTAATTTATATCTGGAGAGTCAAGGTCAATCTAAACATGAGGGTCAAGGTCAAGGGTCAACACCAATCTGAAGTCTAAACATAAGGGTCAAAGTCAATGTGAAGTTTAAATAAGAGGTCAAAATCAATCTACACTCTTAAGAATCAAGGGCAGACAACTGGAGTCTAAATTTAAACATAACAATCAATTGCAAGGTCAATATGGGGTCTAAACATGGCTTGAATAGTGTCAAACTTGATTCTAAACACTGAAGGTCAAGGCCAGGGACTCACAAACATTGGGGTCAAGGTCAATCTGGTACCAACTATATAGAGAGTGTGTAGATGGACTAGTTCCAAATTATAATATATATAGTTCACTCTGGCAATATGTACGATATTGTATGCCTGCATCTATGTAACAGATAATGAATCAATTATATAAATTCAAGCGAAAAGGAAATTAATTTACTCACAAAATTGGCAAAAAAATATCCAATGCAAAACAAGGCAAAAAAGAATCCCTCTTTTCCTGAACATCTGAACGTATCTTGTGTCTACAGATTAATATGGCTTTTTAGAAGACTTTATCAAAATTAATCATGTTTTAAAGAATTTCATTTAGGCCATGCAACTTTTTTCTAGTGTTGTCAGTAACTGGACTGACATTTAAGAATTGGTGCCTACCCATAAATTTTTCATCAAGTCGCTCATAAATGAAAAAAACACTAACTATAAGTGTACATATTGTATCTACATATTGTATCTATATATTTTGTCTATATTGGAGATACCAAGATTACTCTAGGAATCAAATCCATCAGGTTAGATTAAGTCTTAATTTCAAATCAAGGGACACAAATATTATTTCCTTAGGCCTAACATTAATTAAGGATCCAGCTGCCCAACACAAGAATAATAGAATTGAAATTCCTTATTGATTCAGAATCTTGAATGCAATTATCTACAATGTACCATTATGCTTCACAAAAATCATATGGTTCTGTAACTTTGTTTAAGATTTTCTTTTAATAATCAAATAATTTTAGGCCTTATTATAAAAGTTTTGTAGTTTTGCATCAGACCTCCAGCCATCAAAGACAATTAGCCTCTTTAGGACTAACTCATCCCTACTCTACTAAATCTACTTTGTCGGGGTTTCAACAATGGCAAATTCATTGAACAAAAGAAAGTCTTTTAAGGATTTAGGAAGCAACATTTTCTTAATATTATCATCAATACTGGCGGGTATGGTGTTTCTGATTGAAATACGACAAATTTCCTTTAAGGAATACAACGGGTAGAGCATGCTCTGAATCCATGGTGATATCTTGTCATAACTACTACAAATGTTCAGCTGCTGCATCTTGTATGTCAGCTGTGCACTTTGACCTGAAGGTTGAAATCCAGCAGCCAATAAGAGACGCCAGGACATCAACTCTTTGCTGTAAGGACCAATCACTTCTGGGTTTTCCAGAATGGATTTTGAAAAGCTTAATGATACCAGTTCTGTCATTTCCTCGGGTGTAAGGGACGCTCCATATGACAGGAGCAAGCGTATCTTCTCCACAGAGTTGTGAACATAAGCGAAGATAAGCGGTTTTTGCTTCCTCCATCCACCACCTTTATTCACATCAGCGCCTTTCTCCAAAAGAAGTTTGACAATGTTACATGGCACATTGACCGAGGAGCAGGCTGCCCCCAGAGGTGTACATTGATTATCGTCTAGCATATTGATATCCATGCCAAGGTCTAATAGTTCTCGTATCAGCTCGGCATCTTTGTATTGCACAGCAGTTGGCAACAGAGTTGCTTTGGTGATGTCTGCATTGGCCTGCAGCAGGACCTGTAGTGAAATATATTTACCAAATAAATTAAAATAGGATGAAAGAAAAAAATTCTAATTTCACACTTGGGAAGTAAATTATATATACAGTGATATCATGCACATGTATGTACAGTTATACATACTAGACATGAAATAATCATATCACAAAAACTAGTACACCAAACTGTAGATCTCCACCCTTAAATTATAAATCAATTACACCTGTATGAAGTTAGATAGGAAATAACTGCATTATAAAAACTATAGTAAATGTACATTCTGTATTTCAGTTGTATTAAATCACATTTTAGCCCTTTTCAAATCAGACATGTAAATATATGATCATTCTGCTTATATCATATTCATTTTTTTCTGTCGATAGTTAGTTAAGCAATTATTATGAATGCACATACAAATATCTCAATGCACTAATATGATCATATTTGATTGAAAGTTTGTGCTAAAATTTGATTGTACCAGAATACGTTTGTTTTTATGTATAGTATTGCTTATAGTTTTCCTCTGAAGCAGTATAAACAAACCTTTGTGATTTGTATCGGAGGGAAATGGCTAGGATCACTCTGACCTAGATTGCTGGATCCCGGACGATGAGTCCAGAATTTAGCATTTCGACACGTAACTCTGATTGGACAATCCCCATCAACAGTCTGGATATTGACATCACACTGATGCTGCACCAACAGCATCACCATATCTAGATCATCTGCCTCACAGGCCGTGAACAAAGCTGTCCGACCCATATTGTCCTTCCAATCAACATTTGCACCACTGTCCAACAAAAACTGTAGAATTTGTAAATACTCATGTGTCTTATCGTCGTCATTTCCATCTATTATTTTATCCCCTCCTTCACAAGTGTAATGGAGAGCTGTCTTGCCATCATTTCCTGAAGCACCAATATCTACTCCATCCCGCACTAACAGTTTCACCAGCTCTACATTGCCTTGTTTACAGGCCTGACTCAAGGGCGTCAGGCTACTCGTGTCATCAGGCATCAGACCGGGACAGTCTAGCGACTCGAACCCGGTCTCTGATCCATCACATGTTGCCATATCCTCTCAAGTCACAAAAGGGGTCATCTGCAAACACACAAGCATGTATCACATTAAAATAATCTTAAATGTTTCATCTTAAGTTACAAAATAATGTACAGTAAATTCAATTACATCCGTCAATAAGGTCTAGAGAAATTGATAATTATTATAGCTAGCATGTTCAAATGTTTCCGTAGGTGCATGTGTAAGTTGCTCTCTTTGAAGTCTTCAAAAGAAGTATTTGCAAGCCTGTGATAGGTCAAATTTTTTTCTCTTGAATTGCCTTCAGTTTTTCTATGAGACAGTCCTGAGGTGAATATAACGTCAATCTGTATGGTACCTTTATGCAATTTTTGGAGGAATTTTACGCCTTTCATCTAACAGTCCACACATGTGACGTCACACTCTCGAATCCGTGATGTCACAAGCTTCAGACAATCAATGTTATTAGAAAGGTGTACATTCAGTCATTTATCATGCATTGCTTGGTTGTTGTTTTAAATATTAAAATGTTATGTACCGATTGATCATTGGTCTTTTTTATATAACCGAACAATAGTTTTACACGGAATGACTAAATTTGAAGTGTATATGAAATGGTCAATCGGCTTTGAACCAGGAGGCCCAAGACGGGATAAATTTATAGTGAACGCATTTATAGATGGTTTTATCATATCTTAGAGGTTTGAGGAAAAAACCTGTTACCGGTAAGGTATCAAGATCAGATGTCTCAGGCTAAGATTTTGTAATATCCCAACCTTGGCTAACGCCTCAATTGGGATTATGTTACAAAATCTTAGCCCTCGACTGAGATAACCTAATCTCGATCACTTACAAGTAATTTTTTTATTAATCTCCAGGCTAACATGGCCCTACTCCAACAATGTTAGAGGTATAGCACAAGGCAACTTCGCTAGCCAAGGGTATTAAGTCCGATTCTCTTCCTACTACCCTTGGCATATCTCACTTCAGAACAGGTGTTTTTGCTTTCAAATTCTGATTGGATGCGGCTAGGTTCAGGCGACCAATGAAAACACAGCTTTGATTTGTCAACAAAACTGAACTGAAGCGGTAGTATAGTGACCTACATTTGTATAATGAGGCATCAGACATGACTGTCAACATCAACTTCTAGCGAAGTTATATTACTATCTATTTAATCAATTAGATGTTTTATACCAGCAAAATGAACGTCTTGGAGACGTTGCTCTCTAAACAGATTGGAAAGTATGTGCGTGGTTTATGTTTCACAAATTAAACAATTAAAAGATATACTACGATCTCGTTACAAAATTGGACACTGCAGAACTTCTGCATGAAACGCAAAAACTGGTGTCCGAACTCACTCACTAATAAACAAATGACTCACACACATGTTCATCTTTGGTATTTTGAATCTGTCGCAAACAACACGCGTGTTTCATAGGGCGCTGCCATTTTTTCAATCATACAACAATGATACGAGCTTTTTAATTGGTTGCTTATTACGTAAAACGAAGGGGCGCAACTGCGGTGATCCAGCAGGTGGCGCAGTGCGGGACTACCCGTTCTGAAGTCAGATATGCCAAGGGTAAAAGTAGAGTATCGGCTTATACCTTATACCCTTGGCTAGCGAAGTTGAGCACAAGGAGACACTTTTGAAACATTACACCTTGTCTAACAAAGTAATGTCCGATAAAAAAAACGGCTGACCAGTCAACTCTCATGTTATGGGAGTAACATGGCCCCTACATTTAAATGTATTTGTGTGTTATTAATTAATATACATTTCATTTTAATAAAATTACCAGTCTAAGCTTTATAAATACACTGTATAAAAACGCCAAATTTAGATTTATTCACAGTGATATGCCGATGTTAGACTTGAGCATCTATCTGTTACATGACCAGATGCGTAGTTAGTATGTTCATTATGTAACCATGTCTCGGTGCATGCAAAATTAACAAAATTTTAGTAAACATAATAATATTCAATGTACTGTACCTACGTTTAAATGAAATGTTTCAATGCAAATTACACAAACAATTGCAACATGTTCTGCTAGAAAAAACACAGAAAAAAACATGTGGAAAAAACAACCTTGCATACAAAATTAATCATGCCTCCAAAAAATAACAGAACTGTGAACTCACGCCACACGTAAATTAGGTCAGGGTTACCGAATCCTGTTTCATGATAACAAACTGCATATTCCCATTGTAAGGGAATTGTTCAATAAATTCTAAAATAATAAATTAATACAAATAAGTATACTCACACTTAAGTTTAACCTTGTGTGAATCGAACGGCAAGAGAGAGACTATTGACTTCGGATTGCAGACGACCTATATCGTCTAACCGAGTTTCGTTTCATGCAGAAAGCACATGCAAATCACAACTTCCTGTTGTCAAATTGTGGAACTCTTCAGTGTTTTTATCTGTTTATTGCGGAAAATGCCGAAGGTTCACGAATGATCCCGATTGTGCGCTATGAATAGTTTAAACATTTTTTATATTGTTTAAACGTTTTAGAACTCCTGATTTAAAAAAAAGGATAAAAATCATAGTAGTTTAGTACCATGTAGAGTATGATTTTTATCGGGTTTTTTAATCTATAGCTCCAAAATGTCTAAAAATTGTCTTAATTATATAATCTATAACTAATTCTCAGATCCCTGTGGTCAACATCTCAATATTTTCGATTTTGTAGACTAAACAAAGTTTTCTTCTTTTGCGTCTCTCAGAAACTGTCTCAATGCACTTTCCTAATATAAAACTGAAACAGTTACACAAAGGTAAACCAGTAATACTTGTTGCCGTACCAAACACCCATCCCAAAGCTCGCATGCATATTCTAAAATGGGTAAAATAAAAGATTTGTAAATACGGAGTAGAGCATCTCTTTTTAAAATAAATTTTAATTTTCGTTAACATGAAGTTCCCCCCGCCCCCCCCCCCCCCCCCCCCCCCCCCCCCCCCCCCCCCCGTGTGTATAAAAACCCAAATACATCAAGGTCAAAGTACTTTAAATGAATATCGCGGGTATTGTAAAACTGAAGAAAAAAAATATCAGCATGTACTAGAAAGAAACTGCAATTTGGTATTTTTGACTGAGTTTCCATGGTAACAGAATTCCGAAAATTGAAGGCACAGCTACTAGTATCCCGTCTTTGCATATTACAGAGTAAGCTCCCTTGCGGGTAGGTATCGATTGTTACGTCAATATTTTGTGAGCGCAAATCACGTCGTTTTCTCCGAAACGTATGACACATGACGTCACAATCAATACATACCCGCAAGTGCAGATATCTCCGTAATATGCAAATTAAATATCAAAGAAACACAATTTAACAAAGCATGGCAATTTATTGACTCGTGCCCTATCCGGGCCTCGAACTCACGATCTATGGTACCAAATCGTCTAGCCAAACCAAGCATTTGCCTTCTACCACTGCGCCACATCCACATCCCCTACGCAAATTAGGATACTTGACTGATATATACAGACAGTTTCATGGAACTGTGTTCAATGGTTTTGGAGTTATAGCCCGGAAATAAAAGAAACAGTAATTTGGTATTTTTGACTAAAGTTGACGAGCCCAAAACTATATCCCCCGCAAACGCGTTTCGCGGGGGATAACAAGAAATAATAAAGGTCCCAAAATCGAGCCTTGAGACACTCCTACTTCAAAAGTACATAAATAAGAAGAAGCATTGGTAAATGGAAAATTCACTCAGGCTAAAAATTTTACATAATCAGAAGCAAAATATGGCATAAATGTATTATTCTACATTTCTTATGAAACATAGAGCATAAAATATTGACAAATTCCACGTCATTGTTTAGTATTTTAATTGATACCGTTGTACATACCAGAGACAAAGACACACACGTCAAACAAATGAATTTCATAACAACTGAGGAGGTGATAAACTGATTTTTTAGGCAAGAAAATTCACCTAGTAAGGTAAACACACTACTGTCAGAGCGATTTGAGCAGTTCTAGACAAAAGTTTCATTGCTCTACGTGCAATGGACAGGGTTCGGCATACAAGATGTTTCGACCACAACGTGTAATGGCGGACAGCAAGCGAATTTGAACGTTTCATACGCATTTCACCACCATGGGCTTTTCTGGCATATTACAGTAAAACCGGCTGATCTAATTTCCATTAGAACTGGGTTTTTTTCCCGATATGTGTACAAATCTTAATGCTCTCTTTGACTGAATTGTCCCTTTAAAATGGGAATGTATAACTTGATTGAAATTTTTAGAGTCGCAAAAGGTATAAATTTACCATAAATACTATTAACTACATTCATAATCATCTCCTAAACAATATAATTCAATCAAATCCAATGTTAATTTCATAACGCTGGTCGTCTTATGCTTCCGGCCTTCGTCCTAATTTACCGTGCGTTAGGTGACTGCGCCGACGGCAAAACACCGAAATAAAGCTACATGTACACTGTTAACATAGAGAACGCAAAAAAAAAACTCTTTTATAGAAAAACGACATTTGTTTCTATCCCCATACATCACATCCAGTCTGCTATCTTGACGTTTGATCAAAGCTCAGCGTTATAAAGACGTCAATTAATAGTGACGTCATAATAGATTCACGTTCAATCTCGCGCCACTTACAAAGTGCCCGCTTCCCCGAACAAATATATACAGCCTAGTACCCATGCATGTGTGTAGTCAATCAGAACCTGTATTCTGTCACGGTATGTACTAAATCGTGGTACACCGAGGATGACATTCATGGGTTACTATCACTGTCGCTAGATTCAAGAGTCTGTCAAAAAGTAAACTTGGAAATTAGAGCTATCTCATGCTCAGCGATATTAGCAATATAATTTGTTGGTGTAAAGAATGATAAATGTGATGTTCAGTGATTGGTTTATTTTGTCAAGTGCGTCTTTTTTCTGATTGAGACTGATGTTCGTAAAGTGCTATTAAAAATATAATAAAAATATCAATATTTCTTATTTTTGGCAGAACTTGAAAACAGCTCATAATTAATTGTAAAAAAATAACACAACAAAAACAAAACAAAACCTTTGACTACAAAAAGACATTGACATACAAATGTACATATGAAAGATGAAAAACATACAGTAACTGAGAAGGAACAAAATCTCTGTCCAAAAGACATAATAAATTGAAACAGACACAAAGGTCATATGATCAGAAATATCTATAATAGTCTATATGTTTCTGGTATAACGAGGTCGTTTAGTGCACAGGCGTCTGTTTCTGGTTTCATAAAAATATAATAACCTGGGGTAGGACATTGTACTTTTCCAAAACCAGTGCACGATGTATTTTTAACGCAATGGGAATTATCTCCCTTGACATTTCCGGATCGTACGTCCATTGATTTGTTATTTAAGTGCGACCGGATATCGAGAAGTGAATGGACGAAAGGCTGAAAAGGGGACTTTGGCGATAAATAGCAATGGACAGACCGATTAGATATCAAGTTGTAAGTAAAGGAAGTTTTTTGACGTTTGTGAACGATATCAACACACAGATGATGTTGTATATTCCATGTTTCGGTAATTAAATATCCAGTTCGTTGTCGAAGCTGTCATAATGATCAGCTGTCAGCCATGTTTTTGTTGACGATTTTGTTAAAAGGAAGATTTATTCAGCAGTTGCTAAGACATTTCAGCATTGTTTACAAAGCCAGTGGACATACTGATACCGTTTAAAAGCTCCGTATATTGTGTTATATGACACTTACAAATTATGAGAAATCCTGTTAGAATTATTGCAGTAATCAGATTATTAAAATTTCAGATTAGGCCTAATCTACATTGAATTTTGTATTGTGATACAGTAGAGTGGCTAGTGTTAGATATATCATATACATTATTCGATTCATGATCACAGGTGCTTTGGGATATATATTTTTATGTTAGGCCTATAATGTATCTTAATATTCTATGGTCAAATTACTATTAAAAATCAAGATTTGAAATAGAAACATATATTAGAACGATATATATGTTTCTGGTTAGGTATGATAAAGTTACATTTACCAACAAACTTAAACCGGGGGGGGGGGGGGGGGGGGGTCTATTGAATAGTGAATACTCTGTGTACATGAACATGCATTCTTGGTTCAAGGGAGAAATAATTCTGAATGAAATCCTATCAGTATGTTAACAAATCAATGCTTTTAAATAAATGTACATGTACACATATACGTATAATTTTGGTATTCTGTAGTAATAATTAAAAGTATAATCATTTATTGTTTTATAATTTGTTTTGTTGTTTAA
The DNA here is from genome assembly GCF_041381155.1 of Argopecten irradians. NCBI lineage: Eukaryota > Metazoa > Mollusca > Bivalvia > Pectinida > Pectinidae > Argopecten > Argopecten irradians. The sequence goes on along the minus strand of NC_091140.1, from coordinate 29,340,757 downwards.
TTTTGCAATCATATGTTAATTACCTGTAAATACCACTGTTACACACATATATATATGTAGTAATTGTATATATATTTCTGTAAATACTAGTTATATAAAGATACATATCTCTTCACACAATTGCAAGTATATGTCCCTAGAGTCCTTATTAGGGGTTGGGGGTCTGGGGGTGATGTCTGAAGTCTCATGATTGTTTGACTGATCATGACTGTATGCAACATGTTGTTAACTCTAATACAATTGTAAGTTTCTTTATATAAGAACTGATAAAAGTTTACAGATTTACAGAGCCTAATTCTATCAAGCTAATGAATATTGTTATATGGTATGTTGTTTCTTTCCAGTTGACTAGCGAAGAAGATGATGTTCCTGCTCAACCTTTAGCTGTTGCTATGGTGCTTCCCCCTGTGGAACAACCACCAGCGCCTTCTAGTGAGGAACCTGGTAACTATTATTAAGTTGTTGTATTTGCAATTTTAGGCATTTCACGTGTTTGTTTGTTTGATTAAATTTATGTCTTATTATCAGCTAGCTGGGTCATGTAACGACAGTCTCTCATGCATGCGATGTGTTGCCCATTCTGGGAGGCTGCAGAATATTTGTGGTGTCTTCTTGTAAAGCCGAGCTCTTGTCCTATTCATAGTGCTTTATATATATAATGATCACTGAAGTATGCCACTGAAGATACCAAGCAAAACACCCCCACCGGTCATGATACTGACAACGGATGAACCAGTCATCCCATTCCCTGAATCATGTACATCATGTGCATCTCAGTTGTCTAAACATAGATTTATTTTTGTTCTGGCTTTATATTTAATTAGTTTATAACTAAAACTAATATTTGATATAAACCAACTAATTTTCACTTGTGACTAAAATTCATGTATTTTGCTCGCAAGTAGAAATCAGAAAAATAAATAGTCACCAAAAGATGTCAGGCATAGGTAGAGTAGAACCTCATGACTCTCAATCTCAAAGTTAGATTGCAGCGAAAACTTTGTTAGGCATGAAAACACCAAATAAAGTTGCTTCGTAAATAAGTTGGTTTTGTAGTAACAGTGATTTCTGGAGGTGAATGATGCACTGCAGACCTACTAAGGCTGTTTTAAGATTCAGTATACATTTTATGTGTTTTTCAGAACATATGTACGGCACAAAACTTCCAACATATGATGAAGCGACAACTTTACCTACTTATGAGGAAGCAGAGAGGTCAAAAGCTGCAGAGGCAGAAAGACAACAGGATGTCGAGAGCCAGAACCAGGAGGTATGTATGCATGGTATTTTCTGTAAGGTTTAGGGCCAAATTTATTTTTAGAACTATACTAAATTTACACGGGGCTTTTCCATAATTTCATTGGTCAAAACTTGACGATGTAAGCAGAACTCAACTGTCGTTTTGATATATAAGTACTTTTGGAAGGCCAACAAACACATAAAGACTGGTATCATCGCCCGACTATTCACTTAAAATACCAATATTTATTATTTCATGTCGGCTCAGAAATGAAGTAAATTCTAAACTCTGGACTTTAATTAGGATCACTTATAGTCAAGAGATTCCCAAACATGTACTTGTAACTTCAGGGATGGGAACAAGTAGCTACACTTTATTTCTTTATTTTGTCTATAAAACCACCTACACAAACCCTATCATTCCTTATACAAAAAATGAATTATCGGTAATTGTCAAAAAGTTTTTACACCGTTTTTGTCATTTTGATAAAGACCCAGTTCATACTTATTACGATTTACACATCTCTATCAAAGAAAATTTAAGTGAGACTTGCAGATTTACTCAAGTCCTGATGATTCCCCTTCTGATAGATAGATAGATAGGAGTTAGGGCATTAATGTCTTAAAATCATTCCTAGTTTCTATCGTATATGACAGTATCTGGAGATTTAGCAATGATTTAATGTTTGTTTTATGTAAATTCCTTGTTTAGAGATTTGTTTCAAGATGTCTTATGCATAATGTGCCTGGTGACAGATAGTTTTGTATTTATTATGTAAAATTTGTTTTAGGATATGGAACACAGCCGGCATATGCTTAGAGTAACCTCCCTTGGGACAGATGGCATGTTTCTTTGTGCGTTTGTTGGTGAGTGCTAGAAAGTCATAAGTACTATGGAAGTCAAACTCGCTTGTGTAAAACACACTAGCATTGGATACACCAGGCCCAAATTTCTTGAAACAAATTTAAGTAAAAAAATGACTGAAGTAAAAAGAAGAAAAATGACATAAGTTTATAACGAGTAAAATTTAAATTTTGACTGAAATCTACACTTTTGTTTGAGAAATTGGAGCCAGATGAGGATACATCAAAGGTTCTCTTAGGTCTCATTCCCCCTCCCCCATTAACAACAAGCAAAATTAATTTTGAAATAATTACATTTTAGTTGCATTCTTCTTTAACTGGATCGGATTCCTATTCTCTATCTGTGTGTTTACTACGATTGCTGGACGATGTGGCGCACTCTCCGGACTAGGACTTTCGATCGTGAAGTGGGTTGCCATCGTCAAGGTAAGTACATATAATCCTGTATCCATGCTTTGTTTTTTATTTCATATTTGTATATTACAGAGGTAACTATCCTTGTGGGTGGGTTTTGATGGTGACATCAAATGCTTCTGAGCAAAATGTCTAATTCGTGTTCTTAGACATTGAAGTTTTCTCTTTTCAGCAAAATGATTGGGCGTCTGGCTATGCCGAGAGTGACTCATGGATATGGTGGCTCCTCATACTCTGTGGTGAGTAACTCAACACTTGTTTTGAAATGCTAGAAGTATAATATTCTATTTTAGGTTCAAATCTGGAAAATTTTTAACCTTCAAAAAATAACTTGCTTTGCTGTAATTTGTGTGTTTCAAGATACCAAAATGATGTTGGCGAAATACAATTTACTGTTGATTAGACCAATCTTCTGATGATTGTCACATCACAAAAACGATGTCAAAATTCATATGTATGAGGTCATTGCCACCTAAAGGTAAGACTAACCAATGGTAATGGTATTTCACCCACATTGTTATGGTATCTCTAAATCAACATATTGAAAATGACCTTATCATGTTGTGTCTCGTACATGTTTCAGGTTTCATGATATTCCTGCGAGGGGCCATACACTACGCTAAGATCAAATATGAGTGGAACCGTTTAGCTCACAACATTCGTTCGCAGTATTTCTTCACTCTGTGAGGTGACAAGAGTTGCTCGAAAGACGAAGCTTTTTTCAAGATTATCAATGACTTTGGGTAATTCAATATTACCCTCGTGGTATATTTACATCATAGAGTAATTTTTTTCATCAAATTCATTGCATATGAAACCAAAAGAAAGTTATTAGTTGAAAAGTAATCGTTTGAACTCTGATCAGGAAAAGCTCTAAGTGGACCAGGTCTTAAGGTCAAGTGACATCTAGGGTCATTTTTGACAAAATAAGAGGTCATTCAGCACATCACATGCTAATATACATATTTTGTTAAATAATGATGGATATTTGTGAGTGGATTTGATTCATTTTACCTTTACCTATACACAATTTTTTTGATGATTATGAAGATTTGTAATTATAGTAGATTTCAAATAGAATTATTTTGAATGTCCATAAAACTGTGAGATTCAGACCAATCTTAGGCGAATATTGCATTGAATATCAAAATTGAAATTAAAAAAAAAAAAAGAACCTGTTAATTATGTTAATGACAGGACATTTATATCTATCGATGAAACATGATTATGTGTGCAATATTTACTGTACTAAGGTGAAGATATGGAAAAAGTACTTGTGTTATGATTAACCAATTCACTCCTAAAGTTTTATGATGGACTGTTCCTGTCTTTTATCTAGAATAGTCCAAGTGTTTCCTCAGGGGTGAAAGAGATAGATATGAAATACACTAAAATATCATCACCCCAGGTGCGGTATGAATTGACGACAGCATTTGAAATATTTTGTTTCAATATTGTATTGTTGCATTCAGTCCTATGTAAACAACTTTAACGGCAGATTAACTATTTAGTAAGGTCCTTTGACATTTTATATTTAAAATATTTAATATATGGACAAGTGGTTCTGTTAGCTTGCTTGATTTATCCTTTTATTTTTTGGGTAGCAGAATCAATATTTTCACAAATTTTTAAGCTATGTGTTACCCCATTTCATCTTTGCATTTCATGCTTTTGTTAGATGTTGGTCAGTCGAGATTGGTATTAATTATATCCCTATGAATTTTAGGGATTAGGGGACAAGTATGGGATTGTTATATTAAGGGGGCTGGTGTACTACTGGTAAAATAGAGAAAGTTTTAATATCTCTGGAAATCTGGTAGCATGCATATGAGGGCTTACAGTAACTTGTTATTGATATTTGTTATATTTCTGTCCTTAATTAGGTGTACAAAGGTTGTGATAACTGTGCTCATGGTTTAATAGGTAGGTCAACTCCACATGGAGCCTAAATTGAATGCTAGAAAATAAAATAAAAGACCCTCAGAAAACTTAGTGAAAATCCATACATAAATAAGAGTATGGAATACCTGTAACTTTGATGACAAACACAGGGACCTGACACAGATTTCTAACCAACAGTATTTATATATATTATAGTATCTATAATATATAAAAATTGTATATATATATATATAAATACAGCTGGTTAGAAATTTGTGCCAGATGTCTTAAGATTTGATAAACCAGGTGTTGTTTTAAATGATAAGTCTGTACATGTAATTTAAGAAGTTGTTCATACCATTAATCAATGCAGGGAAATAAGTCTGTAATGTTTGAATACAGTCACTGATTAGAATATCTTTCTGATAAACAGGGTACTGATAATCAGCTTTCTTTACTGTAATGGCTACTACATTTTGTGATTTCCACTTCAAAACTTGTCCAGGGAAATTTACTTAATACACAGATTTATAAGTTGAATGGAAATATCATGCAGTGTACGTGTGCAGAGGAGACATTATACTTAATTTAAAGATACAAGCTTATTCTAATTAACTTTAATCAGGAAATCCTTTGTAAAAATAAATTACAGGTGAAAAAAATTGATCAATAGTAACAAGGATATTTAGACTTTCCACCTTTTGACACATTGGAAATGTAATCAATAATATTAGATCTCGATATTGAGAAACCTCTGATGTGCAATACCGAGATCGTTAGAAACGACGTTATGATCAAAAGTGTCTCGTCGTTTTATACCTCTAACATTGTTGGAGTAACTGGAAATGTTGTTATGCTCCGATGGAACATACAAGATACAGACTGTAAATTAATCTTGTCTTTTGATTCCACATACTTCAGTTTAAACGTTTCAGTGTCATTGTACTTTTTCTAGTAAATATCTTTTGCAAAATTTAATCATGCACATACAAAAATATTTATAATCAGTAAGAATTTTGATATTTTTTTTGCCCGGTTTTCTCAATATCTATATTCATGTTATATATATTTTTGATCTAAATCAGTTCAAAATGATTTAGCTGGAATTATGAAATTTATTTTGATGATTACTAAATTTAGTCTTTATACCTGTTATATATATAACAATGTATTTGTCTTTAATTGTTTCCTATTGTACCTATAATTATATAGTGATCATAGATATTTCTCCTTGTTTCTGTGCTGTACAATCCCAGTAGCAAGCCTTAGCAACAAGATCTTCCATGGAGTAATAAATCAATTTTATCATCACTAGTTTTGTTTCTTATCCTTTAACTTCAGCTTCACACCGCCTGACTTTTCGTTTAGAGCCAAGAGCCTCTGTGAGGAAGGCTTTGGGATCTGTTCCCCGGACAAGACACATCATAGTAGAAAAGTAGTAGTTTCTGTTTCTGCCTAGTGCTCACTTCAATGGAATTGGACAACTGGTCTGTTCATTGTCCATATAATGTGATTGGGAGGGGTGTGTTTGTTTGGTGTCAATGTATAAGTAACGACAGTGAAACAAAGGGAAGTTAATCTAATAGATACCAAATTAATATGATATTTAAAAATGATAGATTGACTATAAAAAATTACAGGAAGAGAACAAAGATTTTGCTGGCACAAAAAGCTCCAAAATATTTTTATGCATTTATCTTTAGCAGTACTAACTCATTACAGTCCTAGTTTTAAGTATCCTGATATATACATGTACACGTTAACCTTTTAGCCACTATGGTCCAGAGGTGAAGGGCTAGTGGTAAAATGTCAGACACATTTACCACTTTACTAACTAAATTTGGCCAGAAACGTCCTTTTGGGAAGGGAAACAAAGTTTGGAAGTAGAGGTAAATATTCAATTTTCCCTTGGGGAAAGAACAATGAACCTGTATTCAGAACATAACTTGACTTACAAACCAGGTGAGCGATACAGGCCCTCTTGGCTTCTTGTTTGTGTTCAAATTAGACATGTTCATGTATATTCACAATTAAAAACTAATTATTGTTCAGATGACAAATATCATTTATAATCATGATCCGTCATCGATGAAGCATCTTTAAAAAACAAAAGCTGATAAAGATTATAATTGTAAAATTATTTATTCAAAATCACATCAGGTAAAAAAAAAATTCGGAATTAAATCTTGATAATTTAACACTCCTGTAACATCACAATATTTGAAATAAATACTGTTTCAAAGAAGATTAATATTTTCATAAAACTTAACAAGATACAGCTTAAACATCAAATATCTTGAATAGTATGCAGTCTTATAGATAATGTATTTCAATGTATGCCAAAAATAGTTACCAGTAGGTCAAGAATGAATGATGGAAGGTTGATATAACTCATGTAAAGAGTTATCGTTCAGAAAAAAAAGATATACAGGAAGATTTTAGCTAGTTGCTGTCATTGTCAATAACAATTAGGAAAAAAAACTGTGACATAGAGTTCCATTTTTCATGTCTGATGATAAATCTTTAGTTGATCTATGTATGTGTATCTGATATGTACGGAAAAGTTGATTTTACATTCATTAAAAGACTTTGTTTTCATATCCAAAATGCCACTTCCATAATATCTATTAGATGTACAATAATTAAACACAATTCAATGGATGGTGCTATACCAGTTCAGTACAACTAATATGAACAAGAACACATAGTTGTTTTTTAATCATTTTTTCTTCTTTTTTGCCGATTTTGAACGCTGTGCAGTCAAATCAGTCAATTTTTTGTCGAGTTTCCTGTGTAGAGCTGCCTGGCGGGCAGGATCTGGAGGGGGTGGTTTTGTCATACTGCTGCGATACAACACACCCTCCTTTACATGTACAGACCGAGCCTGAGACTTTGCTGTGTCTCCACAACCATGAATCTCAGGAATGTGATGTGACAGACAAAATCGTCTCATACAGAACTCACAATTCTGACCTAGGGTCTTCACTTTCACTTTACATTTTTTAAATCCACAAACTTCATCAAGTTTTTGAGCTGCAGCAATAAGTCCGTCAAAATCATCAGCATCCACTTTTTCAATTTTTGCAGTGGCACTTGGTGGACGTAGCTTTTTCACTTCATTCTGTTGCCGTGCCGAATCTTTACGCACAGGTGCACCTTGGGAATTTTCAGCTGCTTTTGCCGAACGTTCCTTTTGTTTTCGTAAACAATGCAATTCATGTAGACTAAAGTTAGCAATGATGACATCTTTACTACAATGTGGACAAACCTGTTTGTCACTTTTCTTCTCGCTCTGTTTCTCCTCCAAATGTACTGTACTACGTGCCTCTTCTGCTTTTCCAACTGGCTGGACATTGGTCTCAGTTGCCATGGGTACAGACTTAGCACCAGGCTTGGACACAACGATGAATCTTCCCTTCTCCTCTCCTTTACTGATATGAGTTAGCGATAACTTCCCTGCCAACTGAAGGGAAAAGTAACTAATTAATCACTAAAAGGAAAACTATACATTATTCACAAATCACAATAAAAAAATTACTATGAATTATAATATTATAAACATATACATTTTAGCAATAATTGTATGTAAACATTTTTCACATGAAGACGTTTAGTACTAAAATCTAGATTACATTAATTTATTTTTTACATCTTCTTATGTCAATTATTATAAATATGCATATTAATCATTATGCTAACCTTTTAAGAATCAATTCTGATTGTACCAAAATAATTAGATTATTTAAACAAACTTGGTAGCCCTTCATCCCTGCATGCTACAGACCCAATATCAGGTCATTTTAGTTATGCCAAGAATATGTTTAAAAGATCCTATTTGACCCCTGTGATCTTGAATGAAGGTCAAGGTCATTCATTTAAACAAACTTGCTAGCTATTTTCCCTAACATGCTATAAGGCCTTTCAGTCATTTGAAAAAAGTTTACACATGACTCACAGCAACGAACGGAGCATGGTGACTATAGGTCATCTAGAACCTTTTGAGTCAGATGACCTAATAATTAAAAAGTAAAATTAAGGCAAGAAAACAAGCTAAAATTCTTCATTCCTACCTCATGTACCAGCATTCTGTCAAAAGAGGTAAGTGTTGTAGGGAATTCCATACAATCCACTTCTGTATTGGCAACAAAGTTTTCCAGGATCTCACGATACTTCTCCGTCTTTTTCTCTGTAGCAGCTTCATCACTGAAAAACAAATTTAATGTTATGCCTGAATTGATTCTCAGCTTCAGTCTTGAACTTGGGACCAATGGCTATACTAATAGAGCATGATTAACTCATTCAACCCTGAAATTTCTTAATGGACTGGTCAAATTTTTTATTTAGAAGAGTCTAAATTGTAAATATTGTACATAGCGATAAGACTTCACACTTAGAAGAATTTGAAATCAGTCAGTATAACACCGGGTCATTAAGTCCAGGTCCCAGTTTTATGAACATTCCTTAAATTTAAGGAATCCCTTAACTTAAAATTCTCCATATTAGGAAAGCATTACAAAATTTAAGGAAGGCTCATTAACTTAACTTTTGTTAATGTTTTTCATGGGGAAATTTAAGTTAAGGTATTCCTCAAAGTTAAGGAATGCTCATGAAACTGGGCCTAGGGCTGCTTCTCACTTGTCTTGCACTATAACTTTTGGTGTTGTTAGACCTCTCCAAGTGGAACTAATGGGAGGCTAAGGAGAACTGTTGGTGTGTGCCTGAAAAACACATATCAGGGATCCCACTATTTTTGGGACCATAATTCAAGACTTTTTCAAGGTTTTTTCAAGGAAAATAAGTGAAATTCAGGTCATGTTTTGACACTTTCATATACCTTTCACAAGTTGTTATTTTTTAAGAGTAATGCAACTTGAATGATGCTGACTATATCTATTCCAAGATAAAACTACATTCATTATGAAAGAAAACAATGAATAAACTTTATATTAACATTGGTTTGTTTGTGTAGCTTCCTACATGCCTCTCATGTTAAAGAGTTTAACAAACAAGCAAGTTGCTGATTGGACACAGTTTAATAAATTAAAGATAAAATCAAGTAATAAAATTCAAGGCTTTATCAAGGTATTTCAACAAAGTTTCCTTGTTTCTCAAGGTTTTCCCTATCCTGATTTTTTATTGCAATTTTCCCAACTTTTTCCACTTTTCAAGGTCGCATGGGAACCCCGACATTTGAAAGGGGGAGGGGGAAGTTAGGGTCTCCTAGTAGCTTCATGCTAGAAAGAGTTTTCCTTTAGCTCACAGGGCTCAAAGTATATATTTTTATCAGGTGGCCTGTTTGGCTACTGGGCCAAAATATTTAGGCGCCAACTGGAAAAGTTCGTCGCCACCCAAGTTCTTAATAGGTTTCAAAACATTTTCTTTCAATGTTTTAGAACAGTATAGCCATCTGTATGCAATATTTATATTATTGTAAATTTTTTAAGCATTGAGAGGTACATTATACACTGTCTTTAAAAGAAATTTACACATATATACTTCAGTCATTTTGTAAAGCACTGTTGCAATAATAAGTTTAAATGAAAGCTAGATCTTATTTCTTTTCTAAATTTCTTCGTCGCCAATGAGGCGCCTTATAGGCCAATGTGTGGTCGCCAATGATGAATTTAAGGCGCCATGGCCACCAAAATAGGCGCCACTTTAAGCCCTGGCTCAATCAGTTGAGTGGAGGACCAATAAGTCTGGGGTAGCAAGATTAAAATACACAACCTACTGCGTATACTCCCATTCAGTTAGATTATGTATGCTGGACCCAAGAAAGAAGGACTGATATATAATCTTAGAACTGACAAATGAAATCTCTAAGGTACTAAGAGACTGTACAACTCTGTATAAAGACCACCTGCTCAATAAGACCACTTTCATATTGATACAAGAAAACAACCAACAACCTGAGTTATTACCTGATGTGTTTTTCGTGTTGTTTCCTTTCCCCCGACGAACCACCACCAATGGTGCCCCTGCCATCTGACGTTTTCTGGCTCTGTTTGGACTTAGATGATTTTGGTTTTGCTCCTTTACTCTTTCTAGTAAGGTTTAGTGTCAACAAATCATCAAGGTGCTCAGGTCGGTTACTTTGAGAGAATGCCCCAGCTACAAAATAGCATAAAATACTATAATATCAAGATGGGAGGGGTGGAGTGGGGTGTGAAGGAAAGTGCATAGAGAAATACAACCAACAGCTGGTATTATGGAACAGTCAAGATCTTATTGAATGCAACTACCAATCCAGGTTTTACAAGAACTTGTGTAAATTTTTCCATTACTTGACAAAACAAAGTTCAACTGTGAGATCTTTGGGTTAGATAAATCCAAATACCGAGCACGAATATTTCTTCTTTGTGGAATTTCCTCTCAGTAAAGTTTATCAAATAAAAAATATTTAAAATTTCTTTCCAGATATAAGATTCTTTTACATACTATCAATATAGTCCTGGGCTGTTTGTATCTCTCCGTGTGTTGACAGATAATCTACCAGGGAGTTCAGGAAAGAGTCATGTGACACAGTCTCCCTATCACAAATTACTGCCAGGTGGCGCCTTGCTCGTGTCACTGCTACATTAATTCTTCGCTTCTCAGACAGAAATCCAACTTCACCTGTAAGCATTAAATATTTCAGTGAACATTTCAGGGAGGGGGTTAATTGATGATAATATTTCAGTAAACATTTAGGGGATGGGGTTAATTGATGATAATATGTTTCAGTGAACGTTTCGGGGAATGGGGATAATTGATGATAATATTTCAATGTGAAATTTCGGGGAAGGGGTAAATTGATGATGATATTTCAGTGAACATTTCGGGGAAGGGGTTAATTGATGATAATATTTCAATGAACATTTCGGGGAAGGGCTAAAGGTGATAAAAACAGAAGGGACATGGAAAATGATTTATGCTAGAAACATTTAGGGTCCTATGGGGATAAAACATATATCAGTTTGATTTGATTATATTTTGTCTTTAAATAGAAAATTTCAGGGAAGGGGTAAATTGATGATGATTTTTTCGGTATGACTTACCTCCCTTTTCGGTTGTGACGTCATCCGAGACAATCAACTACCGGAAGATGTGCCGATCGGGAACTGTCAACAATGCATGGGATTTTAGCCACAGGTAAGTACTTACGATGATAATATTTCGGTGAACATTTCGGGGAAGGTGATTTAAATTGATGATAATATTTCGGTGAACATTTCGGGGAAGGGTAAATTGATGATGATATTTCGGTGAACTCATGTCGGGGCAGGGGTTAATTGACTGATGACTATTTCAATGAACATGTATAGGAAGGGGATAATTGATTATATCATTTCGTGACGAGTAATGACAGATGCTTTTAGTTTCTATTCAGAGCAGCATTTTTGTAATACGACTGGGCATGTATTTGATGAATAATATTTCACATTGAAATTATTTGAGGTGAGTGGTAGACAAACATGATAATATTTCAAGTGATCATTTTGGATCCCGTAGTGTTAATTGGACGATGTATAATTTAATATGCCCATTCTCTTTGTCCTACGTTTATGATGAGATATTGCATGCTGTTACAAATATTTTGAGGGAATTAAAAAACATTACACATAGATGGATAGATACAAAAACCTAATCATTAAACATGTTGTGTACTGGGGTTGCCCCCCATGATCGTCGACTAATATGTTTCAGTGAACATTTAGGGGAAAGGGTTAATTGATGATAATATTTCAGTGAACATTTAGGGGAAGGGGTAAATTGATGATGATATTTCGGTGAACATTTCGGGGAAGGGGTAAATTGATGATGATATTTCGGTGAACATTTCGGGGAAGGGGTAAATTGATGATAATATTTCGGTGAACATTTCGGGGATGGGGTTAATTGATGATAATATGTTTCAGTAAACATTTAGGGGATGGGGTTAATTGATGATAATATGTTTCAGTGAACATTTCGGGGAAAGGGTTAATTGATGATAATATTTCAGTGAACATTTCGGGGAAGGGGTAAATTGATGATAATATTTCGGTGAACATTTCGGGGATGGGGTTAATTGATGATAATATGTTTCAGTAAACATTTAGGGGATGGGGTTAATTGATGATAATATGTTTCAGTGAACATTTCGGGGAAAGGGTTAATTGATGATAATATTTCGGTGAACATTTCGGGGAAGGGGTAAATTGATGATGATATTTCGGTGAACATTTCGGGGAAGGGGTAAATTGATGATGATATTTCGGTGAACATTTCGGGGAAGGGGTAAATTGATGATGATATTTCGGTGTACATTTCGGGGAAGGGGTAAATTGATGATGATATTTCGGTGAACATTTCGGGGAAGGGTTAATTGATGATGAATATTTCAATGAACATTTCGAGGAAGGGGTAAATTGATTATAATATTTCAGTGAAAGGGTTGACAGATGATAATAGTTCAATGAGCATTTTGAGGGAGGGAGTTATTTGATGATAATATTTCAGTGAAACATTTTGAGGAGAGGGTTGACAGATGATAATATTTCAGTGAACATTTTGGGGAGGGAGTTAATTGACGATAATATTTAAATGAACATTTCCGAGAGGGAGTTTACTGATGATAATATTTCAGTGAATATTTTGGGGAGGGGTTTGACTGATGATAATATGTTTCAGTAAACATTTAGGGGATGGGGTTAATTGATGATAATATGTTTCAGTGAACATTTCGGGGAAAGGGTTAATTGATGATAATATTTCAGTGAACATTTAGGGGATGGGGATAATTGATGATAATATTTCAATGAACATTTCGGGGAAGGGGTAAATTGATGATGATATTTCGGTGAACATTTCGGGGTAGGGGTAAATTGATGATGATATTTCGGTGAACATTTCGGGGAAGGGGTAAATTGATGATAATATTTCGGTGAACATTTAGGGGATGGGGTTAATTGATGATAATATGTTTCAGTGAACATTTAGGGGATGGGGTTAATTGATGATAATATGTTTCAGTGAACATTTCGGGGAAAGGGTTAATTGATGATAATATTTCAGTGAACATTTAGGGGATGGGGATATTTGATGACAATTTTCAATGGGGGGAGGGGTAAATTGATGATGATATTTCGGTGAACATTTCGGGGAAGGGGTAAATTGATGATGATATTTCGGTGAACATTTCGGGGAAGGGGTAAATTGATGATAATATTTCGGTGAACATTTCGGGGAAGGGGTAAATTGATGATGATATTTCGGTGAACATTTCGGGGAAGGGGTTAATTGATGATGATATTTCAATGAACATTTCGAGGAAGGGGTTAATTGATTATAATATTTCAGTGAAAGGGTTGACAGATGATAATAGTTCAATGAGCATTTTGAGGGAGGGAGTTATTTGATGATAATATTTCAGTGAAACATTTTGAGGAGAGGGTTGACAGATGATAATATTTCAGTGAACATTTTGGGGAGGGGGTTAATTGACGATAATATTTAAATGAACATTTCCGAGAGGGAGTTTACTGATGATAATATTTTCAGTGAATATTTTGGGGAGGGGTTTGACTGATGATAATATTTCAATGAACAATACGGGGAGGAGTTGTTACCTCTCCTGTTACTGCGGACCAGTGTTATAATAACAGCTTCCTTCTCACGACCTTGGAAACCATCCACAGATTTTATCTCAACTTCTGGAAACTTGGGCCAGATTCGAAGACGTAGCAGTTCCACCTACATTCAGATAAGAACAAACATTACTGTTTACACTTGCCTAGCTAATCGCTATATAGTAAGTTATGTAATGAAATACTTTTCAAGTTTTCTGACAAAAACAAACATTGATTAATGCAGGTTAGAATGACCTTTGACCTTTAGTCCAGAAAATAATTCCTATGCAAGCACTCTTCCCAAGGAAGTTCTCAATGATCACCCAGAGGGACTTTGAGATATTACAAGGAAATCTATTTTGTATTTACATATCACAAGTAGGTATTTGTTGTGACATCGTGTTTTTGTGAATGTAATGTCATACTTTTCTGAGAAACTAACGCGAATTGCCCTCACAAATTAATGATGTCACAATGGATACCTACCCCCAAGGGAACTAATTTTGTAATATGGTATGACAGAGCGACAATGACACTGTACCAAGACTGCCATTTCAATTAGAGAACAAACCTGAAGGTTATACGGAGCTATGACAGCAATCTCCTGTTGTTTTACTCCAATAGTAACTAGCCTGGCCACATGGCTGCACACAATATCTGCCTCGCCTGTAAATTAGTTGTTGAAATGTCAGATATACAGTAAAACAAAGTTAAAAAAAAATCCTCTGGGGACCAATAAAATCACTTCGTTATAAGCATAGTTTGTTAGTCACACATTACAGACATTTTATCAGAACCTCGACAGGGAATAAAAATTACTACATTATAACCATGATTTTGATGTAAATGTATTCGTTATAAACATATTCTACTGTGGTCTACTACCTAACATATCCTATCTATTCAACATTTACACATATAGGCCATTACAAAATAAAATCTGCAAATTTCTAAACCAAAATCAGATTTGTAAACTTTCAAACAAATTTCTTGAGTTTCTTGAAGATCTTTGTATCAATAAGTTAATTATTATGAAAAGGTTTAATTGTGAGATTAAATTACCTTCATTTCCCTTGGAAACTTCTTCAGGTGTATCCATCTCAGGTAAATCACATCCAGCTGTGTCTATCATTAGCAGTGGCAAACTAGACTCATCCTCTCCCTCATTTACATCATTCAGATCTCTAAAACATAACAGGGACTTAGATTAGATAAGAACAGTTGTCAAGGAAACACCAACATCTGATCAGATCAAACCAGTTGTCAAGTAGATACCAACATCATTTCATATCAGAACACCACTAGCTTTGATAATGAGGACAGTTGTCATTTACAGTCAAGAAGAGTTGTCAAGGAGGTATCGACTTCTGTGATCAGGTGATGATAGTTGTCAAGGAGACAATATATTTGATCGTATTAGGATAGTTGTCGTGGAGACATCAATTTCTGTGATCATATGATGATGGATGTCAAAGAGACACAATTATATTACCTGAGAAGATGTCCAGCAACAGTTGGGTGAGCGGTCAGTTTGCTGTGGTAGAGTTGGTCAGATGACCACTGCATTATGGCCTGGTGCATTCTGTACTGTGTGGTCAGCATGCGTACAACCTTAGTATGATACAGATCAATTATTCTCTCCATCAGGGTCAACTCCAGTCCGTCTTTGGCAGCTCTGCAAAGTACATTCAAACTTTTACAAATATAAAGGTAGAAAACAACTCCTGGTTTATTTAATGCTAAAACCCTGATTGAAATCTTCTGGCATATGCATCACTTTAAATAAATAAATATTCATGAGATATATATAAATATAAATTTCTCATTTTATAACTTATTTTCTTGGGTTCATATAAGGCTTTTATAATGTGCCATTGCTATCGAGGCACCCATGTATCATTTTAAAGTGCTGGGATGAATGATGATATAATCATGATGTTATTTCAAGAAAGAACAGACACAAGAACTAAGGTTACATTACTCACTCTTGACTGAGAATAGTTGGAGGCAACTGGAGATGATCTCCAGCAAGTACACAACGAGGGGCCCTCAGAAGGGGGATCCAACATGCTACCTCAATTGCCTACAATAGATGCAGTAATAATTCATTTAATTTATCGCTAAGTATGATAAGTTTAGTGCAATCATCCAAACTTACTTAAAATGGTCTACAACAGGGATTGAGCCCCTGAATAATGCCCCAAAGTTCCTTCAAGTTATCTATAAATACTGTAAACTGTTTAATATATTATTTTAGCGCAGTCAAATTTTCGCATAAATGTGTAACTCTAAATTATGATTTATCAGTGCGCAATTCAGTGGTTCAATACCCGAAATACCCTTTACAAAATTTTGCGCTGTACATAAATTACAGCTTCAAAGACAGTACGAAAAGCGCTAAAATAAAGCTACCACTAAAATTAGTATGTTTACAGTATTCTTACTGCACCAGGTTCTTGTTAGATGATCAGAAACTATTGTACATGGAAGCTTCCTTGTTTTAAAGTTTATTGACATGTGAACTGACATTATAGACCATAACTCACTTGTGAACATTCATCAATCACGGTCACATTAAAGTGGTTGTCATCCAAAAATTTGATTGGACCATCTGGTGAAGCTGAAGTTAGTGTTGCCAAGACGACATCTGCTCGTTTTAATATTTCCTTTGTAGCTGCTTGCTCACGCTGTGCCAATTCCTTCCTAAGGAATTTCATTTCTCCACGCAATGCATGTTTTTCTCCTTTGTCTCTTGTTTTCTTCATCTGTGACTATAACACAAACGTAACCTTAATTATGTTAATTTATTTTTTGCACATGATTTTTTTCTTTATTTTGTGAGCGATAAGAACTGTGTTTCAAATACAGGTAATTTAAAAGAAAACCCATAAAAAACAAAAGAGCAAAATTTAATTTCTAAGCAAAAGTCATCATAAAAGCATGAAACACAAAATCAAGTTTAGTTTTAGTTTTATTAGTTTATCGTCCTATTAACAGACAGGGTCATTTAATGATGTGCCAGGTTTTTTTGGTGGAGGAAAGTCAGGTAACCAGGAGAAAAACCACCCACTTGCAGTCGGTATCTGGCAACGGCCCACATGGGATAAGAACTCGCATCCCATAGGTTGAGGGCTTGTGGTAATATGTGAGAACATCTCATATAACCAGGCAGCTTCAGAGATCCTTTGATTTTAGCAACATTTCTAAAGAACTCCACTTGCTATAGCAAGAACACTACAATGGTTACCGTACTCGCCATAATTAGCTCTTCAATAATAGCAACAAAGAGGGCACTTATTAATGAACCAAACTGTAAGTTGTGGATGAAAAGAGTGAGCCATATTTTAAATCTTTGTGAACTCATGATACATTAATCTGTTATTGAAACAGTAAACATGCATGTACTTTTTATCCTTTGAGATGCATTATTATGCTGTGATTTTCATGTAAAAGACTCCCAAGTTCATGTAATATTGGATACAATGCTGATGTTAGATGCATCACATGTTGTAAAACATTGTTTCATCCATGAAAAGGGGCGTTTTTACAACATCAAGTCTTCTCTAGAAGAGGGGAAGGGTGCTTATAGTGAGAGCGGCGCTTATTATGGCAAATACGGTAACAAGTATTTCCAGAACAACACTGGACGGTATGGTCACTAAACACAGACTTCACAACTTGTTATGGTTACATACCCAAGCTTTATCCAAGTCCTTTCTAACATCTTCCACTAATCTTGTTTCTTCACTGTTGGCTAAAATGGCATCTAGTGAGTATTTCTGAATGTGTGGAAGGACACGCGCTGGATGTCCGAGTCGTACAATCTTCAGTTTATTTCGGGCCAGTCTTTCCACTAGATTGTCAACAGCAATGTTGGACGGTGCACATGTCAGAACCTGTAAGATATCAAACAAATCATAATCAACAGCAGACTTTCAATTTCATTACCAGGTTCTATAAACCTTTTTTCTTTCTTGACGACTGGATTTCACGAACTAAATTTTTATCTAAAAACACGATTGCAAAGATTTGCAGACTTTGAAAATTGACCTACAATGTATTCGTATCATTGATGTAAATGGTAATTTGTTGATATAAACTCCACAAAAGTAAATAAGTAGTAACAGTACATGTAGTTTATATGCAGACAGGAAATTTAGTGAACAATTCTGGAACTTTAAGTATAATACATTCAATGAAGTTAGTACTTTTACCTTCAATGAAATTATCAGTTTTACCTTCAATAGCTTACAAATTTTGAGATGTTTAAAGAAACCATCATTTTCATTTTTGAATACCCAAGTTTACAAAGAGACAGTGAAGTCATCATTTTTACTTTCATTCCGAGTTAGAATTTAACTTCTCTTTATGATTATTATAGTTTTAAGGAGATAATGACATCATTTTACCGTCATTCCGAGTTAGAATTTTACTTCCCTTTATGATTATTTTAGTTTATAAGGAGATAGCTACATTCATTTTACCTTCATTCCGAGTTAGAATTTTTACTTCTCTTATGATTATTTTAGTTTATAAGGAGATAATGACATCATTTTACCTTCATTCCGAGTTTGAATTTTACTTCCCTTTATATTTATTATAGTTTAATAAGGAGATAACTACATCATTTTACCGTCATTCCGAGTTAGAATTTTTACTTCTCTTATGATTATTTTAGTTAATAAGAAGATAGCTACATTCATTTTACCTTCATTCCGAGTTTGAATTTTACTTCCCTTTATGATTATTTTAGTTTATAAGGAGATAACTACATCATTTTACCGTCATTCCGAGTTAGAATTTTACTTCCCTTTATAATAATTATAGTTTATAAGGAGATAGCTACATCATTTTACCTTCATTTTGAGTTAGAATTTTACTTCCCTTTATAATTATTATAGTTTATAAGGAGATAACTACATCATTTTACCGTCATTCCGAGTTTGAATTTTACTTCCCTTTATATTTATTATAGTTTATAAGGAGATAACTACATCATTTTACCTTCATTCCGAGTTTGAATTTTACTTCCCTTTATGATTATTATAGTTTATAAGGAGATAGCGACATCATTTTACCTTCATTCCGAGTTAGAATTTTACTTCCCTTTATGATTATTATAGTTTATAAGGAGATAATGACATCATTTTACCTTCATTCAGAGTTAGAATTTTACTTCCCTTTATGATTATTATAGTTAATAAGGAGATAACTACATCATTTTACCGTCATTCCGAGTTTGAATTTTACTTCCCTTTATGATTATTTTAGTTTATAAGGAGATAACTACATCATTTTACCTTCATTCCGAGTTTGAATTTTACTTCCCTTTATGATTATTTTAGTTTATAAGGAGATAACTACATCATTTTACCTTCATTCCGAGTTTGAATTTTACTTCCCTTTATGATTATTATAGTTTATAAGGAGATAATGACATCATTTTACCTTCATTCCGAGTTAGAATTTTACTTCCCTTTATGATTATTATAGTTTTAAGGAGATAATGACATCATTTTACCGTCATTCCGAGTTTGAATTTTACTTCCCTTTATGATTATTTTAGTTTATAAGGAGATAGCTACATTCATTTTACCGTCATTCCGAGTTAGAATTTTTACTTCTCTTATGATTATTTTAGTTAATAAGGAGATAGCTACATCATTTTACCTTCATTCCGAGTTTGAATTTTACTTCCCTTTATGATTATTTTAGTTTATAAGGAGATAACTACATCATTTTACCGTCATTCCGAGTTAGAATTTTTACTTCTCTTATGATTATTTTAGTTAATAAGAAGATAGCTACATCATTTTACCTTCATTCCGAGTTTGAATTTTACTTCCCTTTATGATTATTTTAGTTTATAAGGAGATAACTACATCATTTTACCTTCATTCTGAGTATGAATTTTACTTCCCTTTATGATTATTATAGTTTATAAGGAGATAATGACATCAATTTACCTTCATTCCCAGTTTGACAGCCTGAGTTATAACTTCCACCACAGTGGTAGTTTTCCCTGTGCCTGGTGGACCATGAATCACCGCTACCTCAGGTTGGGACAAAGCAAATCGGACAGCCTCTCTTTGGGAATCATCCAGATTTTGATTGATGAATGTAATCTCTGAAACCATTCAAAACATTTTAAATGAATGGCTAAGGCAAGTCAAATTTCACTCACTGGTGGATCTCCTTCAGAAACAAAAAAGACTTACCTTTAGAGATATAAGGTGGAGTTAACTCCCTTCCATGATGTGATATATTTTTCCCGGGATGCAAGGCGGGGGTAACTCTCTTCTGTGATGTAGTATTATATAGATTTACCTTCAGAGATATACATTTTGTAAGGTGGGAGATCGAAGGTGGACTCATGGAGTTAACTCCCTTCCATGATGTAATAAAGATTTACCTTTAGGGATGTAAGGCGGAGTTAACTCCCTTTCCCCAAACAGCACTCCTACCAGTTGACTAGCTGGACTCGGGGGAAGGGACTGTAGGTCACGAAGAGCTCTGTATTGGCGAAAGAAAAAATGCTGATATACTTTGGTACCTAAACAGTTTTATAACCAGTAGATGTGTAGGGGACTACATTATACAGGTATTATAGACTGGGTGGCCAACTCAGTACAAACACTTCTTACAAATAATCATTTTCAACAACATTGATGATATCAGTACAAAATTAATGTAATCAGTATTAAGTTTTCATCTGGACTTTTGCTGATAATATTACATTCTATGGCATTATTTTAAACAGTAAGATTTTTTTAAAAGAGAGATCTCTCATTCCTACTTTTTTAATCTCTTGTAGGTGACATCGTTGGCTAGTTTCTGTAGTTTATATGTCCCATCATCACTCAGGAGAAAGAGATCTTGGTTATCATCAAATGCCACACAAACAGAGGATTTGTTGGCTCGAGTTACGATCCCTGAGGCGATATCTTCAGCTTGATCACCTGAACACGAACTTAATCCAGCGATATCACCTGTAACAATTAGTCAAAAGCAAAAAGTTACAAGTTCCTATCTTGATATTTTTTAATTCTACAAGAATTTTCTTTGTTTGAAATGGTGATGGGTTATCCCTTCCCCATTTATGCTACATCTCCTTTTAGTAAACATTATTGGTATTACTGAAAGGTATTAAAAACACATGCAATTTTGTGTACAATCAACTTTCTGGTATTCATTTTTTAACACTTCCTTGGTGTCCAAGAGAATGGATCGATTGCATTACTATAATGTAATGCAGGTTATGAGAAAACACATAAGTTTTGTATAAAATGAGATGTTTGTAGGTACTTTCTTTCACAGTTTGGAACTTTACATCAAGAAAAGTATGAATTTAAAAATACAGACCAGACCAGAATTCATATAGAGTTTCTGGCATGATTATTCACCCAAACAGAGGCTCTATGCTACTAGCTAATCTTTAGAAACATGCTCCATCAGCTGGGTGACTGAGACTGTATTTAGCACTATGTACAAGTCACAACGGCCCACTCCATCAACTAAGTGACAGAGACTGTATTTAGCACTATGTACAAGTCACACCGGCCCATTCCATCAACTAAGTGACAGAGAATGTATTTAGCACTAATGTGGCAGGGTAATTAATTATGTAATTAATTAAGTAACTAATTAGTTTATGTAATTAGTATTAGTGTATTGATGTATAGTAAAAAGTTAAGCTGCACCCCTGCACTACATGTATGTGTGTTGTCCCAGTACTGTCTATATGTCACTGTCTTGTTTACCTGTATATTACCTGGAATGAGAGAGTGCATGGATGGATGAGCACATTCTTTGTCTATAGGTGTGGGTAGGTACCAGTCAGGTGACTTACCTGGCTGGTCAGCTGATTGTTTTTATTGATTTTATTTGGTTTATAGATATAATAATGTGTGTTTTTTATTGGTCAAACTTTCCCTCCAAAATTCTATCTTTGGAGAACTTTCCTTTGTCTGTGGGCAGTTTCACAGAGAGAGTTTCATGAGAACAGTTATTTAGTTGAAATTTCTGGTAAGTCACCTGACTGGTACCTACCCACACCTATAGACAAAGAATGTGCTCATCCATCCATGCACTCTCTCATTCCAGGTAATACACAGGTAAACAAGACAGTGACATATAGACAGTACTGGGACAACACATACATGTAGTGCAGGGGTGCAGCTTAACTTATTACTATACATCAATACACTAATACTAATTACATAAACTAATTAGTTACTTAATTAATTACATAATTAATTACCCTGCCACATTATGTACAAGTCACACCGGCCCACTCCATCAGCTAATTATATATAAGTGACAGAAAATGTATTTAACACTATAAACTAGTAACACACACGTCACACTGACCCACTCGATCGGCTAAGTGACAGAGACATATTTAACACTGTACACGTCACACCGACCCACTCCATCAGCTAAGTGACAGAGACGTATTTAACACTATGTACAAGTCACACCGACCCACTCATTTTATATATATGATTTACTGTACCTGGGGTAAAGTTGTGGGAAGGAAGTTCCTGTTGGTTTCTCCCCATCTCAAATGTAATGACTATTCTCCCATAGAAGCCTGTGCGCCGTCCCACAATGCATAGTTTCGGAAGACATACTCCTCTCCTTTGAAGCTCTTTGATTGGCAATCTCTCTGTCAAAACTCTGAATGTTCAAACAAAATCACAAAAATGTGGTTATATGATTTAGAGAAAACCCAAATATGATTTGATTTCATGATTCTTTGTTGTGTAAATTGTTACCCTTTTCTTCGCTAATTTTGATATTATTAAGAGCACTTATTAAGGGTCACCAAGGACGAAAATCCTTGGGGTCACTTTTCATAAGCTTGATTATTTGTACCTTCTAACATTATCATTCTAAGCTGGTGAAGTATTTCTCATTATAGTTCGTACAATGTATCATTGTTTGTTGTTTTCCTTTGATATCAACTTAATCTTTTATAAAAGCTTACCTCTTGTTTCAGTGAAATTGTTTAACTATGAACATGTATGCAAATAGTGAAAGTGATCAGGCTTACATCGACAAGTCCCGAGGTGTTGTTACAAACTATTAGGGCACAATAAAAAATTTGTGAATTTTTTTCACTAATTAATGATCAACAGGCTTTTCCAGATTTTAGGTTTTTCTTTCCCTACGGAGTTTTCTATCGAATTCTGACGTCCCTTATCCTTTTATCAAAAAGTCCGTCAAATGTTTACACGACGACGAACTTCTTCCAGGCTTGCTGTCAAAAATGGACGGGAAGATTACGTCGATTAAGAGTACTCATCCATGTCGGGAGACGGAATATACAACCTGAGGAAAAAAATCAGGAAACGTTCCTCGGACACGCTCATACCTCGCCTGCCATTTAGTTAAACCCAAAAGCCAAAAATGTTTCAAAATCAAATCAAAAAAATACTAAAATTGTACGCACAACATGTATGTGTTGTCCCAGTACTGTCTATATGTCACTGTCTTGTTTACCTGTATATTACCTGGAATGAGAGAGTGCATGGATGGATGAGCACATTCTTTGTCTATAGGTGTGGGTAGGTACCAGTCAGGTGACTTACCTGGCTGGTCAGCTGATTGTTTTTATTGATTTTATTGGTTTATAGATATAATAATGTGTGTTTTTATTGGTCAAACTTTCCCTCCAAAATTCTATCTTTGGAGAACTTTCCTTTGTCTGTGGGCAGTTTCACAGAGAGAGTTTCATGAGAACAGTTATTTAGTTGAAATTTCTGGTAAGTCACCTGACTGGTACCTACCCACACCTATAGACAAAGAATGTGCTCATCCATCCATGCACTCTCTCATTCCAGGTAATACACAGGTAAACAAGACAGTGACATATAGACAGTACTGGGACAACACATACATGTAGTGCAGGGGTGCAGCTTAACTTATTACTATACATCAATACACTAATACTAATTACATAAACTAATTAGTTACTTAATTAATTACATAATTAATTACCCTGCCACATTA
The DNA here is from genome assembly GCF_041381155.1 of Argopecten irradians. Lineage (NCBI taxonomy): Eukaryota > Metazoa > Mollusca > Bivalvia > Pectinida > Pectinidae > Argopecten > Argopecten irradians. Next base: position 29,316,755 of record NC_091140.1, on the reverse strand, counting down.
TGTACAAGTCACACCGGCCCACTCCATCAGCTAATTATATATAAGTGACAGAAAATGTATTTAACACTATAAACTAGTAACACACACGTCACACTGACCCACTCGATCGGCTAAGTGACAGAGACATATTTAACACTGTACACGTCACACCGACCCACTCCATCAGCTAAGTGACAGAGACGTATTTAACACTATGTACAAGTCACACCGACCCACTCATTTTATATATATGATTTACTGTACCTGGGGTAAAGTTGTGGGAAGGAAGTTCCTGTTGGTTTCTCCCCATCTCAAATGTAATGACTATTCTCCCATAGAAGCCTGTGCGCCGTCCCACAATGCATAGTTTCGGAAGACATACTCCTCTCCTTTGAAGCTCTTTGATTGGCAATCTCTCTGTCAAAACTCTGAATGTTCAAACAAAATCACAAAAATGTGGTTATATGATTTAGAGAAAACCCAAATATGATTTGATTTCATGATTCTTTGTTGTGTAAATTGTTACCCTTTTCTTCGCTAATTTTGATATTATTAAGAGCACTTATTAAGGGTCACCAAGGACGAAAATCCTTGGGGTCACTTTTCATAAGCTTGATTATTTGTACCTTCTAACATTATCATTCTAAGCTGGTGAAGTATTTCTCATTATAGTTCGTACAATGTATCATTGTTTGTTGTTTTCCTTTGATATCAACTTATCTTTTATAAAAGTTCCTCTTGTTTCAGTGAATTGTTAACTTTACATGATCAAAGTGAAAGTGATAGGCTAACATCAAGTTCCGTGGTGTTGGTACAAACTAATAGGCCAATAACATTGGGTTTTTTTCACTATTCATGATCAACAGCTTTCAGATTTAAGGTTTTCTTTCCCTACCGAGTTTCTTCTAATTCTGCGTCCCTTTCTCCGTCCCTTTCCTTTTCCAAAAGTCGCAAATGTTTACCGACGAACTTCTCCATGCTTGCTGTCAAAAATGGACGGAAGTTTACGCGTTTAGGTAATCTCCATGTCGGAGACGGAATATACGAACCGGGGAAAAAAATCCGGACCGTTCCTCGGACTCGCTATACTCGCCGCCATGTAGTCTACCCAAAAATGTTTCAAAATCAAATCAAATAAAATACTAAATTGTACGCACAAGATACTAATAGGCTATAAGTTGTACTTAAAATGTAGATAATAATAACTTGTACATGCATACAAGATAGACAAAATTATACAAGGGCCCTCTTGAATACGCTAAAGTAAATGATAGCATATATATATTCAATGTACTTTTACATTACAATGTATATGCTATACAGGATGGCTTTAATTTATTGGGTTATTTCCATTTGAATGTGTGTTACGATAGAAATTATTATTGACTTCATTACTTAAAGATGCTCCACTGCCGACAGAGCATATATACATGTAAATGATATTCATCATTTGAACAAGGACGTATATGAGACTTATAAATCCTTGATTTGAACAATAATAGGCGTTTAATCGTGCATATACACTTCTGATTAACACAAAAAATAATATAAAATAATTTATTTTACTTTTGGTGCATGCGCAATCAGTACTTCATTCCATTAAAGATATAGTAGTGCCACTTAATTTTTTGGGATGCAATTAATTATTTTTTATATTTTTAACTAGAAGTAAAATTAGAAGCTCAAACTTGTCAATGGTGACAATGGTGTAAAGTAAGTAATTTTTGTAACTGAAAAAAATACTAGATCGTCTGCTCCTGTTTTTGATAGTGAAAAAATACGTGCAAGGAATCGATATGGTACCGGTTGTTAATTGGAGAATTATGGACGTCCGCTGACAGCCTCTATATCCATAAGATATATTACACAAACTATATTTGTGAATGTTAATTTGTGTAGTATAAAATGAGTATTTGTAAAGTACATTTGAGGTCCAAAAAATAGCAACAACAACTATACATATTGGCCTTCAGATGGTTTTCCAGCAGGATTTCAATTTTTTTCTGGCATACCGTTCTACCAACCATTTTCATCATCTCTGTTAACGTTGTTGGTGGATTAATAGAATCTTATATGGGTCTGTCAGGTGGACAGGGATATCTCAACCAGAGTGAACGATTTTGGCTGGTCAACCTAAAGCTTGCCGAGGGTTAACGTTGACGACCAAAAATTTGTTCGAGATAAGTTTTACGATGTATATTGATGATTTTGCGACGGCCCGTCCTGGGGAACCGGGGGGGGGGGGGTTGCCCCCCTCTGCTCCCCAAGCTTCTTACGCCCCTGACATATGGAAACATCAAGAGACGGCCAACGAATTAACGGGGACACAGTAACACAATGATGATCACATTACTTAGACACATTTACGGATGGATACAAACATGAAATACGCTCTGTATGAGATCTCAGTCTATTCGTCCGTCCGTCCATTTACAATAGATATTTGTCCATTCATCGGTTTATTTCTTTGTGTGTCCGTATTTTTGTCACTCAGTTCGTGCATTCAAAGAGCCAGCCAGACGGACGGAAAGTCACATATTTTCACAAACACTACACGATAGACATTCTTACACGGACGAGCACACGTGGACGGACGACTCGATTGACATACAGGATTCCATTTTGATATCGACACTAACAATTATTTGTTTATCATTTATACAGATCTCACGGAGTTTGTGCACATGTTTAGACGTTTCATTAAAACTCGTTCAAAGTTCAACAAAAGTAATATGACATGCCAAGTTTTTATTTAAAAACTCTAATGGTAGTACATTGTACCTGTGATATAGGCATTAACGAGACCGCTAACCCCATGTGGGTAACGTTTCCTAACGGTACCACTAGTGGCAGAGCTATTGTATCGTGAGCTCTAACGGCACCTGTATACCGTTACCTACCGGTACCACCAGTTATTGAGGTGTTGTTAACGTGACCACTAACGACACCTGTATACCGTTACCTACCGGTACCACCAGTGATTGAGGTGTTGTTAACGTGACCATTAACGACACTTGTATACCGTTACCGTAGCCCCAGTGACAGAGGTGTTCCTAACGGTACCACTAGTGGCAGAGCTATTGTATCGTGAGCTCTAACGGCACCTGTATACCGTTACCTACCGGTACCACCAGTGATTGAGGTGTTGTTAACGTGACCATTAACGACACCTGTATACCGTTACCTAACGGTACCACCAGTGATAAAGGTGTTGTGAACGTGACCACTAACGACACCTGTATACCGTTACTACCAGTGATAGAGGTGTTGTTTACTTGACCGCTAACGTCACCTGTATACCGTTACCGTAGCCCCAGTGACAGAGGTGTTCCTAACGGTACCCTAAAAATTACAGGGAATTTGTTTAATAAAATTCACATAAGAACACCTTCATCTTAAATCGTTCATATGAAATCCCCATCACATGGTTCCTTTTGGAATAGTTGAACGTAGCAAGCACCACCTATGATAATAACAGTTCACGTTTCTTTAAGCTTGCATCAGTTGCAAGTTTTTTCAGTATCCCTTTCATTTCTGGTAAAATTCGACATTGTAATGTTTATTGAATGATAAAGAGAAGCCATTTCGGATTTTGAATTTGAGGATTTTACATGTATATCCTGCATTTCAGTTATCGGATAAAGTGTTTCGTATAAAGTTTCCACAACATACAAGAACAACGAAATTTGAACATTTTTTTTAATAATCAGTTGCCTTTATTATAAACGAATATTCAGATAAAGGCAATCAAAATTCGATCTGACTTCTTCACCATCAATAACAATTACCCTTGAACTGACCATTATGACGTAGTCAATTACCCACTACCATGCAATTCATTAACGCAACTCTAGCATAAATTGCGATGTGATTTTAATAACCAATATAAGACTGTTGAGATGTACAAAGTATGAAAGAATTGATGTTTGCGAAGGCTCTATGTGTGGTGGGGAAACTGGAGTACCCTGAGAAAACCACCTAATCGGGTAAGTGAGCCCCACGGCCGAGCGAGAAATCAAACTCAGGTCGTCTTGCCCGATCACCCGATGATGTGATACATCCTGGGAAAAAAAAGAAAAGAAAAAAGTTTTGACTTATATTGCAGCATCAAACAACATCAAAATCATCATAAAATATATGAATGCGTTTAATCAATAATACTTTATTCGTTATATAATCATCACGTGCTAATTACATACCTAGCTAAATCTAGATGAAAGCATGACCTTCGATCTCTCCGTTCAGTTTGATTGGTCCATTTTTGTGAGATCGGAATGTAACTCATCACCTCATGATCTTGTGATATTCATTTAGAATGGGATAGTTCCGTGGTGGAAATATAAATAACCTTCACAAACATATGAAACGCATTTAAATCGAACATTCAAGTTATCCGACCAAACAAAATATAACCTGCTCAATTCAGGTACACAAAACTGTATAATACAGTGGAACCTCTCGAAACCGATCATAGTCGGTGCAAAGAATTTTGGCCGGTTTAGAGAGGGTTCGGTTTGGAGAAGTGAACCAAATATCGATCATTACGATCCGGATATAATTGATCGGAAGTCGTTTTCTACCCTATACTGTACTGCCTGTATGCCTAGTTTTCGTTATAACCGTCCGATTTTGATTGTTAATGTGAATGTTATCAAAAAAGAGAGAATCATACGTTCAAAAGGAATGGATTATAGCAATCTCGACTTTTTTTACCGCTTATAAACGTAGTTAGTTGCGTGAATGTTCTGTGAGATGTTCTCGTATGCACTATTAACATACATAAGTTTTAAAGCCATAGAATTCTGCATGGATTATGATCAAATTGGGCCAGAAACATCCTTTGGGAATGGGAACAGAGTTTGTATAACTTTTGGCTCTGACCCAACGTGGGGAAGGGGTTGTGGGACCCAATAGGGGAAATAGAGGTAAATCCTTTAAACTGCTACTAGCCATAGAGTTCTGTCCCAATGGGCAGGAAGGGCGGGACCCAATCTTTGGAAGGGCAGGGACCCAATTGGGCGGGACCCAATAGGGGAAATAGAGGTAAATCCTTTAAACTGCTACTAGCCATAGAGTTCTGTCCCAATGGGCAGGAAGGGCGGGACGTCCCAATAGGGAAATAGAGGTAAATTTTTTAAGTCACAGAGTTCTGTATGGATTATAACCATATTTGACCAGAAACATCCTCTTGGGAAGGGGAACAGAATTTGTATAAATTTATGCCCTGACCCTCTGGAGCAATAAGGAGAAATAGGGAAATTAGAGATATATATATTTGAATTCGTTCAGAAAACGAACAATGAACCTGTATCCAGAGCATTACTAGGCATTACAAACCAGGTTAGCGATACATGCCCTCCGGGCCTCTTATTATTTTTTCAGAATGATCTAGACACCGCACAGTCCTCCTTTAGGATAGAACGAAAGGACCCTCACGTCGTATGCACGTGTTTGTATGCATGCATAAGGAAAACATTGGAAAAGGAGAAAAACGAGAACTTCGTATCAAAATATATCCTTCCTCTCGAAAGCAACAATTTAAAGTCAAAGAGTTAGATAGATTTTTGATATGATCCGGTGAGAAAACAGACTGTCATCTAGCTAGCTGGTAGATTATATATTCCCAAGTAATAATCTCGAGTTATTGTCACTAAAAAATTACAGTTTGAAGTGAAATGTTTTAAAACATTATCACACTTTAAAAAACAAGCAAACAGAAAAAAATATGGTTTTAATTTGCACCGGCCCATTCACTTCTGGTTTTTCATTGCGAAATATCGAGAATTGGGAATAAATGGTCCGTTTTCTTTTCCATCACTCTGTTTTATTATTAATTGTTCTCTTAGTGTTTTTATCATTTGTACCTCTGTCTCTATTTTACTTTCATCGAAATACATGTTAGTGTGTGTAGCCATTATTGTTATAGTACCATCCTTCAACATTTGTGGCAGATGGTTAATGGATGTATATAAAATAAATATCCTGGCAGCTATTCCAGTTTTTATTTAACAATTAAAGGATTTATTGGAGATATAAATGCAATCTGGGTGGCAGATAAATAGAATAGCACCCGTTAGGACTTACATGGTATCCGTAAATGAGACTCGCATCCATTTATGTAGATATAGACTCCAAGTCTAGGCTGCATTTATTGGCTCATAATGCAGATCACGATTAATATTAGAGTAATGAGAGTCGCTGTGGCAAAATGTAAATATTACAGGTTAACACATCATGATAGACATGCAGCAGTTTCGGCAGTTCACACTTGCCGTCCCTATTTAGTCTTCGTTTGCAAATCACCAAAGAAACTTTGGGGAACATTCTGCGAGTTCAACTGACGGCCAGGCCGTGAGCCAGCCGATTGCACGGGCAAGGCAATGAAGAAAATATAATTGCCTCCAAAATAGGAGAAGATCTGCTTCCTAGAGGCATCATTACAAAGTGCAGTTCCCGGGGACATTGACAGAGAGGATCCGATTAAACGCAAATACACTGCTCTCCGTAAACCTTAGAAATTATCGGTAGATCATAAAAGAATGTTGAACATGTCCGCTACTGTTATTGGCAAACCTTTTGGCAAACCTACGTAAAGCTGTTACCAAACTCCGCAGTCTTGAAAATAAACTATGGCGAAAATGGAACAATTTTGCCTTTGAAAAATCTATGCACCTCTACGTATTGCCAAATGATACTAGACGCCAAATGATGAGGGAACAAGGCAATGTCTGCACCGAGAAGTTCAACGATATTGAACATGAACATAGGCCTACTAAAGCAAGAAACGAAGACAAACGAGCAAGACGCATCGTCTTGAAAAGAAAAGTGTTGGAGACCAAATTGTTTTATTTAACAGGAGATCTGAGCGAATATATGTGACAGACCGAGAACAGCACAAACTTATAATCATAAAACATATACATAGCTACAGTAGAATGGGCAAAGTCTGGTTCGTGCAGAAACCCATCGAACTGCAGTCTATGAGATATCAACATCATTTCCTAGCTCCAAAGTATAAGCTATGGATGACTGCACGACACATTTTAAAGATTTTTTGTTGTCTGTAACATCTTCGTCGGAAAAAAAATATAAGCAATACCGTTTACATTGTTGGTTGAAGTTGCAGACATCGTCCATATCTGGGGTTCTTCCCTCTCCTCCCCATACATTCCAACAAAATACCTAACTTTTCCATGTCATGTGATCAAGTTTAATCCAATCAGAACTTTCTAAATGAGAGTGAGGTATAATAATGCAATAATCATGTGTCAGTATAAATCTAGAATTGTCTCTCGGGAAATATTTATTTTTTCTCAAGCACTCTTTCTGTGCTGGTAGTTTCCATACATAAGTTGCATGGTGGATGTTTGATAAAAAATAAATAAATAAAAAACGCATTTCATTGTTAATTTTCATGATTTATTCAAGTATTACAATTTTTATGCAAAATACTTAATTTTAAATAAATCACTAATTGGCATACACAGGAATTTTATTTGATGAACTGCACAAATTGATGAATATAATAGAAAATGAAATATTGACAGTTCAAGGTCCATGTGAATTTACAAAATAGAAAGAAAACAGTACAATTTGAAGAAAAATGATAGAAGGAAACATAAAAAGCTTATGAAATAAAAGATTTTCGGGTCTGCAAAAGGCAATAACAATCAAGCCTTACATAGAAGTGGTCTTTCTTGGAAAATGAAATCATGCAGTTGCAATTTTTAGGTTGAATATAGTAGTTGTAAGTTAAGAGATTGTACTAAGACATAGTGATACACATGTATATTATGCAAATAATAGTGACAATGAATTCCTTTCACAAGCACTAGTTAAAGCTCTTTCAGAATAAATAAAGTTTAGCACCAAAGATTCATTTTTCTCAAATCAAGTCAGCATAATAGTGCTTAGGACATTACAAATCAATATATTTTGATGAAAAATTAAAACAACCCCAGTGTTTTAGTTGTTAATACTTGTTCCTTGTGTGTGTGTTCAGGTTTGTCTTAAAATTGCGTGGTAGATATCTTAAAGGGGCAATTAAGTGAGGCTAATTCTGTTACATAACCAGGCAGCAAAACATGACATAAATGTATTGTTATACATTCCTTATGAAGCACACATTAAAACATATTGTTAAATTCCACGACATTGTTAAGTTATTTAATTGATACTGTTGAAATTCCAAACGGTATAGCAATACTGTTCAGCAGGTACAATATGTATGCTGTGCCAATATTCGAGTTGGTGTGATGTAAGTTAAACAAATACATTATCACCAAGGAGTTGATGAAGTTGTATTTTTAGACAAACATCCGTTCTTAGGTGCATATATATGCACCTAAGAATGTAGGCACACTGCTGTAAGAGCGATTTGAGTAGTTCTAAGCAAAAACTTTACTCCACAAGCACGGGCCAAGGCGCAGCATACAAGACGTCCAACCACAATGTTCAATCGCGACGCAGACAGTGAGCAAGTTTAAACATTTCACACACATTTCACCATAGTGGGCTTTTCTGGCATATCACAGTAATACCCTAACTTCCATAAGAACTGGTTTGTTTCAGATATATGTAAAATTTTCAATGCACCCATAGACTGAATAGTCTCTTTAAATGAGTTCACTTTATTAAAAGATTTTATGAAATGAGTCTTAGAGGTGATGTAAGCCTTTGTCAAGCAAAAATTAAAACTTCCAGACAAGTTTCAAAAAATCTACAAAATGAACACATATATTTGATATCCTTTATCACATAATTATGGCAATATACATTATGAAGGATTTCATATGCTAAAATGTACTATTAAAACCCAACAGCTGTTTTGCATCCCCTCCTTGAAACCTGACATCACACCAATTTTCTAGTAGAGTGCGTGTAAACAAATTCAAAATGCTATATGCAGCAAGTTGAGAAATCGATAATTATTGATAAAAAATACCAAACTTGATTACATATCCTGTAATAGCAAGTGTACATACATATATTATATGACACTTACAAATGTAATGCCAAATCATTGATACATTTTTACAAAAGATAAATGACCTCATTATTATGGTTACTGGATATGCAATAATACACATCCATCTTGTTTTTTCCCTTTAAAATATTGTATACATTGTTGCATTATTATAAGCCTCAATATTAGAATTTATATCCATAATCTCCAGAAGTTACAAGGAAACAATTATTGAATGCTTAAATTATCATTTAAAAACAGTTACCATAGTTACCATGTTGGTAATGATTGATTACATGATTGTCCGTACATAACAATATTAGCAATGCTTATCAATAAATGGTTTTCATTACATTAGTAAATAAATAAATACATTATCTTACATAAAAAACAACAGATATAAAATATTCTGTCCAGAATCTTCAAAACATCTCCTGGCAAGACTGACATTACTAAAACAGTCTTATGAATATTTCTTCCTACAGTCTACCGGGTAATACATTTTCAGTGTATTTTGGTTACAAAATTTTGCCAACAAGTTATGTGCTCTTAACCATAGAATGGTTAAATACACGTTCTTTTAGTTGATACACCATTCCTCATTAACTCTTTAACAACAGGGTATACAAGCAATCTTATAATATATACATTTTATACATGTAAGTTCCAGCTATTTCTCTCCTCCTGAAATTGTATCCATGATACAACATTCATTATTGCCAACTTTCCAGACTAGGTGGTTGACCTTTTCTCATTTACATGTATCGGGATAATGCATTGTCATGACTTTTCAGCTACAAGTTTTGGGTGACCTTTGAATTCCTGCTATGACAAGCTTCACTCCAATAAATAATGTGACAGTATTTATCATGGTATTAGCTGACTTGTAGCTAAGCCATGTGACAGATCAGCTGATCTTCAGCAAAGCCATCTGATGACATCATATAACTGTTGGTTAAGAGAGTCACATTGTACTGGTAGATGGATTTACATCTAGTCACAAAGTACTGGAATCTGATGTGAGGCTAATATGACTAAGGTCGGGAGTAGACTTGGACACACCAAGCGGTAGGACTGACCAGCCGGACATCTGGACACTGATGGTCATCAGCTGACTGTGAATATGGTTCAGGTCAACATCTAATCCAATCAGAGCAAAGATACCTGTAATTATAATAAAATAATTATATATTTCCCACAAATCAATCTGCCTTAATTGTTGAGATATACTTATCTAACAGTTTATATAATAACAAACTATTCACCCTTTAAACATTCACCCCTGTGAAATCATAATGGACTGTCTAGTTTTTGATTAGATTCAATTCAATTTCAATTTGTTTATTTCCGTAAGCCTTGCGGCTTATAAGATACAAAGTACAATTTTAATACATAATGAACAATTTTTACAAACTTTAAATTATTTACACTGAGTAATTGAACAAGTTTGAACACACTTGGATGATAAAAATAATAAGGTTTCAGATATCTAATCGTAGTTGGGTATAAAGAGGACATTTAAGATGAAGTGAAACTCATCTTCTATATCATTGGTATTACAAACTGTAGAGATTCTATTAGATTAGAAGAGCCTTAATGTGTGTCTTCAGGGGTGAATGAGTTAATCATTCAGTACTATCTTGTCTACATGATAACAACATTTTCTGTTAAAAATTATGTTAAGTAACCAACCTGTTCTTTTCTCAGCTTGAGACATACAGAATATGTTGAGTAGTACGATAACATCATCCTCTGTTGATTGTCCGAACATGTCATTAGGCCACAGGGACCTGAAACAATATAATTACATCACAGTGACCACAGCATGCATAAATATCATTTCAATACCATATTGTCACAAAACACCCAGGGCTCTTAAATATATAGGGATGGGGGGGGGGGGGTATAGTGACTTGTCATGGATAAATTCAAACTTCATTATAGGAAAAATTAATAATCTTATTTATTTTTCAATAATCACAGGCATCTGATACAAACAATCTTTAATTGCATCACAGAGACATGTAATTCGTGATTAGCAAAATTGATTTATGATATTCTTCACTAAAACCTTACCTAAAGGAGCGTAGCAGCTGAATGGCTTTCACATACTGCTGACCATTGATGTACTCAGCCAGACTGGACATAGCCTCCTGTTTGGTGAGAGCCTTTCCTGAGTCAATGTTGACTGGGGAGTCTTGACCATTCTCCATGTCACTAATAGCCTGAGTTATCTCCCCTTTTAGGGACGCCACTTGGGATGAGATATCTACCACCTGTGTGCAATACCAGGACATATCAGAAAGTTTATAGGTAATGTCTGCCTCAGGTGTTTGAGAACAAGCATCTACATAGATTACTCATTAGGTACTGTAAACATACTTATTTTAGTGGTAGTTTTATTTTAGCCCTTTTTGAACTGTTTTTGAATCTTAAAGTCATCAAAAGCACTAAAAATATTTACTACCAGTATTGAACCACTGAATTGCGCTAATACTATATCTTTACTATTAAATCATAATTAACATTGTTTTTGCATAAATTTTGCACTAAAATAATAATGTTAACAGTATTCCTCAATAATTTCCCTTCCACTGTTGAACTTAACTGACCTGAACATCTAGACATGAGGAGGTCTCAAACTCACTTGGTACTCTCCTATGTTCCACATATTTTATTTCTGTTTCCCTTCAATATCTATCGTAAACAAAATTTCTTTCGCGGCTACTAATTTTTGTGATTTACATTCGCAAATTAGTTTGCAAAGAATAACTTTCGCAAATTATTTCGCAAAAATTAACATTTGCCAATTTAAACATTTTAATGAAAATTCCTATCAATATTGAGGATGTAATTGTTCACTTGCAGAGATAAATTTACTTGGGTTGTGAAATTCGCGAAAATAAATTGCACACAAAGGAAGGTTGGTGTACAGTATGCTCAATATACATTCACATGATCACTGGTGTTTGTTAACACTCACCTGAGGTGACGCCCAAACTGGAAAACACTTCCATCAATTTAATGTAGTTCTCAAACAGCTGCACAAGCTGGAAAATCAGACGATACAGCTTCCGACAGAGGTCCAGCTTCTGTTGAAACAGTATAAGGTATGATTTTTACACTAACATCATAAACCTGCTCTGTAGGCTATTATTATGAAGTTATTTGTCAGGAAACTTTATAAACATCACTTCAAGTTTAACTTGAATTTTGTTGTGTTAAAAGGTATCACATGGTACGTAAAAAAGTCCCATTATCAACATCAGAGACACTAGTAGCTACCCGTCAGCCAGGTTGTTTTAAGTTTTTTACCTGTTGTTCACTACATCCTGCCACACTGTTACCACCATCACCAAGGGACTGCTGCTTTATAGACGACTTGATGGATTCTAAACTCTAGAGGAGTAGAAACAGTAAACAAATCAGCAAACATAACATATCTAACTGTTGTTTCTATTGACAAATACCTTTTTCTAAAATATTTAAATTGTGACTCCATAAGGTGCTATGGTGGCCATCTGCATCAAAGGCTATTACAGTGAACTGCGTTCAAGCATCCGGATTAGACTCCTCCCTCAAATGTTGTAACATTCTGTAACGACAGCCAATGAAAACTCTGGAAAGTTGTCTCGATTGGTTAGACTCCATGTAGTGTAGTGCAAACAATGTTGACTTCAAAGTAATCTACCGATTTGACTTGGTCACACCTTTGTTCCAAAGATTTGTTAGCATACACTTGTAGATAAAAAGGTTTCAAACATTATTTTAAGTTAATCGTACCATATGATAATCGAAGACAACACCACTATATATTGACAGCTTTGTAAAATGTTCCCTGGAACATACACGGTTGTAGCTGTATGCATTGTATACATGTACACTGTATAAGGCCAACATATATCTGTTTAGGGTTACATTGGTTAACAAAAAATAGGGTCGGTAGGTAGGAATTCTTTTTATAAAAATATTTTTGTCAAGTTCAGATGCAATAGCGTGCTGTTTACTAAACACATGTGGCTCCTATTTATCAATAAAATAATTAAACATTAGTGTCTTTCACTCTTGACTCTTTATTTAACAATATGAATAATTGGAGATTTGACTAAGAAAGACGTATTACATGTAACAGCTCAGATTGGCCTAGAGTTAAACTATTAATAAGAGTATCCTTTTAGGTACAAAAAATAGGGTCGGTCGGGTAACCCTAAACAGGCATTTTTTTGGCCTAATGAAGAAGTTTCATCCGGAAGCAGACATCTCACCTCTAATTATGCATTGTTAGTTGTATGAATTGTAATAGTAATGTTTAAAGTGTGCTTGTAAATATGTATTCAAACCTATGATAAGTTGTGCTAAAAACACTCTTATTGTAGTTCAAGAAAGCATAATTTGATGTTTAGAATGCATAAGTATATATATGTACATGTATAAAGTAATGAATCTCTGGCTCCTGTGATTTCAAATAAAATACATGTAGTATTGTAAAGTTAAGATACCAAATACCAAATTTCTACTCACTTTAACCTAGCTGTGACTATGGCTATGTACATGAGGGTCATGATTATATACATGCATGTAATTCTGTTTTTGGTTTACGATTCTGTATACCAAATTGTTGCGTTATTAATGATTGAAATTGCATAAGTTTTTGAATGTGTAACAGCTATAACAGGTAAACTCCGCCCTCAGTTAGGCTATCGCTGTTACTAAACTCCGCCCACAGTTTGACTGATGCTATTCTGAGCCGATAAACGCGCATACGGGTTGAAACTATTCACGTGATTTGTGGTTTGAACGATCTGATAGGCAATTCCGGACGCTTGAACACATTTCACTGTATCATGTGTGATTTCAAAACACAAGTAACTTGAAAACTAGTTGTGGACGTACGGACAAACATGACATTATGCATACTAATATGTAAATGTCCATATCAACATTTTTCTCAAAAGAGCAGTTAATTTCAAACTGCTAATATTAAATACTGTATAGGGTTGGAACATCGAGGAAGCCATGGTGGCCGAGTGGTTAAGATGTTCTTACATATTACCACTAGCCCTCCACATCTGGGTCGACAGTTCAAATCCCCCCATGTGGGGCAATTGCCAAGTACCGACTGCTGGTTGGCATTTTTATTTTTAGATACTCTGACTTTCATCCGCTATTAAAACAGGGCACATCCTTAAATGATCCTGGCTGTTAATAGAACATAATCACATTGACTCATTCACCCCTAAAGACACATCTAGACCCTTCTAAATGAAAGCCTAGACCAGTCCATTATGAAAATTTAGGAGGTTATGTTAATCCAGTTGTTACCTGTTCAGCCTGGTCCTTGCCCATACAGTAAGTTTCAAAACACTCCTTCATTTCCAGTAGGTTAAACTTGTGTCTGTCAGCCACCCGACTGCCACTCAGCTGAAATTTGGGAGGAAAATATTATGTAGAAAAGTAGACCCAGAATTTTCAACATGTTTGTCCATGAATTCTGATTGATACAAAGAACTTGAACAAGTTTCAGTTCAACAAGATGTGAAACACAAACATCAGTTATTGTTCAAATGATACAAGTATCGTTTATATAAAATGCTCTGTCAGCGGTGGAGCATCTTTCAATGCAAATTCACAAAATTCTAGGTTTTTAACCCAACAATACCAACTGTTTAAAACATTTTGCTAAATATTTGTCTGTGTGTTCTGACCGATACAAGGAGTACCTGTAATTAGACTTCAACAAGGTAAGAATCACTCACCGTGTCATTATCAGCAAAGAAGTAGGGGCAGTCAATCTGTAGAAACATGGTGTCCAGGAGCTGTCCTTGGTATAGTTAAGTATTCATGTATCACAGCATATAGGTTTGTTTGTGTTAAGATATTGTACAAACTCATTAAGTAATCATTATAATTATAGATCATAGTAAATAAAAAGTATGGTGCTGTTGTACCCAATAACAAGAGGCCCAAAGGGCCTTAACGGTCATCTGACTGCCTTGGCAATAGTAAAATGAATTATATATGGTGTCACTTTGTCAGGACCATGTCAGGATCATTTTCAATTTCTTTCAACAAATTTTATTTCAAACAAGAGGCCCAAGGGTCTTAACATATAGGAAATTAATTAGATATAGTGTCATGGTAGCCATCTTCGATTTGTGATCAACCAGAGATGTAACAATACTTTGTTGGGACCATGTCAGGATATGCAAGTTTCAGCCAAATCGCACCGGTAGAACTTGATAAGAAGTTCAAAATATGTTTTCAAGATGGCGGCTGTGGCGGCCATCTTGGATTTCAGATCGACCCGAAAAATAACAACACTTTGTTAGGACCATATCAGGATCATTTCATGCAAGCTTCAGCCAAATCGCACCGGTAGAACTTGAAAAGAAGTTCAAAACGTGTTTTCAAGATGGCAGCTGTGGCGGCCATCTTGGATTTTGGATCGACCCGAAAAATAACAACACTTTGTCGAGACCATGTCAGGATCATTTCATGCAAGTTTCAGTCAAATCGCACTGGTAGAACTTGAGAAGAAGTTCAAAATGTGTTTTCAAGATGGCGGCTGTGGCGGCCATCTTGGATTTCGGATCAACCCGAAAAATAACAACACTTTGTCGAGACCATGTCAGGATCATTTCATGCAAGTTTCAGTCAAATCGCACTGGTAGAACTTGAGAAGAAGTTCAAAATGTGAAAAGTTAACGCACGGCGGACGACGACGGACGAAACATGATGACTATAGGTCATCCTGAGCCTTCGGGTCAGATGACCTAAAAATAGTGGAATTTATCAATATTTCAGGTTGTTTTTAGGATTTTTAAATCTAAATACAGGATTTTGTAAAATTGTTACACATATAATGATAATGGCAATCATGTATGAGAGGTTGTAACTGACTGTTCTTACATCAAATAAATTGTGAAATACAGTCAAACCTGCTTTTACGTCCAATTTAAATGTACGGTCACTTGCATTATGCGGTCAGTTTACGTCCTCCCGATGGAAATTACTAACTCCAATCAGTCACCTGTCTTTTATGGCGAACAGCAACAACAGCAGTCAATCGTCTGTTTGATTGCCATTTTTGTTAAGACCTACATGTACATAATAGTTATCATGTGACTAAACTTCTTTTTAGGTGCAGTTATTTGAAGGTACTTAGTCAAGTTGACGTATGTTTTTGTATTGACTACTTGACATGCATCATTATGAAATAAAGTACACTTTGTACCAAATAGAATATATAAACTGTTGTGCCTTTTTAAATTATTAATGATATGATTTGATTGTATCTCGTTTAAGCTGGCCCCTGTCTTAAGCAGTCAATCTTTGTCGGTTCCACCAGTAACTCTTTAATACAGGTTTGACTGTAGAGAATCGAAGCCAACATGAAAATAAAAAAGGATACGGAAATAGGTCGCAATCTGTTTGAGTGACTCTGTTTTAGCAATGTAGTAACTAGATTCCTTAGTCATGGTGTCCAGTCTCCTTCGAAGTTCCTACAAACAAAAACAAGCATACTAAAATCTCATGTGAACAAATTCTTGACCACTCTCCTATATAATATTTACATATGATAACAAGTTTGTAGTGAAATAAAGAATTCATTATCGTCAAAGACAGAACTGTCATTTGAACAGCCATCTAATAATGACCTCATCATAAGTGGATGGCAGTTCATAGACTTATGAATGCCAAATGTGCTTGGTATGGTTATATAGAGGGGCTGCAGTGAAAATGTTAATATATACCATATGGTTATGCTGTGAAGGCCCAAACTGTTTTAAAACTTACTACAAAGAAATACACTCCTCAGAATGAGGTCATAGGCTTAGAATCTGAAATTTCGGTCCCAAGTCCATTTATCTTCACTCATGCACTTTTCAAATAGGGATTGGATTTCGTTTTTATGTTAACCATGCTTGTATGGAGCAATTCCTCTAAGAATATATTCTATGGGGCGCTGCTTGTATGGAGCAATTCCTCTAAGAATATATTCTATGGGGCGCGTTAGCGCCCCATATTGAATATATTCTTAGAGGAATTGCTCCATACAAGCATGGTTAACATAAAAACGAAATCCAATCCCTATATTTACACTCACACGAGTTTTTTTTTAATATTTTATGCAATAAAATCGTCATTTGAAAGTGACGTAATTATTCAATAAAAGTCGGTCAAAAGTGGAAGGAGCTTACTCAATTGAACAGCGAATGATGACGCTTCACGTAAGGTAGAATTATTCATCCGCGACGACAAAAAAGTTCAATATTTTAGTGTAAAATAAACATGACAAACAAAGTAAATTTCAGAGATAATTTTATTTAATCAGATCAGAACTTTAAATAGGTATTCAATTTCGCTAAAAGTTCATATATAGCGTAATAACAAGTATTTGTTCTCGGCCACATGTGTGAACTCGTTGACCGTTATTGTGCAGCGAGGCGAGGCTGACGCACGCTTACACACTGGAGTTTTCCGAAGTTGTCAAAACACCAGTGTTCAAATAGCTAAGTTTGTTTGAGATTGTCGTCTGACTTGACGATATTACATCCTTCGGAGGTATGTGATTATATAATCTACGCTTAGATCCATCGCCATCTATAGATGGAACAACTTCACTTCTGTTCGATGGATACAATGTATTTGTGTTGACGCGTAACTGTCAACACGTGGATTACTAGCGGTGCATGTTTTATAATACACATGATTAAATTCTCAAAGAACAAAGACAAGAGAATATGTTTATAACTGACCTAGCTCTGTCAGAGGGTCTCACGCCTGTCAACCCCGAAGACTCGATCGTAGGACACAGACACAGAGGTAATGTTTACAATTGTTAATTTTAAATATGTTTGTATCATATATAAATATAAAACATATATATATTGTTTATATTTTTCCAAAATTCTATGAAAAACAACAATATACACGTATATTGCGTAATGTTGCGTCAAAATGTAAACAAAAAAGTAGCCCCTGTACGTTGCATAGAACATTTTCATACGCAAGTTCAAAGTTCAATGTTACCATGCAGTTATGGTAAACAAAATCGGCTAGTACTTACGTATAGTGATCAAGCCTAGCAAGTGTAAATATATAACATTGGTCAAAATCTTTTTAGTTGAATGACAAGATGCCAATGGAAACCAAAAATATTGGTAGGGACATTTTTAGTATACAGTAAAACAATTGTAATAAACCTCATAGTACATTATACACTTAATACAGACATTAACAAACCTCATAGTACATTATACACTTAATACAGACATTAACAAACCTCATAGTACATTATACACTTAATACAGACATTAACAAACCTCATAGTACATTATACACTTAATACAGACATCTTTTAGAAACCATTACTTTGTTGTCAGTGTGTTCATTATAAATAAGTTTTACTGTACACATTATAAATCAGTTTTACTGTACACATTATAAATAAGTTTTACTGTACACATTATAAATAAGTTTTACTGTACACATTATAAATAAGTTTTACTGTACACATTATAAATAAGTTTTACTGTACACATTATAAATAAGTTTTACTGTACACATTATAAATAAGTTTTACTGTACACATTATAAATAAGTTTTACTGTACACATTATAAATAACTACAAGTTTTACTGTACAGTGAAACCCATTTAATATGGGTGAAATTGGTTATATTTAATTATTGCTTAACTTGAAATGAATTTCAATCCTTAGTCACAAATATCCATTGCCTTTCTCCTTACTGTATTGAAATCTGGAATTTGAACACAATTTTCCGTTGCCTGAGGATTTAGATATAACCAGCCGAGGGTTCCATTGTATAATTTGGTTAAATCTTGTCTTTTTAGTTGATTTCACAAGATACAATAGAAGTCTACGATTGGTGGGTCATTTTAAGTATGCAATATGATATTGTAACATTATTATACTAAGTGTCTCACCTTGTACAGCCTAGGGAAGATCTGGGTGGTATTCAGCATGAGACTAGTAGAGGAACCAGACATGATGCGATCCATGTGGGACTTCCACGCATCCTCGACCTCATCACTCTGCATCGTCAGGTAGACACACTGTAGACCAGAGAAGCTTGGGGAGGCTGTACTGGAGCTGAGGTCTACTAGGTCTATCTCACTGTTGGTACTGTGGAGACTGTGGCTAAAAACACCAGTGACATATAGATATAGGAATTATCATATCTATTCCATTAAACTCCCCGTCTGAATGAATTTATTCAACACTTTGGTGGCAAAATACAAGCGATATGTGGGAACATAGAGTCATGACCTATTAACAATGTCCAGCCCCGACATTGACACGAATGACCCCGTGTCATTTTTTACATACATATCAGTATAATAGTGAACTAAGCTAATTGATATAACGTTCAAGTGAATTTATTTTCAAACCTTCAGGTTAAATAATCTTTTGATTTGTTTAACAATGTTTCAAAAATGAACTTGCAATACCGATGGAAGGATAGGTGCATTTTAGCAGGCATATGGCTTATCTGACAAATTGTTGAGTCTGAAATTCAGTGTTCTATACTTACTCTTCAAAAACTTTCATGACCCTGGGACATTTATTGGAGTAATTATGATAGATTATGGACAATAGTGATATCAGATGTTTCATCTGATACTGTGTTACTTACATGGAGCTAGTGGTAAGAGGACTGGAGTGACGACGTTCATCTAACATTGGATTCTGTATAGTTATGGTTGTACCCATGGGAAGGTTCTGGGGAACACCATCATCTTCAGGAGTCTCACTCTAAATAAACAAATATATATAGAATTGGAATGTTTTGCCAAATACATATGATTCCTTGACAAATGTATTTTTTGGACCGATTTCATGCCATTTCTTGGGGTTTCCTAAATAAAGGATACATTGTACATGTACAATTACTACATAATTCTATTCTTCCTTTCATTTTAATTTAACATTATATATACATCATTTACGTCTTCTAAAACTAATGTTCAATTTTTGGTAACAGTGATCTTGACCCTTGACCTCTGAATGTTGGTGTGTATAAAGTTTGAGTTTGATAAGTTTAAGAGAATTTAAATAAATCTGAGTGGAGATGGCACCAACACATCTGCCTCTGATGCTGACAAAGTGATACTGTACTTGTGTAATATACTTACTGTAAATGTTGAAATTTTTGAGAGCAGAAAATTTACGTTAATTACATGAAGTCTGCTTTATCACAAAAAATTCTCACGTATGTAATATTTGTACATGAATGAACTTAGTTGTCAAAAATCTAAAAGTGTATCAATCGTGAAATTAACAACATCTTCATCAAGTTTTATGAACGCAAATCGCAAAATTAAGCACTCACTAAAATATCCACGTTAACAGTATTATTTAAGGACAATCTTCTTCTAGTACTGACCTCATTATCCGAGATTCTCTCTTCCTTTAGACTGATACTGTCACTAGGTGTCACTGGTTTCTCTGCGATGGTGAGTTGACCAATCAGCTTGAGGTCTGGCACACTGCCGAAGTGGTGCCGTTGTTCTCTTTCCATCTCAGGTGAATTCAGGTTGTATGAATGTCGTCTGTCCAAGCTCGGATAGAAATCATTCTCCTGGGAACAGAAGTGATTAAATACTAAGTCAAACCAATTTATTCTAGTCATTAGACATTAACTCAATCTTCCACGAGCATTCAAACAATGATTTCATCAACTATAAATCGTAAGTCTTCAAGCAATAGCTGTGATTTACCACGAACTAATTTGATATTCCCGATGATTGCAACCTACATATTAATAAGCTTATTTGATCCCTTACATTAAGTGAAATTAAATGCTTGTTTGAACTTTTAGAAAATAATATTATCTGCAATGCACTGATTTGATATCCTATGGGCCTTAAGATTTTATAATGTACCATGAGCTTTTATGTAATTATCTTTTCTACAATGTGTTGCTAGACAATGACTTGATGTATTGTTTAGGCAAAGGATTGATATCCAACCACCACTGCCATGATCTGTTATACCGCAATCTTTTAGCCTATAACTTTACCTCCTTTTACTTGATATACCTATAATAACTCCAATGATCTGTGACAAGACATACCTCAGGCTCCTCCAACTCGTTGTCCAGGAAATCAAAGCCTTTTATGGTCAGGTTTATGTCATTGACATTCGGCTCACTCAGCAAAATGTCACCTGCAAAAGTAATAACCAAATAGTGTTCACTCATCAGCATATTAACATCATTATATTGCTCACCAAGAATTTTAACTAATAAAACAATCTTGCTAGACATTTTTAAAGACCTAGCTTAAAATCAAATTGACCTGGCTTGCTGAAATTCATATTAAAATGTAACTTATTTTTTTATACCTAATCCTTTAAAACTTATTAATGAAATTCAAACCTTGAGAGTGTTCTAATATAGAATACATATATAGCAATACTTCAAAGCATAACGTTACAGTTAATTCATCAATGTAAAGTAAGGAAAGAGCTTTTCGTTAATCCTAAACAGGAAAATCTTTTGGTAAAGGGATGATCCTAGACGTTTTTTGGATATGTAAAGCATGGAGGATATGGGGGTTGTCTCAGAAACTCACTGGCTGCATTATCTGGTATAGAAGTTTCCTCCCCACTGGATGCTACACTGTGCTGGTGGTCCAATGTATCACTTGATTGACTGAAGATCACCTGAAAGGGAGACAACTCATGTTTCAATATTGGACAGCTTGTACATATTATCACATATTTCAGCAATGTAGATTCATATAATAAATATTTGTTTTATTTTGAATTAGTTTAATCAGAGAAGCATTGTTATGTTTGCATGTGTAAATAAATAGATAAATAAATTACTGTATATCATGAAACATGTGGAATTCTTTTGTGATTTCTTGGTTGCAAATGATTCCATAACTATTTTCATTACTGTATGTTAAAGATAAATATTTGATCTAGCAGATAAAATGAAATCTCATTACCTCTAAATAAGATAACACACAAATATTTCATTGTATACAGTAGGTTAAGATCTTAACACCAAAAATAAAGATCACAAGATTTTCACAGGAATCCTTGTAGAAAGAATATTTAGAATAGAAATGTGTGTTTTTTTTTTAAATCATAGTATAAAGCTAGATAAAGAAGTAAAACTAGTTAAGAGGATTGGAAACTTATTGAACCATGGGTCAAGCCTCACAAACACCATGCTCACTTCAGACGGAAACAAAAAGAAGATCCTTTATAAAAGGTCCAAATCACCTGCATTATCATAGACCAACAACAGCATATCCTAAGATATTACAAACATACTCTATCTGCTAAACTGTCTCAAAATCTACTGTAGCCAATAACCCAGGACACATGACAGCAAGAACACACAATGTCAATAGCATATTTCCATGACCCCCAAATAAGGTTTTTGAAAATCAATGGAAAATGCACCAACAGAATAATGTTTTTTGGCTCTTATTTTTTGTTTCCTCAGTTTTAAAATGATTAGGACATCAAATAAGGTACATTTTATTCCTGGGTGTTTGCTTGTTTTTTTTCATTTCGGTATAAGGATTTATCATGCTAACTTTCTTGGAGGATTTCCAAACTCATTTGTAGGGATATATGTGTAGCAATACGGCAGCATGACAAAAGGGCTACAAGCTTGTATATCCATTACATTAACATCTGCATAAAACTCAAGTTATGTGTTCTGATAAAATCCACAAAGTAAACTCCAAGGCTTAAATCAACCTCATCACAACACTCTGTACAAGGCTTAAATCAACCTCATCACAACACTCTGTACAAGGTTATCCACATCACAACACCATGTGCAAGGTTATCCACATCACAACACCATGTACAAGACTTGACTTAACCTCATCAAAGTACCCTGTACAAGGCTTAAATCAACCTCATCACAACACCCTGTACAAGGCTTAAATCAACCTCATCACAACATCCTGTACAAGGCTTAAATCAACCTCATCACAACACCCTGTACAAGGCTTAAATCAACCTCATCACAACACCCTGTACAAGGCTTGAATCAACCTCATCACAACACTCTGTACAAGGCTTGAATCAACCCCATCACAACACTCTGTACAAGTCTTGAATCAACCTCATCACAACACTCTGTACAAGGCTTGAATCAACCTCATCACAACACTCTGTACAAGTCTTGAATCAACCTCATCACAACACTCTGTACAAGGCTTGAATCAACCTCATCACAACACTCTGTACAAGTCTTGAATCAACCTCATCACAACACTCTGTACAAGGCTTGAATCAACCTCATCACAACACCATGTACAAGAATTGAATCAACCCCATCACAACACCCTGTACAAGACTTGAATCAACCTCATTACAAAATGCATATTGCTTAACCAGTGACTACGGGAGTATGTAAATATATTGAATAATATTCACAAAAGATCTCTTTCTATACGTCGATGTACCAATGACTGGAATGAACCTTATTACAACATTAGTCAAAATAATCTGCATCTACCTACTGGGCAGACCTCAACGGTGATCCTCAATGAATCTCTATAAAACAGCAATGATTTTAAGCAAGATATCAATAAAACAAACACAAGAAAAGTCACAGAGTTTCCACCATAAAAAGCCAGTGAAAAATATGCTACAGAGTAAAATATAATATACACATTTATACTGATAGTAGATAAATAAATAAAAATCTGCAATACCAACGAAAATAAGAAACTGACAAGTGAGACTTTCTATATCTACAGTGAAGAGATTTCTGGTTGTGAAGGTCGGGATACATATAATATAGCTTACTATAAGCCGACATTAACCTCACACCACCAACCGTTCCTTCTTGGTACAATGGAATAGCAGTTTAACGTTTCCTTGCATATTTGATAGAAAAGCTCTTTTACCAGCACCATTGCCTTCTTCATCACAAACATTATCATTAATACCATCAACATTTGCGTCCTAGTGATAGAACAGTGGTGTTAACACCAAAATTTTTTTCTTTCCGAGTATAATGGAAAAGCAGTGTTGCCATCACATTTTTTCCTAGTCCAATACAGCTGTTGTGTTCTACCACCTGTTCGTGTAATGAATTCCTGCTTTCTATTTTTGTTTGTTTGTTTTTTCTTTGTTTGTTTTCTAAATGTTGAGTTATCTGCCCTTGTTCAAGCCTTGCAGCATGAACTTGTTTGATCATGACATTTCAGTACTGCTTTTAATTGTATCGGCTCACAAGGGCACATAACTCTACATAAAGGGAACAATACAACAGCGGTCTAAAGCACCTGCCAACATTTTCTTTCCTTCCCAGTACGGTAAATCAAACATGTCCTTGATTAACATTTTATGACAGAAATGAAATAAAAAAATTATTTTACATCAATTGCGAAACAAGTTAATGACAGAAATACAAATGATATGTTTTGGAATTTAATAAAGGAAAGTGTTGGCATTAAATCCATAGGCATGCAGCATGCAGTCAAGGTTTTCTGTCGGTAACCATGGTAACCATTCTCTCCCCCTTACCTTGTTAATAAACGTATCCTAATGAAGCATATACAGCATAGATAAAAGATAAGCAGGTCAATGTTATAAGGCCTATTCAATCTCATATACCACAAGTTTGGCAATTAAGTCCAAATTATAACTTGTCTAATGAATTTTATCTAAGTTATCATGATTTCCATTCCCACTAGTGTGAGAACAGTCATTTTGACAAATAAAATCTGACCTTTTGGCTTTTATCAAAACTTAGTGAGTGATTTTATAGTACTCTATCATACTTTAATCTGACTTTTTTCCCAAAAAGATCCATTTATATTTACTTAAGATTTTCAACAATACTGTTAAATCTGACAACACAACACAGATGCTGTTAACTTAAATTCAAACTTATTTTCATTGGAAAATCTATCAATTCTTTTTTCAAACTTATATTCTCAAGGACAAATTCAAAGACAACAGAACATAAAATGGAGAAAAAACATTCCTTCATTAAATAATTAGTTTTACATTTAATATTATTCAAAAGCTATCTTGCATGACAATCTCAAACATCGAAATTGATCTATAGACTTTTTACAGTTTAATCACACAGTAATGAAATTTGAAATATGTAGATTATCAATACCATATTGGATAAGGATTAACGCAAATCAAATCACAAGCATGGAAGAATTTGTAAGTGTCATGATTTTTTATTGTCATACTTTTTTTTATATTAATTCATATTTTAGCAGAAGGGATCCCTTGTATAACATTCTATCAACAACTAAGGTTAATGTAGGGATAAACTTTACAAATGGATACAATAGGGTATCTTTACTAATGGAGACTCGACTAGAGTTGTGTATCTTTACGAATAGATACTAGATTATATCTGTGTATCTTTATACTAGACTAGAGTTGTGAATTGTTACTAATGGACACTAGACTAGAGTTGTGTATCTTTACGAATAGATGCTAGATTAGATCTGTGTATCTTTATACTAGACTAGAGTTGTGAATTGTTACTAATGGACACTAGACTAGAGTTGTGTATCTTTACAAATAGATACTAGATTATATCTGTGTATCTTTATACTAGACTAGAGTTGTGAATTGTTACTAATGGACACTAGACTAGAGTTGCGTATCTTTATGAATAGATGCTAGATTAGATCTGTGTATATTTATATTAGACTAGAGTTGTGAATTGTTTCTAATGGACACTAGACTAGAGTTGTGTATCTTTACGAATAGATGCTAGATTAGATCTGTGTATATTTATACTAGACTAGAGTTGTGAATTGTTACTAATGGACAGTAGACTAGAGTTGTGTATCTTTACGAATGGATACTAGACCTAAGAGACTTGTTTACAGGGGTTAATCTAGATAAATCAGTACTACATTACTCTACTAAAAATCACAGACAATACTGGATGTTGAGCACACAATATTGATTTAGTAATGTAAGTGTTGTGAAGTGAGTACATACCGATGGACTCTTGGGTAGACGTTTCTGTCCATAGCAAGTCAGCAACTCTGCCAGCCTTTCTCTAACCCTCGTCTGCAACATATAACATCAGATACCGATAGACATATACATGTATCAATTACATACATTGGACATAACCCGGACACCTTCCATCCCAGCCTTAATCATCTGGATTACAAATTTTCCAATCCTTACGAATTTAATCCTCTTTTGATGTAGAATTAAACACATCCACAGATTTCTGTATATATCCCAGGTAGAGTTTTCCTCATTATGAATTCACCATTCAACACTTATCCAGCAATAACTCCAATTTCCACTTTCTGAACCCTTGCTGTTTTTGTACACCACTTTCGATTTTATTCCAAATCATCTACACTGTAGTTTTACACTTATTTTTGTGTTGTTACAACAATATTTCAGAATTCACCTAAATCCCATTGGCTTGTTGAATGAAATTGCACATGGTATGAATAAATCCAAAATTGTCCATTGAGAAGTCGAAATTTTAAATCCTCTGAATTCAATGAAATTTCTGGGGCACCAACTGTTTTTAACTGGCTTGAAAATCACTGTTATAAGCTATCATTTTAGCAAGACCCTTTCAAACAAATGCCTAAATTGCGCGTCTAGTTTCATTTGTCATTTCTTTACCACATCAGATATTGGAAAGAAATGTCCTTCTAGCAATAAAAGTCATTAAAGCCACCTTAATATATCGCTTACATTGAGAGAGTAATATCCCTCCATCTCCAACATATTGTACAGTTTTCGGCTTATCTCCATAACATATATTTGGTCACAAAAAAAGCCCATTATTATTGCTATGGAATGACTCCAAACCGGACACTTGCTGCCATCAAGAAAGACTTGAAGTATAATTGCATACTAGACTTTAATCAAAACCACTAATTTATTGAAAAAAACTGATTGCAATTGAATGTTTAATGGAATAAATAACAATCTTAATAGATTTCTAGACTTTGTGAATAGTAATGACAGAAGGAACAACTGGTAGTTGCACTAACCTCTGGTACTCCCTAGTATATGTATAAAATGTTTACCTGAGGATTCTGTGATTTTTTTTGGCAATTATCTCCTGAATTCCCTAGTATATGTATGAAATGGTTACCTGAGAATTCAGAGATTGTTTTTGCACTTTCCCATGAGTTACCTAGTATCTGTATGAAATGCTTACCTGAGAACTCTGTGATTTCTTCCAGACAGAATCATGATCTGGGTTCCCTTTTCGAGCTGGAGAGGACTGCACCTCCGGAATACCATCCAGGGAGCCATGAATTTCTGTGTTCAGGTACTTTCTCCCTATGATGCCCACCTCACTGAAGTCGACAGCAAAGTCCAATGTCCGTCCTAAACAACAAGAGGCCCATGGGCCTTAACGGTCATCTGACTCATGGCACAAAACAACAAAGTCACAGTATAAAGCAAATTGGTTAACGATTAATATAAACAATACAAGGAACTCCTTAGTTGAATATGTAAGTTTCTGAAATAGGTAAATATCATTTGTTGAACAAACTTGGTAGCCCTTCATCAATATATGGTTGTAACCAATTCAAGAATTAATATGAGGAGTCGTCAGATTTTAAAGCCAAATTTCAGCAAAGCTCCCATTTTGGACCTCCGCCGTACTATCCCCATGGGTCTTAGCTCGGTCCTTCATAAAATATGATTGTCCTCACCTAAAGTTCCCCCTTCTGAATCAGTTAAAACCCCTATAGACCAATTTTCATTGAGATCGGAGACTGAAACCTGAAAACAGGAAGTGGGCCAGTGGCCATCTTGGAATACCAAAATCTTTATGAAAATGTTTTCATGTTGTTCGGCATCAATTAAAACCCCTATAGACCAATTTTCATTGAGATCGGAGATTGAAACCTTAAAACAGGAAGTGGGCCAGCGGCCATCTTGGAATACCAAAAATCTTTACAAAAATGTTGTATGTTGTTCGGCATCAATTAAACCCCTATAAAATCATTGAGATCGAAGACCGAAACCTGAAAACAGGAATTGGGCCAGCTAAAATTAAGAAAATTTGCCCTTTTGGGGCCCAACCCCTCAGCCCCTAGGGGTCAAACCAGACTCATTTATATAAAATATGATTGTCATTCCCCAATGATGTTTCACACCAAATATGGATGAAATTCATCCAAGGATGAAGGAGGAGTAGGATTTTAAAGCTAAAATTAAGAAAATTTGCCCTTTTAAGGCCCTACCCCTCAGCCCCTAGGGGTCGGACCAGGCTCATTTATATAATATATGATTGTCCATCCATAATGATGTTTCACACCAAATATGGATGAAATCCATCCAAGGATGAAGGAGGAGTAGGATTTTAAAACTAAAATTAAGAAAATTTGCACTTTTGGGGCCCCACCCCTCAGCCCCTAGGGGTTGGACCAGGCTCATTTATATAAAATATGATTGCCCATCCCAAATGATGTTTCACACTAAATATGGATGAAATCCATCCAAGGATGAGGAAAGAGTAGGATTTTAAATCTAAAATTAAGAAAATTTGCCCTTTTGGGGCCTCACCCCTCAGCCCCTAGGGGTCGGACCAAGCTCATTTATATAAAATATGATTGTCCTTCCCCAATGATGTTTCACACCAAATATAGATGAAATCCATCCAAGGATGAGGAAAGAGTAGGATTTTAAAGCTAAAATTAAGAAAATTTGCCCTTTTGGGGCCCCACCCCTCAGCCCCTAGGGGTTGGACCAGGCTCATTTATATAAAATATGATTGCCCATCCCAAATGATGTTTCACACTAAATATGGATGAAATCCATCCAAGGATGAGGAAAGAGTAGGATTTTAAATCTAAAATTAAGAAAATTTGCCCTTTTGGGGCCCCACCCCTCAGCCTCTAGGGGTCGAACCAAGCTCATTTATATAAAATATGATTGTCTACCCCAATGATGTTACACACCAAATATAGATGAAATCCATCCAAGGATGAAGGAGGAGTAGGATTTTAAAGCTAAAATTAAGAAAATTTGCCCTTTTGGGGCCCCACCCCTCAGCCCCAAGGGGTCGGACAAGGCTCATTTATACAATATATGATTGTCCTTCCCCAATGATGTTTCACACCAAATATGGATGAAATCCATCCAAGGATGAAGGAGGAGTAGGATTTTAAAGCTTAAATTAAGAAAATTTCCTCTTTTGGAGCCCCATCCCTCAGCCCCTAGGGGTCGGACCAGACTCATTTATATAAAATATGAATGTCCTTCCCCAATGATGTTTCACACCAAATATGGATGAAATCCATCCAAGGATGAAAGAGGAGTAGGATTTTAAAGCTTAAATTAAGAAAATTTGCTCTTTTGGGGCCCCACCCCTCAGCCCCTAGGGGTCAGACAAGGCTCATTTATATAAAATATGATTGTCCATCCCCAATGATGTTTCACACCAAATATGGATGAAATCCATTCAAGGATGAAGGAGGAGTAGGATTTTAAAGCTAAAATTAAGAAAATTTGCCCTTTTGGGGCCCCACCCCTCAGCCCCAAGGGGTTGGACCAGGCTCATTTATATAAAATATGATTGTCCTTCCCCAATGATGTTTCACACCAAATATGGATATAATCCGCTCAAGGGTTAAGGAGGAGTAGGCTTTTGTATAAATAGTCTTACGCACGACGCACGGCGCACGGCGCACGGCGGACGGCGGACGGCGGACGGCGCACGGCGCACGACGACGGACGAAACATGATGACAATAGGTCATCCTGACCTTCGGTCAGATGACCTAAAAATGGAGAAACGTAAATAAAGGCTATTCTCAACTAATGAGTAAAATTAATGGATTAAGTCCATCCTAAACCAATGAGTAAACTTAGCAATATGTGCTTAACATATGAATAAACTTAGATGAATGCTATCCACAGTATGGCTCCACTTTGTAAATTACCCAAAAGGTTATTCAACTTTACAACATGGAAGTCCAGTTCACTTGAACGCTATGATATTCAGTGTCGCAGGAACCCCTGCACCATTTTCACAGAAATGAGGGGTCACTGCAACCATTCTGAATTTCTCCGAAAAGACTTAAAACCCTTATTGCACATTTACATTTTACATACCATCAGCTTATTTACTGTGTACAATATCAAAGCCAATAGCCTATTGGTTTTTATCGATGAGGAAACCTCTAGAAATCAATTGTTGTTGGACAAATGGACTGAAGAACATAGTAATAACTTATAATAGATAATCTCTGATACATTCACTAATAATTCTGTATATCATGGTTATTCTTGATTGACATGAATTCTCTCAACTAATTGACCAGTGGATCTGTGATAATCTAGATTCATAATCAGAAATATCAGGGAACAAATTTGAGTATTGACTAAGAAAGTGTACTATTGTCTATTCATTAGTAAGTAAACAGAATCTGGATGTCCAGAAAATTTGCAAATTTGTATGGTTTAAGTTGGGGACATAAGTGTGTTAATTATTGAAGAATCACTGCTAGGTATACATTTATCAAATAATATGAAATAACTGACCTGGTAGCTCCTTTTTTGTTATGACCTCTGCCTCAGCAAAGGACGTGTGAGACATCAATGTGTTAACATCGCTGGTGTGGGATGATGGCGGGGCAGCTGTCAAAGTAGACGAACGGCCCACAGCAAGCTTCAGAATCTTCAAGGCCTCCCTCCAATGGAAACCCTGTTAACACAGATTTTGAACTCTGACCCACTACTCCATTCTTATTGGTTTATTAGGTCTGAACTCTGACCCCTACTCCAACTTTAGTGGTTTATTTGGTCTGAACTCTGACCAGCTACTCCAACCAAATTGGTTTATTTGAGCTGAACCCTGACCCCCCTAATCCAACCTTATTGGATTATTTGGTCTGAACTCTGACCCATTTTCCAATTTTACCAGACTATTTGTATCTTCAATTGAAGTTGTACATCTTTACAAAGATTTAAATTCTGATTTAAAATTACAAGGTTATCACTTGAAAATTTAAAAAGAGCATGCTATTATCAGTTACCAGATGAGTAGCTACAAACAATAGTGCTGAGATCTTAGCTACATTGTACATACCTGTACATGTTTGGACACCGTATGGAACAGTTCTGGATTAAGTGAAGATGCTGGAGTAGTGTTGATGTCCATATAGTGAACCATACAATGTAAGATCTGAAAGACTGCCAGCTGGTTTGTTCCTGGGCCTTTCTCTAGAACCTAACAAGTTTACAACAGTTAGGAATCTTTAAAACGATAAACTGTAAACTTATTTTCTTGGTGACTTAATTTCGCATTTTTATACCTCATGATATAATGTCGCGATCTAGACTTCTGGAGTCCTTTAAAACAGTTTCACCAAGATTAATTTTTGTGATTCTTTATATCCCGAAAAATCTGCAAAATTTAATCGCACATGAAAACAATTTGGTCTATAGCATAATTTTGATTTATTATAACATTTAACATATATTTCTTTTTTACATTTATTTCATTTCAGTTAAGTTAGTATAAATAATTGTGATTTTTTAATGGTAATTTCCCTTTGTTCATAAAGGTGTGAATAATTAAAAGGATGCATTAATGACATTTTCTGAACTGACATGTATCCATCAAGCCACACAAACTGAGGAAATTTTCATTGTCATAAATAATGTCCTGCCTCCATGCATATGAAATCATACCAGGACTTATTAGGATGCGATATTAGGGACACAAGTAACACTATATGTACCCACACTCCAATTTCTAGCTGCAATAGTGTAGCTCAAAAGACTTTTAGACAGAAACTGGTGTTGCTTTAGAGCTACAATTGGTGCCTATTACTGCTAATGGAGCAAAGTAGTGATCATGCAAATCATTATCAAAACGTTTGAATGCATTTTATAGTACTTGTTTTATATCGCTTACCTACAAGGCAATAAAAGTGAACCGTATAAAATATGAAATTCACAGCGAGACATTTTTTTTTACACTAATACACAATAAAGGTCTTTCTGAGGGAATTTATACAGCAAGTCTACAAATTGTGGACTTGACGTCTTGTGAGGGGTAGGGTGTGTATTTAGAATGGTCATTACCTTTGTTTTGGACAAAAATGATATATAAATACTTGTATA
This sequence comes from Argopecten irradians, assembly GCF_041381155.1. Taxonomy (NCBI): domain Eukaryota; kingdom Metazoa; phylum Mollusca; class Bivalvia; order Pectinida; family Pectinidae; genus Argopecten; species Argopecten irradians. The sequence goes on along the minus strand of NC_091140.1, from coordinate 29,284,703 downwards.
CGCATAAAATAATTGGAAACCTACAAAAAAGTATAGAAAATCGTGCCCGAGTTATTTTTGGAGGCAGTGCTCCACTAGGACACATAGGGACCATTTCGTACCCTGTCAAAAGTTATAGTAGGCCGGGTATGTATATATATTTGTTCTATCCCATTTCATGGGGACATTAAAAGTAAGATAACTATCACTGTATGCTAGCCTAGCACAAACTAGTGATCCAAAGTCTAATGTTGGGTAGGTATTACATACCTCTACTAAGAAGGAGATGAGACTGTAAGAGGCCTGAACATACACATCAAGGAGATATTTGATGACACACTTTGTCCACTGGAAGCTGTCTTTGCCAAACGTCCCACGACTATAGAGTGACATTATGGTTCCAAGATTATTCAGTCGGTCAGACCTCTGAGAGCACACCTGGAGAAAATATTTTTCAAAATAATCAAATATCACACATAGCATATCCTGTATATAGAAATAGGAAACGATTTTGTGAAAACAAAACAAAGTGTCTTCAATCATAGCGAGGTTTGTACCTGAGCAATATGGTCTGCAGCATCCCGACAACTCTGGCTTGGGTTCTCATAATTCTGTACCAGTAATGGCAGGAGTGCAACAACATTCATCGGGAAACCTGAAGGGAAAATCATTTATCACATCTACTGTAACAATTGGTAGAAAAAACATTTGTAACACATACTTGACTGAACAAACTAGAACTGTTGCCATAGTGGATGACTAATAACCCCCGCTGCACAAATTTAGGAATAACTCTATTAATAGGGGACATTGCAGAACCCTTAAAGTTTATAGTTTATTAATATACCTCTACTTTCTTTACGCTATATAGAAGTTTCTTAGTTAAATTGACTAGATCCCTACATTTTTTCAAAAACCCTCGCTCAGCTGTGTGACAGACTTTCAAACTAACACACCTGGAAGCAAGCACACATCTTGACTCGGTTATTTCCATTTAACCAATCAGATTTGAGGTGAGCTGAGCTAGTTTCCGATCACACCATCTTTGTTGACGTAATCAAACGAACATCGTTAGTGTTACCAAACACGTCGTCATGTTTATCTTGTAATTGAGAGGTTTGTGAAACAGAACTTAATAGGTAAATTTAGTATTATACCTAGTGGTATAAAATGTTGAAATATTGAGAAATCATAGAGGAATCAAAATATAAGCTGTGGTTTGAATAGAAGCAAAACAAGATGGACATAGAATCAATTTTATCATCTCAGAACTACTTAGATCTATTACATTGTAAAATTCTCTCTCTTAATTACAATGGCCGTACGCGACAGGAATATAGCGGATGAAAGAAATACATTTTAGTCTTATCATAGCTTTTTTATGTATCGGTAAATTAAAACAGTTAAAGTATGGGGTTGAGTGATATAGCAAGTTTCTGGTTTCCCTCGAATTTGCCTATTTCCCACGGCTCTGCATCCGGAAATAGACAAGTCTTGGGAAACCAGACACTTGCAATATCCCTTAACCCCATACTTTAACTGTATACTAAACTCCCCTTTATGTCGGGGTTCTGTGTACCAAATTTTATCAAAATCTGTCCAGTATTTTATTAGAAGTTCCTCGGTTGTGTCTACAGACAGACAGACAGACGGACAAGCTGATTCCAGTATACCCCCATCCCCTTAACTTCATTGCAGGGGGGATAACAAATATTTTGTGAGGTGACGGCAGGAATGGTATCAATTACCTAAATTTTCTTTAGTTCTCCCAAAGAAACAGTAACATTCACCCAAATTTTATGTAGGGTTCACCACAGGGAAGGTAAAACTCACCCAAACTTTCCGTGAGGTTCACCACAGGGAAGGTAGCATTCACCCAAACTTTCCGTGGGGTTCACCACAGGGAAGGTAACACTCACCCAAACTTTCCGTGGGGTTCACCACAAGGAATGTTACACTCACCCAAACTTTCCGTGGGGTTCACCACAGGGAAGGTAACATTCACCCAAACTTTCCGTGGGGTTCACCACAGGGAAGGTAACACTCACCCAAACTTTCCGTGGGGTTCACCACAGGGAAGGTAACACTCACCCAAACTTTCCGTGGGGTTCACCACAGGGAAGGTAACATTCACCCAAACTTTCCGTGGGGTTCACCACAGGGAAGGTAACACTCACCCAAACTTTCCGTGGGGTTCACCACAGGGAAGGTAACACTCACCCAAACTTTCCGTGGGGTTCACCACAAGGAATGTTACACTCACCCAAACTTTCCGTGGGGTTCACCACAGGGAAGGTAACATTCACCCAAACTTTCCGTGGGGTTCACCACAGGGAAGGTAACACTCACCCAAACTTTCCGTGGGGTTCACCACAGGGAAGGTAACACTCACCCAAACTTTCCGTGGGGTTCACCACAGGGAAGGTAGCATTCACCCAAACTTTCCGTGGGGTTCACCACAGGGAAGGTAACACTCACCCAAACTTTCCGTGGGGTTCACCACAGGGAAGGTAACACTCACCCAAACTTTCCGTGGGGTTCACCACAGGGAAGGTGACACTCACCCAAACTTTCTGTGGGGTTCACCACAGGGAAGGTAACACTTACCCAAACTTTCTGTGGGGTTCACCACAAGGAATGTTACACTCACCCAAACTTTCCGTGGGGTTCATCACAGGGAAGGTAACACTTACCCAAACTTTCCATGGGGTTCACCACAGGGAAGGTAACACTTACCCAAACTTTCCGTGGGGTTCACCACAGGGAAGGTTACACTCACCCAAACTTTCCGTGGGGTTCACCACAGGGAAGGTAACACTCACCCAAACTTTCCGTGGGGTTCACCACAGGGAAGGTAACACTCACCCAAACTTTCCGTGGGGTTCACCACAGAGATGTTAACACTCACCCAAATTTTCTGTGGGGTCCACCACAGGAGCACCGATACAAACAGTTAATCTCGACATCAGTGACCAGGTCAGTTCTGACAATGAACCAGATGTAAAACCCTGTAACAAAGAAAATATTTATTGTTTCAAAGGAAAATAGGACAAAAACTGTATTGTGATTACTCCACAATGATATAAGCTCACTGAAACAAGTGAGCTAAAGATCTGACATGTAGATTTTTTTTAAAGAGATCTGACATCCATCAATTCCTCCCAGAGTTCATTGCGATCCCCACATTCACCTCTATCAACGGCTCACGGACTGGCCGTCTGTTAACCTCGGGTCACAGAATATTACGTCATGATGATTGTTTAATACATGGTGCCCCCTTTATATATGACGTCACAGTGTTTGTTTTTGAAATGGTGGACATTGTATGCAAATTATGACTATTTACTTACAAGTAAATCCAGTGTATCCGCAAAAGAATCCATTATTGTTCGGTTTGATATTGAATGATTGTATAATATTATGTCAGAACTGACAGTCGTTTAAAGGAAAATGTACAAAATAAAACTTTATGTAAAATAAACAAGAGGCCCAAAGGGCCTTAACGGTCATCTGACTACATTGGCAATAGTAAAATTAATTTCATATGGTGTCACTTTGTCAGGACCATGTCAGGATCATTTTCAATTTCTTTCAACAAATTTTATTTCAAACAAGAGGCCAAAGGGCCTTAACATGTAGGAAATTAATTAGATATAGTGTCATGGTAGCCATCTTCGATTTGGGATCAACCAGAGATGTAACAACACTTTGTCGGGACCATGTCAGGATCATTTCATGCAAGTTTCAGCCAAATCGCACCGGTAGAACTTGAGAAGAAGTTCAAAATGTGTTTTCAAGATGGCGGCTTTGGCGGCCATCTTGGATTTCGCATCGACCCGAAAAATAGCAACACTTTGTCAGGACCATGTCAGGATCATTTCATACAAGTTTCAGCCAAATCCAACCGGTAGAACTTGAGAAGAAGTTCAAAATGTGTTTTAAAGATGGCGGCTGTGGCGGCCATCTTGGTTTTCGGATCGACCCGAAAAATAACAACACTTTGTCGGGACCATGTCAGGATCATTTCATGCAAGTTTCAGCCAAATCGCACCGGTAGAACTTGAGAAGAAGTTCAAAATGTGTTTTAAAGATGGCGGCTGTGGCGGCCATCTTGGTTTTCGGATCGACCCGAAAAATAACAACACTTTGTCGGGACCATGTCAGGATCATTTCATGCAAGTTTCAGCCAAATCGCACCGGTAGAACTTGAGAAGAAGTTCAAAATGTGTTTTAAAGATGGCGGCTGTGGCGGCCATCTTGGTTTTCGGATCGACCCGAAAAATAACAACACTTTGTCGGGACCATGTCAGGATCATTTCATGCAAGTTTCAGCCAAATCGCACCGGTAGAACTTGAGAAGAAGTTCAAAATGTGTTTTAAAGATGGCGGCTGTGGCGGCCATCTTGGATTTTCAATCGACCCGAAAAATAACAACACTTTGTCGGGACCATGTCAGGATCATTTCATACAAGTTTCAGCCAAATCGACCCGGTAGAACTTGAGAAGAAGTTCAAAATGTGTTTTAAAGATGGCGGCTGTGGCGGCCATCTTGGTTTTCGGATCGACCCGAAAAATAACAACACTTTGTCGGGACCATGTCAGGATCATTTCATGCAAGTTTCAGCCAAATCGCACCGGTAGAACTTGAGAAGAAGTTCAAAATGTGTTTTCAAGATGGCGGCTTTGGCGGCCATCTTGGATTTCGCATCGACCCGAAAAATAACAACACTTTGTCGGGACCATGTCAGGATCATTTCATGCAAGTTTCAGCCAAATCGCACCGGTAGAACTTGAGAAGAAGTTCAAAATGTGTTTTCAAGATGGCGGCTGTGGCGGCCATCTTGGATTTCCAATCGACCCGAAAAATAACAACACTTTGTCGGGACCATGTCAGGATCATTTCATACAAGTTTCAGCCAAATCAACCCGGTAGAACTTGAGAAGAAGTTCAAAATGTGTTTTAAAGATGGCGGCTGTGGCGGCCATCTTGGTTTTCGGATCGACCCGAAAAATAACAACACTTTGTCGGGACCATGTCAGGATCATTTCATGCAAGTTTCAGCCAAATCGCACCGGTAGAACTTGAGAAGAAGTTCAAAATGTTTTTTCAAGATGGCGGCTTTGGCGGCCATCTTGGATTTCGGATCGACCCGAAAAATAACAACACTTTGTCGGGACCATGTCAGGATCATTTCATGCAAGTTTCAGCCAAATCGCACCGGTAGAACTTGAGAAGAAGTTCAAAATGTTTTTTCAAGATGGCGGCTTTGGCGGCCATCTTGGATTTCGGATCAACCCGAAAAATAACAACACTTTGTCGGGACCATGTCAGGATCATTTCATGCAAGTTTCAGCCAAATCGCACTGGTAGAACTTGAGAAGAAGTTCAAAATGTGAAAAGTTAACGCACGGCGCACGGCGCACGGCGCACGGCGGACGGCGGACGGCGGACGGCGGACGGCGGACGGCGGACGACGACGGACGAAACATGACGACTATAGGTCATCCTGACCCTTCGGGTCAGATGACCTAAAAATTAAGTATGTGTTGAAAATACGTTTTTCAAGAATCTTGAAATTTAGCTGGGCTGTTTGAGGTGAAATTGTGGAGACTGCAATGCACCCTGGGAGAGATTGCACATCGATAGCACCATCACTTAATATATATTTTTGGGGACTTTTTCTTTTGGATTGATGAAAGTCTACATATGAAATTTTGAAGAGCTTTTTTCACAACAGCTCATCATTATCATGTGACACCATACTGTTGATCATAAAATAAATTCTATACCTTTAGCAGCAGAGTCTGGATCCCTGGAAAGTTTGTCCATTTGATTTGTTGTTGGATTTTTTCCAAACGTTCTCTACACTCTGGTCTCTCCGGTTGTATGTTTGTCAATATCTGTAAATTTTCAGAAATGAACAAATTCAGGTTGTATTCACTAGTTACACAAAAAAAAATCATAGTTAATCTAACAGAGTGCAAGTCAAGAGTTTGAATCCAGTCGCTATACATACCTTACATAATAATCTAACGGAGAGTGAGAACTCATACTCAAAGTCACTCTCAAGGAGCGACACAGCTATCCAGAACATCTGAGCCATTATGGTCAATTTGTCTTCGGTTCCGTTCTGGTCGAGATTCTTAAGAGAGTGCGCACTCCTTGATCGGGGCATGTTGGCTCGTATGCGGCTTTCTACTTCCGTACCACTACGAATCCGCAGATCTACTAAGAATGAAAAAGAAATGTTTATAGTAAAACATAGCAGTAGTGATTATTCTGATATCTTAGTCATGCATAATCCTTTTGATTACTAAAGTTATGTTCAACCTCTTCTTTATCATCAATTATCTCATAATAGATAATATAACAATGAATAATATATAGTTCATTCAAAAATGTTTTTTTCAAATTCATTATACATTTAAAGTTGATGTCATTGATGTTTGATTTTAATTTTTGTTTTTTAAGTATCATAAAATTAAGCTCATTTACATAATACTTAGGTCAAGGGGTGGTGGTCTATGAACTTGTTGACAGTTCTAATATTTTTGAAATTGTAATTATTTAGGGAGAGACATATGAATTTTGTACTTACGGGGAGCAGTGCGATGAGATGGGCCCTGTGAATAACTTGTACTACGTGCATGATGTGGTGATGATTGTCGCGGAGCCATCAATGCACAACTCTTTCTTCCTTCAGAACCACCTTCTTTGGCCAGGTTCGGGGTGGAAATGAATAACTCCCTCATGAAGTCCATAGGTCTAAACTCAAGGTCAAGGTTATCGACAGCAGCCTCTAGGGTCAGGATGATTTCAGTCACATAGCCCTGTATAAAAACATGGTCAGAAAGGTGTTAGTCTTCATAATATGTTCTTATCATGGGATGAAACAAGTAACAGTACACCAGTTACTGTAATTCCAAAGAATTTTTATCATTCCAATTAAAGGAGTTTCATAGTTTTATTTATACAAACTATTTATGTAAGATTCTTTGTCTAGAATATTTCGGAGAAATTCCTTTTCACAAACCAATTTGGCCAATTAACACCCCAAAGGCCTACATCGAACAAACATTTTCAGGTTCAGTCTAATCTGGCAAAGAAATTTGTCCAAATACATTTAATAAGTTAGTAATTACCGTAAAACCGGCCTTAGTGAACACCTTTGTATAAAGACTACCTGCTTAATAAAACCACTTTTCTATGGTCCCGATGATTAATTTCAAAGACCACTCGGCTATATATACTTATTTTCAAATTTTCATCTGTGCTATGGTGGTCTTTATTGACAGGTTTGATAGTTCATTTGTTTGCATTTATTAGGCAATGTATAATTATAAGTTCTATGTGTATAGTTTGTGCTATTGAAATCCACATTATTATTACTATGTTTAAATATCAGACAGACCTGCATGTCCTCTCCTTGTTCTGCCACAGTCTCCACCAAACGCGACAATATATCTGACAACATTTGAGTCGACGGCCGGATATGTAGCGCTCGCAAAACCTGAAATAAAAATACAAATTCTGAGTGTTAAAAATATAACCCCATCAATTAAATTATTATTTTAAAAGGAAACTTCAACACCGAATCCGACAATTAATTGATCCATCAATGTACGGTAAAACATGTATAAATAGTTATTCAATAAAACCATTTTTTTGGGTCCTTAATGACCCATTTCAACCCAAATTGCCCTAAATGTATACATAACATTTGACTTTAAAGATAATTTTTGTCTTTTGGGTGGTATTTAAGGACATGTTTTGATTGTAACAATATTTGATATACCTGGAATGAGCGGCCAGCATAGTGGCGAGAGGAACATGACAAGGCCAACTGAAGAGCCACTTGGGACCATCTCTGTTCTACCAGTGCCAGAGGTTGCATCTCCTTAAAACACTTCACAACACACTTCAGGAAATATTCGAGACGCACGGCACTCTGGGTGTTCAGTGTCCGTGGTGTAATATCTTCACAGCTCCAAAGTGGGCGCCCTCGTCTATGAACAAAGAAATAACATTAACTGATTTCTCAAAAAAGTTTCCACTGTGTTCAATTACTGTATTTCTTGCATTTATTATTCTCCTTGCATCCAGTTTACTGGGTGCTCCTCGTCTTTTGCTTATCAAGACTTCATTTTTAAAAAAAAAATTTTTTTAATGTCTTCAGTGAAAAAAGCAGAAATCTATTATTTATCAATATGTTGGACGACTCACTTTGTGTCATATATCTTTATACTAAGTTGACTTATATCCTTTTCACTTGAATAGAAATATGCAAAACAAAATTCTGTGTAGCAGAAAAGGAAAAAGAGTAATTCCTAACGAGGCCTTACTTAGCGTCCATGAAATCCAAAATAGCCTTGACCACCTCCTCGACAGTGCCGAGTGAGTCTGGGTCCGCAGGCTGTTCTATAGGTACATCAGGTGTCATCACTGCTTGACCACTGTCCAGGCTGAATGTTGACCGGCCTACTGACTCGTTCTCTTGACCATCTACAAAACAACAAGTTAAAACCAGTTCAGCTGAAAATATCTCATGGGCAGGTCTGAATGTTTTACAGTAATGTGGTGATTACAGGCATTTCTATTTGTAGGCAGTACCTACCTAAGGTATTGGGCATGTCTTTGTCGTCAGCAGCGATGAGGCGGAGAGTATCAGTGATATTACTGCGATACTCGAGCAGTACCCTAGCCACCACTTCGTGTTCCTGGGCAGCAGCCAGTAACATCAAGTTCTCAAGCAGCTTCTTACAGTGTTCATATACCATCCCTCGCATGTGGTCCAGACCTGGGATCAAAATATTTTATATTTATTACATATTTTCTTTATATATATAATGTACTTTCAATGAAAGACATTCTCAACGGTATAGCTGATTATTCTTTGGCTCAAAATTTTAACTGAAAACGAGAAAATTCACTTTTAACGGTTTAAATTTTCACGATATGCCTTTCAAGGTTTATATAAATTTCAGCCATTTTCCAATACTTTGTGGATGAATTTTTTGCGATCATAGCAATGTTCCAAGAAATTGCGAAAATATCATCGCTACAAAAAATAACAAGAAATACTTACCTAAGAAGATAACATGCAGCATGAGGGGGAGGTGAGCTGACCAGTCTATTTCTAAGCCGTCCAGTACAAGGTCGGACAGGAACATAACAGCAATATTGCTCCTGTAGGTAAAGATATATATGTATTAAAACCCCTATAACTCGAACAGCAGGGGACCAGATCAATAATTCGAGGAATACAGGGTATTCGACTCATCCGAGGTTGGTCATAATCGACCGTTGACAGTCAAAATGTCCGGTCTCCCTGACAAATAATACATTTTAATTACCGTAATTTCAGCATTTTGATTTTTTTTATGAAAGTGTTTTTTGATAGCAGTATCAAGTTGAAAAAAATAAGTATTACACAAAATGAGGGTTTGAAAATACTGACGACAAAGTAAATCAAATGTAAACGATCGTCAAACGTGGTACAAAATACATGTACCATATTGGCTAAAACAGACAATGCGTACAATTTCGATGATTTAATTAACAAAAACTATTTAACACATTTACAAAATAAATACACACTATAAAGTTATAAACCAGCATAGTTACGAACAAACATTGGTACCTATGTCTATCTTGTAAAAGCGTTAGGTTACATGTGTTCACGAGGAAAGTTACGAAAATACAATATGCGGGAAAAGATATGGAACGCACTGATAAAAACGAACACGGGTCAATGTGATTTGTACTTATCAAATTTTGGTATCGCTTATATCTTTTGGAGAAAAAAAAACCACAGAAATTAAAAAAAAAACAAGAGGCCCATGGGCCTTAACGGTCACCTGAGTTAGAATATATAATAAAACAAATAATAAAACAAATGAAAGACATAAAAACACTATATGCTCTATTGCTGGGCCTTGAAGTTGGTCAGTGATTTATAAATTTGACCTTTTTAGACTATGAAGAGTATTTGCTTCCATCAAACCTGTGAACTTAGAGAGAGGTATTTTTTGAAATTTTAATCAATTTGACCCTATTTGGTCCTGCCCCTCTGGTCCCCCAGGGGGTCATCGAGGACGGATATGGATGTTAAAATGCTATATCTTAGGCTAATAATTCTAATCAAGTTTGACTAATTTCCTACGAAAATTGGGCAAATAATGTTCACAAATATGTTTTTCCTATATAAACTAAAGCAAACTTGACCCCTCCCCAGGGGGTAACGTAAGACCCCAAGGTCATATAATTCACAGTTTTTATAAAACACCTGAAGACCTTTCCATCTATAATTATTTGATTCTACTATATCCAGAATTTTAGAAGATTTTTGAAGTTTTAGCCTATTTGACCCTTTTTTAGCCCCCCCCTCTACCCCCAGGGGGTCGGCCAGGACCAATGTGGATATGATATTAAAATGCTATCTCAGGCTAATAATTCTAACCAAGTTTGACTCATTTCCTATGAAAATTCAGCAAAAAATGCTCATTTAATGTGTTTTTCCTATATAAACTACAGTAAACTTGACCCCCTCCCCAAGGGGAAACAGGAGATCCCAGGGTCATATAATTTACAATTTTTATAAACAAACTTTAAGACCTTTTTATCTATAAAGTGTATTTGATTATACCATTTCCAGAATTTTAAAAGAATATTTTTGAAGTTTTAGCCTATTTGGCCCTTTTTTGGCCCCGCCCCTCTGCCCCCAGGGGGTCGGCCTGGACCAATATGGATATGATATTAAAATGCTATCTCAGGCTAATAATTCTAACCAAGTTTGACTCGTTTCAAATGAAAATTGAGCAAAAAATGCTCATAAATGTGTTTTCCCTATATAAAGTATAGTAAACTTGACCCCCTCCCCAGGGGGAAATGTGAAACCTCAGGGTCATATAATTCACAATTTTTGTAAAGGACCTTAAGACCTTTCTATTTATGAAAAGTATTTGTTTCTACCATTTCCAGAATTTCAGAAGAAGATTTTTGAAGTTTTAGCCTATTTGACCCTTTTTTAGCCCCGCCCCTCTGCCCCCAGGGGGTCGGCCAGAACCAATGTGGATATGATATTAAAATGCTATCTCAGGCTAATAATTTTAACCAAGTTTGACTCGTTTCCAATGAAAATTGAGCAAAAAATGCTCATAAATGTGTTTTCCCTATATAAACTATAGTAAACTTGACCCCCTCCCCAGGGGGAAACGTGAGACCCCAGGGTCATATAATTCACAATTTTTGTAAAGGACCTTAAGACCTTTCTATTTATGAAAAGTATTTGATTCTACCATTTCCAGAATTTCAGAAGAAGATTTTTGAAGTTTTAGCCTATTTGACCCCTTTTGACCCCGCCCTTAAGGCCCCTGGGGGTCAGTCATAGAAAATTTGTTAATAGGATTAAATGGCCATGTCATACTGATAATTCTGACAACATTTGACTCATTTCCTATTACAAATGACCAAATAATGCGCAGAAAAGTGTTTTCTCAATATAAAGTATAGTAAACTTAACCCCCTCCCCAGGGGGAAACTAGAGACCCCAGGGTCATATAATTCACAATTTTTGTAAAGGACCTTAAGACCTTTCTATCTATGAAGAGTATTTGATTCTACCACATCTGTGAGTAGAGAAGAAGATTTTTGAAATTTTACTCAATTTTACCCCTTTTGGCCCCTCCCACAGCCCCCTGGGGGGTGGGGACCATATAATTCACAATTTTGATTGGCCTTATGCCTTAGAAGGTTTGTGCAAAATTTCATTGAAATTGCTTCAGCAGTTTTGGAGAAGAAGTCGAAAATGTAAATTGTTTACGGACATACGACGCACGACGGACGACGCACGACGGACGACGCACGACGACGGACAAAAGGCGATTAGAATAGGTCACTTGAGACTTCGTCTCAGGTGACCTAAAAATATTTAACTTATACAGGAAGTTGGACGTCAGCGATTTCTTCCGACTCTTTTGTCATTTCACAATGCGTACTTTCTATTAACACAAATCAACATCTTCCATATTTTCGTATTTAAGCGAAGATTATTATGAGAGAGAGATCGATTATTTAATGCCTTTTCTGAAATTTTCAAATAAAATTTGCATCAAACAACGACTGGCGATCGTGAAGGTAGGTAATACTGACAGCGTTAATCCCTTAATTAGCGAAAGGCTTGATACGACACCTGTATAAACACAGGTCGTGAGCTATTATCCGGGACAGTCGGTGCAGTCAGGTGTGACACAGGTAAACAATTATCAAGGGCCGAACACCTGTTCGACGAATGCATGGTTACATACTATGTATTTGCTCTAACGGGGATATATTTCTGTTCGAGGAATAAGGGGTATTCGACGAATAGCTGTTCGAGCTATCCGGGGTTTTGTTACATAGATTATATAGGGACACGGTCGGGACCGTACGACCAGTTCGAAGAATAGGGGGTATTCGAGGAATCCGGGTTCGAGTTAGAGGGGTTTTACTGTATGTATTATATAGATTCATTTAATGAAACAACATTTAGAATGTAACAAATATAGGTTATAGATTTTCAAAAAAATTATATTGATTTTAATTCTTATTCCATATTATTTTGCATATTACAGTTATCTGTTCGTGTGGGTAGGTATTTATTGTGACATCATATGTTTGCGAGCTTAACATTATATTTTTCAAAGAAAATGATGTGAGTTTCGATAACAAAACAATTACGTCACAATGGTTACCGGTCCACAAGGGAAGTAACTCAGTAAAGTGCAAAGACTCAATATCATGCAATCAGTGGTTAGGATGCTTTATCAACGAACCTGTGGAAGCCTGCAGTGGGATGTAAGTTTTCTGGCAGATATTCAGTGAGAGGGGCGAAGTATCCACCGTAGGCTGGCATTGGTAGTGGATAGGGCATTGGAGATTCACTTCTTCTCTGTTCTCTTCCTGTAGGCATGTGTAGATCCTCATCTGTAAGATTAAATAATTACAAAGTACTGTAAAACAACTTTCGTGTTGGATTTTTGCAATCCAAATGAATTTTCAAAAGTTTATTTCTGCCTATTAATATCTTCATCATTCATACTTACTGAAAGAATTTTCAAGTCATTTTTTAAGTTCCGCCAAAGTTAATCTTCGCTAACTTGTTTTAAAATGGAAATCACGAAATTAAGAAGCCGTAATAAAAGTTGATTTACAGTATATAACTAGGTATCTAGTGTATTAATCTAAGTTATGATTTGTTTATTTGTTCAACATTGTAATTTACATATTAAAACATTTAATAATATTTAGACCTACATACCCATGATAAACTGATCCGGGTTAGATGAAGCACTAGATGAACTTCTCAGGGAGGTTGTGGACTCTGTACGAGGGGTGCTGGCAACATACACACACCATTCAGTTTTTATTGAAACAATCATAAAACTTTCCCAAAACATTTCTACAGCGCAACAAACTTTTCTACAGCACAGGCATTGATATATCAAGTTGAAATATTATTATCTATCATATTAATTTTTTTTTCAATCTACAATTAAGATAAATCCTATCAACAGTAAGATATAAACTAAAACTGTGAGTCAATGTAAGTTATATTATTTAAGGCATTATAATACATTATTATGTGAATATTGCCCTGGTGTTACCATGGCAACCAAAATTTTGAAAAACTAAAATCTGCATGCGCATCTACACATTACAGCCAAGTTTCATAAAAACTGATCCATCATTTTTTGAGGAGTTGTTCGGACAAAAATTTGAAATTTGTATCTAGTTTACTAGCTACCATGGTACAACTACCGGTAATTAAATTGCAAAAACGAAATTTCATTTGGAATGTCATCACATGGTATGTTTTGTGAATACCTTTCACTAGGAAGGTCATCGTTAGCACTGTGACGTTTGGTGTGTAGAGTGCCCTTCTCCAGGGGATGATCAGTAAACTGTGTTGCCACCTTTTCATCATCGGTAGTGTTGATGTGAAGTAGACTCTTCTTGATTTGAGACAGACGGAAGAATGGCGGCGTCTGTGTACGTTCTATACTCATGTTCAATGTTTCCACTGTCTGCAGTTCATTCATCAGTTCATCTACTAGACGTTCTGGTTTGGCACGCCCTAGGTAACTCACCACTCTCTTAGCCTGGTGGTGATGAAAAAATTTCCCAATATTATAAACATTTTAATACCCGGATGATTTTATATAATTATTTCACAAATTAGTTCGAATGTTTGAATGATTTTCTCTGAAAATTACGTTTTGTTACATTTTGTTGGACATTTCTTTTTGAAGTGAAATAATAATCTTTCCAAAATATGGATACAGTGCATGTAAACGTCTTTTTTCCATTTTTTTTCTTTACGCATTTCGTTGCCAAACTGAATTTTGTTGGCCATCTACTTAAAAATACTAGAAACAGCAAAAAAGCAAAACAATCTACTTAAAGATGCTCCACCGCCGACAGAGCATAAATGATATTCATCATTTGAACAATAATTGGTGTTAAATCGTGTATATATATGCCTAATTAACACAACAAGATAACATGAAATAATTTGTTTTGCCTTTGGTGCATGCGTAATCATTACTTCATTCTATATAAGATATAGTGCCACGGAATTTTTTCGGGATGCAATTAATTATTTTTCATATTTTTAACTTATAGTAAAATTAGAAGCTCAAACTTTTCAATGGTAGTAATGGTGTAAAGTAAGTAACTTTTTTAACTGAAGAAAAATACAAAATTGTCTGCTCCTGTTTTTGATAGTTTAAAAATAACATTTGTCAGCGGTGGAGCATCTTTAAAATTATTAGACATATATATTAAATATATAATATCCCTTGTTATGTGATTTTAATGTCTATCCTAATAGAACTCACATATTGCAGTAGTTCCGAGGCAGCCATGTTGGTAATAATGACAAGGTAATGTATGACTACTTTGAGATTGTTTGGCCAGCAGATGACCAGAGATGACCAAAGATCTTCAACTTCTCTTGGATGGTCATCTCCAAACTGAAACAATTATAATAGAGATTTGTAGAATAGTTAAGTAAATGTATAATACTTCAATAATATGGTTTCTTAAGGTACCTTATTTCTAGACATTCAAGTTTTTCACTTTTTCATATATCAAGTTATAGCAATGTATATTCTTTGTTGATTGAAAAGGGCAAAATAATATGTATTATATTGAATTCTGATCTTCAAGACTCCCAAGTCAACCATATAAAACACTGCCGAACACATTTTTCCTCAAGTTAGTAAAAACAAAATCTATAAACATAATAAATTTAAAGTAGATTTTTACTAAAAAGTCGTACCTTTACAGTGAGATGGAACAGATTATTAAGAACCATTTTTGTAGCCTCTGGAGATCCCCAACCCTCGCCCTTCAGAGGTGGCTTGAATGTATCTGTGTGTGTGTCATGGAGGCGTGTCAGAAAATTGTTTAAAGGTGATGACTGTGGTAGTGACGGATCCATTAGTTCCATGTTGTGTAACCATGGTAACAGATATTTCAGTAACATGAGACGAACAGCAGGCTTAGCAGTCTGGAATCGATGGGCTATTTCTGTAAGAAATTTAATGAAATGTATGTACATCTTTCTTATGTGTGTTTAGCAAATAATAACAATTGTGCTCGTCATAAAATATTTTCTTCGATGAGAAATGTGGAACTTTGAAATGTAGTTACTAAATATGTGCTTGATATCATTAGATTCAGTCCAAGTGAATTTACTGTATAGGAAACTTATATCTAATCATATGGCAAACAGAGACTTCTAAATTCTGAACTTTTGATATGCCAAACAGGCACTACATATGGAAATGAAGTACATGATCCATTCTACCAACAACAAATTACTCTATCCTAGGAAAAATGCATGTGAATTTCCGTTTTACAGCAAGTGCTAAGCAGAAACATAAAATGTAATCATAGAACATTATCATAAACCACTGACCTGAAAACATAGGCATGGTGAGGTCAGGCTGGACACGAGCTAGCTGCTCCGACAGATATAGCTGTGAGTGACAGTAGGAGACTGATATCAAAATGTCATTGAGTGGCAGGCTTTGCTGTCTCTGGTCGTCAGATGAGTCTGTGAATACAGGCGTCTCCTGGAAGAAGCGAGTATCCAGGAGATGAAGTAGATGAACAGCAGTCTCATGAGTCTGTGTACGAGGATTCCCCACATTTAGTACGGCCAGGTTCAGCATTGCCACGTGGTCGCATGGGTACTCCCTACAGCAAATTAATTACATGTAAACAATATTAAAACAGCTTGTAAATCATTCGTTTCATGCAGCAAAGCACAATCAAATGATATAGTTTCATCAGTGTTGCATGTTTACCTCCATCTCGTCTTCTTTTAGTATTTCAGATATACGGACATGATATTGACAGAAAAAACAACAATGATTTGAGGAATATTTTACCATGTTATTTTATTTTCAGCTGAATTCTAGAAATAAAAGCGACATTACAAACTGTGACATCATTTTTCCCCTTTTATGGGTTGACACAATCATTAAGTCAATGAAAATGCTTGTTACAAATAAAATTGAACATATCTACTTAAAACATGGTTGTGTTTCATCTTGTCTTAAGCCAAATTCAATGAGGAAATCAGCAAAAGAAATGTTTTTAACTAGGACCTTCACACTGACCTTGTTTGGAAGACAGCAGCAAGTGCGTTGAAGCAGCCATCAGTGACCTCGTTAGCACCAGTGTAACATCTATCAATGACCCAGTCCAGTAGCCCTTGAAAGTCCGGATTAAAGTCCAGCAGCAGCACAACCGTCTCCTTGGCAAGCTCATAGATCTGAAATGCATAGTCATCAACATCAAATTTACCTGGGTGGTTAGAAGCGTTTGTCAAAATAATAAGCTCATTGAAGTCTTACCAGATAAATACATTATCTGTAAGGACACATAACTGTTGGAAAATATTCTCTATAATAGTTTAGTCTACAAATTTACTAAAAATATTATCTAATTGGAGGCATACATCTGATATCATTTCTGCTCAGTTTTACATAAAATTCTGAATATCAAAACTAACTGAATGGCAATGGTCTTGTCCCTGGAAGAATGATATTTTATTACTGAAGACTCATCCTGCCCTAAATGCCAAGATTGAAAGCCCTAAAACCCTCATTAATCCAAGGATCACAGAATATGACAGGACATCTTTCATCAATATCTAAATTCTGATCAATCAGGCCCTAATTTCTCGAAAAATATTTGTTTCACATAAGTTACATAAGGAGAAAAACTTAAATTTTGACTTATTTCTTAATCTGGGCCTGAAATCTAGGTAATGCTTAAGAAAATTTCATACATTTTAGAATAAAACTATCAATTGAACTATAAATAATAACGTAATTTCTGTTTACAGTGAACTAGTAACCATAGCAAAAAAAAATGTTTGAAAAAATCTATAGTATGTAATTATCTCCTCATTGTACTTTATCTATTATTCCTATAAAATTTTAAAAAGGATATGTTGGAAATACACAGTCAGAGAAATTGTGTCTATGGACAGATGAAATGCTTGACACTGGATAACGTGATCCCAGTTTAACCCTCCCCTGCCCCATCCCTATCCTCACCCTTCCAACTTTATAGCAGGGTTGTAATAACTTTCTGTTACCAATGAAACCCTGCTATTTTAGTCTACAGCATTACCCATTAGAAAAATAATCAACATTAAAGTTAGGAATATACTTGAATTTCTTTGTGGAAGAATCATTCTATGAATCTTTATGGTTTTCAATGTACAAAACAGCATTGAGCAATGACAAAAAAATAGAAAATAATGTATGCAAAGTGCAAACTACATGTGGAACTGGTCATGCAAAGAAATAACTAGCAGTATAAAATCTGGATATTGATAACAATAATCTATAACACAAAAACAATCAGTGATACACAAACTTCAGATACCATAACAAGAGACCTATCAGAGGCAGGCCTGTATATGGCTTACCAGTATCTTGAAATTTCAGTGAAAATGACCAAACAATATCCCTCATTGGGATATGATACAGACAGTGCCATGCAATGCAGTCATTGAAATCCATTCAGAACCAACGATCACAAGATGATTCGGAAAAATATGATGTACAAAATTAAATCAATGGTAACACCAGAGACAGGTTTGGTGCAATGCCTACAAGTATCACCACAACAATATATCATTTAATATAGAGGGAGATCAACATTGGCTTCATCCATCTCCATCAGGATCCTGAGTACTCCATATGAGTGCCCCATATGTTGTAAATTCCACACAGTTGAAGTCAAACTGAAGATGTTTCTTGATTAATATGACCAAATGTCTCCAAGCTCTGCCCTGTGGCTTTGGTAAAAAGAGTTGAGAGTGCACGTAGGAGAGTGGGTGTTTTGTAGTGGGAGGAGGTGGTGGCAGAGTAGAGCTCAATATTTTCAATATTGGTATGAAACTCTAGATCTCCTTCAAGTGAAATTATTTATTTTAACACAGTATAATTTTCACTTTTTGATACAAGTATGAACATCATTAGATGATAGCTAGACCTGTTTGTAAAACATAGAATCCCATCACATCAAAATAAGCTGATTTCTGACAAATTAAGCAGAATAGAGATTATTGAGACCATTCCTTCTGAGGATGGATGTAAGACATAGTGGTAAAGCATTTAGCATAAGCCATGGTCATAGGCAAAGTAACACTCATACAAGGAAGACAGATTCTGTGGATACCACCATAGATAAGACCAGATAATACATAATCACACACCTCTCCTATATGGAAAAGATAAACCTCTGGTAACAATGTCGGAAATCAAGCTGTGTCAGAATAGAGATGTCCTTAAGTTAATAGCCAGCAACATTTGACAATAGTCATTTGATGATATGTAAACTGACCACTGATTCAACAGTTTAATATCTGAATCATTGAACCTTTCATTCCTATTATTAATCATACATGTAAAGCTTCACTGATGTTTCAAGTAGCCTAGACATTGCCATATTGTGACCATGTATTAGCCAATGAGAATAATGGAAAATCACAACATATCTAATATTCATGAATATATATAGGTAGAAGTAATTAGCACACACAAATGAAACATAATATTGGTTGCCACATCAATCACACAGAAGCTATTATAACAATTACGTAATAGCAGATTATTATAAATCCGGAAAACTGTAAGTGGTCTCGGAACTAAATGACCTACTACAATGTGTAAAGATTTACGATACTTACAAAAACAGGACTCAAACAGAATATTTTGCATGTTTCTTGAACAGTTAACAAGCATATGAAATAGAACTAACTGCTTACCCTCATAAATTGTTGATGATACATATACATACAAAAACAAGAGGCCCAAGGGCCTTAACGGTCATCTGATTACCTTGGCAATAATCATATAGGAAATTAATTAGATATCGTTTAATGGTAGCCATCTTCGATTTGGGATCAACCAGAGAAGTAACAACACTTTGTCAGGACCATGTCAGGAACATTTCATGCAAGTTTCAGCCAAATCGCACCAGCAGATCTTGAGAAGAAGTTCAAAATGTGTTTTCAAGATGGCGGCTGTGGTGGCCATCTTGGATTTTAGATAAACCCGCAAAATAACAACACTTTGTCAGGACCATGTCAGGATCATTTCATGCAAGTTTTAACCAAATCGCACCGGTAGAACTTGAGAAGAAGTTCAAAATGTGTTTTCAAGATGGCAGCTGTGGTGGCCATCTTGGATTTCGGATCGACCCGAAAAATAAGAACACTTTGTCGGGACCATGTCAGGATCATTTCATGCAAGTTTCAGCCAAATCGCACCGGTAGAACTTGAGAAGAAGTTCAAAATGTATTTTCAAGATGGCGGCTGTGGTGGCCATCTTGGATTTCGGATCAACCTGAAAAATAAGAACACTTTGTCGGGACCATCTCAGGATCATTTCATGCAAGTTTCAGCCAAAGCACACTGGTAGAACTTGAGAAGAAGTTCAAAATGTATTTTCAAGATGGCGGCTATGGCGGCCATCTTGGATTTCGGATCAACCCGAAAAATAAGACCACTTTGTTGGGACCATGTCAGGATCATTTCATGCAAGTTTCAGCCAAATCGCACCGGTAGAACTTGAGAAGAAGTTCAAAATGTGTTTTCAAGATGGCGGCTGTGGCGGCCATCTTGGATTTCGGATCGACCTGAAAAATAAGAACACTTTGTCGGGACCATCTCAGGATCATTTCAGGTAAGTTTCAGCTCAATCCCACCGGTCAAACTTGAGAAGAAGATTGAAATGTGAAAAGTTTACGGACGGCGCACGGCGCACGGTGGACGCGCACGACGACGGACGAAGCATGATGGCTATAGGTCATCCTGACCCTTCGGGTCAGATGACCTAAAAATAGGTCTAACAGAAAGAAAATAATTCTACATGCGAAAAAAAAAGCTGTTGTTGAAAAGTAAATAAAGTATAGTGACTATTGGCATTGTGACAAAAATAATTAATATACAAATCGTAGACCTATATTGGTATATGATAATCACCCAGTGAGCAGTTGATTTTACATTCACAAAGTCACAGTGCAAATACAGAAGACAAAACATGTCCTACAGCACAATGGTTTACTGTATGAAAAGGATAGGAACAACAAAATCATAGCACAAACTAAAGGAAAAATCTCGGGAAACTCAGATATAAAAAATCTCAGAGTTTTTAAATGAGAAGTGACACAGCTCTTTCGATGAAGAAAATGATGATGAATTTAATGCAATGAGAAAATCAACTGAATAGGCAGGCGAAAGGTCAATGAGAGAAATGAACAAATTAAAACAATGCCATGCAGGACTAACTCACCTGTTCCTTTATCTGTTGCCATGGCGACAAAGATACAGATTCATGTATTAGGTAAAGAGTCAACATCTCAGTTAATCCAGTAACCTTATAGAAAAATCTATTTTAATTAACCTACTGCAAGAATATATGGTGATGGCTATATAAAGACTAAATAAGTATTTTTTTTTGTTTTTTTGTTTTTTTTGGGGGTTTTGTTTTTTTGAGAGAGAGAGATGAAAGAAGGTTTAATTCAGGGAAGTGGCTGCATTATATAAGAAAGAACATAGAGTCAGACCATTTAATATGAAAAGCATCAATCATAATTATCATTCAAATTTGTGTATGACAAAGTCGTCCTCACATAATGGTCAAAGCAAATTTTTGTACATGTAATAATTCAAATGAAAGAGACCAAATGGGCCCGTAGGTTTATCTGTGTATCAAATCTTACCCTGTCGTTATGGGAACTGAGCAGCATGTCCAGCCATTGGTATATATATCCGTCATCATTCAGACCACTGGGGTCAAACACCGGCCCACAACACAGTACGGCCGACATGGCTCTCACCGCGGACAGTTCCAGCTCGGTACAACTCTCGTCCTTGTTAAACCTGCACATGAAATTACAAATTTAAAAAAAGATTAAACCTGAAATTTATAACATTCTTTCTATACACATTGAAACATGCTTTAGCAATCACCTTTGTATAAAGACAACCTGCTTATTAAGACCACTTTCTTAGGGTACAAAAGGTCATTTATAACACACTTTGACTTGTGTACAAAGACCACATGGCTAAAGGGACCACTTTTCCATGGTCCCTTGGGTGGTCTTTATAGACAGGTTTGACTGTAGATTACAGCTGTATAGAAAAGTATAGCTTAAAACATAGATTAAAGTTGTATGTAAACTAATATTATTTTCATACTAGTAAACATAGGAGATAAACTTTCACATTAAGTTAAACTAAAATCCAAATTAAACCTGTTCACTTGATCACATTAGTTTAGAGAACACTTGCAAAATAACTCCATATATCTTTATGTATCAATTATCTAAGTGGATGCTATACAAGTGAGCTAATGATTAAAACTTGTATCTCTAGTTTCACTGTCAGAGTAAATGAAGTGTACCTCCTATCTAATGTATCTCCAATGGTGTGACTAAACTTGCCGCTCCAGCTTGCAAACAGGTGGAACAAGCTGTACCTCAGGTCTCGAGTCAGCAGGCTTCTCTTGAACTCCGCTGGGGAAGTACAAAACACATAAAATCAAGAGGTGTAAGGCTCACAGGTCTTCAATTACCCACTAGCAAGTTATAAATTAAAGAGAAACTTTAGTCCAAGGATGCATTAGAAGCTGCATCTCTATCTGTAATCAACTGGTTCTATTGAAAGCTGGAGTAACTGGTAACAATGTTATTTGCCCGCAAATGTCTATACATGGTCAGTATGTACAGCAGGAAAAATAGCTTGATCAACGACATTACTAATTGGTGGTAGCTACCTTTGTTGAGATGGCTTAAATTTTAAGTTTTATTTTAAGGCTCTTTGTGTTACCTTTGAAGCACTAACCTTAAAAGTTATAATTTACAATTTTTTTCGCATTTGCTCTTAATGACCACACAAAAATAGGTATGTACACAGTATTTAATATACTGACAAAGACAAGTTACTGTTTACAAACACATCAATGCTTAGAAAACAACTCAGTATGTAAGCAATAAATAAATGACATTTTCTCAGATTTTAATGGTGTTTTCTTTTATTTTTACAATTCATTTATCTTAATTTTATATTAACAATTAATTTATTTTATTTTAATGACATCTTATTTTTCCATTTTCTAGTTTACAAATTGAGAGATTATGCAAGATTTCTTAATCTCACTAAAATTTGAATTTATGATATACAGAAAAAGATAATTAAATACTAATATGGGCTGACTTACCAGGTGTATGAGCAATAAGCTCCCTGACAAATCGACTAAAATGGAGACGGATGTCGTGTAGGACTGGTAGATCCCGGTCACTCTCGCTCTCTAGGTACTGACGGGCGCCGTCTATATACTCAACAAACGTCTTGATGAGGCAATTTGAGTCTGTATCGATCACACCAGATTCACTAAAATAAATAGCATCATAATAATATCTAAAGCCCCATTAAGTTTTGGGAAAAAATTAATCATAAAAAATTACCAAATAGTCTGAAAATGGAAGGGAATGGTTTTGATTATTATTAAGTATCCCGAATCTGGCAGTTCTGAAAATTCACAATATGGATTTTTTGTGTGAAATGTGAACATCTTTTCTTAATCTTAATCAAGAAATTTTGGTAGAAAAAAGGCAGGGGCACCCTTAGTAGGGGAGGCATCCTTTTTAGGTCAAATACAGTATATGGGAAATGTTATGTACAAATCATTGATAAATGAGAAAATTCTCTGCCTCACAAAGACCTGTACTTTATATATTACCTTTGAGCGAATGTCTTGTTAACAGCCATTAGTTCAAATATATGAGCCAGCTGAACTCGAAGTGTATCCTTCTTACGACGCCTGTTCTTCGTTTCTTGTTTACGTTCAATGGCTTCCTTCAGGAAGGGAAGTAACTCATCAATCAGGTCTCTAAAATAAAGAATGTGTATCACTTTTATTTTTTGAAGTCATATATAGGTTATTTGTAGCTGAGATACTATAGAGTTTACTGTATACATTTGTAGAGCCTACACAAATGACCCACCTGAAGGCCACTGCATTTATATAGCCGAGACATTGATTCACCTGAAGGCCACTGCATTTGTATAGCCGAGACATTGACTTACCTGAAGGCCGCTGCATTTGTATAGCCAAGACCATTGACTATAGTGTCTCTCATGTCTGAGTTTTCACACTTCATCAGCGGTACAATGAGTTTAAATAGATCAGTACAACTGGTGATGCTAGCCTGTCGACTATCACTCTTCTCCGATTCAGGAGATGACCTGAAAAAGATAATATCCAATATTTATCTTTGTTGACAAGAAGTACTGTCATTATATATAGATAGTATTTTTTCTGTTCCTTTTTCCAATACATTGTTTTTCTGATATTCAGCTAATCTTCATTAAAAGTTAACAGCTAACCTTAAGGTTAAATGTAAATGTGGGTGTTTAAATAATGTTTCCTGTAATGATTTGCAAAAAAAAGTTCAATCAAAAGACCTGATAATAACAAGTCAACTTGACAAATATAAGTCTTCCACTGTTAGTGCCATAAGGTTTGATTTGTATAGGTTGAACTTATATAGATTTACACCTATGACGCTTAAGTTTTTCAAGGTAATATAATGCTTCATTTCCCGAATTCACAAATAAGGCCACTATGGCATCATACCCTTGCTCAGGTGAGGAACATCTGTAAGAATTGAGGCTGTCCTTCTGAGCCACAGAACAAGCAAGGATCACATAGTTCTGCCACAACTGCATGTGTACATCCTTCTCTGTTGTTGGTTTCTTACTTGAGGTTCCAGACCTCAAGATGGACGATGTCCGGAATTCATTGATCATATTGCTGTAAACAAAACAGCACTTATAATCAATTCTAGTAAACGAATATAAACCAACTTGGTTTTACACGTGATTTGTTGCGGTGGGTATGATGATTACGTTAGTACATCACATGATAAAATGCTGGATTAGAGACAACTGGTAGGAGGTGATACTTCCAATAATTTCAGTAATAAGAACATTAACGTCAGGCCCAGTATTGAATCAAAGAACACCTAAGGGATTCAGGATACTTACTTTGGGTCTAATAGAGTATGCATGCTGACCAGTCGAGTGTAGACAATCGGCCAGGAAGCAGCCACTGCATGTGGACAGAGGGTCATTCCATACTCGCTTGACACCAAAGTGGCAATACATCTCATCCACGGGTCTACCTTGGAGAAAACAGATTCTGACCTTTCTTCTATGTTGTTCTCCTTGGAAACTGGATTCCAGACTGAAGCTGCACGGTCAATGACCCAGGCAAGGTCAATGTTGGGCGAGGTCAACAGGACAGGCTGAATAATCAGTAACCAAATTAGAAGTAAACAAAATAATTATCAGAACAAACAACGAAAGGTAGATTAGACCAAATCAATTTTGTTATCATCACCCTCCATATAATGTATTATGATATTATTCTGATTTCAAATCTCACTATCATGGTAACATTACACTTAATGTAAACATTACAAACAAATATTAAAATCATACAATAATCATTTTTGAACTGACCTTCTCTGAAGCTGGCAGGGAAGGCAGGAGTCGTTTCACTACATCTGGACAAGCCTTGTCCACCATTTCCAATAGGCATGGCTCTGAGAGCTTTTAAACAAAATTCACAATTAAATTTTTTGGTAGACACTAGAAATAAGACTGTTTGAGTTAATATTCCACATATTAAGTTGTAGTTCTGATTTTAATGACACAAATAATACAAAACCACATACTTATAACATAAGTACGTACCATATACGCCGCAATGAGCGCCCAGGGCACGAAAAATTTTTAACAAAGAGGCCCAGGGCACGAAAAATTTTTAACAAAGAGGGTGCTTATTTGGGAGTTAATTGTAAGTTGAAGACGAAAAACCTTTAAATAATTTTGTCAACCATATATCTTTGAGGTACTTATGGCACAATAATCTGTCAAAGTAAACATTCATATGTTTATTTCTTTGTGACGTGATTAAAGTGTGAAAGTCATTACAATTGTGAAACATCATTGAGTCCAAGGGATGGGGTTTATAATTACTTCAACTCCTTCTCCATAAGAGGAGGAGGCGCTAATTATGGCGCATACAGTACCCATATATACTGCAGTTTAAAATGGATATGAAGTAACTGTTTAAATAAATGTCAGTCAAAATATGAGAAAACGTAAAAGATTTGTATAAACCATACCATAATAACATAAAACAGCCATTAATTCTGAATTACCTGAGCCTGGCAGCATGTGAAGATATTTCTGACCTCCTTTAGCAGGAGAGCTGCGAGTTTACGGGTAACAACTCGACAGCTACACAACATGACAAGTGAGAGTCCCTCTACCTCCCTAAGGACTAGGATGTTTGTGGTCTCGGGGAGAGTCCGTAGTGGGGCTGAACTGTCTGCTGACACTCGGTCCTATAACAGATATTGTAAAGCATGAAGATAGAATGGTTTGGTAGATCCATGTCCCTTTCTCCCACATTTTTATTAAAATCCTCTTAGAAATAAGAATTTTTTGTAAGACATAAATGTGTTCATCTGCATTTGAAACTATAATATGATGGATTGGACAGATATTTTCACCAGTAGTCTTGCTCTGTATGACAATCAATAATATATAGTAATTATAAAATATAAAACAAAATTTATCAAATCTGTCACTGTCATCAGAACCAGACATACATTGGTATGTCCAATTTTCTCACCATGTCAACAATACCAAACAGATGATCAAACTTATCAGACCCATAAATTACTTAGTCAATAATATTAAACATATTTGATATTTTTCCCCATATTTGAATAGGTTTTTTTCAGCATTTATTTGGTGATTTGATACTTAAAATCAATATTGATGAGCCCTACCTTCTGTTGTGCAGTAACAATGTTGGTTTTCCATTGGACTAGAAGTTGCATGAGAAGTCGCAGGGCTCCGTCCAGTAACTGTGTGTTAGTGTCACTGATATCTTTCTGCACAAACTGTACAAAACCTGAAAATACAAGTAAAAACGGATTGGCTTTGAACAGACTTAGAGTCAGTACAAAAAGATGAACTACAAAAACTTCCTGATCACAGTAAAATTAAACCAGAATATAGTTTTGGGTTCTGAGAAAAGACACAGAAATATTAATATCATGAAACCTGCCTTTATGACCATAACTGTATAATGATCTCCTGTATAATATAACCACTTTCGTGTGGGCCTCAAACAGTCAATTTCCACACAATTTGCCCTGTGTATAAAGACCATCTGGCTATAAAGACCATTTTTCATTGTCCCTTGAATGGTCTTTATAGACAGGTTTGACTGTATCTTGTGGTTTTTCATTTCAAAATCCTAGAAATGTTGCAGATCATTCTAAATTGATGTTTTTCAATCATCATATGACAACAGAATAGATATTATCAAACTGATATATACTACCTCTGACAACATGTTCTCTCCAAACAGGCGACTCCTGCATCAAATTCTGTAAAGCTTGGAAGGCATGGCTGCAGCAGATAACAAAGAAATGATTTTATTTACCAAACTTCAACCCAAATTTTAAGTTCAATCTTTTATCACCAGAGTTATTATATCTTATACGTCAAACTTGCATTTAACATCAAAACTCACCTTACTTAAACACATCCTTATGGTTTTACTCAAAACTCACAATATTTACTCCAAATCCAGTATTTTACAGCAAAACTTACGTATAACTAACCCATTATTAAACTCCAATATTTTATTTCAAAGTATACTCTAAAAACTTTAAAAGAATCCCTTATTTCTGCATCCTAACTCTACTTTAAAACTTCTAACTCACTATTTTACAGCAGGAGCTTACTGTTATATTTAACTCACCCTTTCAGCTCCTCATCCAGATGAACGGTAAGTCGTGTCAGCAGATCTACCAACTCCTGACAGCTCATACCGTCAGGGATGAGTCGAGGTATCGCAGCAATACATGTTCGGAATAATTCTATCTTGGCCTTTCGTTCCCCTCTGAAATTATTACATTGAATATGCATATATTTTATGATAAAGATATTAATAATTCTGTATATCACAAACAATAACGTATATAAATTAGTCTATAAATTTAGTTTTTTGTCAAATTTATAGCAGAGTTTGCACTTTTTTGTTGCAAGACCATTCAAATAGTACATAGGGACCCCATTTTATCTGAAAGTTTAGGGAATGCACAAAATAGTAATAATTTCAAAATAATTTATTACTTTTAAAGTTACTTTTACAATATTATATTATCTTGATCCTCATCATTGTTTAATCACCTAACCACAAATATTTCTACACAAGAAACTTTTAAACCACTTAATCATGAAAATAAATACTGTTAATATTTCATGTTATACAGTATTGAAGAAAGCTTACGTCATCAGTTCATCTGGCTCTTTGTTAACGTTTTCTGACTTGGTCAGTAACAGTTGTCTGCCCACTTGGAGATCCAGAGCGTGCAGCATGGAATCAAAGGCCTTGAGAATATGCGGATAATACTGGGCGAGACCTATAGTTTTGGCCATCTGGTCTGTCAGCATTTTATTGAGAAAGGTTCTCTTGACTCTGACAGTGGCTCCCGATGGCAGTGTGGCCTGTGTCTGGGGCATCGGAGGATCACCATCCTTCTGCTGGAGGCTGTCCGCTATCACCAAAAACGCACGTAGACCAATACTCATCCTCTGAAGATGGGGAATAAATAGTGTACTTATTAATAAAATACTGAAAAATGTACCCATATTTTTATGACTATTACTAGAATAAGATTTTATTAGTAGTTACTGTATTTCAGCTTTTTGACATGGATGACTCTTACCATGGTGGAATTTACTGGCCATATACAATTCATTAAAGATGCTCCACCGCTGACAGAGCATAAATGATATTCATCACTTAAACAATATTTGGTGTTTAATCGTGTATATATACATATATATGCCTAATTAACACAAAAAATAACATAAAATAATTTATTTCGCCTTTGGTGCATATGCAATCATTACTTCATTCCAGGATATAGTGCCATGGAATTTTTTCGGGATGCAATTAATTATTTTTCATATTTTGAACTTGAAGCAAAATTAGAAGCTCTAACTTTTCAATGGTGGTAATAGTGTAAAGTAAGTAACTTTTGTAACTGGAGAAAAATACTAAATCGTCTTCTCTTGTTTTTGATAGTGAAAAAATACCATTTGTCAGGGGTGGAGCATCTTTAACTTTATCTAATCACTCAAGTCTGGTTTGTGCCTAATCATTTTGCAAATTGAAAAATAAATCTCTGAATTAGCCGGGTTTTTTCTCTGTGGGTAAATTTTGATTAATTTGATCATATTTTACATCTAGAATCAGAACAAACAAAATCAATCATTATTAATGAATATAAATGTTACAGATGCCATATGAACATAATCTTTCCACAGAAACAGAAACATGCTATACCTTCTACTTTGAATAAATGAATTTCTATACTAATACATTAGGTAAATAATATTTAAATTTTTATACCTCTGGGAAAAGGATCTTGGCTGAGCGTCCCACACAAAGGAGGTCAAATATGATTTCCTTCATCGCAAAGTCTTGTCTTTCCTTGTTAAATAAAAAAAAGTATCTATCTGAGCAAACAAATAAACAGATGAGGATTATATATCAGAGGGTTTTGTTGTAAATTGTTATAAATAGATAACATAACTTTATTTTACTCCTCTGTGCAGTAACAGGTATTTTAAAACAAGCTTGCTTACAGAGTCAAAAGTCATCATTTGAAGTGTTGCCCTGAATTTAACCGAGTGTTGTTGATGACTCCTCTAAAGAACCATGTCCTTGCCTCTATTCTGACACTTTTTCAAAGTCTCTAAACAAAGTAGCTTTAGCCCTCAATTTTAAGCTTGTAGAATGGATTGATTAATGATTACATGTCAGTTTTTAAACCTATTTTAACAATTATTTTCACATTCACATATTGGTTCAATAAAACATGTTTATAACGAACATGCTTATAATTATAAGACATTCATAGTTATAATGTAGTAATTTTCTTTCCCCATCATGGTTCCTATAAGATGCTTATAATACATTTATACTGAACTATGTTTATAACAAAATGGTTTTTTTGGCCCCCAGAGGTTCATTATAAATCAGATATGAAAAAAAAGTGAAGGCTTCAACTAACCTTTGCTATGAACTGGATTATCTTGACGAAGAAGTTGAGCGGTACATCGCGTGGGGTGACCATCTTGGAGCCACGGGGAAACAGGCTACTTACAATACTCTGTAGACGACTGTGTGTTATAGTGTTACTCTCACATTTAATTCTCACCATGTAAACCCTGAAAATATAACACAAGGCATTAGTCGTCATCTGAATATGTATCTACATCATCTCACATTCAATTCTCACCAATGTACATCATCTCACATTAAATTCTAACCATGTACATCATCTCACATTTAATTCTTACCATGTACATCATCTCACATTTAATTCTTACCATGTACATCATCTCACATTTAATTCTAACCATGTATATCATCTCACATTTAATTCTTACCATGTACATCATCTCACATTAAATTCTAACCATGTACATCATCTCACATTTAATTATCATCATGTACATCATCTCACATTAAATTATCATCATGTACATCATCTCACATTAAATTCTAACCATGTACATCATCTCACATTAAATTCTAACCATGTACATCATCTCACATTTAATTCTAACCATGTACATCATCTCACATTAAATTATCATCATGTACATCATCTCACATTAAATTCTTACCATGTACATCATCTCACATTAAATTCTAACCATGTACATCATCTCACATTTAATTATCATCATGTACATCATCTCACATTAAATTCTTACCATGTACATCATCTCACATTAAATTCTAACCATGTACATCATCTCACATTAAATTCTAACCATGTACATCATCTCACATTTTATTATCACAAATGCACATCATCTCACATTTAATTCTCACCATGTACATCATCAAACATTTAATTTTTACATCATCTCACATTTAATTCTCACCATGTACATCATCTCACAATGATTCTTCACCAAGTAAACTTGGCAATTATAACAAAACTCAACGCCTTAATGGTTATCTGAATACCTTGAGGACACCATATTACTGTAGCATAAAACCTCATTTGTATGAAGTTAATTATTCAATCCATAAGTACTCACCACAGTAGCCTGTGTAGGGAGTCGAGAGCCATACGGGAAATCTTTTGGTCCTTATTCTTGAGTTGTGATAAGCAGTGAGTGGTCAGGAAGTACGGCCAGTTGTTGAGGAAAAATGTCTTTTGGCTGATACACAACAGGCACGTCACAAGTGGGAAACAGTGCTGTAGTGGTAATAGATGTATTGACAATACAATGAAATAAACTGTCTTTGTCAAATAAAGTCTGACAAAAGTATGATTACTGCTTTTATGCATGTTATTACCATATTTAAAAAACAATTCTGGAAGCATTAACTGCAGTGACTGTATAGAAACAAAGCATGGCAGACGGAGAAAAAATCTACTCAGTAAACAGAAATATAGATGTTTAGTTATTTTCCCACTCATTGTACTCGACATGACTTACAAATATGTGTTTTTTCTTCATTGTCAGATCCAGAGCTGGGGTGTACAACATATCCACCAAATTTTTTAGCACAGGAACGTTCACTTCATTTTTGGCCGTCTGAAAGATTGATGATGATGAAAGTTTGAACTTAATTTTTTTGGATTTCATTCTGAGATTAGTTTATCTCCGTGATTGTTCAATTTATACATCTCAGTGAGCAGGCTGGATTTTTTGTATTTCTTCTGGGTTATATAAGATATGAGCTTTGTATTAATACCAAAATATCACATAACTCAAATATTAAGTTCTCAAAAGATTAATGTTTTACTCAGAAGTGTTTCAAACCCATATCAAATACAAAATGATAGGTAATAAGATGTACTACAAATTTACATTCAGGAACATTATCTGGCTATATTGGACTTGTAACATTAATTTTGTGTACAGACATGAAGTCCTCTGGGAGTTTAGCAAAATTTCACAAACATCTTGACTAAAAGAAATTCTTTAACTTAAAATCCTCCATACATATTAAAGCATTACAGAAAATAAGGAAAAAAATCTTAAGTTAAAGAGCCTTCCTTAAAATCTGTAATGCTTTTTATGGATAATTTATTTAAAGTTTAAGTTATTCCTTAGATTTAAGGAATGTTTGTGAAACTGGGCCCAGACATGATAATACTGACCGCAGCCACAGGCAGCAGGATATCTACAAACAATGTAGCAAGGGCATGTTTTATGTCTCGGTCCTTCACTTCCAGGAAATAGTGACCCAGGTCCTGCATAAACATCACACACGCCTCAAACTCCTCTATAGGATGCATCTGTACACAGCAAAACAAGTTTATTAGTACTTCTTGTAATTGCAGTAACTATCACAAGAGATAAAAAGCAATTCAAAATCATATGCGAGTTAACTGTGAAATACCTTGACCTTACACATATTGACCTTAAAGTATATTGACTCTGAACTCTCTTGACCTTGAGAATAAACTAACGGGACCTTGAACTACACTGACATTGAACTCTCTTGATGTTGAACAATCTTCATCTTGACCTACCTAACAGTGAAATGCCTACTTTAAAATATATGGACCTACCTTGACCTTGAAGTACTTAAGACTTGTAAGAAGACTGATGATGCTCTGTGCTGTGTATGGAGTCTGATCGCGAAGTTTCAGCTCCTTTAACTCGGATATAAAATGCTTCTTTACAGCAGTGAACCTGTCAAAAATATAATGCATGAAAACAAAACAGAGTCAAATTTTTGTTTTTTTCTAAAAAGTTGATGTTACATATTATTAATAATACCTGTCAGTAACATGGTGTAGGTAATGAATGTAGCATAATCAAATGTTGATTTTTATGTTTTTTTTAGAAAACTAGTCAATTGCTGTGATTTTATAAAAGATTAAGAATTATCAGTGTATCAATATAGTTATCAAGTAAAAATTGTACATGACATTGTTCAGATAAACTTCCTATCTAGTTTTCAAATGAAGCATTGCCTCTTAACAACACTAAAATTAATTTCAAGTCAATAATGCCATTCATTAACAGTAAGTTATCTACACAAAAATGTGCCAGTACTAGCTGATATCAGCTAACGATTGACATCTATGAAGAGGTATCGGGTATTATATGACCTCTAATTAAACTATGACCTACCTTGACTGAACAAGAACACCAATGACCTCTGAGTACAGGTCAGTGAGAATACTGATGTTCCCAGAATTAGGGTTGGTCTGGATTCTGAAAATGATCAACCAGGCTTAATTAAGGAGGTATATGGTACCTTACATGACAATTATGGATTTGACAGTAAGTCAGTCATAACAAATAAATTCATGGCATGGCAACAAAAGCATGACCTTCTAAGTTTTATTATTATAATGTATCATTACTGACTATTAAAAGGACAATTCAATGAGGCTAATTCTGTTACATAACCACAAAGCAAATTATGACATAAATATATTGTTCTACATTCCTGATGAAACATATAACAAGAAAAATGGATACATTTCACGACATTGTGAAGCATTTTGATTGATACCGTTGAAACTCCAAATTGTTGATCAATATAATTAAGCAGGTACAACATGTACGCTGTACCCATACCCAAGCCAAAGTCACGCATGTAAAATATATGCAATACATAACCACTGAGGAGTTGATGAAATTACACTACTGTAAGAGTGATTTGAGTAGGTCTAGACAAAAATTTCTTTACTACACTGGCAATGGCCAGGGTTTGGCATTACACTATGTGTAATGGCGGACAGTAAGCAAGTTTGAACATTTCACATACATTTCACTACAGTTGGCTTATCTAGCATATCACAGTAAAACCAATTAATCTAATTTCTTTTAGAACTAGTTTGTTTTCGAAATAAGTGCAAATTTTAATGTACTCTTAAACTGAATTGTCCCTTTAAATATTTGCAGTTGCAAAAATGTCCATAGAATAAATGGATTACGAAAAAGGATTTGGATTAAAAAAAATTTAAAAAGAAATCTACAAACTTTCTTATAAAGTGAAGTTTGTATTATTTCATTGAAGTTTAGACTCACCCATCTTTGTACTTGAAATGCCTAAAAGCCTGTGTGATGATGTAAGTTACTAGATCATTATGACCAGGGTGGAATCCAAGCTGTTTTCAAAAGATAAAAAAAAAAAGCTTAACATTTAATATCTAGATTCAAATGTATTATATCGTATTTTGATAAGTCACAACTTTTTCCTCTGAAAATATATCCTCTTAAAGAACCATTACTTGTGCAGAAAATATTTTTAATATGGGTTCATACTGCTTGCAATGAAAACAATTGTCAGAAATTGTAAATATTTTTCAATTTTTAGTTCGTGTATTTTTTTATATTAATAACAGTTAACAAAATCAATATACATTCAAAAGAGGAAAGAACATGAATCTATTTTATTCTGTAGCAGACCTTATGTTCAGTTTGGTCTCTTTGCTGCTCAAATTTTAAATATACTGTAAACCAACATATTTTATATTCTGCATATTTCAGAGATAAGTTAAAATCATGAAAATAAGTCACTGTTACACACGTATGTTCCATGCAGGTTGTAAAATATCACTCTAAAACAAGAAATTAAATTATCATAATAATAATTGTAAAAAGTATTTCGGTATGAAAGAATGAAGTTGACACAAAATGAAGTTGGTTTACGAGACACATACCTTAGCTAAGACCTCGATGAGTACCAGACAGTATACAAACTCTACAGCCAGCTGGGGAAACAGAATGATTTTCAGTAAGAATATGTCTATCTTTAACAGTTATCTGTATACATGCTTTGTAGAATACAATACACAATTATAAAACTGTGTAAAAATTCTTGTTTCTGAAGCTTGATTTATATTTATATGAAAAAAATATCTCAGAAATGTTTCTTAAGTTCTATTTATATTCATATGAAAACATATCTAAGAAGCCACTTAACTAGTTATAGCATTATAAAAATGTGAAATGAGATTATATATCACAGATTGCTCCTTGGTTTGACAATTTGTACTCATTTCACTGTGCCGGCGTAGATGAAAAATATTATGACTTTTGGCAATACTTTGAAAATTCATCTTGTATTTGTAATGATTGAAACCTATACATCATAGGGCTCGTAATTCTCAAAATGTTGTTAACATGTGGTGGTGAATAACATATCAAGAGTTATAATTGCTTATTTCAAATTAATATGAACATAATATTATGATAAATAATGAAAGGAATATATTTATACATACATCTCTCCTTTCACACAGGAAATCTTTACTTCTGTAACAAAATAAAGGTATCCTTTATACGTCGACTCTAATCAATATATTTCTGACACATATCATCATCCTTATCAATGTCAAACGGCTTGATCTTTGATAAAATCTAACAAGAACAGCACAGTTCTGTACTTTATTGATTGAATATATTTTCAATTCTAAAGATGTGTCATCAAAATCTTATGATCAATAACAATACTATTTATAAGAATGGCTTTTCATTTACTGAACAAACAGCCAAATTTATCAGGATTGAAAAGTTCAATTACACTTACCCCTTGCTTCTGTGTCGCTGGCGAGTGTCAGGTTGGGAACACTCATCCATCAGATTTTGACGTTCAAACCATCGAAAAAGACTTCGTAGAATGGATGGCAGACATTGTTCCGCCAGACACCCAAATGAACTTAGCAGCTATGAAATTAAATAAGATAAAAAAATTCAAAATCAGATAACCAGTATGTGTGTCTGTATTCCGTAGGAACAACATTTCAATCTAGATGTTGTTTGGTAGGTGTAAAAGACATATCTGTATGCTAGATAAAGGCATGCAATTGAGTTACTAGCTAGTCATAATGAGTTGCTTCTTCTATTAATTAAGAAGAAACCTTCCCTCTAGGAAACTTTGGTCCAATAGTATATAAATGATAAACATTTCATTATCTTTCAAGATGAAATCCATGCTATGTATTCTGATTTTGCATATTAAAGAGTTATCTATCCTTACAGGTAGGTAATGATTGTGACGTCATGTGATGGTGACCGTAACATCAAACATTCTGGAGAAAACGATGTGAATAATGATGTCACAATAGACATCTACCCACAAGGGAGGTAATTCTGTAATATGCAAAGACGGAATATCTATATAAATAGCTATAATCAACTGTGAATGTCAGTGATGATAATCATGACTTCACACTTTAAACACACTTATTTTAACGCAAAATTTTAGTACAAAATTGAGATACTTACCTGATCAAACTGAGCATCTTCACCTCTCTGTAAAGATTTGGACAGAGGTTTTTCCTAGAAAGTCATAAAATGAAAAAGTTATAAAGACATCAACAACAGCAATAATAACACAAACAATCAAACAGAGTTGAGTATTGTAGTTTTTTCTTCCATAAAAAAAATAAAAATAAAAAAGATGGCCATCGTTTTGATACACACAGGACACTTAATATAACTTGAACCTATGACATATATGAATATAAAGAGTTAAAATGTAGGAGACAGAGTCAATATAAAACAAAGCAATAAAGAATGTCACACATCAGTGACCATTAAATCATAAAACCTAGACAAGCCTTGATGATAATCAAAGGTCAGCCAGCTAGTCATCTCCGATTCAGACTACTAACAAAATATTAAACACTGAGAGGGTCACTTACCTTGGTCTTTTCAACAAATGAATAATTTATTTACCCATAGCAATATATTCTATTCTACGCAACTTTATAAAAATTCCCTTCTCGTCGTAGCAATTTTCTCACAGTATGCAAATCACCTCTAATCTCCACCAATTGCTATGTTTGGAATAGATAAATAGATTCATTTGTTGAAAAGACCAAGGTAGGAGCTCTTCTCAGTGTTCAGTCTGTATTGGAGATGACTTGGCCTGATACCAAATAGTGTCTGCGAGTTCCACCTTTTGATAAAGCACTACTTTCTGGCCCTACACCAGACATCAATCTGTCATAATGTGTAAGTCTGTTGTCCGGGCCAGAGTATCTCGGGCTAAATAACAGACATCTTGCTTTCATTCTAAGAAAGGTAGTTACAATCAAATTCATCCCAAAACATACCAATGGTTCGGCTAACACCTGTTCCACTTTCTTCTCTGCCATATTACAGAATTCAAGAAATAGGGTCTGTAGAATGTACTCCCCTGGCTTGGTACCATCATCTCCACTTCGGTTACCCGGGCAACTGTTGTTACGACGCCATGGAAACCTTATCATCAACATCTCCCTACCATCTTGACCTTCTTTCTTTTCCATATTTTCTTGTGTACCTATATTTGAGAGCACATATATATATTTAAATTGAAATACCCTGGGTAGATGATGTATTTACAAGTGTTGAGGTTCAATCATATACTACTAGTAATTAATCTTTCATTATTACAGTTATAAACTAAGTCAATATCAAGTATCAACTTTGTTAGCATGATATCTTTGGTTAAGAAAATATAACATAAATCATTAATCTAATAATTACAGTAATATATGGTTATCATGAACCTCTATAAAAAAACATAGTTCGTTATACACATATTGCAGATGATATTTATATAGGAACCTTGATAATGATTGAGAATGGAAATTACATGCACTGCGCAACGCCAACAAACTTAAATTTTCACAAGTGTATCCATTTATGTGTTTAGTGTATCTATTATATATCAATTCAATCTAATTAAAATTAGACTTGTAATTTTGCTCCACTAAGATACTCGTAATATATAGCATCGTAGTGGAGTGGATTTAAATGTCTTACTCTAACATTAATTAGATTCATATCAATCTAGAATCTAAATGGTAATTTAAAAGTAATCAGTTAAGTTTGACATGCGGTGTTGACAGTTTAGTGATCATGATGTATCCTAAAATAGAACATGCAAGCTATTGACCAATGGGAGATATACACTATATGATATCAAATTTGAGAAAGATCCACATTATGAAAAATATCAATCATAAGAAGCAGAATCGTTACTTAGCTACCACTGGTCCATGTACTGGTCATGGAAGAATTCATCTAATAATTTTAATTACAGTATTCGACTCAATAAGCGCCCATGTCCATATAAGCACCCCTCTCCATTTTTGAGGCCTTAAAGTTGTATTTCTTGTAATTTTCACTGAAACGATATGTCGTTTTAACATTTGATATTGGAACATGGACATGTATCTTGATGATTTAGCTCCCCAAAACCATATGTCAGCCTATAAGAGAGCCGAAATCTAGGGATCATATATTCCTGGTTTTGAATAAAACGCCTTCAATCACCGCCATGTTCAGTACCTTCGGGTTTTGTCGGATTCCGAATCGTATCACATGACTGACTACCACACGTCCTGCACGTGGTGATCCAGGTAACTAGCGTAAGCGCACATATGTTTGTTTACGTTTTCCTTCTGGCTAATATGAGCAAATCGTGCTTGTATACTGTCCACAGAGCGAGCATTTGAAACATCTAATTCACACATTGCCGTAATTCAATATTGTGTGTATCAAATATTGTAATGTGCGAGCATTAATTTCTTTGTAGATCCAGTCTGCTGCAGAGGTCGACCACATGTTTTGTTTACGAAAAATTGTTGACATTTCTCTTGGTTTCACAACTCTCGTGTTACTAACTTCGATATTGTCGCGACGATGTTCGGAAGAGTTCGGAATGATTCGGCCTCTTCTGAGCCTATATTTCATGTGTACACGTTAAAAAGATTTTTTACTTTTATAATTTAAAATACTTCCAGTGCTGCAACTTTATAAAAAGTGGTAAAATTAGAAAGTTTAAAACTCAGACAAACAGACAAAAATATGTATAACACTTAAACAGTTTTCACTATGACAAAAAGAGCGAAAGTGATAGACCATACAACTTTAATTTCAATTGGACAGGCATAAATAAAGACCAAAACTACACAAAACTGTATAGATTTGCAATAATTTTGTCTTCTTAGCACCTTTTAATTTTTCCAATTTTTTAAATGCCCTGGGTGCTTATTGGGTCAAATACGACAAGTGGCTTAAATAACTATAAAATCTTGTGTATCATCACTTACTTTTTTCTTCAATGTTTGCCATCTTCTGTACAGTGGAATCCACAGTCCACTGCAGATGAACAGCTCATAAAAAATGTTAATTATGTCATGATTTCTGTAAAATAAATAGAGTAAATATATATCCAATCTGCTATACAACCACTTGTTTTATGTTATCCTAACTTACTTATATTCTTCTACCATGCACAACTAGAGACTGTATATGGCCAGACGCCCAAATTTGTCAGGGACCTGTTTTTGTCATACTTACAATTTTGCTTATAGTATATTTTGTGAATTATAATATCATTGCCTGATTTTTTGAAGAATAGCGTCTGCCAATACAGGTTTAATTTTGGAAGAGGAAAAGATTTGTTATTCTCAAAAGGGAGTAAGCGTATTCAGGGCTTTTTTCACTTAATTCAAATTGGCAAGGAGCCTTTTTACCTTATTGTGGGATAGATGAATAACGAAATGATAGATAAGCTTGTTTTAGTTTGTATTGATAAAATTTGCATATTTTATTTGTTGATATTGAGTTGATATCAGAGAGGATTAGATTACCCTGGCGAAAATTGGTCTTTAAACTTGAAATAAAAAGGACAATTTTTAAAGTTTCATTTTTAGATTAATATTCATTTTTATAAATTGCAAACAACAGGTTGGGGACCATCCCGTATATGCAGGATAGTCCTGCATTTGAGTAATAGTCCTGTATTTGAGGGATAAATTTGTTACTCAAATGCAGGATTATGTGAAATGAAAATGGATAAAGTTGTTTTAAAAATTTGTATCAAAAAAGGGCGTCATCATTTTCAGATACCCATATAACTAATTGAAAACTTTATGTATTTTTATATGAACTATTGAATTCTATTATCTCACTTTGTAATAAAGTGACAATTTAGGTGCTCTCCATAGACTACAGTGTATAGCCATCAGGGAAATTTAGTGCAAATGTCATGGTTGATTGGCTTTTACCTGTGTTCTATTTTTAGCCCCATAGTAAGCAATAGAGGTGATTTTGTTTGTGACTTTTACAAACATTTAGATGATGAAATTTGTTTCCATTTGAGTAATAATGTGGAAAGTTGTGTATTAGTGATGATGCCATATAAAAATCATGATGCCCTTTTTTGATGACAATGTTTAAATCAACTTTATCACTTTTCATTTCATAGAATCCTGCTTTGGCGTAACAAAATTATCCCTCAAATACAGAACTATTACTCAAATGCAGGACTATCCTGCATATACGGGATGGTCCCCAACCTGAACAAGTTGAACTATCTTTACGAAATGGTATAAAACTTGTACACAACTGTTTGACGAATTAGGCCAATTTCAGTGAATCTAAAAAATCAACAGAAGTAATGTATACTATTGCGAACTTGTGATAAGGAGTCTCACTTTGTGCACCATCCTTCATTCAATCACTGATCAGCTTCTGCAACTCATTATTTTCGGACGATTATTTTCACGACGAATGGAAGACATAAGGATGGACATTTGATATATTAATGCCTGCATATTTTGTTGCACTTTCAAATCAACATCAAACAGTTTACATGTAAATTTTAGAACCACACAAATGATGCGACTGACCTTTTTGAGTTGTATTTACATTTTTCTCGACTGAGTCGGAACTTCTGCTATGTTCAACCGGAAGTTGACTATTTCCTTGTGGCAGACAGTCAAACTAAGGGCAGATAACTCGTTGATACATTAGCATATCGACAACTTAATGGTAAGTATCATTTCAAATGGGATATCATGAAAAGCATACTATAAACTTATACCACTAGGCCTAATGTTAAATATGATACATTGTATAATATAATTTTCAGAATAGGCCATATTCACCAGTATATAATAAAACAAATCTTATATTTTATACATATCAAGGTTTTTTTTAGTTTGTTTCAAGACGTGTGATATCTTATATATGTGCCTTTAGATCTATAACGGAATTTATTGTTATGGCCAGAAAACTATTTTAGTAAACCGGGAATATATTATATATATATATATATATATGTTTCTGAGTAAACTGAAACTCGAACAAAAAGTTTTCATTAATATTTCATTTTCTAAAATTGGTAGAGTTCCACAAGGGTCAATTCTTGATCCAAATTTATTTTGTTTTAAATCGACGATACATGTATATGGGCCTACCGATTGCTTTAATTTGCCGACGATAATGTACGTACATGTAGACTATTCATATGTAACTTACATGTATAAGCAAATGGCTATGTTTATGGCTTCCTTTGCAAAAAAGTAACAATGATTTTATGGCTTCCTTTGCAAAAAAGTAACAATAATGATAAAATTTATATCCACTCGATAGCACAAAGACTC
This sequence comes from Argopecten irradians, assembly GCF_041381155.1. Taxonomy (NCBI): domain Eukaryota; kingdom Metazoa; phylum Mollusca; class Bivalvia; order Pectinida; family Pectinidae; genus Argopecten; species Argopecten irradians. The sequence continues at coordinate 29,243,616 of NC_091140.1, read as the reverse complement.
TTTACATGATACGAAATGTATGTGGTCTAATATGTAGCTACCACAATCTCCCCAACCTCGACACTACAGGGGTTACTATCACTATTATTATATCCACCCCTGGGCTATCTCATTGTGAAACTGAAGGGGGTTCAGGATGTTTTCTGCGATCACGACCGATTCTGACAAACCGTTCCAGACCTTAACAACCACGTTCATCATCAGCCCCTGTTGTTGGTGAATATTGGTGTCTTTGGTGTATTATTTGATTGTTTTATCATCACTACTATCAATGATTTATACACATATTTCACTGAATCTAGACTTTAGTCCGCTAAACCTGCCTATATTATCAGTTTTTGTGTGTGGTTTTTTTGCCTAATATTAGGCCAAAAAATTTATTAAAAAAAGCCTAATAATATAGGCAGGTTTAGCGAACTATCTAGACTTATGCGTGGTGTTAAATGTATCTGCAGAGTACATTTATGTACATATGTTTCTGATTTATGTGATACGATTCGTACATGTATATCTCATCGATACTTTTTCCTGTTGAAACAGTTTATGATACACGTAAATCAAGGTTTTGACTTAACTCTCCATACATCATATATACAGTGTAAGTACAACAAAATATAATCAAATGCCATCGTTGTAATGATAAGCCAAGCTATCCTGGACCTGTTTGATCCACTGTCGCCGCTATGTGGCTACAATTACAGGGATTAGTAGTAATCACTGGTATTACAAGGGTATACTCATGTAGTAGAAAGAAATCAGAGTTACCGGGATTGCCTTCACAGAGAAATAATATAAAACGAAAAAATCCAAATTCTACTTTGTAAGTGATGATATAAATCCATCTTAATTTATGAATGTTCTAAACGTACTCCAAGGTGTTCTGTTAAATAATTAAGCTGAGTCGTAGGAAAATCCGGTTTTCTGGGTGATTTGGAGGGATTCGACTGGGAATAGCATTGCATCCGCATTGTTTCAACCCTGATTACGCTCCTGCAATACATATGTTTAAAGTACATATATCGAGTATTCATATACAGTGTAATATGGCATCTGCAATCGAAGCAGTCCAATAAGGGGCAACCAAACAAATACTTGGTCTTTTGAAAGACTGCCCATATTACCAGAAAGACTTAAGATGACTGAAATGAGAGACTCCAATCATTTCCAACCTATAACAGAAAAATCATATGACCCATTTGCATCATCATTTTTTATCAAAAATAATTTTTTATTCAATATTACATGTTGATTATATTACAGTGTTCTTCAACAGAAGGCCTCTCATCCAGATTTCAATATTTCTATATAGTATCCCTCTCTTTCAAACAACTTTCAATATAATTACTTAGCTCTTACTCAACCGGCGAAGACCCAACGTGTATCTACTCGGATAATTATCAAAACTCTACAATTTTCACACTTCCTATGTAGAAAATAGAGATTGCTCCGTGGCCTCCTTGAAAGCTAGTCTAATAGATACAATGCCATTCCACCTCAAAGGCTAAAAGTAAAAGACACAACACAAGAGCAGAGTCATCACCCATAGACAGTTTTGTCCTTTTTAATCTAGGTGTTAATAGGATTGTTTTGAATGTGAGAAATGGAGAATAATATGTAAGATACATGAAAGTATTATGTACAAATGCTGACAAGCTACTAAATAAGATGGACGAACTAGAGAACATAGTCAACGATAATTATGATGTAATCGCAATAACTGAAGTACTTCCCAAAATAGGATTAATACTCAACTACAAGTTAAGTTGAATACCAGCTACCAGGCTTCAATCTACACATGAAACCAATTGAACATTATCAAGGACGTTGCATTTGTATATACTAGACTTCTGAATTTAGATAGTTTTATATTCATATGGGCCCAAGCGACTTCAATTGCCAAAAGAGTCCATCTTGCCTCGGCGATTGTCTTTGTGCTGATGGTAATGTCGTCCATAAATGACATTTCTCGGGTTGTCTTACTCCAATCTTCATCTATGGCCACTATTAATTTTCTCCGCTGATTTTACCATTAGGTTTATGGCTGCAGAAAACAGTTTCACTAACACCATGCAGCCAGGGATTATCCCGACCTCTAGACATTGCCACGAAGTTGTGTAGTCCTGGAATGTGAATTTTATATGTGTAACCCTGTCAAAGTGGCTTTACAGCAAATGTCGTATCGTGTTACAGTTCCAGTGTAAGTTGGACCAGCTTGTGTGATATGGAACCGTCAGTATTTGCTAGAGCTAGCCAAATGGAAACAATTGCAAACTCCCTTTCATTTCTTTTGCTTCTCTGATTATCTGCCATAAGACGCTGGTATGTTCACGCATCCGACACATCATGTCGATGTACAAATATAGTTATTATGCAGCATGTAATCGGTCATTCTCTTCGCTAATATAGCCTTAATATCTTTCTTTCGATGTTCCGGATGACAGTTTCACTTTTAACATTGGTTCAGACTCATCAAACAAATGTTCTGGTTCATCTTGCCGAATGAGCTTTTTGTTGTCCTCCATCCCTCTTAGCATCACTGTTCATGTCGCGCAGAGACTTGTCGACCTCCTCCCTCTTTGCGTTCAGTGTTCCAGTTCCTCTCTGGGTATTCTAATCGGTTCTGACATAGCAGATCTCTTGACTTTCCAATGGACTCTCCTGCCAATGCACATCAAACTTCTCCCATTCTGCTCTGCTTGCACTAAATGGCCAACTGGTCTATCAGTCAGGTTTGGTTCCTGTAACCTGACCTCGGAGATATGTTGATTGCGGTTTTCTGATGTTGACTCATCATTCAGCTTGTTCTCTTCATTGTCTGACACATGGACGTTGCGATCACTGTGGTTTGCTTCATGGAACACCTCCTCCACCGTTTAATTTTCATTGTCTTTCCACAACTACAAATACTACCATTGTTCAGTCTACCAAGTTAGGTCGCTCATCCTCCCTCGCTATTACGCGACCTTATATTCTGTGTTATCACAGGTACATGCATTTAATTCTACATACACCTACTGTACATATGTGTGATTGAGGTGTAAAACAACGTCACACATGCTATTTACACTTATTTGATACTTTTTGTGTGCTTATAAAACTAAACCTTAAAAAAAGTCCAGCTCTCTCTTTCTCCCAATGCATGCTCATCTGCTCCTTCTAATTAAGTTCCATCTCTACTAGATCTCTGAGCTCTAACTATGTGATGCTAATCCCTATTACTTTTCTCTTGTCCCATCCCTTGTGCATACTTTAAATGCACTTGACCATGGCCTACCATCAATAATCTATCTGAAACAGTTTTACGATCATGTTGTTTTATTCCCATGGAGGGGAACACCCGAGCTATATCGGCAGGCATCACTTTTAAGATCATTCTTTAACTGATGAAGAATCTTTAAATAAAATTTTCCCTTAGGAAAGCTTTACAGAAGTTAAAGGGAGTCTCTTAAGATAAATGGCGGTCAATAACTTTGCAATGCTTTCCACTATTGAGAAATATTAAGTCATAGAATTATTTTCTTACGCTAAGGAATGTTCATGAAATCTGTCGATGCACCAGCTTGAACGCTAACGGTATAAAACTGTATTTAGCTATTTAGTTGTCGAACAGCCCTTTTTAATCTTACACTAGACGATAGTGTACTAATGATGGGATAGTAGTAAAATTTAACTGAATAATTAATGGGATAGCTTGTATTGAAACTAAACTGTATTTTTTATAGATGTATTTTGTTTCTCTAATTATCAGTTCGTTTTGTTACAAGTGAATATGACAAGAAGGAGATGTATGTATGATAAATAAAGATAAAAACATATATGGTCTTATCAATAATTCTATCAATACGCATTCCGAAACGGAAAGGATATTCCGGTTTTTGTTGTTAAGGAAACTGAATGTAAGTGTATTGCAAACTAAGAAAGTTTCCGTTCAAGCAGATGAACAGACAGATTGGAAAAGACCATCACTGTTTCTTACACTTATTTCATCAGTTAAACAAAACCTAACCGGACTATTATATTTACGTAAATTATAATGTCGACATGTTTCAGTATATTTCTCCTATAATACGATGGATGGATGGTACAGAACGCTAAAAGGAAGCGAATATATCCGTTTCCGGTGTCGGTGGTGAGTGACAAATATACGTGACAATAGACAGATATATATGTATGTACTCATTTTTAAGTCATGTATCTTAAAGTGCTTTTGGTGTTTGCTTTGCAACTGATTGTCGCAACATTTGGAAATATTGTTACACGTTCGCCCGGGATTGATGTTTTATTAAACGTATCGTTAAATTCCTGGACCGAAGCCTCGAGGAAATGTCAGTTGGCAGCGGGGACACAAAACAGTGATGTCTCATTGTCAACACTGATCTTCAACTTAACAAACGCAGAATTACCGACAGTCGAGGCATGGATTGGCGCAACCGCTACGTATTCGGTCTGGCTGGAGCTTCAAAGTTGTAATTATGGCAAGGAATTGAATGTGCTATACCGCTTTGATATAAGTCAAAGTTCAGATCCGGCGGAAACGTGTTTACAGAACTGTGGAAACGTTACATTCTATCTTACCACTGAGTGGTGCTACTGTGCCGAGAGTGTTGCTTATTCACCACAATACTGTGTCGCCACTTCCTGTCCGGGAGACAGATTCTGTGGAAACGAATCCCAGCTATTCAACAGTTTTACCTACTACTGCATGTGTAAATATGCGCCAGTAACTGTTGTCGATGATGGTCTGATCGGCGGATGTAAAAAGGTAGTTCATGAGGGAGAGAATACTAATATCGAAACAGCGGACTGTGGGCAAGGAAATCCAGTTCTATGTAAACATTTGGAAACTGGAAACAGATATATCCCCGGTGGCATATCCGAGTCGTGGGTGACATCTGCTTTATTGTGTAACGCAGAAAACGCCACCATTTCTGGTCTTGATAGTGCCGAACTTTCCTTTGAAGGCGATTATCAATATTGGATAGGCGTTTTCCGTATTGCGCATGTAAAGTGGGAGACATCTCGGAGCGATGCATCCTCTTATTGCATATCCGTAACGGTGGATGTTAATGGCATGGCTGCAAAGAATGTGCGGGATTGTTCTACAATCTTACCGAGTCTATGTGAAATAACCCCTGTCACACAGTCTGTGTCCCAAGGACAGACAACTCCTGTAGGGATGTCGTCTGCTTCGACACAGCAACCAACAATGGGATCCACCATGTCGGGTCAGAACACAACTATGGCGGCGGCCTCGTCAACAGACAGAACAGGACTAATAGTGGGTATTGTGCTAGCGATAGTCTTCTTTCTGGTGCTCCTTGTCCTAGCACAGTTCTTTATTACTAAACGAAAACGAAAACAAAAAGAAATGGAAGAAAGAATGAGGATTGGCTCACTTAAAATGCTACCCCATTCTTTGCGGAAAGCTGGAGAGGAAAACAAGTTATCATTTATGGATGCAGGAAATGATCCTCATCTTTATAACGAGTTACACGAGCTGCCCAGGTCGAAATCAACTCGTGTTGATCTGTATGATCACGTGGAAACAGGCAGGGCCTCGATAAATTTGTACTCAGAACTACACAAGAGTGACCAGAAAGATCCAAAGGTCACTACTTATGATACAATAGCTAGTATAAACGCGGAGAGAGAGGCAGGGATGGAGAGAGAAATGGCATCGGTCCCTGCCCAGGATAACAGTACCTACGACTCGCTGGGAAAGGTTTGAATTACGAACTCATGTATAGAACGTCTATGAAAGGTTCAAGATACGAACTTATGATAAACGAACTCATGTGCCATGTGTTGAAAGTCTGGGAAAGGTTTGATACACGAACTCATTTGTAGAGAAAGTGTGAAACACGAAATCATATTTAGAAAATCTGTGAAAGGTTTGAAATAAGAACTCATGATACACGAACACATGTGCCATGTGTTGAAAGTCTGGGAAAGGTTTGATACACGAACTCATTTGTAGAGAAAGTGTGAAACACGAAATCACGAGAAGAAAGTCCAGGCTGTTATATAGGCAAATTTCGGGACGTCATATTTTATGGTTCGCAGATACATGCTTTCGCAGTTATTATTTACACTTAATTAAATATAGCATTTCGGTAACATTTCAATGCTATATTCTTTAGGAATGTGTAATACTGCAATGGTCGTTATAGTAACAACAGAACCCATGTATATCGTGTGGAATGGTATAATAGAATTTTGTAATTTTGTAACCTTGTACAATAGTGTTATAAAGCACAGGTTTGCAAATCAAAATGTAGATGATTATCATGCAACATATATTTCTTATATCTCTATTATAACAACAATAAAATGATTATAATAATGATAAAGAGTATTAAAGGTAGGTTTCGCCCAACCAAATAAATATTTTTTTGTAAAATCCAATAAACGGAAGAAAAGATGAAAAAACATTTATAAAATACCTCAATTTAATTTCTTTATACGTTTGAGATTGAACAAATGTGTCTGGAATACAAAATTGAAGGAAATCCTTGGTTTATTACGGTGTCCGTCAGACGAAATAGTATGCAAATGACTACGTTACGCACTAAAAGTAAACAAAATGGCTGAATGAAAATGTGTGAGATAAAAAAAATATATATCTGAATCGGCAACAAAGTGGAGGAAATTATAATGGAATCGGTAGCACCCTAGCTATAGGATATCTAAAGGGATTTAAATTCAGAGATTGCATGTAGCAATAGAACAAACAGAAGCCACATCCCAAGCGGAACTTGCTCGGATCTGTTGGGACTCTTGTAGCCGCAGACTAACTACATGTATGTTTGGTGTACTAAGCTAGCGAGCGTATGTAAGTAACATGAAATGTTTTAGATTATATGCTATGTATAAAAAGTTCATCGCACTTCAATTTGTTGTTGTATTTCTAACTAAACATGCCGTGGCAAACTGTCACTGCCATGTCACAATGCATCTGACTTTTGTTGCACGCTTTCGTTTGTTGCTGCGGCCTCGTTTTGGGAAAAAATACGTCATGTTCTATGTAAAGCTTGACTTCGCTCTATTTTTAGAGGAGTATTTTCCTGGTCAAGCTAGGCAACTGACCACCCATATTGTTCGCTGTATGCATTGAAAATGATCTGAAGATTATATCTATATATTGGATAAATTTCAATTTCGCAGTCTTTATATTTCATTGGGCGAAACCTAGTACAGTTTTACAATTATGTTTGTACCAGCATTATTATAATGGTATTGACATTAGTGAATAGTCGGGCAAAGAAAACCAGTCTAAATGCGTTCATTGGCCTTCCAAAAGTTCTCACATATTAATACGACGGTCAAGTTCTGCTTAGTTTCCCAGTTCTGACCATTAAAGTAAAGGAAAGTTGAAAGCATTGAAAGCGAGGCTGCGTGTAAATGTAACCACGGACATAGTCAGCCGGGAGGACGTTTTAGGATTCCTATACTTTAAATTAATTTCTTCGTACGCAGACAGATTTTGGCGAGAGATTTTATTTTTCTATTTCATAAGAAATTATACTGGATACATTCACACCATTTTTACCGACTTTAGCCATCCTTGCCCGACTGTTCACTTTAATATGTGATATGGCCAATTACATGGCACTATTTTAATTATTCTTTTCCCAGTATAATAATGACTTTGAAGTCGAAGCAATGTGAAGTTTTTGCTTATATAAAAAAGATACAATGTATTCTTGTGAACTATAACTTGTGTACTTCAAAACTCGTCTAATTCATAGTACTCAGCTTCTTCCGATCAAGTTTTTCACTGATACTAAGTAAACCTGCACTAATAATTTGATAACTCGAACCTTTTTGTATTCATATCAACTTCGAGTTAACAATGCTTGAATAAACATGTAATGTCAATAAAAATGATACCAAAACGAATAAAAAATTTTCCCTGGCTTATTTCAAAAGAATGTTATAATACGTATACGCTGATCTTTGGAATCAGGACATTTGACAACAAGTATTGGAGACAAGTCGATTTTAGTATTTATCTTTGTAATTTCTAGTCATTTACCATGACCTTCACTGTCATTAAAACTGTTTCTAGTTGGTCATTAATCTAAGATACATAAATGTTTTCTGAGCGTTCTGAAGGTGCCTGAAGAGAAACGTGCGGACAACATTCTCCTCGGCAAAACGGTACTTCATTTTGCATTGAGCAGTGGCGAAAAAAATAGCTTACAATGTTCATTATAGAACTATATTCTTTTCCCCAATATCTGAGTGAAACTACATTATTGTCATGCTCCATTCGCAAATACGCTAATTTTTCACGAATGTCGAAGAATAAGGGTTCATACATGTAACCGATGTCTTAAAATTTAGACAGAAAGATGTCTTTAAAAGTTACTCGAAATATGCAATCGCATAAAATGACAGTAATAATAGGCCCAGTATCTAATGCTTCCGGGAGCAAGTCGTTCTAGAAACACACCTGGACTTTTATCTCAAGTCCAGTTTAAATTAGCCGGTAACTTCACTTCAGATTGGAAGAAATAGAATGTTACACATTTGATCTAGATATACCCTGCACTTACCCACATGAACACATCTCTAGAAGGATCTCATATGCCGACTTATATTAAAATGTATTAGCGGACATACAAATCACACATGCAGAACGTAAACAACCGAAAGGTAGATATGCGGGTGTTGTGATCGCTTCAGTGGACACGATTGAAAACAAAACAAAAATAATGAAAGAGAAAAAGAAACTGAAAAGTACAGACAACTACAACAATGTGTACATTGACAGTGACAAATCAAAAAGTGAGCTTGAGACAGAACGTACACTACACACAGTCCTAAAAGAAATCGGCAGAAATAATAAATACCGAGTACAGGGTACCCGATTAGTGCGTCGTACACGTGATCATGAGCGCAACTCAGGCCAGGATGACTCGTACAGTGACTCGGCGCGTACGCGTGCACGTGGTGAACAAGTGCATAACAGTGACACACACGTGAATGCTCATGACAGTCGTCCGCGGGACAGAAACCACAGAAATGGGGGATACCAACACAGAGACAATAGTTTTTCAAACTCATGGAGAATCAACGGCACAAATTCAAATAGACGTCAAAATGACAGGTTTGATAACAGAACCGAATGCGATAACAGGGACACGCGTGACCGACTTACGCCTAGGCCCACACGTGGTAACGTAAACAACCATCACGTGGGCAGGGACCGTCAAAACACACGACACTATAATGAACGTAGATAGGGAAACGGAGAATCCCGTCTGTCTCTAGGATTTTGGAATTTGGCAGGGTTGTCAGTGAATAATAAAAACAATTTTGACTTTAGACAAAAAGTAATCACCGCAATGAACTTTGACATTTTTGCGGTGTGCGAGACATTCCTGAGAGGTGATGAGGAACCACATATCAATGGATATCGATGGATTGGAAATAACCGGAAAGCTTTACATCAAAAAGCTAAGCGGGGAAGCGGCGGTGTAGGAGTTTTTATAAAAAATGACATTTACAATTCGTACGAAATTAACATTTTAAATGATAATACGGATGACATTTTATGGATAAAACTCAGTAATGGAGCTGAGAAGGACCTTTATTTTTGTGTGTGTTACCTACCACCCCAACATTCAACAAGGTCAGCGGAAAGTGATGCTTTTTTCCATAACCTGTTGGAAAGTATTTATTCTTATCAAACCTTGGGTAACATATGTATAGCAGGAGACTTCAATGCCAGAATAAGCGATTCAGCTGACTTTATTGAAGGTGTTGATACAATACCCCCTAGACACTCAATTGACGACGGATCAAATCATTATGGTGATGTTTTTATTGACTTTATGATTGAAACCAATACTTGTGTCTTAAACGGTAGATTTGGATCTGATGATTTTACTCATGTCTCAAGAAGGGGCAGATCAGTTGTCGATTACGTTATAGTTCCGCACGAACAATTATTTTTATTTGATAGTTTTAATGTACTTTTAATGTCAGACATTGTGCGCAACCTAGGCCTGGAGGGTCACACCAGCGTACCCGATCATTCTATACTCGGATTTACTATGGGAACAAAACGGACAACAACAAGAAATCAAGAAAGTATCCCGGATTCCAGCAAAAAATATAACTTATCGACGTTACCGTCAGATTTTCTAAGTGATGCCGAAAGTATCGACGCAATAAACTCGACAATCCGGATAATCGAGCGAAATCTGGAGGATAATGGAGATATTGATCAAGCGTACTCAAATCTTAAAGATCTCATATTCACGGAAATGGACAAGCGGGTGAAAATAACGCGAAAAACTGTTGGTCGGCCCAAAACCAAATACCTATTGAAACCATATTGGAACGACGAACTCCAAACACAGTGGAACATTGCTCATGAGTGTGAACGTTTATGGCTGAAATTTAAAGGGTCTCGTTCGGCAAAACACAAACTTAAGGAGAGTTTTTGTCGGGAACGGAAAACGTTTGATCAGCTTAATCGTAAATATAAACGGCGATTCCAGTTAGAGGAACAATCGAAACTTAATTCTTTGTTATTAGAGAACAATTCTAGAGACATGTGGAAAGAGATTGGCAAGCTCGGTATGGCAAATGCACGACAAACGGAAATCCCCATGGAAACCGTGAACACCGATGGTAACATAGTTCGTGAAAAAGACGAAGTCCTCGAATGTTGGAAAAATAAATATGAAGAACTCTACAATAGTCATGGTGATTCAAATGATTTTGACGAGACTCATCTCGCTGATGTAAAAGCGAAACTAGAGACAAATAGTGTAGAGGTTTCTAACACGGTAGATGTTACGTCCCTTAATACACCATTTACCAGGGAGGAAGTACGGAAAGCTATCGCGCGTGCGAAAAACAGGAAATCACCAGGTTTTGACAATATTCCAGTAGAGGTTCTCCGGAACGACGCGTGTGTGAACATACTTCTCAAGATTTTTAAATACTCCTTTGACAATAGTACTGTACCAAAAGATTGGACTTCCGGAATAATTCATCCTATCCCTAAGTCGGATACGAAAGACTTCACCAATCCGCTTAGTTACCGCGGGATATCGCTTTTGTCTGTACCCAGTAAAATTTATACCGATATCCTAGGACAACGCTTAACTAGCGGGACGAACAAAACGGCTTCCGTTCGAAGAGGAGCTGCCTCGACCACATCTATTCGCTTTATAGTGTGTTAAATAACCGAAAACTTTCCAGAGACTCGACGTTCGTTTGTTACGTAGACGCTAAAAAGGCGTTCGACACCGTCAACAGACATTGCCTATGGTACAAACTTAAAGCTATTGGCATAAGTGGATTATTCTTGGACGCGGTGAAATCTCTCTATTCACAGTCGCGATGTGCGGTACGGCTGAACAATCACGTCACCGATTGGTTTAACGTCAACAACGGCGTAAAACAAGGTTGCAATATTTCGCCGAGTTTATTCGCCATATACATCAACGACCTTGCAGAGGAAATCAATAACCTTCGATGTGGAGTCACGATTGGTGATAGCATGATCTCTATTCTTCTTTACGCTGACGACGTGGCGTTATTGGCGCCGGATGAGCCCTCCTTACAACGGATGATGAATTGTTTGCATAATTGGTGTTGGAAGTGGCGTCTTACGGTCAACGTCGAAAAAACCAACGTTATTCACTTTAGAAACAAAAGTGTACCAAAATCGAATTTCCAGTTCACATGTGGCGATCTTAATATCCAGACTACCGATCGCTATAAATACTTGGGTATATGGTTTACGGAACACTTAGACATGGAGCTTACTGTCAAGGAACTAGCGAAATCAGCAAGTCGAGCACTCGGCGCACTATACAGCAAATTTAGATTCGCGGGTGGCATGTCGTTTGGTGTTTTTAAGAACCTTTATGAATCGTTAGTGGAGCCCGTACTTTTCTACTGTGCCGGTATATGGGGAATTAACTCTTACCGTTTTGTTCAAACCGTGCAAAACAAGGCCGGGCGCTACTTCCTTGGCTCCGGAAAAAATGCTTCAAACGTGGCGACAAGAGGCGACCTTGGGTGGAACTCGTGTGCAACGAAACAGAAAATAGAAGTATGTAGGCTTTGGCTAAAACTCAAGTGCTGTGAACCCCGGCGTCTCATAAAAACAATTCATATCTGGTCACTCTCTCGAGGAAGAAGCTGGGATAAACGAGTGGAATCCATGTTAAATATACGGAACTTGAACTCTCTATTAGAACCTACCCCTTGTTATATATCAGGTCTCAATAATGCAAAACTAGTATTCAAACAGGAGGATGTAACTAACTGGTATAGACAAATGTGGAACGACTCCGGTCAAGACAAAAGAAATAAGCTTAGGACCTACCGAACGTATAAAAATAATCTTGCTCCGGAACCATATGTGACGTTAATAATGAACTATAAACATCGACAAACCTTAGCCAAATTTCGCTGTGGGAACTTGAAACTTAAAGTAGAGACGGGACGGTATTCTCATCCTGTTATACCTTTACAGGAGAGAAAATGTACTTTGTGCAATTCAGGCTCTATAGAAGATGAGACTCATTTTCTGATAGATTGTGACTTTTACTCAGATTTGAAACTTTCTCTATACAACAAAGCATCTTTTTATTTACCAAACTTCACAAACCTTGATTCTTCTCTTAAATTACAATTTCTTATGCAGAATACGAACCTTCAATCCACGTTAGCGGCCACATTATATAACATGTACAGACGAAGATTATGTTTTGATTTTGTTTAATAATAATATGTACTAGTACATGCTTTTAAGAATCCCAACCTATATAATGATACTGATCAGGTATCTCCTTACCGATATACGATAGAACAGGCACCATTTTACGATCGTGACGAATTTTTTAACTGGATAATTTGATACTTTTTAAATATATATATATTCTTTTAAGTGTCTCGTAAGTCAGATCTGGCTGGGCATTTTTATTCTAATTGGTAAATTATTTATCATGGCTGTTTTTTACCCTGTTGTAAAAATGTGTGACACTCTAATAAATAAAATATTGTATTGTATTGTATTGTATTGTATTGTATTGTATTGTATTGTATTTGCCTTCGTTTTATATACACAAACATAAAAGATGGTTGTGTTGATAATCTAATACTGAATAGTACATTAACAAGGTGTATATACAGAGTTCTCTGATAGACTTAATATCATTGCGGAGTGTATATAATTATTGAGACATTTTCGATGACGTTAAGTTGGCAATATGGCAGTATCTGGAACCGTAAAAGACATTGAGAATTGACAGTACTGATCAAGGTTTATCTAACTGTATGTATTTGTTTTGAGAATATATTCTTACTGTGTTTTCATTAATCTTGCTAACGGCGACACACATTCAATTGTGAATATGGTAATTAGCTCCAAACCTGATGACGAAACTAATTTACGGAAATAAGCATAGGAGCAGTAGCTAGGCAACTTCAAAACAAGGAAGTTTAAAGACTCGAGAAATACTTATGGTTATGTTTTGATTTGCCAATGGTTAAATTCGGCGTGGTTTATGTTTTCACCCTTCTTTCATGTTCAATATCAGGTAACACTTTTTATTTTTGATTATCGACAATCAATGCTGTTCTTTATCTGACGACATGTCAACCAGTAGTTCAAAGATGATTAGCTTAATCACATGGTTAGTGATTTGTCGTTTCTCATTTGCTGCAAAATTTGTGATTATATCTTCTCTCAAAGCAACAGGTAAAAACAGAATGGAGGTATTAATAATATGATAAAATTTTGTAAAATTCGTATCATCAGAAATTATTTTGTCTTTTTGAAAATTGTCGTTAAGCTGAGATTAGCCTAAATTGCCCTTTGAGCAACAAGTTCTATATGTTTGAGAAATCTGTCAACGCTACTCGGTATACACGAATCAACACATTATGGCTTTGATCTAAATCATTAATATTGTTTTTAACCACTAAAGGACTAAAGTCATATTTCTATCCGGTATTTGTTAAAGCAGTGACTGATTTTTTAAAAAAGGAGACAGTTTATAGATATATTGTTTGCTCCTCTTGTTATTATTAAAATTGAAATAGCCACTTGACTGTGAACCTTACGAAACAGATGGAAAAAAAATAAATATAGATTATAATGTAACCAATACTATCCCCTCAAACGGGGTTGTTGATTTGGGGCACTAATTTACAATGCAATTTAACATATGAAACTAGCTAGGTAAAAATTATCTATGTAAAGAGATTATATCTAAAGAATCAATATTCTCTGTTTATTTTTTCAAATCAAAATAACAATTTAAATTTGAAACTTACGTTACGCCATGGTTTATTATGAATTCTTTGTTGGTATATATAATTATATTAATGTCTAAATATAAAACAGTTTGTAACTTAATACTGCATATGATCAGAACTTACTGGGCATCAAACAATGTTATACAGTGTACCATCGTTGGATATGACGGATCATATTTCATTATATACCTTAGATTAACCTGTGTATGGAAGAGCGAATACAACAGACATATGTATACTATTGTAGACTCAGACTGATGTCTGTTAAATATTATGTTGTGCTACCAGCAAGCAGGGAATGAAAATGTATAGTGGGTTAATTCCACGCATAAAAACAAACAAAAAAACAACAAACAAACAAAAACACGAACGAACGAACAAACAAAAATCGCGATTTGAATAAAAATCCATTTTAACCGGTTTAATCTTCGAGGTCTGGCTATAATGTTATATATATCATTTACAACTGATTTTTCGCAAAACACTTTATTCGCGAACACGATAAGGACACGTGAAATCGCGAAAATACCATATCCGCAAAATTTACCAGCTACATAGTATCACAATGGGATACATTAGATATACTTACGGTATCTGTTCTCATTTGTTAAACATGGTCATCGCGAGGTGGATATTTTGGAATTTTTACAAAGTACATCTATTTTATCAGTCTTACACTTTAAACTTCTATGCCACTTCACACTTTCGAATGATGAGGCTTTCAGGAATTTGTTCTCCGATATTCTTCTTCTTGCATTCTGTACATTTGAAAATATCTATCTAATTTGGTAAGAAAATAAAAAAAACATATGTGCCGTAATTGTTCATATTCACGAATCAAGGATAGCTTCAATATATTATTTACCACCATAAGTTTACCAACAATTTGAGAATTACAATACTTACAATGCATAGGTTTTGATTTTTTTAAGGCACAAATAAGATCTGAAAATGATTTTTGGCAGTACTGCCAAAATCCTTATATTTGCAGCTACAGAGCAGTGAAATGAATACATACGGGCTGAACATGTATTTGTCGGTTTACATTTTTACAGTGTTATTAGTAATTATGAAGTGATTAACACAGAAGCTTTAAAAACAAGAGTTTTACAATGCATTAAATAGTATTAACAAGGCATCATACAGGGTTGTCTGTTTCTTCGAATGATTTTCACAGCTTAATTCATCAAACCTGATGGTTATTAATAGATTTCTGAAAAAAATAGCATGCGAGAATTTCTGCCCAGTTATGGCACATATTCCTTTAAGTTATACCGATATGTACATTTATTGTCATACTCACAAATCAAAAAGAGCTTTTATTCAACATCCAAATTTACCAATATTTAGAGAATTACATTACTTACAATGCATAGGTTTTTTACAAAGTAAAATAAGTACTAGGCAAGAAATCATGATGTTTGCATTTACAATACACTAAAAAGGCACACGGTTAGACCAAGAAGCAAAGTTGGGGTCTATTATTTCATTAAATATTTTTACGGTGATATTAGTAATAAAGTGACTTCTTAAAATACGTATTCATCTAAACATCAAATTAAAACAGGAATTATTACAGTACTGTGCATAAATTGTGTGTTATTTTTGTATTCTTATAAAGTATCATACATGTTTATCCGTGCATTTGAAAGATTTTCACAGCTTACGTCATCAAAACATTATAGTTTTTAATAGAAGAAAAGATAGGAGGTTAAACTTTTCGCCCAGTCATGATACTATTTTATAACTTTGTTTTTTTATTTTTTTCAAAGATTTATTATAGTCTCCCAGACACATTAAATGTGTTACATGGATTATAAAAATACAAGTTACATTTTTAACTGCACGTGGCAGGATGGACAATATATATCATTACCAATTACTAAAATATGGACAATTAATTTGGAAATTAACAATACTTATACCATACTACTATCATAGCTTTTATTCACATCTACAAAAATACCATCATTTTTCTAATGAATAGAGACACCTTCATCAATAATTGGATATTACAAATGCCTATAAGGCCACCCATCTTATGAAGACTGGGATTACTATAATAATACTGTGGGATATATTTAATACGTATATTTTTTATTTCTTCGTGTTTACATACAAAAAGATAGTGAAATTCATCCCCGATATTCTCATTGCATAAATGGCATATTCTTTCACGTTTCTCAACATTACGCCATCTTCCAGTCTCAATTGGAATTTTTAAATTTGATGTACGGAATTTAGTTATGTATACTCTATTCATTTCTGATAATTTTATAAGATAATTTTCAAATCCAAATTCTTTTTTATATATTAGATAAGTCTGCCCTCTTGAGGAGTTTTCCACATCTGAGAACCATTTTTGTATAAACTGATCTTGAAGGCGCTGTTTCATAAAACTTTTATAAAAAACTGTTAATCATTTGTTTTTCATTGAGGAAGATATTTGACTGACCAGATTCATCAAAAATATTTTTAATGAAAGATATCCATTTAAATGTGTATATTCCTTCGAAATGTAACTTCGAGATTAGTTTATAAAGTATACTACTTAATTTATTTTCATTTTGTATAAGTCTATTCCAAAAACACAACATTCTCAGTTTGATATTTATTTCGAGTGGGAATCTTCCCAGTTCCCCATACACCATAAAATCTGGAGTGCTACTTCTGACTTTAAGTATTCGTTTGCAGAATTTCAGGTGTGTTTGCTCGACTGACTTTAAATTCCCATACCCCCAAACTTCGGAACCATATAGCAGTATTGGTTCAACTAACGAATCAAATAATTTTAGTTGTAAATCTATTGGAATAGCTTGGTTACGCACCTTTTTATATATAGCGAATATTGATTTTTGGGCTTGGTCAACCAATCTGTTAATAGCGTTGGAAAAATTACCATTATATTTAAAAGTGATGCCTAAATATGTAAAAGTATCTGTTGTTTCCAAGACATGACCGTTAAGCACGAAATTATACACCTGTTTAGTTTTCCTCTTGCTGAAAACTAACACTTTAGTTTTGTTAATATTTACCTGAAGTTTCCATGTATCGCAATACTGTTGAAATATATCTAGTGCGTTTTGCATACCTTCTGATGTTTCGGAAAGTATCACAGTATCATCTGCATAAAGTAATATGAATATTTTCAAAAATATGCTTAATTTATCAGACATTTTCTGTTCGATAGTCTCAAGGGAGCTAACTCCTGCAACCTCCATATATTGTTCTAAATCGTTTTAGGAATATTGAGAAAAGAAATGGGGATAGATTTTCACCCTGGCGAACACCAACTAGGCACGGGAAACAATCAGATATTTGACCATTGTATTGTACACAAGATTTTATATTATCATACATATTATAAATTACTTTGAAACATTTTCCCTTTATCTTGCTTTTCCTAATCTTTTTCCATAAACCTACACGCCAACACAGTATCAAATGCTTTTCGAAAATCAACAAAAGTGCAATACAGCTTTTTATTATTAGCGAGATATAGAGATATCAGAGATTGCAAAATAAAAACATTATCCATCGTGGAGTGATTCTTTCTAAATCCTGCCTGATTTTTTTTATATGAGGTCTCTTTGAATAGAGTATTTATTCAACCTTGTGTTTATGATAGAAGTAAACAATTTCCCAAGACAACTTATAAGGGTTATTGCTCTATAATTATCCGGATCTTCCTCACTTCCTTTATTTTTGTACATGGGTTTTATAATACCAATAGTCCAACTCTCAGGTAATAATCCTGTATCCAAAATGACATTAAAAAGTTTACAATATATAGTTATTAGTTCAGGCGGTGAGTTTTTTAAGTATTCATTTAATATCATGTCAATACCAGGGGCCTTATTGTTTTTTAACTGTTTAATAGCATTAAGTAATTCAAGTTCAGTTATTTCACTATTCAATATATCATCATCATCATCATCATCATCATCATCATCATCATCATCATCATCATCATCATCATCATCATCATCATCATCATCATCATCATCATCATCATCATCATCATCATCATCATCATCATCATCATCATCATCATCATCATCATATCACCATCACCATCAACCATCATCATCATCATCATCATCACACTTCATCATCATCATCATTATCATCATCATCATCATCATTATCATCATCATCACCACTTCCATCATCATCATCATCATCCACATTATCATCATCATCATCATCATCATCATCATCATCACACTTCACATCATCATCATCATCATCACATCATCATCATCACACATCACGATTAATCTTTTTGAAATATCTATAGAAAATATCTAAGGGAATACAAGGGGATTTCTTTGTCGACTGACTAAATTTATTCAAAGTTTTCCAAAAAGCCTTAGGATTACATCTTGATAGCGTTCTCAGTTCTTTCGCACATTTCTCTTGATATTTTTTAAAATTAATATGAATTGTCTTTCGATATTCTCTTCCCTTTTTATTTAATTGTGTTTTGTTTTCTCTCGACTTATTATTTTTATAGATATTTTTAATATAATTAAATGCGTTACGGGCTACTTTCCATTCTTTGTTAAACCATGGCTTACTTTGTTTACTACAAGCTTTACTTTTGTGAGCCTGGTCTTTGTAGAACAGACTTTATATGTTTCACCGTGCTTTTATTTCAGATGGTGACCCATGTCAGGTGACCAACCATGTGACCTTAAACGGCCAATGGCGTTCTATAAACAATATTATAAATCCGTCAGAGACGGCCAACTGCGATTCGACTATGTCGGATACATGGTACCGAGTAGAATCCCACATACTCGGGGAGATAGCCACCGCCCCTCCTTCCGAGTACTCCTGTGGCACACGCTACCCAATCTGGATGGGCGATGGTGCGTATACTGTAAACCAACTTTCTTTCGTGAGCTATTGATTTTCGCGAATATTGCGATCGGAGTAAACTCGTGAAAATATCTCTTTAGGAATTAATGTATATCCCATATATATTGAAAGGAATTTTCATTAAATTCAATATACTATATCTCCAGGGACTTGTTTTGAAACAAAAACTCGCGAAATTCAAAAACTGCGAAAAGAATTTGGTTTACAGTAACTATTATCGTTCTGATTTACGGTTTGCAACTATATGTGACCATCTTTTTTACCTTCATAGTTTACGTAAAACTAGTAGCTCTACTTGTTGATATCACTATAAAACTAGTAAACTAAACCAACAATTCGTTGGTAAATCCACTTGTAGTTAGCATTCTTGTCTGTGTAATCGAACTGCGATATTTATTCCGTCTTTGCATATTACAGAGTAAACTCCCTTGCGGGTAGGTATCGATTATTATGTCATTATTTTGTGAGCGCAATTTACGTTGTTTTCTCCGAAATGTATGACGTTACTCTCGCAAACAAGTGACGTCACAATCGATACCTACCCGCAAGGGTAGATAACTCTGTAATAAGCAAATACAGAATATATAATCTTGTCTTTGTTGCCTTTTTCACCCTGCTGATGCTCCACCGCCGACAGAGCATAAACGATACTCATTATTTGAACAATATTGGTGTTTAATCGTGTATATATCTCTAATTAAAACAAAAATAACATGCAATCACCATCTTTTATACACTTGTGAATGGCAGCATTTATTACTTAAAGTATTTATAACACCTTATTTTTGCAAAGTAAATTATCCTGTCAAAAGTAGAATTTGCAACTCAAAGTTTGGTCCTATTCTTGCTGCAAATGTGTTGAATATAGTTTCATTATGCCTAATGAGAAGATATAGAATAGGACCAAAATGTGGATCGCAAATTCACTTAGCAATTTTATTTTGACAGATTAATTTACTTTTAAAATAAATATTTAAATATAAATATCAACTTAACAAGTAAGTAGTCTGCTGATGTAATTGTTTTTGTTCGCAGTCTTTCCTGGCCCTGGTCAAACTAGGACCGTGCAGGTGTGTTTCAGTACTAATTTCAACACTTGCGAATCCCCTTGGACCATTGACGTCAAAAACTGTGAAACATTTTACGTGTATCAGCTAACTCGTCCTTCAAAATGTCCCTCGGCCTATTGCTTTAGTGAGTAAAACTCTAGTATATACTTTTTTTTCTTGGATTTGCTGATTACATAATCTTAAGTCTTCCTTACTGGATATTTCATTAACTATTCTTTGTACCAAAACGAAAAACCCACGCCCCTCCAATTTAAGGTTTATTTGGATACCTCGATCTACTGTTAGAATGGGCCTGGAGAGCGGGGCTAAAAAGGGGCCAATTCGACTACTTTCAAATATTCTACATCTTCTCTGAAACTAGGTATTGAATAACACTCATAATGTATTAGTAGCTTCGCTATGGATGGGGGGGGGGTTAAAATTGTATGAATGACCAAACTGATCCCCTAGGAGCATGACGGGAGGGAATAAATGAAACCAATTTGGCTAATTTCATATAAACGACTTCTCTTCTAAATCCGTTAAATCACCGTTTGATTTGGAAACAATGTACCTTGATGTATCGCTCGTATAATTCAGATCAAATTTGGCTATTTCCATATAAACGCCTTCTTTTCTTAATATATTAAATCACCGTTTAATTTGAAAGCAATATGCCTTGATGTACCGTTTGTATGATTCAGATCCAATATTTTCATATAAACGACTTCTTTTCTAAATCCGTTTAATTTGAAAACAATGTGCCTTGATGTATCTGTACCGCTTGGATAATTCAAATACCATTTGGCTATTTCCATATAAACCACTTCTTTTCTAAATCCGTTAAATCTCCGTTTAATTTGGAAACAATGTGCCTTGTTGTATTGTTTGTATAATTTAGATCCAATTTGGCTATTTCTATATAAACGACTACTTTTCTAAATCCGATTAATTTGGAAACAATGTGCCTTGATGTACCGCTTGTTGAATTCAGATCCAATTTGGCTATTTCCATATAAACGACTTCTTTTCTAAATCCGTTTTATTTGGAAACAAGTGCCTTGATGTACCGCTTGTTGAATTCAGATCCAATTTGGCTATTTCCATATAAACGACTTCTTTTCTAAATCCGTTTTATTTGGAAACACTGTGCCTTGATGTACCGTTTGTATAATTCAGATCCCCCTACCACTTCTGACCCGCCATCCAATACCGTAGTCGACAGTACAGACACAACAGGTAAATCAGAACCTTCTTTCGATTATGTTTCAATGTGTTATACAGTATAACTTCCTAAACCGGTCATTTGTCTAATTCTATCTCTGGCGTACTGAAAACCAACTTTCTTTCGCGACTATTAAACAAATGGAACGTATTCTTAGTTTTCCTATGTTTCTAATATCATAAAGGAAAATAATATTTCTTATAAATTTGAAAATGCCAATCCTAGTGGGACGTTTAAACGTAATCTTAAAGGTAGGTTTCGCCCAACCAAATAAATATTTTTTTGTGAAATGCAATAAGCGGAAGAAAAGATGAAAAAACACATTAAAATATCTCAATTTAATTTCTTTAAGTGTTTGAGATTGAACAAATGTGTCTTGAATACAAAATTGAAGGAAATCCTTGATTTATTACGGTGTCCGTCAGACAAAATAATATGCAAATGAAGCTGCGATGGATTGTGTTGTCGAAGTTTGGCGCATGCGCATTGTCACGCACTAAAAGTAAACAAAATGGCTGAACGAAAGTGTGTGCGATGAAAAAAATATATCTGAATCGGCAACAAAGTGGAGGAAATTATAATGGATTCGGTAGCACCCTAGGATATCTATAGGAATTAAATTCAGAAATGGCATGTAGCAATAAAAGAAACAGAAGCCACATCTCAAGCGGAACTTGCCGGGATCTGTTGGGACTCTTGTAACGGCATTGCACGTGGTGAGTCATCCTCGATACTCCAGGGGCGCACAAACAGCCGCAGACTAACTACATGTATATTTGGTGTACAAAGTTAGCGAGCGTATGTAAGTAACATGAAGTGTTTTAGATTATATGATATGTATAAACAGTCCCTCGCACTTCGATTTGTTGTTGTTTTTTAACTAAACATGCCGTGGCAAGACTGTCACTTCTATTTGACATTTTGTTGCACGCTTCCGTATGTTGCTGCGGCCTCGTTTTGGAAAAAAATACGTCATGTTCTATGTAAAGCTTGACTTCGCTCTATTTTTAGAGGAGTAGATTTTCCTGGTCAAGCTAGGCAACTGACCACCCATATTGTTCGCTGTATGCATTGAAAATGATCTGAAGATTATATCTATGTATAGGATAAATTTCGATTTCGTAGTCTTTATATTTCATTGGGCGAAACCTACCTTTAAAGGTAGGTTTCGCCCAACCAAATAAATATTTTTTTTGTGAAATGCAATAAGCGGAAGAAAAGATGAAAAAACACATTAAAATATCACAATTTAATTTCTTTAAGTGTTTGAGATTGAACAAATGTGTCTTGAATACAAAATTGAAGGAAATCCTTGATTTATTACGGTGTCCGTCAGACAAAATAATATGCAAATGAAGCTGCGATGGATTGTGTTGTCGAAGTTTGGCGCATGCGCATTGTCACGCACTAAAAGTAAACAAAATGGCTGAACGAAAGTGTGTGTGATGAAAAAAATATATCTGAATCGGCAACAAAGTGGAGGAAATTATAATGGATTCGGTAGCACCCTAGGATATCTATAGGAATTAAATTCAGAAATGGCATGTAGCAATAAAAGAAACAGAAGCCACATCTCAAGCGGAACTTGCCGGGATCTGTTGGGACTCTTGTAACGGCATTGCACGTGGTGAGTTAAATTTCAACATATATGCCAGCGCACTAACAGCCGCAGACTAACTACATGTATATTTGGTGTACAAAGTTAGCGAGCGTATGTAAGTAACATGAAGTGTTTTAGATTATATGATATGTATAAACAGTCCCTCGCACTTCGATTTGTTGTTGTTTTTTAACTAAACATGCCGTGGCAAGACTGTCACTTCTAATTGACATTTTGTTGCACGCTTCCGTATGTTGCTGCGGCCTCGTTTTGGAAAAAATACGTCATGTTCTATGTAAAGCTTGACTTCGCTCTATTTTTAGAGGAGTATTTTCCTGGTCAAGCTAGGCAACTGACCACCCATATTGTTAGCTGTATGCATTGAAAATGATCTGAAGATTATATCTATGTATAGGATAAATTTCGATTTCGTAGTCTTTATATTTCATTGGGCGAAACCTACCTTTAAACTATTATTCAAGAAATCGATACAAGGTACATTCAAAGCCATTTTTACAACTAAGATAATTAATTGAGATGATAACAGTAAAACTTTTTGATATAGTAAATTTAAACAAAACTATAAGGAAGAAACACATCTTTCTATTAAGGATTTTGAATAAAGAAAATTGCTTGCGAAATTGCGAATTAGCACACACAGTTTAGAAATCGAGGCGGGTAGGGTAAAAAAGATTTCCCGTTCTCTGCGGTTATGCAAATTTTGTAAAGAAATTGAGGATGAAACCCACATCATTTTTAAGTGTTCCGTTAAATCTACAGTGAGAACAATTTTCTTTAATAGTCATAAAGATGCAATTAACCACCATTTAACAGATTTTGAAAATTTGATACAACTCTTGTCTTGTAATGATCTAAAACTTTTGGGCCTCTTTGTTAAAAAGTCATTTAAATGAGGAAAGCTGGCTTGATAAATGTTTAAGTTGTTGTTTTGATATACTGTGTTTTGCTATCGATCCATTTTGTGTGGATGCAAGGAAGCAATACAGTTGAATTGAATTAAATTTCGCAATTTCCATTTCAAAACAGGTTCGCGAAGATTAACATTCGCGGATATAACAATTGAATGACAAGCCCTATCAATATAGATAAAGTAGATATTGATTTAAGGAGATAAACTTTCGCGAATTTACTTGGATCGCGAAATTCGCGAAAGTAAATTGCATTGGAATTGAAGTTGGTTTAGAGTTATTGAATGGTATTTCCTTAATTTATAGTGAGTAAAACATGTATAATCAATAAACCTGACCATACCGGCCAAATATGTCTGTCCTAGTGGCATTTAGTGTAGACAAATTAAACTGTACTTAAATATCTTTTAAAGTCTCGGAATGATTTCTTAGCTGTGTAAAAGTGTGTTGAAAGTTTCAATAAGATAGTGTTCATTCTTTCAGAAAGTGATACCGACAACGATGACACTTTACTAGCAGAAATTATCCCATCAGTCGTCGTTGCTGTCATCATCATCATCATCGTTGCTGTTTGTATACTGTAAGTGTGTGTTCTTTTATTATCGTTGCCATCCATATAGGTAATATTGGTTTTTGAGTTCGGTCATTGTTCAGGTTTAGAAGTTAAAATGCACATTTCCATACGTTATCTTATAATCGACCGATTCGGATTTATAATTCATTGGAAGAAAAAAAATATTGTGATGCATTTAATGATAATTTTTCTGCGTCATTTTGTCAACAAACAATCACACTAAATGTTGACATTTTGTCTTGTTTATAGTACGATTTACAAAACAGAAAAAAACACTATCGTTTGATAGGCAAAACCCTTAAATAGTATATATAAACCCCGTTGATTTCAACCAAAGGCTACTCACCTTTACTTCTCTTTGTATCATAGATGAGTCATATTTCTTTCATCTCGTCCTTGGAATATATCCCAAAGAGTTGAACTCACTAGTCAGAACCCATGTTCTTATCTAGTAAGAACATGGGCTCTTCCAGTCAATGTTGTACAATGTAGCAAAACAGTTAAAGTTGTATGGTCTCTCACTTTCGCTCTTTTTGTCATAGTGAAAACTGTTTAAGTGTTATACATATTTTTCTCCGTTTGTCTGAGTTTTAAACTTTCTAATTTTACTACTTTTTATAAAGTTGCAGTACTGGAAGTATTTTAAATTATAAAAGTAAAAATCTTTTTAACGTGTACATGTGAAAAATAGGCTCGAAAGAGGCCGAATCATTCCGAACTCTTCCGAACATCGTCGCGACAATCTCGAAGTAACACGAGGGTTGTGAAACCAAGAGAAATGTCAACAATTTTTCGTAAACAAAACATGTGGTCGACCTCTGTAGCAGACTGGATCTACAAAGAAAATAATGCTCGCACATAACAATATTTGATAAACACAATATTGAATTACGGCAATGTGTGAATTAGATGTTTCAAATGCTCGCTTTGTGGACATATACCAGCACGATTTGTTCATATTACCCAGAAGGAAAACGTAAAAAAACACATGTGCGCTTACGCTAGTTACTTGGATCACCACGTGCAGGACGTGTGGACGTCAGTCACGTGATACGATTCGGAATTCCGACAAAACCCGAAGGTACTGAACATGGTGGTGATTGAAGGCGTTTTATTCAAAACCAGGAATATATAATCCCTAGATTTCGGGTCTCTTACAGGCTGATATATGGTTTTTGGGAGCTAAATCATCAAGATACATGTCCATGTTCCAATATCAAATGTTAAAACGACATATCGTTCAGTGAAAATTACAAAAATACAACTTTAACTGTTATACGAGTGTAGCGGGGGACATTAATATATATGTTTACTGTCTAGGCAAGCTAACCAGTCACGCTGTTTTGTCCGTAGGTGTATTGTGTACCTGTGCTGTGACCTTTGTATTTCTCTATACTGTCGTGCATTCATTTCTCGTGAGATGTCCTAAATGTGTGTCTGTGTTTTCTCTGTTGTGATTGGCTGCCTAGACTCGGGTATGGGGATAAATTCGGGGTAGTTCTAGTAGACTGGGCAGTCTGATGGATTAAGTTCCTGCGTGCTGCCAGCTCCGCTACTAGGCTATAGGTGACTATTTTATATTTAGTAATTAGATGGGAATAAAACTGTAATAGATAATTAGGTACGGGAAAGGGGGCTGGTTATAATATGTGTGTGGATGTATGTGTGATGTATGTTGTAAATAGTTACTGTTATAGTCATAATAAACTGTTCATTATCGTCTAAACCCTGTAGTTTGTTCTTCCTCCTACCAACAGACAAGCATATTAAATAATACCCAACGAACCTGGGTTGCACTAGGGGCGCGTCGGGTGTAGTTTGACATCGTTGCAAACTGGGCCCGTCTCGCTCCTGTTACACGAGAACTAAACATTGTACACTATACATGTGAACTTGGAAAACCTGCTACCCTCTGAAAAGGATTCATAAGCAGAGATTTCTGAAATATTAATAAGTGGTTTCAAATGCATTTAATTTTACATGAACATAAACAAAACATTGCAAAGTAACGCACTGTAGAATTAAACAGATGAACTTCAAAATTGTTTGTAGAGTACAACTTTATCTAATTGATATCATCGTAGTTAATAAATACGTAATGCAATCAACAAACATCTTCATAAATATCAAAATATCAGAAAGCTTGATAATGTTTTCCTTACATGCTAAGTATGGGTCAATGTTCGTCATATCATTTGTATATTCCCTCTCTTTATCTTCTGGGTCCACAATCCGGTATAAAAAGCTGCTCCATTAAATCCATGATTACACTAAATTGTCTTTTCCTAAACCCTACACCGCTGGTATTCAAAATCCATCTTCCGTTTCTGCTAAATAATACATTTGAAAGTCATTTTTTTCTGCAGATTGGCAGAATCGTCCGGCATGTGATTGACGTGGGTAACTAGCTGTTTTGTTTATCTGTATGACGATTGAAGGAAATCTAAACCAAATAACCAATCATATTAAAGAAGGCGTGTCCTCACATCTCTATCCATGATTGACAGTTGCAATGTGTATCAGTTCCCACGCCTGGTTAATGTTCAAAATTGTTTGAAAATGAACATCGATAAAAGAAACATTCGTAAACTATGGTGTAACCAATATATAGATTGATTATGTCACGCGCAAATTTGAGCCGCGCGGATGAATTTATGATGGTCAGCTTCTGCAACTGTTAGTGTTTCCAGTACCGATAGTACGTTCGAAGAACATGTAATACGTTTGAACACATACACATATACGTTTGTAAATACAGATGTAGAAAAGTTACATTGTTTATGTTACTACCATAACTATCCGAGCAATGCTTCCGTGTGTATGATAAATATACAAAGTTGTACAATGTACAGTTTTGCACATTCCAATGACGTCGCAATATTTAAATGTTATGTGTCGCGCGATGCTGTGGTATTCACATACTATGCTATTTGTATTTATCACATTATCGTTGCATGCAAAATGTTAAAATATGTCAGGACACCAACAGTCTATTAAATGAATAGGTTTAACCAAAACGACATGTTGCTCATAGACATCTTTCATTTTGCCCGACACGGAGTACGGACACCGACACCGACACGGACTTTCCAAATTTCGGGGGTTGTCTCAAAAACAAATTCAACAAATTCAACTCGCCTTACTTTTTCATGTTCATTCCATGTTTATCCGAACATATATGTATATAGATTAGAATAATGATTATAATTTAATTCAGATATCTCAATCAGGTACCAATTTAGCATAAATTTCCGTGATTTTATTAACTTTTACTATTAAAGATGCTCCATCGCTGACAAATGGTATTTTTCACTGTCAAAAACAGAAGAAGAGGAATTAATATTTTCCTTCGGTTACAAAAGTTACTTACTTTACACCGTTACCACCGTTAAAAAGTTTGACCTTCTAATTTTGATTCAAGTTAAAAATATGAAAAATAATTAATTGCATCCCGAAAAAATTCCGTGGCACTATATCCTATATGGAATGAAGTACTGATTGCGCAGCCACCAAAGGCGAAATAAATTATTTTATATTGTTTTTTTGTTTTAATTAGGTGTATATATATACACGATTAAACACCAATTATTGTTCAAATGAAGAATATCATTTACGCTAAATCGAGTTGTGCCACATCGATATCTTATCCAATAACTCAGTTTGGCCAATGACTGCGCCGCTTTTAAAATTCCCCGCGAAAATGTTCTGTATTAGGAAGTCATAATACTTGACGTACAATTCTTTCGGTCGATGGAAAAATAATCTCCACGATTTAACCAATAGAAATGAGTGTAACATATGAAATTGATATATAAGGAAATGAAAAAATACGTAGCTACATGTATCTATTTATCCATAATGAATTGCGTAACTCGTCCTATCGTCTAAATGAAATGTGCGCACATGGTAACCTTCAATATGTATTTACTATGCGAAAGCACGTGATATATGTGTTCAATTATTTCTTATAATTTCGGGTAAGTCTTTAAATAATTAATCATATAATTATAATCAAGGATGTCAAAAATCTTGAGGACCTTTGCCGCTCATTACGTTTTATCTTCCTAAGCCACTGATCAATTTCACTTTTGAAAATTTATGTATTTAAACCAAACAAATAAGATATATCAGAAATTGTTACCGGCCATTGTCACTTTAAATACACAGGCTTTCGACTCTGTAGATATACGGACATCTCTATATGTGTAATACTGAGTACACATAAAGAGGTCGTCCGTATATCAATAGTCAAAACCCTGTGTAAAACTATACGATATCGGTCTGGATATGCACTCTAGCATGGCACAGGTAGGTCAGCTTTCACGTGCACAGAGACAGGACAGTGCTGTAGCAGACGACAATTTGAGGTGCGAAACAAGCATATCGTATCAAAAACGTATAATGAATAAACTTGAACAATGAACACAATTAACAAATTTGAAAGCAATCACACATTTAAAGTTATATAGAAGTTGCAAACAGTATCATTTATTTCAAAATATTAAGAACGTACATATTTGTATATGTCATCTACGTCCTTGAAATTTATCAACAAAAATGTACCGAATTATACCTGAAGTATGTTTTAAAGACACGAAATTTTATTGCATCCCCAAATTACCAGATGTATAATGAATATGTATAATTAGTACCGCCTAAATTAATTGAGTTTACATTTGATTGATTTTCAGTGTAACCTGACATTATAAAATGAAAGAAAATGATACCATTTAAACTTAAAACTATTTCCAGCAATAATGTCTAACTTTAAAAGATACGACTCGACAAGTATATTCTATTTATAACGTATTTGTTACAATTTTGTCTATTTTACATTTCGTGACGGCCCCCAAATTTCGGAAGTCCGTGTCGGTGTCGGTGTCCGTACTCCGTGTCGTTCAAAATGAAAGAATGTCTAGTAGCACGACAATGCATTTTATTCACCTCAGGGGACTGACAAATCCTGTCCGTTATCTACTGTGATTCGACGAGAGTTGGCCTAACCACAGGAGCTTGACGTTCTGTCAACAATATAAAATATAAATACCCCTATATATACTATAAAAAACACCAGGAATGAAATGCATCGTTGGTCATATTTTTACCACCTTCGGTAAAAGTTCTGTAAAATTTGTTCTGGACAATGTCTGTATGTGTCACTTCGCCGATAATACGATAAATTTTATTCTTCACATATATCAACACTAACCTGTTCACAACCCCATCACAACAAGTTTAATCCCATGTCATTTTGAAAGTTTTAGATTTCGCAACCACTTTAGTTTGTTCCCGAATCAAATAAATATTAAAAAGATTGATATAAACGATGATGATCAAATCAATGATGAGAGATTGGTGGAACTGTCAAGACGTCACGACATTTTGTCTGATCAAATTAAGTTGTATTATATAATAAATCCACTTTGTTTACGACTTTTAACTTCACTTCTTCTTTTTGGTTTTTATTGGCGGAATAAAGAAAGCACAAACTTTCATCCAGTAGAGTATTCACTGTCAGTAATGAACGGGGTCCGGGTCGTACCAGTGAAATCATAGTAACAAGTAAGTTTTTTTGTGTTTTTTTTTATATATAATTTACTTTTTATTCAGGTTTTTCATCTACGGAAGCCGTCTGGCGCCACACCAAAAATATATTTATTGTGTTCCCTCACAATAACTTTCCCTCACAATGTTTTCCCTCACAATAACATTGTGAGGCCACACAATACTATTGTGAGGGAACACAATCTTATTGTGAGGTCACACAATAATTATTGTGAGGGAACACAATATTATTGTGAGGGAACACAATGTTATTGTGAGGCCACACAATGTTATTGTGAGGGAACACAATCTTATTGTGAGGCCACACAATCTTATTGTGAGGGAACACAATCTTATTGTGAGGGAACACAACATTATTGTGAGGCCACACAATGATTACTACGGAAGCCGTCTGGCGCCACACCAAAAAATATATTTATTGTGTTCCCTCACAATAACATTGTGAGGCCACACAATACTATTGTGAGGGAACACAATGTTATTGTGAGGCCACACAATCTTATTGTGAGGGAACACAATATTATTGTGAGGGAACACAATATTATTGTGAGGGAACACAATCTTATTGTGAGGCCACACAATAACGATTGTGAGGGAACACAATATTATTGTGAGGGAACACAATCTTATTGTGAGGCCACACAATAATTATTGTGAGAGGAACACAATCTTATTGTGAGGCCACGCAATATTATTGTGAGGCCACACAATGTTATTGTGAGGGAACACAATCTTATTGTGAGGGAACACAATATTATTGTGAGGCCACACAATGTTTATTGTGAGGGAACACAATATTATTGTGAGGCCACACAATGTTATTGTGAGGGAACACAATATTATTGTGAGGCCACACAATGTTATTGTGAGGGAACACAATCTTATTGTTAGGGAACCTCACAATTATATTGTGTTCCCTCACAATAATATTGTGTGGCCTCACAATAAGATTATGTTCCCTCACAATAACATTTTGTGGCCTCACAATAATATTGTGTGGCCTCACAATAAGATTGTGTGGCCTCACAATAATATTGTGAGGGAACACAATAAAGATATATTTTGATGATGCCCCAGATGGCTTCCGTAATTACTAACACACATAAACACATATATATATCTACAATTTATTCCTTACAGGTTGCATATTGCGTTTAGTTTATATTAGCATATATTAGTTTAAAGTTATTGAAGATTATTATTTTATTATGATTTCAAAGTGTGAAAACTATAATACATACAATTATTACAAATAATTTAAATAAAATACCAAATGCAAGCATTTATAATTAAGTAAATTTGATGTTACCAATATAATGTATTGACTTTATGGAAAGAAAGAGGTTGGTAGAAAGAGAAAAGGAAGACAGAAAAAGAGAGAGAGAGCAGCTGGTAGAAGAGAGACAGTAGATTAATTAAGTATGTTTATTTGGAGTGCGATGGCAGAGCTATGAATACTTGCAAATATATTTTTTTTTGCAATAGTATTGCAAAATATATATGGCTTTGTGAAGGGCTATCAGCTGTATCACAGGATTTAAGGGAGATAATTCTTCTGGAAAATATAATCCAGGGTATCTCAAATGACACTAGATTAGTCAAATTTGTTTGCTCAACATGAGATTTTGCATGTCTACATACAATGTATGCATAAATTGCCAATGTAAATTATAATAATGATAAGACACTTAAAAAAAATAATTATAGCTGAATCAGTTTGTCCCATTTCTTCCATTCACTTTCAAACTTCTTTATAGTATTTGCATCTCTACCATTAGATATGTATTTCTGTATCTTGTAGTTATCTTTTATTATGTTAATTAGAGAGTAAATATTCAGTGAACTATGTGAACATCTCATTCTATAGATGTATTGTTTGATAATGATAATAATTTCATTATCAACTCTATTACTTGGCAAACTATTCTGATGAACGAATCCAAAAAGAAATGTTTTTTTATTAATCGAGAATGGAATTAACAGTGCCGTTAATAACGTTTCGAGACTATCTAGAAGTTTTTGAGTTTCTTGGCAATCCCATAAAATGTGGGTTATAGTTACGTTTCTGGTTCAGAGTTACACAGAATGCATAAAGGGGAGGCAACTACTCCAATTTTGTATAAAAATGAATTTGTAGTAAGAATGTGATGAACCACTCTATACTGGAACCACTGAAGTTTTGTGTTTTTTGTTACATGGAAAGGAATTTTATAAATGTTGCTCCAAGTTGTTTTATCGATAGTCTCAAATATATCATTCCACTTTCTGGTACCTGATGGTGTCACATCTGATCTTATTACAATATTATAGAAGATTTTCGACCTTTTTTCATGTTTAAGAATAAAATGAAGATTTAATGGTATATATGGGTAAGAAATCTTACAGACAGATGTATCATATGCTGAAATATAGTGTTTCACTGCAGATATAAGGCATTGGTATTGTAAGAAATTAGTCTTTACCTCATATTTATGAATAAAATCTTCAAAGGAATAGAATTCACATGTGCCTTCTTTTATTATTTCATTCAAAATGCAAACATTTTTCTGATAAAATGCCTTATAGAAAACAGCTTTTCCACCAATCTTTATTTTAATATTGTACCAAATTGGGACTTTCAGTATATTTCTTTTTAATAAATTTATCGTGGTATTTAGCGATCAGATCATACCAAGAGTTTAAGACATATATCCAGAATCTATTTGTACACTTATTGATGCATACTTTTATATATTCCAAACCACAATTGGCAAGACGGTCTTCATCTACATAAGTTTTTACTATATGTTGCCACTTCTCATTAGTTTTGAAAAGCCTTCTTATCCATGTCAGCTTCAGAGAATTTATAAAGGCAGTAATATTAACCAGTTTCAAACCACCATTACAGTAACTTTGAATAATTACCTCCCTTTTAATTTTGTCTGGTTTTCCGTTCCACAGAAAATCATATATCAAAGAGTTTAGTTTCTTAACAAATTTGTCGTCTGGGTTTGGAAGAGATATAAATAGATGATTAAATTGAGATATAAGTAACGATTTTATGATATGAATTTTACCAATAGGTGTTAAAGACCTCCTTTTCCAAATCTTAATTAGTGATTTGAGTTTTATTAGTTTTTTGTCATAATTAAGTCTAGGAATCTCATGAAGATTTACACTAAATTCTATTCCTAATAGTGTGAATTTCTCCTTCCCCCACTGTAAATTTAGCTCAGGTAAATAACAGTCTTGACTGTACTTTTTGCTCCCAATCCAAACTACCTGAGTTTTTTCTACATTCATCTTTAATCCTAAAAATATTGCGAATTTTTTAATAAAATAGGACAGTTTTCAATATTCATACCCTTTATATTTTCATCATTTCTTAATTTTGTGGCTAGTACTTTTGCACAGAGGATAAATAGGTATGGTGCCAATGGGTCCCTCTGTCTATAGCCCCTCTTAATGTCAAAAAATGAATAAGTTACCCCTCTGATTTATTGTAGAGTGAACATTTTTGTGTAAAGTTTTAAACCAATGAATAATACTTTTGCCAAAACCAAAGAGAACAAGAGTTTTTTTTCAATAAATAGCCAAGAAACTGAATCAAACGCTTTTTCAAAATCAATCATCAGTAGCATACCCGGTATATCATTTTCTTCAGAATATTGCATAATATCATATATCAATCTTGTGTTCACACTAATATAACGTCCTGAAATAAAACCAGTCTGATCATCATTTATCAATTTATTAAGAACAGTTTTTATTCTATTGGCTATAGTTCCAGATGCAATTTTGTAAACAATATTAAGAAGCGAAATTGGTCTCCAATTTTTAATAAAGTGTCTAGGTTTTTCTGCTTTAGGAATACAAGTTATAATTCCTTGTCTCTGCGTAATTGAAAGTTGTCCTGTCTGATACCCAAAATTTATCGACCTAATAATAAAATCACCTAATTTTCCCCCAAAACATTTTAAAAATTCAGTTGTGAAACCGTCCGATCCAGAGCTTTTATTGTTTTTCATATTCTATAAAGTATAACCTGCCACTTTAAGCGAAAAATTTCCCCTTCTAAATCGTCAGACTCATTTTTGGTTAGCTTTGGAACATCATAATGATTAGGATACTGATTTAAATTAACATTGTGTGCATCAGTTGTATTTGGAACATTATATAGATTTCTATAAAAAGAACAAACTTCTTCCATTGTGTTTTCCTGTTTAGATATAATGTCTCCGTTATCAGTTTGTAGTTTTGGAATAATTTTTGATGAGTAGTTTCTATTTTCTAGATTGAAAAAATAACTTGTGGGTTTTTCCACCTTCTTCTGTCCATTTGGCTCTTGCTCTTATGAAACTTCCTTTAATTTTCTGGGATCTTATTTTTTCTGGGATCTTATTTTTTCTAACTCTTTCTTTTTTCATTTAACTCATCTAAGTTTATAATTTCCTGTTCCTCAAGATCTATGATCTTTTTCCTAAGAGAATCTTCCTGGAAATTTTGCTGCTTTTTCTTAAAGGCTGAGTATGATAATGTTTTTCCTCTAATTTCCATACGTAGTGTTTCTAGGAATAATTGATCAGTAATCGTAAATTGGATCTCAGAATTAGAAGTAGTTTCAATGTTATCTAAATCATAAATAGGTAGATAGTACTGTTTCTTGACATCATCAATACAATCATTTACCATTTTCAAGTATTCTAAATCATGTGTAAGTGAGTTATTAAATTTCCAAGTTCCTTTACCTCTTTTAAAATTATTCAACTTCATTAGTATTTTTAAGCAATAAACTGTTACCAGATTGGACATACAGTTGATATGAAGCCCATCCGGAAGGAAGATAAATAGAATGGCGCCCGTTAGGGCGCCATGAATATTTATCTTTCGGACGGATGGGCTTCATATCAACTGTATGTCCAATCTGGTAACAGTTTATTATTTATATTTCCATTACGATCATTCAAATTCAAAACTATACATGTATATCTTTTAAATTTCCCGCTTGTGCTAGTGTTGACGTCACCAAGTTCAATAAACGGAACAGCCATAGCATCAGCTTCTGAATATAGTTCAACGCAAAACGGTTTGAAACAAGCGAACAAATGAAAATTATGCGATAATATTTTTAATACATGCTATTTTGTCAACACGATAATACCATTAGATTGCATAGACCGCACAACTTTAAAACCACTTTTAAAAATATTTGACCGTTATGTATAGGCGTAAGTATACACTGTATACATTGTCAGTGACGCGGCGGGAACGTCAAATATTCATACGCTTGACCAGATTGGAGTTCATAGCCAGATATTGCTCATCTGGTTTAACATAGATTAAACGGGAAACTGAAAGTAGAATGGAAATATTTGGAAATGAATGATCCGATCTGTAGCCAGGGTCTATACTTGAATAGTTAACACTGGGTAATAAACTTTCTGAAACAATAAAATAATCTAAACGTGCTTGCTTAATCGGGTTCTTTTTTCTCCATGTAAATCTCTTGACATTTTCATGTTGTTCTCTAAACACATCAATAAGACCAAAATTGTCAATTATTTCCAAAATTTTATCTCTAGCTTTAGGATTATTAATATTTTCATATGTGTTGTCATAGTCAAGATCAGGGTTTAGAACAAGGTTAAAATCACCACATATAATAACATGTGCACAGTTGAATTCTTCTAATATATCAAAATTCTTGCATAGAAGTCAGGACTGTCCTGATTAGGACCATATATATTAACAAGTAAAATATATGAACCTTCAATTTCTATCTCAAGAGCTAAAATATTTCCAGTCTTGTCAATCTTTTCTTTATGAACTTTAAATTCGAAGTTATTGTTAAAGAGAATGGCCACACCACGAGAATTTCCACGAAAAGATGAAAAATAAGCATTATATCCCCATTCGTTTTTTAAGAACTCTTCTTTATCTTCGGTGAAATGCGTGTCTTGTAAACAGAAGATATTATAATTAGAATTCCTTATGTATGAAAAAAACATCTTTACGTGTTTCTCTACTCGATAGCCCTTGCACGTTAGCCGACATAATCATTACACCCTCCACTTATAGATGAAAATCAACAAGTTCAGTTCTGCCAGTTCGCACCAAACAATATAATCCCTATTGAGATTCCTCCTCTAGACTCTTTTATATTAGGACGTTTGATAGATGTCTCTCATCGGAATCCCTACTCGAGCCTTCTAAACTTTATTCTGGAAAATCAAGTCAGGTTGACCTACCACTTGTAAGGGTGTATTACATAAATAATCCAACTGCTGTGGTTCCCATATTGGCACACATCGCTATTGGAGATAGTTTTCTATCCATACGCACATATATTATTTAGTGACATGTATTAAAAACAAAGAACCATCCCATTTTGTAAACGATGTCTAGTTCCATCGCTACTTTGAGCAGCCATTTTGAAAGTCCCTCGCTGTCATGTGACCACTATAGTGCGTTCCAGATAATGCCTATTACATCATTGAATGGAATAAGGTTATACAGGTAATGAATTTTATTGAAACAGACTATAGCTGTCACTTGATCGGTTCCGGTCCTGGTTGGTTGTACTTTTCCAGCTGCTCCTCTATAATATAAATATATTTACAAACAACAACATTATGGAGTCATTTTAAAACTAAATTTATTAACTCTTTAAAACTTCATTATCTTGAAGTCTCCTCAAGTGGTTTTTGTTGCTTGAAACGATGTTAGAATAATCTTCACCGTGAAAACCGCTCACTCCTGGCTTGTGTCTCACCTTGGACTCACCTTGGACTCACCTTGTCTCTCCGTGTATCTTGATTGTGAACTTAGAACTATTAGCTTACTTTTATTTGCTGTCCTGACTGTGTCTGACTCCGTTAATTCCGGTCATCATGGGAAAGAACTCCAACACTAGATCTAATTCTCGTCGAGGTAACCACGACAATCAACAAGCTAAACGACAACGCCAGGACGATGAGCAGGTCAGTGAGATTTACGACTCCATAACATCCATTGATAATAGTGAAAGCATGGACAAACTCATAGATAAACTGCTCAACAACTCCCTTTTCTGTAAAAGCATCCATGCTAAACTGGATATTCCTAATACTGTGAAAGACGCAACTAAACCGCTCCTTGAACAAGTATCACACTTAACCCGTCGTGTCGATGACTTGGAACAGTACAGTAGGCGCACTTGTCTTAAAGTTGCAGGCATTCCTGAACAAAGTGGTGAGAATACAGATGACTTACTTATAAATTTGTTCAAGGATAAATTGAACATCCCGCTCTCATATCAGGACATCTCACGATCCCATCGAGTTGATAGCTTCCGACGCTCCTCCAATCGTCCTAGAGACATTATTATTAGATTTAACTCCTACAGGACTAGAGCTATGTCTATGATGCGCGTTTCCAGCTCAAACCTTCGCATCATAATACTGACACTCCTCGCATCTTCATAAATGAGGCACTCACTGCTCAGCGAGCCAGAGTTTTTGCTAAAGCTCGAGGTCTGGTACGAGATCGTGTGGCCCACAAAGCCTTTACTAAGGATGGCTCCATCATTGTCCGAGATCTAAGCGATAAGAACCACAAATTAACAACTATTGAACAGTTGGACGCCTTATTTCCTCTGAACTCTGACGAAGCTCCTCGATCCTTCGCCCCAGCCGGTGCCCCAGGCTCTTCATCCAACTCATTTCCTGGACTCCAATCTCCAATTTCGTACAGTACTCCGCGCTCCGGTAATCCACTAACTCTATCTGTTACTCGTGGCACTGATGGTACACCTGTAGCAGCCGCCGTCAAGTAGTGTATATGCTATTCTAACCTGTGACTTTTGGTGACTTACTCCTAGGTACAAGATTTTCACATAGTTTCATTCGTGATCGCTTATGACTTTCTACGTTCTGACAAGCACGTGCTCGTGTTCTATAATCTCTAACCAGACGGTTTGATAAACATACCATTAATTGTTTCTCTTCTGAGTCATTGATTATCAATTTATGATAGATGTTGTTTCTTAGATTTTATAAGATCATTTGTTAATATGTTAGTCTATTTTCTTACTAATGCATACTGAATCCGTGCCTTATATGAATGCTTTTTTTCTTCTAGATTATCTAGCCATCTGTGTCAATCAGATGCTCGATTGTTTACATCAGTGACCTAGTTTTTGTGCCACAATAGAAGGATATAGATCTGTCATCCAGGAACTGTTATTCAGTTTGTAGGCCTATGTGCATGTTCTCTGCCTTTTATAGGCTTCGTGTTTTATATCACGAGCTAAAGTTTTACTATCTCAATCATCTGGACTTGTTTACATATGTTTATAAGGCCAATGCACAGCTTTGCTGTTTACATATTCTGACTCCGGGTGCACAGTCTCTATTTATAATGAAACAAACCACAACAAGGATATATAGACTATATACAACATGTTCATATTTATTGTTTATCAATGCATATAATATAACAAAACATATTTTGGCAAAAGGGGCAAGCTTAGGTTCTATTCTCTCACTAAAACAAAAGCCCAGGTTCACTTAACTATATGCAGCTAAAAGGCCATGTCATATAATAGATGAATTATAAAAGATAGTGATATAGTTAAGTGAATCTGGGTATAAAGTGAATTACGGGAAAATTCAATCATTCTCAACTCGGTGTAGGAAATGACCGCAGCCAGCTATGATACCTAGCGTAACCTGCGGGTTACGCCGGTAGTGTGTAGATATATCCTACAAGAGCCGGAAGAGAACTTCTTGAATACATAACCTCTCAACTCGGTGTAGTCTAGTTGTAGTGCTACAAGAGCCGGAAGAGAGGTATGCCCTAACATTATAGAAATGGTCTTCACCGTCCTCAACTCGGTGTAGCAAGGCTATCAAGAGCCGGAAGAGGAGGTAGATGAATTGCACCGTCCTCTACTCGGTGTAGTCCAAGCTAGCAAGAGCCGGAAGAGGAGGAGAGAATATACGTACACATGTATATGTGTGTGGGTTGATCTAGTATAAACTAGAGTTAATTTTGGGGATTTTGATAATTGATTATTGTGATATCCCATGAACAAATAAACAATGATTAAAAATTAGCCAATGATTAAAAATTAGCTGATGCTAAAAATCACCTACAAATACTGAGTGGCTGTCCACTCCCTAAGCTTACCCAAAACATTACACGGATGAATACATACTTCCAAACAAACAGGATACAAGAGAAATGATAATACCCTGTATATATACCGTAAAAATACAGAACGTTCATAAAAGGTGCTATTAGCTAGACAAACTTAAAAACAATGACAGTCATATAACAAAGAATTGACTTAAAACTAATGAATTTTGGCAAAAATTGAGATATTATAAATGTTATGGACAAATATAAAACAGATAATCAATTAAGCTGAATACTAAATTGAGTTATACTTGCACTGATGATATGTAAAAGAAATAAGATACATGAATACGAATTTAACAGAACTTCAGTCTAATTCTAGGTTGTGTGGCGGGGATGGTGGTGGTGAGTTAAAAATCCTGCCTGTTACAGAGGCTGTCGTGCTCGATAATGCGGTCAAGAGTACAACTGACCAATCAGTGACCTAGAAATTGAGGCCCGGGCTATGGACATAAGTGGACCAAGGGCTGACCAGGCCCTTCTCTTCAACATATGCACCTAACTGTTGATTTACGTAGATAATTAAGTACAAGTATAATGTTGACCAAATTATACCTGCAAAGATAACTAGAGGAATATGTTTGTCATTATAAAACCTGGTTTATCTACATAAACCTCAATTTATAATGAAACAAACCACAACAAGGATATATAGACTATATACAACATGTTCATATTTATTGTTTATCAATGCATATAATATAACAAAACATATTTTGGCAAAAGGGGCAAGCTTAGGTTCTATTCTCTCACTAAAACAAAAGCCCAGGTTCACTTAACTATATGCAGCTAAAAGGCCATGTCATATAATAGATGAATTATAAAAGATAGTGATATAGTTAAGTGAATCTGGGTATAAAGTGAATTACGGGAAAATTCAATCATTCTCAACTCGGTGTAGGAAATGACCGCAGCCAGCTATGATACCTAGCGTAACCTGCGGGTTACGCCGGTAGTGTGTAGATATATCCTACAAGAGCCGGAAGAGAACTTCTTGAATACATAACCTCTCAACTCGGTGTAGTCTAGTTGTAGTGCTACAAGAGCCGGAAGAGAGGTATGCCCTAACGTTATAGAAATGGTCTTCACCGTCCTCAACTCGGTGTAGCAAGGCTATCAAGAGCCGGAAGAGGAGGTAGATGAATTGCACCGTCCTCTACTCGGTGTAGTCCAAGCTAGCAAGAGCCGGAAGAGGAGGAGAGAATATACGTACACATGTATATGTGTGTGGGTTGATCTAGTATAAACTAGAGTTAATTTTGGGGATTTTGATAATTGATTATTGTGATATCCCATGAACAAATAAACAATGATTAAAAATTAGCCAAAAACTTAGGTGTATGATAGCGGAATAGCCTAAGTTGCCCCAAAATTATGTATTAAGATGTATATAAAAGTAAGATGTAAAGAAGTATTATAATATCATGCATATTACTAACTAGGAGTGCAGATAAATAGAGTAGGATACATTTCTACACACTCAGTACCATGGATCTCTGAGCAGCCTTAATAGTATCTACAGAAGTCCTAATATATCTGCAATAGGCATCGGACGACCAACGCCCTAAAGTTTTAATCATATGGTCCTCCATACGGACGGAGGAAGCAGACGTGGCTGCCCCGATGCGAAAAGAATGACCATTATAGGCACTTGAGTCTAAGTTCAGGCATTCCAAAGTATGTTTCAGTAAAGCTATAAACATAGATCTTGTGAGAACTTGACCCATGTTATTCACAAATAAGAGGATCATGAGGTTGTGGTAAGGCCTGCATTCTAGATCTGTATGCCATATACTTAACACACATATTATACGGACAAACAGAATGGTTCGTACTAAATAAACGTATAACCACCCCTTTTCGGAAAGGGTCAGTCTTGGATGTTTTCAATGTAAGTAGAATACAATCTTTCATCACGACTAAATCGTTAATACACAAGTGAATCGAGGGTCAAAAGCCCCAGACACAGTAAATTCCCCACAGCGGAGAAATCCGAAAAAAGCTACAACACACACTGTCTCCATCATTGGATCTTTGCTGTTCTTCCTGAGGTAGTGACATATAGATTGAAGAATTGGAAAAGTGATAGGTAATCTAGGCTTAGTTGCGCGTATTTGTGATCTTTTAACTCCCGTAAGAGAAGCTTGAAGTCTAGGCATATTCTGAGAAAATGGATAAGCAATATTGTTCTCGAGGCACATGAAACGAATCCCACAGATGTATATCTTAATCGTAG
Organism: Argopecten irradians; assembly: GCF_041381155.1. Taxonomy (NCBI): domain Eukaryota; kingdom Metazoa; phylum Mollusca; class Bivalvia; order Pectinida; family Pectinidae; genus Argopecten; species Argopecten irradians. Next base: position 29,202,106 of record NC_091140.1, on the reverse strand, counting down.
CATAGGAAATGTTGTTTTCTGAAACAATGTGCGACAAATTGTATCAAGTTGTTCTCAGACACAGGTAAATTTGGTAGACTGACATACGCGATAAGCCCCGCTAATAATAGGAATTTTAATGTACTTATCAAATCCAACGCTGTATGTTCTTCTAGTACTCGGAGCTATGGACGCAGACAGGAGTTCTTGAATTGTTGACTCGAATGCCACATGACTGCTGATGGTGGTGGAACTCTGCAAGGATGTAGAGCAGCGTTCGGAGCTAGTCGTCGAAATCTTGTCATCTGTAACCGAGATAAAGAATCAGCAATGTCATTAAGGTGACCCGGAACATGTTGAGATAAAATAACAAAGTTAAATTGAGCAGCACAAAGTGTCAAACTGCGAACAAGAGGCATGATGTGGGTGGATTTAGACCGCCCTCGTTGTAAAATGTTCACAGTAGCTATGTTGTCACACATGAACACAATACGCTGACCAACCCACTGATAACCCCAAATCATAGCCGCCACTACAATCGGGTATAACTCTCTGAAGGCTATAGATAGCTCACTACTGTCCGCGTAAGGGTTCTGGAGATCTGTTGGCCATGTTTCTGCAAACCATTGTCCTTGATAGTACCCACCATAACCAATAGTACCAGACGCGTCAGTGTATAGACAGATATCGTCCGAGGTTATTACACGCGAGTTGTAAAATACTGACACACCATTCCAGTTTGATAGGAAATATTTCCAGAGTCTATATGTCTTCTCTGCAATCGTTGTTAAGTTTAACACGATGATGTAGTTCTTTAACGGTGGTAGACAAGATAATGAGATGAGACACGAAAGATCTGCCTTGCAGGACTACACGACTAGCAAAATTTAAATGACCTAGAAGCTGTAACAATTCTCGTTTGGTGCAAAACGTTCGTTGTTGAAAAGATTCCAGAAGATTTGTAATTCTTGTCAGCTTATCACTGGGTAGTCTCGCTTCCATTTTGTCAGAATCCAGCACTATACCTAAATACTCCATGACGGTGGCTGGACCGTATGTTTTGTGTTTGGCTACCGGAATGCCTAACCTCTGGAAAATGAGACTTAACAGTGCCATATTTCTATCACCACAATTAGAAGAGTGTTCAAAGGTAATAAAATCGTCTAGCAGATGGAGTATATGGTTAATTCCATACTTGTTTTGGGCTATCCAACACACTGCTTGTGATAGATTGTCAAATATTTTCGGACTAGATCTACAACCGAATGCCAGTTTGTTATAATAATAATACTTAGTTTTCCATTTAATACAAAATAGGTGCCACTGAGAGGGTAAAAATAGGAATAATTTTAAAGGCGTCCGAAATGTCTGTTTTACACATAGTAGTTCCTCGGCCTAATTCCTGTAGTTTTTTGATAGCATCGTCTATCCTGACATAGGTTAGAGAACAAGATTCCTTGTCTATCAGTTCATTCACACTGGGATTCGAACCATCATTGTGTGGTGCAGATAAATCCACAATTAGGCGAGGTTTACCTGAATATTTCCCAAACGCCACTCCGATAGGGCTTACTCTATACTGCTGAAATGGTGGTAAGTCGAAAGGTCCAATGTAAAAACTTTTTCTCAACCTCACTTAGAATTAATTTGTCCACTACTTCTGGCTGTGACACAGATGATAGAAGATTCTTGCATTCTTTAGTAGGTAAAGCAGTTGTAGAGACCATAGTATCAAAACCTTGGACTAAACCATCACATAAATAATCAACGAACTGTCTATCAGGATGTGTGGATAGTTCCTGCCTGAGTCTATCGATATTAACTGGAGTATGGACTTCTCTTTCCCTATCCAGTAGTCATTGAACTCCAGATTTTTGTTGCTTTGAATTTTGATTACCGTTGTTGCATCTATCTGCTCCATGACTAGTTGATTTACATGTGTAACAAGCGTGGTAAAAATTGCAAGAATCGCCTCTTGAGCATTTCCCAGAGTTAAAGTTATTGCAAACTTCCCTGCCATTGATCTTAGTTTTTGGACGACCATACTTGTCTGTTTCCTTGTTTGGGTTTGTGTTGTTCTTCCCAAATTGCAGGCTTTTCTTGTGTCTTTGTTGTGGACAGAAAGCTGTAGAATGTGACGTCAAAGAACAGAGTTGACATGTATTGACCCTTGTGTTTCCAACAATCATGGCAAGTAGGCCGTTGTCACGAACAGACCAATCAACTTTGGCTATTCTATCCTTGAGAGCTGCTGCGGCGCGGGCAGAAAATTGGCAATGGTAATCGTAAAATTTTCCCCCATACACATTGGATATCTCAATAATGTTTGCTTCATATCTATCGAGTTCTATCCTTCTCTGGGGAGCTTTAATGCAGATAGTCCTCTTATATTTTTCCGAATGCCGTTATAAATTCGCTAATCGTTAGCGATTTATTTAGTCGGGGATCTTCATTCTCGCCTATGTTGATTTGAATGGTTCCGTCTCTACTTTCGTTTTCCCGTACGGTTTCAAAACGAGGCATTAGAAGTTGGGCAAGATTAACGTCCTGACCTTCCCATATTTTTCTCTTAATCTTATCAGGTATTATGTCGATATGTGGTAGGGATTCTAGAGGAACCTCAAATTCAGTTTGCGGTAATCTGTACCCACCTTGTGGAACTGTATGACTGAATCCGTCTAAAGTCATATCGGTGGACGAATGGTCAAACGATGTAGACTGGGCCGTTCCGATGCGGTTGTCCCTGTTGATGAGACCATTGACCGTAGTTTGTAGACCCTGCACAGTTTGTTGTATGGTATGTACAGCCGAAATGAGTGTGGTCATCGTACCAGATAGCTCAGTCGTGGGCGCTGCCATATTGTTTTGTGACGTCATTGTTTGCTGCGTAGAGATACGATCCTGTGTAAGAGGCGGATTACGCAGGCTGGCATCGGCAGTACTCCGCTCCGCTACCGAAAGTAGTTCATCGTCTCTCGTATTTCCAATAGTGTTGGGCGATGAGTTATGTATTATAACGTTGGCATTTAAAATGTCATTCGATTCAGCTGATTGAATACAGTCACTTAACAACCGAATTTACGTTTTGGGATACTGAAACTTCACTGGCATCGCGAGATATACTGACGTTTGTGTCAGGAGTTTGATGTTCACGATTACGTCCAATGTTCTCAAGATAAATGTTCTTTAATGTTGACTTCGGGATGTTTAGGGGGGTGCATGGCGATTCCCATATCAGATAACTTTTCTCTAAGTTGGGTAGTAGTCCAGTTAGCCGGATTCAAACTGTCTCCACGGAGCCTTCCTAGTGGTCGAGCGTCCCCCTTTGTCGAGTAGCCATTATGTAGAAAGGCACGATTACGTAAAGAATTAATTGTCCGTTAGCACCTCACACAACACATATAGCGCCTCTTTGATAGCAGAAAATCCATTATTCGTAACACAAAGTTCCAAAGAATGATGTAAAAGTCTTGGTTAAGATATTTGAAGTTATGAGGCACATATGAAGTGTGGAAAATTGAGTTAAAAATCCTGCTGTTACAGAGGCTGTCGTGCTCGATAATGCGGTCAAGAGTAACAACTGACCAATCAGTGACCTAGAAATTGAGGCCCGGGATATGGACATAAGTGGACCAAGAGACTCTCCTACACCTAACAACGTAAGAGAATCAATTCGAAAACCACCCTCGACACTCCAGGTGTTACTATCACTGACGCAATATCATGTTGATATTTACACCAATGGTATATAGTAGTAACCCATTGTCTAGGAGTTTGAAAGGAAACAAACGTAAATGTAAGTGTAGTATTAGTACACTGTACAATCTCCATTTGTGTCAGGTAAAACTAGGGGAAGGCCAATAGGGGTTTAGGGGAGCTTTGATTACACGTTGGTACATTGTGCACCTGTGTTTGAAAGTAAACAAATACACGCCACCAGAATTTTTGCTTCATGTTATATATCAACAGAAATCGATCTTTCTAAATATTCATATTTTTAAACATATATCTTAGCATTGTTATCAAAGACTTCTGTTAAACTATTTTAATAAAATATATATTAAGTAAATTTCGAACATTCTTCAATTAATTTAGATGCATATAGTTGCTTACAAAATGGATTGTTTCTTGCTTTTTGTTTTATTTCGCTTTATTTCTTTTCTATGTAAGGCAATCCAGGTAACTCTTCCTACTATACCTACATAACTATGTATATATCATGTGGACAATTTGGCCTACCCTTTAATCCCTTATCTATGATTACTACTACCAATCCCGGTAATTATCACCACAGATACCGGCAACTGTGACTTGATCATCATTATGTTAATTGTCATTCATTAGTTGTGATTCCGCGTGTTCTATTACGGGTCCATAGTACAAATGAGTATCATGGTGGTAGTATGTAGATATTGATATAATGAATGTTTTAGTTGTGAGGAGTGTACTATTAATCCCAATAAAGAGTAGGTGGTATGAGATATTCAAATTGAATGCGATTTAGTTGTAATGGCTGTACTATTTTGATGCACCGCCCCATCAATGGATGTACGGTGTTTGGCAACATCGCACAAAAAATTCTTTAATATTCCAAGAAACAGTGAATAGAATAGATGATATGAGGATACCCAGCATTCACGTACCATTATGTTAAAGGTTGAATTTCTGTTGTAATTTTCGCAGGGCTGTAAACGATATATGTCGAGTTTAATGAGTCATTTGATAATTGAATATGGACAATGTTAACTTGATGATTTAGCTCCACAAAGATCATATGTTCAGTTGATAAAGAGCCGAAATCTAGATGATTGTGAACTTAGAACTATTAGCTTACTTTTATTTGCTGTCCTGACTGTGTCTGACTCCGTTAATTCCGGTCATCATGGGAAAGAACTCCAACACTAGATCTAATTCTCGTCGAGGTAACCACGACAATCAACAAGCTAAACGACAACGCCAGGACGATGAGCAGGTCAGTGAGATTTACGACTCCATAACATCCATTGATAATAGTGAAAGCATGGACAAACTCATAGATAAACTGCTCAACAACTCCCTTTTCTGTAAAAGCATCCATGCTAAACTGGATATTCCTAATACTGTGAAAGACGCAACTAAACCGCTCCTTGAACAAGTATCACACTTAACCCGTCGTGTCGATGACTTGGAACAGTACAGTAGGCGCACTTGTCTTAAAGTTGCAGGCATTCCTGAACAAAGAGGTGAGAATACAGATGGCTTACTTATAAATTTGTTCAAGGATAAATTGAACATCCCGCTCTCATATCAGGGCATCTCACGATCCCATCGAGTTGATAGCTTCCGACGCTCCTCCAATCGTCCTAGAGACATTATTATTAGATTTAACTCCTACAGGACTAGAGCTATGTCTATGATGCGCGTTTCCAGCTCAAACCTTCGCATCATAATACTGACACTCCTCGCATCTTCATAAATGAGGCACTCACTGCTCAGCGAGCCAGAGTTTTTGCTAAAGCTCGAGGTCTGGTACGAGATCGTGTGGCCCACAAAGCCTTTACTAAGGATGGCTCCATCATTGTCCGAGATCTAAGCGATAAGAACCACAAATTAACAACTATTGAACAGTTGGACGCCTTATTTCCTCTGAACTCTGACGAAGCTCCTCGATCCTTCGCCCCAGCCGGTGCCCCAGGCTCTTCATCCAACTCATTTCCTGGACTCCAATCTCCAATTTCGTACAGTACTCCGCGCTCCGGTAATCCACTAACTCTATCTGTTACTCGTGGCACTGATGGTACACCTGTAGCAGCCGCCGTCAAGTAGTGTATATGCTATTCTAACCTGTGACTTTTGGTGACTTACTCCTAGGTACAAGATTTTCACATAGTTTCATTCGTGATCGCTTATGACTTTCTACGTTCTGACAAGCACGTGCTCGTGTTCTATAATCTCTAACCAGACGGTTTGATAAACATACCATTAATTGTGTTTCTCTTCTGAGTCATTGATTATCAATTTATGATAGATGTTGTTTCTTAGATTTTATAAGATCATTTGTTAATATGTTAGTCTATTTTCTTACTAATGCATACTGAATCCGTGCCTTATATGAATGTTTTTTTTCTTCTAGATTATCTAGCCATCTGTGTCAATCAGATGCTCGATTGTTTACATCAGTGACCTAGTTTTTGTGCCACAATAGAAGGATATAGATCTGTCATCCAGGAACTGTTATTCAGTTTGTAGGCCTATGTGCATGTTCTCTGCCTTTTATAGGCTTCGTGTTTTATATCACGAGCTAAAGTTTTTACTATCTCAATCATCTGGACTTGTTTACATATGTTTATAAGGCCAATGCACAGCTTTGCTGTTTACATATTCTGACTCCGGGTGCACAGTCTCTATTTATAATGAAACAAACCACAACAAGGATATATAGACTATATACAACATGTTCATATTTATTGTTTATCAATGCATATAATATAACAAAACATATTTTGGCAAAAGGGGCAAGCTTAGGTTCTATTCTCTCACTAAAACAAAAGCCCAGGTTCACTTAACTATATGCACTAAAAGCCATGTCATATAATAGATGAATTATAAAAGATAGTGATATATTAAGTGAATCTGGGTATAAAGTGAATTAACGGGAAAAATTCAATCATTCTCAACTCGGTGTAGGAAATGACCGCAGCCAGCTATGATACCTAGCGTAAACCTGCGGGTTACGCCGGTAGTGGTGTAGATATATCCTACAAGAGCCGGAAGAGAACTTCTTGAATACATAACCTCTCAACTCGGTGTAGTCCTAGTTTGTAGTGCTACAAGAGCCCGGAAGAGAGGTATGCCCTAACATTATAGAAATGGTCTTCACCGTCCTCAACTCGGTGTAGCAAGGCTATCAAGAGCCGGAAGAGGAGGTAGAATGAATTGCACCGTCCTCTACTCGGTGTAAGTCCAAGCTAGCAAGAGCCGGAAGAGGAAGGAGAGAAATATACGTACACATGTATATGTGTGTGGGTTTGATCTAGTATAAACTAGAGTTAATTTTGGGGATTTTGATAATTGATTATTGTTGATATCCCATGAACAAATAAACAATGATTAAAAATTAGCCAATGATTAAAAATTAGCTGATGCTAAAAATCACCTACAAATACTGAGTGGCTGTCCACTCCCTAAGCTTACCACAAAACATTACACGGATGAATACATACTTCCAAACAAACAGGAATACAAGAGAAATGATAATACCCTGTATATATTACCGTAAAAATACAGAACGTTCATAAAAGGTGCTATTAGCTAGACAAACTTAAAAACAATGACAGTCATATAACAAAGAATTGACTTAAAACTAATGAATTTTGGCAAAAATTGAGATATTATAAATGTTATGGACAAATATAAACAGATAATCAATTAAGCTGAATACTAAATTGAGTTATACTTGCACTGATGATATGTAAAAGAAATAAGATACATGAATACGAATTTAACAGAACTTCAGTCTAATTCTATAGGTTGTGTGGCGGGGATGGTGGTGGTGAGTTAAAAATCCTGCCTGTTACAGAGGCTGTCGTGCTCGATAATGCGGTCAAGAGTACAACTGACCAATCAGTGACCTAGAAATTGAGGCCCGGGCTATGGACATAAGTGGACCAAGGGCTGACCAGGCCCTTCTCTTCAACATATGCACCTAACTGTTGATTTACGTAGATAATTAAGTACAAGTATAATGTTGACCAAATTATACCTGCAAAGATAACTAGAGGAATATGTTTGTCATTATAAACCTGGTTTATCTACATAAACCTCAATTTATAATGAAACAAACCACAACAAGGATATATAGACTATATACAACATGTTCATATTTATTGTTTATCAATGCATATAATATAACAAAACATATTTTGGCAAAAGGGGCAAGCTTAGGTTCTATTCTCTCACTAAAACAAAAGCCCAGGTTCACTTAACTATATGCAGCTAAAAGGCCATGTCATATAATAGATGAATTATAAAAGATAGTGATATAGTTAAGTGAATCTGGGTATAAAGTGAATTACGGGAAAATTCAATCATTCTCAACTCGGTGTAGGAAATGACCGCAGCCAGCTATGATACCTAGCGTAACCTGCGGGTTACGCCGGTAGTGTGTAGATATATCCTACAAGAGCCGGAAGAGAACTTCTTGAATACATAACCTCTCAACTCGGTGTAGTCTAGTTGTAGTGCTACAAGAGCCGGAAGAGAGGTATGCCCTAACGTTATAGAAATGGTCTTCACCGTCCTCAACTCGGTGTAGCAAGGCTATCAAGAGCCGGAAGAGGAGGTAGATGAATGAATTGCACCGTCCTCTACTCGGTGTAGTCCAAGCTAGCAAGAGCCGGAAGAGGAGGAGAGAATATACGTACACATGTATATGTGTGTGGGTTGATCTAGTATAAACTAGAGTTAATTTTGGGGATTTTGATAATTGATTATTGTGATATCCCATGAACAAATAAACAATGATTAAAAATTAGCCAAAAACTTAGGTGTATGATAGCGGAATAGCCTAAGTTGCCCCAAAATTTATGTATTAAGATGTATATAAAAGTAAGATGTAAAGAAGTATTATAATATCATGCATATTACTAACTAGGAGTGCAGATAAATAGAGTAGGATACATTTCTACACACTCAGTACCATGGATCTCTGAGCAGCCTTAATAGTATCTACAGAAGTCCTAATATATCTGCAATAGGCATCGGACGACCAACGCCCTAAAGTTTTAATCATATGGTCCTCCATACGGACGGAGGAAGCAGACGTGGCTGCCCCGATGCGAAAAGAATGACCATTATAGGCACTTGAGTCTAAGTTCAGGCATTCCAAAGTATGTTTCAGTAAAGCTATAAACATAGATCTTGTGAGAACTTGACCCATGTTATTCACAAATAGAGGATCATGAGGTTGTGGTAAGGCCTGCATTCTAGATCTGTATGCCATATACTTAACACACATATTATACGGACAAACAGAATGGTTCGTACTAAATAAACGTATAACCACCCCTTTTCGGAAAGGGTCAGTCTTGGATGTTTTCAATGTAAGTAGAATACAATCTTTCATCACGACTAAATCGTTAATACACAAGTGAATCGAGGGGTCAAAAGCCCCAGACACAGTAAATTCCCCACAGCGGAGAAATCCGAAAAAAGCTACAACACACACTGTCTCCATCATTGGATCTTTGCTGTTCTTCCTGAGGTAGTGACATATAGATTGAAGAATTGGAAAAGTGATAGGTAATCTAGGCTTAGTTGCGCGTATTTGTGATCTTTTAACTCCCGTAAGAGAAGCTTGAAGTCTAGGCATATTCTGAGAAAATGGATAAGCAATATTGTTCTCGAGGCACATGAAACGAATCCCACAGATGTATATCTTAATCGTAGCATAGGAAATGTTGTTTCTGAAACAATGTGCGACAAATTGTATCAAGTTGTTCTCAGACACAGGTAAATTTGGTAGACTGACATACGCGATAAGCCCCGCTAATAATAGGAATTTAATGTACTTATCAAATCCAACGCTGTATGTTCTTCTAGTACTCGGAGCTATGGACGCAGACAGGAGTTCTTGAATTGTTGACTCGAATGCCACATGACTGCTGATGGTGGTGGAACTCTGCAAGGATGTAGAGCAGCGTTCGGAGCTAGTCGTCGAAATCTTGTCATCTGTAACCGAGATAAAGAATCAGCAATGTCATTAAGGTGACCCGGAACATGTTGAGATAAAATAACAAAGTTAAATTGAGCAGCACAAAGTGTCAAACTGCGAACAAGAGGCATGATGTGGGTGGATTTAGACCGCCCTCGTTGTAAAATGTTCACAGTAGCTATGTTGTCACACATGAACACAATACGCTGACCAACCCACTGATAACCCCAAATCATAGCCGCCACTACAATCGGGTATAACTCTCTGAAGGCTATAGATAGCTCACTACTGTCCGCGTAAGGGTTCTGGAGATCTGTTGGCCATGTTTCTGCAAACCATTGTCCTTGATAGTACCCACCATAACCAATAGTACCAGACGCGTCAGTGTATAGACAGATATCGTCCGAGGTTATTACACGCGAGTTGTAAAATACTGACACACCATTCCAGTTTGATAGGAAATATTTCCAGAGTCTAATGTCTTCTCTGCAATCGTTGTTAAGTTTAACACGATGATGTAGTTCTTTAACGGTGGTAGACAAGATAATGAGATGAGACACGAAAGATCTGCCTTGCAGGACTACACGACTAGTAAAATTGAAATTACCTAGAAGCTGTAACAATTCTCGTTTGGTGCAAAACGTTCGTTGTTGAAAAGATTCCAGAAGATTTGTAATTCTTGTCAGCTTATCACTGGGTAGTCTCGCTTCCATTTTGTCAGAATCCAGCACTATACCTAAATACTCCATGACGGTGGCTGGACCGTATGTTTTGTGTTTGGCTACCGGAATGCCTAACCTCTGGAAAATGAGACTTAACAGTGCCATATTTCTATCACCACAATTAGAAGAGTGTTCAAAGGTAATAAAATCGTCTAGCAGATGGAGTATATGGTTAATTCCATACTTGTTTTGGGCTATCCAACACACTGCTTGTGATAGATTGTCAAATATTTTCGGACTAGATCTACAACCGAATGCCAGTTTGTTATAATAATAATACTTAGTTTTCCATTTAATACAAAATAGGTGCCACTGAGAGGGTAAAAATAGGAATAATTTTAAAGGCGTCCGAAATGTCTGTTTTACACATAGTAGTTCCTCGGCCTAATTCCTGTAGTTTTTTGATAGCATCGTCTATCCTGACATAGGTTAGAGAACAAGATTCCTTGTCTATCAGTTCATTCACACTGGGATTCGAACCATCATTGTGTGGTGCAGATAAATCCACAATTAGGCGAGGTTTACCTGAATATTTCCCAAACGCCACTCCGATAGGGCTTACTCTATACTGCTGAAATGGTGGTAAGTCGAAAGGTCCATGTAAAAACTTTTTCTCAACCTCACTTAGAATTAATTTGTCCACTACTTCTGGCTGTGACACAGATGATAGAAGATTCTTGCATTCTTTAGTAGGTAAAGCAGTTGTAGAGACCATAGTATCAAAACCTTGGACTAAACCATCACATAAATAATCAACGAACTGTCTATCAGGATGTGTGGATAGTTCCTGCCTGAGTCTATCGATATTAACTGGAGTATGGACTTCTCTTTCCCTATCCAGTAGTCATTGAACTCCAGATTTTTGTTGCTTTGAATTTTGATTACCGTTGTTGCATCTATCTGCTCCATGACTAGTTGATTTACATGTGTAACAAGCGTGGTAAAAATTGCAAGAATCGCCTCTTGAGCATTTCCCAGAGTTAAAGTTATTGCAAACTTCCCTGCCATTGATCTTAGTTTTTGGACGACCATACTTGTCTGTTTCCTTGTTTGGGTTTGTGTTGTTCTTCCCAAATTGCAGGCTTTTCTTGTGTCTTTGTTGTGGACAGAAAGCTGTAGAATGTGACGTCAAAGAACAGAGTTGACATGTATTGACCCTTGTGTTTCCAACAATCATGGCAAGTAGGCCGTTGTCACGAACAGACCAATCAACTTTGGCTATTCTATCCTTGAGAGCTGCTGCGGCGCGGGCAGAAAATTGGCAATGGTAATCGTAAAATTTTCCCCCATACACATTGGATATCTCAATAATGTTTGCTTCATATCTATCGAGTTCTATCCTTCTCTGGGGAGCTTTAATGCAGATAGTCCTCTTATATTTTTCCGAATGCCGTTATAAATTCGCTAATCGTTAGCGATTTATTTAGTCGGGGATCTTCATTCTCGCCTATGTTGATTTGAATGGTTCCGTCTCTACTTTCGTTTTCCCGTACGGTTTCAAAACGAGGCATTAGAAGTTGGGCAAGATTAACGTCCTGACCTTCCCATATTTTTTCTCTTAATCTTATCAGGTATTATGTCGATATGTGGTAGGGATTCTAGAGGAACCCCAAATTCAGTTTGCGGTAATCTGTACCCACCTTGTGGAACTGTATGACTGAATCCGTCTAAAGTCATATCGGTGGACGAATGGTCAAACGATGTAGCCTGGGCCGTTCCGATGCGGTTGTCCCTGTTGATGAGACCATTGACCGTAGTTTGTAGACCCTGCACAGTTTGTTGTATGGTATGTACAGCCGAAATGAGTGTGGTCATCGTACCAGATAGCTCAGTCGTGGGCGCTGCCATATTGTTTTGTGACGTCATTGTTTGCTGCGTAGAGATACGATCCTGTGTAAGAGGCGGATTACGCAGGCTGGCATCGGCAGTACTCCGCTCCGCTACCGAAAGTAGTTCATCGTCTCTCGTATTTCCAATAGTGTTGGGCGATGAGTTATGTATTATAACGTTGGCATTTAAAATGTCATTCGATTCAGCTGATTGAATACAGTCACTAACAACCGAATTTACGTTTTGGGATACTGAAACTTCACTGGCATCGCGAGATATACTGACGTTTGTGTCAGGAGTTTGATGTTCACGATTACGTCCAATGTTCTCAAGATAAATGTTCTTTAATGTTGACTTCGGGATGTTAGGGGGCATGGCGATTCCCATATCAGATAACTTTTCTCTAAGTTGGGTAGTAGTCCAGTTAGCCGGATTCAAACTGTCCCACGGAGCCTTCCTAGTGGTCGAGCGTCCCCTTTGTCGAGTAGCCATTATGTAGAAAGGCACGATTACGTAAAGAATTAATTGTCCGTTAGCACCTCACACAACACATATAGCGCCTCTTTGATAGCAGAAAATCCATTATTCGTAACACAAAGTTCCAAAGAATGATGTAAAAGTCATAGGTTAAGATATTTTGAAGTTATGAGCACATATGAAGTGTGGAAAATTGAGTTTAAAAATCCTGCCTGTTACAGAGGCTGTCGTGCTCGATAATGCGGTCAAGAGTACAACTGACCAATCAGTGACCTAGAAATTGAGGCCCGGGCTATGGACATAAGTGGACCAAGGCTGACCAGGCCCTTCTCTTCAACATATGCACCTAACTGTTGATTTACGTAGATAATTAAGTACAAGTATAATGTTGACCAAATTATACCTGCAAAGATAACTAGAGGAATATGTTTGTCATTATAAACCTGGTTTATCTACATAAACCTCAATTACCGTAATCTAACTAGCGCGCCAACGTAGAGATGTGTGACTGATGTTACTTTAAAGTACGTATACATTTCAACTGTTACTAGTCTATTATCATAGTTCCTCACTATATACATATACTGATATATATTAATTGATATATACTTACATGCTATTTTCTGAATCATGATTTTATACCTAAAATAATTATCAGACCAATCTTTCTCATCACCATATGAATTATTCTGCTCGTACACTGTATGTATCATTAAAATTATATCAATTGTATAAACTAGTCATATCAGCGAGTTCATTTTCCATTATTTGACCATGTCAAATGAAATGACAAGACCTCTAACAACCTCTATAGCCATATAAATTATATGACTTCAGTAAATTATAAATACAAGAAATACAATTTGTAATAACTGTATTCTTGGTATATTTCTGAAACTGTTTACAACATTTAATGCATATGTTCCAAATGTTTCCTACATGTGCATCATCAATTCATCTATCATTAGCTATTGTTAAGTTTAAATCTAATGCCATTAATTAATTAACTCCATAGTGTTTAATCCTGTTTAATGATTTTGTACTTCATATTGTTTGAACTTTTGTGCTTTGACTTTTTCTTTTATTGTTTTTGCGTTTTTGCCTCATTTTTTGTTTCGCGTTTTTTTTTGTCTTTATTTTTTTCCCTTCTTTTTCGCTTATTTTTCCTTGTCGTAAGTTGTTGTGAATATTCTCTCAATATAGCAATGTTCTTCATAGCTACAAGTATAAGAATGTATGGTTTGAAAGTGTACCTTTGCTCAGTGTTCATATATTTTCTTATTTATATTCCTTTATAATTGATAATACCAGCTACTGCTTATATATTTTGTTACTGGTATTATTATCAGTAGGTGATATCCATGTTAACCCTGGTCCTAACCACATTAACAATGATAGGTATTTAACTGGAAATCTATCTATTCTTCATCTAAATGTTCGTTCTATTCGTAATAAACTTGACTTAATTGAAAGTGAGTATTTAGATACTGATATTCTCTGTTTTACAGAATCTCACGTTAATAATTCAATCAATGATAAAGATCTGCACCTTAAGTCTCATCCCACCCTTTTCAGAAGTGATAGAACTGGTAGGCCTGGTGGTGGAATTATTATATACACTAAAACCAATGTACATGCTGTTCGTAGATCTGATCTTGAGTCTGTCAACTTAGAAACTCTGGTGCTTGAACTAAAAACAGCTAATAAAAAAATTCTTCTGTGCTGTATCTATAGACCACCTAACTCACCCGCTGAATACTGGAACCAGTTTGATACCTTAATAGATACCCTGTCTAATGAGAACTGTAACTTGATAATTGCTGGTGACATTAACCATGACATGCTGTCCCTTTCTCCTACCTCTCATCTTACTCGTATCCTTTCTAAGTACCAGCTTCACAGTTTAATAAATTCTGCAACCAGAGTAACTCCTACTTCTGCTTCCTGCATTGATATATTTTATGTAAACAATCCTAACATTATACAGAGTTCTGAAATATTATCACCATTGTGTAGTGACCATTGTCCAATCAGTATTAATGTTTGTTTTAAAACTTTTAAAGAGAAGTCGTATAAACGTATTATTCATAAGTTCAATGAAGCTAATTGGACTGAAATGAATCGCTCTCTTTCGTCAGTTGACTGGCAGGCTCTTATTGACCCTAATGATAATGTTGATGATATTAATAATCTTATAATTGATAAAATCCTTAGTTTAGCTGCCTTGCATATTCCTGTCAAAGTAATTAAAATTCGTCCTAATGATAAACCATGGATGACCCAGGAAATAAGAAGAAATTTGAGGGTTAAAAATAGATTACATAAGAAAGCAAGATCTACTAATAGGGAGAATGACGGGCTCAGTTTTAGGATTGCACGTAATGATGTTACTGATCTGATAAGACAGGCAAAACAAAACTATTTAAATAAATTACAAAATACCCTATCTGACAAGTCAATTCCGCCTGGTAAATGGTTGCGTATTGCCAAGTCTATTAGTAACTTCTCTAATAAGTCTTCTTCTTCACAACCTTTTAAAATTGGTGGTAATATAATTATTCATCCTATGGAAAAGCAGAGGCATTAAATAACTTCTTCTGTTCTATTTCAAATTCCACAGCTGAAGTTGATGATTCTGATCCTGACTTACCTCCCCTTAGTCACCTTAATTTTTCCAATATCAACATTACTGATCAAGATGTCTTAGATCAAATTAACCTAATAAAACTTAACAAGCCTGCTGGACCTGATAATGTTTCTCCTACAATAATAAAAAAATCTTGCACCTTCTATACTTACACCTCTGAAATTACTTTTTCAGAAAACTATTTTAACTGGTAAGGTACCACACTCTTGGAAATCCTCAAATGTTACTGCTATTTATAAAGGTAAATGTTCTGTTGATGATCCCAGTAACTACAGACCTATTGCTATTACTTTCTGTCTAAGTAAATTATTAGAAAAAAATAGTTTTTAAATATGTATTTAACTTTGTTACGAAACATCATATCATAAGTGAGAGTCAGTCTGGATTTCAACGTAGGCATTCAACTGTCAATCAACTTATTTCTATTTATGATGTAATTTCCAAAAACGTAGATAATGGTAAAGATATTAGATTAGTCTTTTGCGATATTAGTAAGGCTTTTGATAGGGTATGGCACAAAGGACTTCTTTAGAAACTTAAAAAATATGGTATTTCTGGCAATCTTTACAAATGGTTTGAGAGCTATTTATCTGACAGGAAACAACGAGTTATCTTTGAAGGTTATATGTCCAATTTTAAATCCATTTCTGCTGGTGTTCCCCAAGGCTCCGTTCTTGGTCCTTTCCTTTTTCTTCTTTTTATTAATGACATCACTCATGAAATTAATACTAATGTAAAACTTTTTGCTGATGATACATCACTTTATGTTATAGTTGATGAAGATGTTATTACCCCAACTAATGATCTCAACGATGACTTAGAATCCATTTAAAATTGGGCTAAACTTTGGAAAATTCATTTTAATCCACAGAAAACTGTTGCTTTATCTGTTTCACACAAACATCTTGGTGTTATTTTTAATTTAAATGGAAGCTGGGGTAATCATATTAAATATATATATAATACTTCTTGTAAAAGACTAAATATCTTGCGCATGCTTAAACACAAAATTGACAGGAAATCGTTGGAATCTTTATATCTCTCTTTCATCCGCCCCATCTTAGAATATGCCTCTTCTGTGTGGGATAACTGTAATATTGGAGACGAAAAACTTATTGAATCTGTCCAAATTGATGCAATAAAAATTATTACTGGCCTCAGAAGTGGAACGTCTCATCAAATATTATATTATTAATCTGGGTTTGAAAAATTAAAAGATAGACGTAATAGACATAAACTCATTTTAATGTACAAAATAATTAATCACTTAACAGCTGACTATCTATATCACACTATTGAACCCTATATTAATAATAATGTTAATCACCGACTTCGCACTAATAGATTCTTTAATATTCCTCCATCCAGAACATGCACCTACATGTATGACCATAGTTTCTTTCCCGATACAATGCGCCTATGGAATAATCTTGACCATTCTATTACCTCATCCCCTGCTCTTAGTACTTTTAAAAAGAATTTAAAGGGACAATTCATTCTAAGAGAACATTAAAACTTGTACATATATCGGAAAAACCCAGTTCTTATGGAATTTAGACCAGTCGGTTTTACTGTGATATGCCCGAAAAGCCCATGGTGTTGACATATGTGTGAAATTTTCAAACTCGCTCGCTGTCCGCCATTACACATTGAGGTCGAACTTCTTGTATGACAAAACCCTGTCCCTTGCTCGTAGAGTAATGCAACTTTTGTCTATAACTGCTCAAATCGCTCTGAAAATAGTTTGTTTACCTTATTAGGTGAATTATCTTGCCTCAAAATCATTTTATCACCTTCGCAGTGGTTTTGTAGTTCATTTGTTTAACGTGCGTGACTTTGGCTCGGGTATAGGTACAGCGCCCATATTCTACCTGCTTAATCGTGGAATACATACTCCTCTTCACACAAGTAATTCCTCGTAAACTCACATTTACACAAGTAAGTTTGTTTATGTGGTTATATGCAAGGATTTTCAAAACTTTACATCAAGAATTGTATATTTGTCATCTCGAAACAAATATATGATATACAGGTCAGGCAGTTAAAATAGTGTTCGCTATACAAATGTAACTAAAACTGGAAACTATTTAACTATTTATTCAAGTAAACGTTATCGTGGTTCGTAGACTTCCAATTAACGAGGTTTTATCATTTGATGCACCTTTGGATTGCAGGAATAGTAGATAATCAACAACCAGGTAATCTACAACCAGGTAATCAACATCCAGGTAATCAACATCCAGGTAATCAACAACCAGGTAATCGAGGTAAGAATGCACTTCACTTCTCTTTCTCTGTCTGTCTGTCTGTCTCTGTCTGTCTGTCTGTCTGTCTGTTTGTCTCTCTCTTACTTTCACTCTATTTCAATATTTTCACGTGTTACACGTATACAGATTTTAACCGAGGCACACACATCAAATTAATACTAGTAATGGCATGGTTTTTCAAGAATGATGTGTATTTTAGTAAAGCAATTTGGATAACATGCGTTGTCTGAATTCCGACAGAAACTCTTGATTGTCGTATCGAGTTAGAAGTATCAATGTAAATTCAACGGTATTCTGTTTATGAGTAAGGGATAATAAACGCTCACTGATTCACGGTAAAACAAAATACTTAAACAATTAAAGCGGTCCATGTTACTTCCTTGCTGTTTAGTGAACAATCACATTCTTTACAAACCGAAACAGAATGAAGCTTTATGTTTTAATATGTTTATATTACAGGTGAAAGGGGCCCACCTCCTCCAGGTAAGGACAGGTTGACTTCACATTACACTGAGATACTGTTAACGTACTTATTTTAGCGGTATTTTTATTTTAGCGCTTTTCGCGCTGTTTTTGAAGCGCTAATTCATGTACAAAGCTAATCCATGTACAGCGCTAAATTTTGAAAAAAAGATACATTCGATATTGAACCACCCAATTGCGCTAATTTATATCCGTGGTAATAAGTCATATTTTACAGTTTTCCACATTTGCACTAAATTGGACTGTGATAATTTAAAAAACCAAGTACATTGACAGTATCTATCTCCCAATAAAAACAACCATGGCTTAAATGATATGTGTTAAAATACGTCGTTTATCGTTTATCACAATTATGGCATTAAGTATAGACCAAGATATCATTGAAATATTTTATGTTCCTTTAAAATATTGCATTCCAGCAATAATGAAGATGACGATATATAACAAAACGACGATTTGCAGATTTATGCAGATATATGAAAGACATTATATTGACAGAAATTTGTTTGTTTTAGGATACCTTGATGGGCTCACTCGCTGACAAATGGTAGTTTTTTTTCTCTATCAACAACAGGAGCAGACGAATTAGTAGCTTTCTTCAGTTACAAAATTACTTACTTTACACCAAGTTTGAGCTTCTAATTTTACTTCAAGACAACAATATTAAAAATAATTCATTGCATCCCGAACAAAATCCGTGGCTCTATGTCGTATATGGAATGAAGTGCATGTACTGATTGCGAATGCAGCAAAAGCAAATTATTTAAATATATATTTATTTAATATTATTTTATGTGTTCATTAGACATATACATGTACACGATTAAACATCAATTATTGTTCAAATGATGAGTATGCTCTGTCGGCAGTGGTGCATCTTTAACTAATTCCAAACGGAAATACTCCAGATGAAGGCAAGGTGTTAACGACACAAGTATAAATCTATGAAATTATTTTGAATCGAACTACAAGCCTCAAGGAGTAACACGCAATCTCATTGGACAATGACGCTTTTGATGTTACCGCGATAGGTGGAGTTGAATATTACTCCTTGCCATTCTACATCAACAGCCAATGGAAAATGTGTCATCACTTCGATCATCAACATTACACGGGGAATGGTGAAATACAATGTTTAACACCAAAGGAGTACCTGTTCAGGAAGTCTGTCGCACCTTCACGTCTAAGCTTTGTTAGCTTACACTGGTTACTTAACAATTTGCTTACATGTCTTAATATCGACAATTACACAAAAACCTGTACTCGTCTTTAAATACCGTATAGTCGGTTATTTTTGCGGGTTACAATTTTGTTAAATTGATCGAAAAACGAGATTAGTAAATTTGGGCGGTTTTAAATTTTCGCAATATGTTTTTAAGGGTATACAGGATTAAACTATTTCTTTATATTTCGCATAATTAAATTTCGCGTTCAAATCAATGTTCCGCGAAATGAAATCACCAAAAATAATCCCCGCGAAAATAAACGGCTATACGGTATTGGGTTGATGGATTAGTGTACATCATCAATTCCGCCCATTCCCATGTCGATATATATTAATTGAGACAAATGCATATTTCGTCTTGTATACTTGCACCCTTCACAAACAAAGAAACTGCGTTGTTTGGTTTATTTCAGAACTATTGAATGTCATTAAAATATTTCTAGTTACATGGTAATTTAAGAGTGTTACGTGATTTTTCAGAAATCTGTTGGGGGGGAGGGGGGTTTGGTTGGGGGGTTGGGGGGGATTCATATACATGCATTGCCTGTATAGTTCCCCGGTGTCATAGCTGTATACAAGGTATTATAAATGTTTTTGTAAACACTAAACACACGAGTATCAAAATGTATGGAATTATGTCAATATTGTGGAGTGTTTTTAATGATCATGTAACCCATAACATTTTAAATTGTGACAAAAACAATGAATTTCGTAATGAATATTTTTTTGTCAATAATTTTGGATTAAATTCATGTCATCGATTTAGAATTTATCAGATTTTGATTTATGTAATACTTTGTTGGGCAAGATATAACATTTGAATATTCAAATAAAGTTTTAAGAGGATGTTAGATTAGGAAACGTAAAAGTTTTGTAGTAACCCTTTGAAAAGGAAATCTTTAAATATTGTTACGATTATATTTAAACTTATTTCTAATATGGCGTGAACTTGTAATATTTGTTTACTGTTTGTTGAATGTTTTCATGTATATGTCATTCTTTATGCAATCTTCAATTTTGGAGGAAATAAAGAGAATAACTATAACAATTTTTAACGAAGATTTTCACAGTGTAAAATAGTCATATGCAAACTTTCCAATTTAAAAGAATCATTACGTAGAAGTCATATAATTTTTTTTCATGTGAGTAATACTGGTTACGCTCGTGTCCTCAGAGGCTGTCTGACATGGCTACCCATGCAATATAACCTCGTGACGTCACTGCAATATAACCTCGTGACGTCACTGCAATATAACCTCGTGACGTCACTGCATCATCAAAATAACATTTTTCTTGGCAATTAGGATGGCTTTATTATAAAAGATGCAAAGAACGGGATTTGCACTTAAAAAAATCACGCATTTTTCATGTATGAAGAACTTATGCAAGAATATTATTATGAAAATACTCTTTGATATGCGGACATGAAAGATAGGGATATTCTACCCTCGGAACATTCTCGATACTCCAGGGGTTCCGATCACATAGATCTCTACACCCCTGGACTATCTTATAGTAAAACTTGAGGCAACAGAATAGAAGAGGTAATTTAGTCATTTGATGTACATCAAAAGAGCCGTATAACGGTACACTGTGGTTGACTGTGTGGCTTTGATGTTAGGCGTCGCTCTCTCTGTAGTCTTCAAAGGAAATCTTTGCTAGCCTGTGATTGGTCAAATGTTTTCCTCTGAGCTGCCTTCAATTTCACTATGAGATAGTCCAGGGATGTATAGATCGTAAGTGATCGAAACCCCTGGAATATCGAGGATGCCCTCGGAATTACAAAAATCTACCAACAAAAACCCTCGGTAACCAGGTGTATTGCTACTTTTTGTGTCCCTTGGGTATAATATACATATCCTTCATATCCACATTTGAATCCAGTAAGGGATGATTCCCGTACTATCCATCCTCTCTAATAAACGACAGACATAAATCTAGTGATAATTTGCAAACCTATGAATCAAATTATAGTGGACTAAAGAACTAAATTAATCCAAAGTGTGTATACATTTACATGCATCGGGATTACCCTTAGATATTACTGTTGATTCGTGATTTGTTGTTTTTGTATTTATGTACGTTTCAGTTAAAAAGTTCATCACATTTCTGTCACAAAGTGATTTCGTTGGTCCGTAGATGATAGTTATATCAGCATTTTACTGGATTATGTTTACTAGTGTCTATAACAGGTAATACCAGCGTTTGTTGAAACAAAATCTTAACTCTGCAAAAGCATAAGTATTTTTGGATCCTGGTATAAGGAAAAGGTATAAATATTAAAACAAAATATTTCAATAACATCAAAGCCCATGTTTTGTTCGCGAATATATAATCGTTAATCGTGGTTTTCACCGCGTATATATTCCTTTCCATTGATAAACACATTTTCAAAAATACATGTACACAGATAATACATAGATATACAGAATCCAACGTGATGACAGACTCATTACACGTAACAAAGCACTTTGTTATTACACACATTTTAGCATCAAATGTACTTGGATACATTTTTTTAGCAATAATTGCATTTGCCTCACAATAATTGTTCACTTCATAAAAATGATTATTCTTTTGCTAATTTGTATACAAAATTGTAATCCCAGAGCTATTTTTTCCTCATATTGCGCAATTTTGGTTACACGCAGTAATAAAATCTGTCCAATGTCTTGATTGCGCATGATTTACTGGTACATGTACACAAATACAAAAATGCGATTTAATTTTTGTTATTATTAATGTCCATATTCCCATCAAAATCAGTCATACTTAATCCATTTCAACGAAAAAGTTATTATTTAATTACTATACTAGAAATTCATCCCCATTCTGTTATCACTTTATATTCAACTAGATCTAAAATAATTTCATAATATCATACATCTCTAGCACATATAAACGTAAGAAAAGTATATAGTGTATTTTATGGATGCTTTCGGTAGTTTAAAACTTAGGACATATTCCTTTTCATACAGTAAATGATTCTCTATAGACATCAAATGATTTTGGTGGAGGCGTCTTACAAAACATACGCTGATGATGATGGAATCCTTGGCTATAACCCGTTAATTCTTATCCTGCAATAATGTTGTTCAAACTTCCTATTTACGTCGTATAAATAACACAAAGATCAAATCTCCATATTGCTCAGCTTACATTTGGTATTTAGTAATACAAACAACATGACTGTAAGAATTCAAATGTAAACTATTTTCCCCGCTGCTGTTTTCTGTACAAATTCCTTTTCGCCACTATCTGTAGTGTTGAACATCGTTGAAAATATAACGTTTACCTGTGGGAAGCGTAGTGATGGCTAAGGTGGCATACCTTGTAATTTAAATGCTCCGCGTACATCAATAGGATTTTCGTTGAAAGTATCAATCTCAGTGTTCCAGTTTCTTGTGCTGAAATTAAGCAACATACAGTTTTTTGGCGATGTTTTTAGGTGATGTTTTTTTTTAAGTAATCTAGTAAAATGATATGTAAGTTCTAACATATATAATAAGTTGAATAACGCTTAGCTTATATTTTACACGATGAAATCTAAATTATTAGTCATTTTAACATTAAACACAGTTAAAACAAGTAGAGTAATGAAGGCTGTAAAATAGGTTGCATTCGCGACGCTCATGACACTCACCCTGAACATTTACAAATTATGAAGAGAAGTACAATTACAATAACTGCTACCAGGGTAAGCACTGCGATAACAATGCCAAGCACGTCTTCTACTGTCATGCCTTTGCCAACGGCAAAAAAACCTGCAGCATACAAATGAAAAAGGTAAAAAACAGGTATCCACTTGTTTAATTTCTACATTACATTTGTTTCACAATATACTTAAAAGAACCGTTAATATATTTCATTCATTGCAATACGTATTCCTGTGCACTTAATAGTGTACTGAAAAATCTACCAACATACAGGTGAAGTAAAAATTACATTTATCAAGTGTATACATCAATGTCCAAACACCGAATAAATGTTTTGATAGTAATTACCAAGATTAAGTTATGTTATAAGAAACATGGAGTTCCGGCCTACAATGTACCTGTATTTTCAGAAGTAAAATCAATGGATTCATTGGTGGTGGAAGCGGCAGTGGTTGCAGATGCTTCTACATTGGATGCAATATTAGAAATTGTAGTGGTGTCTGCAGTTGTAGTAGCATACATATTTATAGTTTGCTCTGCAGTAGTTGTAGATGCCTCTGCAGTAGTTGTAGAAGTTGAAAATATCCATACATGTTTACAAAGTAAAAACCGCCAATAAGACATTGAAAATGTCTTCCCATAGTGTTTCATCAAATCATTTATCTACCAACATACAGACGAAGTATCTGTAACAATTATTGATGGTAATAGGTTCGATTGAAGTACTACCTTACTTGAGTGAAGTAATATCGTTAGGTTCACTTATGTAGTATTGTAGTAGGGGAGTACCCGTATATAAAAAAACATGTGCTGAATAAATCTGACAGTGTTCGACGACCGTCTGTGAGTATTTAATGACAAAACCTGTTATATGGTGTCAGAAGTGTTTTAAACGTGGACAAGAGTGTTGCATGAAGACACCAGAAGATCCACAACCCAAGATGTAAGTGAAGAAACCGACGTCATGGCTAAATTTACGCCACCGGAGAACTTCAACTTTAGCGCCCCGGTAGAATGGCCGGATTGGAAACAGCGTTTCGCGCGCTATAGCACGGCGACAAAGCTCTACAAAGATGAGGAAGAAGTGCAAGTAAGTGCGCTCATATATGTAATGGGTAAACAAGCGGAACACGTGTTCAAGTCATTTACATTTACCAATGCCGGTGATGAGGCAAACTACGAGACAATTCTTGAAAAATTTGACACATATTTCGTACCAAAACGCACTGTATGAAATAGCGGAGAACTGTGATTTCACAAGTAAAGACGAACAGAGCAGAGATAGGCTCGTAATAGGGATTTCTGACAAATCTATATCAGAGAAATTACAGATGAAGCCAGATTTTACTCTTGATACAGCACTCCAGACAGCGAGACAGGCTGAGCTCGTGAAATCTCAAATGAAGGAACAAGGTCACAGGATGGTCGAAGAAATAAAACGAAACTCTAATGGTAAAGGACAAAGGACTTCATACAAACCTAGACCAAAACAACATAACAGGCCACACAGCATCACAAACAACAGCAACAATCCACGGGTAGTACATGTACTCGGTGTAACCGCATTCATGGCAGTAGCGATGTGTGCCCAACTTACGGTAAGCGATGTAATGAATGTACAAAGTACAACCATTTCGCAGTGTGTCGTCGATCAAAAACTACACATGTACAGAAACAAATCCGAGAAGTGGTGTATGAGACAGATGATCAGCAGCCATTCCTTTTGTGATCTTTTACCTGTGAGGATAATTGGGAACCATGGACAGTCACACTACGTATAGCCTGATCTCCAATTACCATGAAAATTGACACAGGAGCAGACATTGTGTAATTTCTGAATCAACATACAATCACTTACAGGAAAGACCAAAACTGTGTGGAGTCAGTTCAACATTACAAAGTCCTGGGGGAAAACTGTCAACAGTTGGAAAGTTCAAGGCCAACACCAAGTTCAAGGGCATTCAGTACAAGTTTGATGTATATGTTGTCCGTGGTACTGAGGCGACAAATCTGTTAGGCAGGAATGTTGTAGTTCAAATGGGTCTAATTAAAAGACTTAATGAATTGACTATTGATAGTGGGATATTTGGTTCTACAGGTCTTGTAGAATGTGAACCAGTAACAATCAAGATGAAACCTGATATCACGCCATACTGTGTCACAACAGCTCGTCGAGTACCATTCCCACTCTTGAGAAAAGTGGAAAAGGAACTAGTCAGAATCGAAAAGGACGGTATTATAGATTAAGTCACAGATCCTACTAACTGTTGCGCTCCAATGGTTCCGGTAATCAAGAAAAATGTAAATGTGAGGATATGTGTTGACTTAAAAAAGTTGAATGAAGGCGTGAAACGCGAACATTTGATGTTACCAACACTTGATGATATTTCGCCAAAACTGATGGGAGCTACTGTATTCTCGAAGTTGGACGCAAGTAGTGGGTTTTATCAGATACCATTACATCCTGAGAGTTCGAGGTTGACCACATTCATAACACCTTTCGGGCGTTTTTGTTATCGCCGCGTTCCCTTCGGAATAACCTCAGCGCCAGAAATATTTCAACGGAAAATGACAGAATTATTGTCTGGTTGGGATGGAGTTGAGGCCATTATTGATGACACACTTATCTATGGCAAAACCTTAGAGGAACATGACCGACGTTTGAAGATGGTTATAGACAGAATACAAAAATAAGGATTGAGGTTGAACAAGGACAAATGCGAGTTTGGCAAATCACATATTGAATATTTTGACCACGTAATCAGCGACAAGGGAATATCTCCAAATCCGAAACGTGTCGAGGCCATTCGTGATTTGGAATCTTCGAGAGATATCACTGAGCTGCGTCGTATTATCGGAATGATAAACTACCTCGGGAGATTTCTACCTGACCTCTCAACCATTATGAAGCCTATGACAGACTTGCTCAAGTCCGACCAAGTTTGGAATTGGACAACTATACAACAAAAAGCATTTGATGACGTGAAAGAAAAGCTGACTGATACGCCAGTACTTTCTTTCCATGACGCGTCTAAGCCTTTAGTAGTCAGTGCTGATGCAACAGCTATGGACTCGGTGCAGCATTATTTCAGCAGGATGGGGATGAATTACAACCCATCGCGTTTTGTTCACGAACATTGACATCTGCGGAAACAAAATATGCTCAAATAGAGAAGGAGTGTCTCGCGTCGGTGTGGGCTTGCGAGAAGTTTGAGAAGTATCTAGTGGGCATTACATGGATTCAAAATCCTGACATATCACAAACCGTTAGTACCCCTTATGAACAAGCAAGATCTTGACACCGCTGCGATGTCAACGCTTACTTATGAGACTACGCCGATTCAATGTCACAGCTGAACATGTACCAGGAAAATTATTAGTCGTACCAGACACCCTGTCGCGCAGTCCAATGAAGTCACCAGAGACTCATGTTGAAATGGAGGATGACGTAGAATTGTATGTCAACTCTGTCAAGTCATGTCAACCTATTTCAGACAGAAAGCTATCCAGCATTCGTCAAGCATTCACTTTACAAAGCTATGATGGCCAGATCGTATAACAGGCCTGGAGGAAGGTATGGAACGATACTTCGCAGTACGTGGTGAGTTAACAATATCAGACGGCCACCTGTTGTACAGAGATTGGATCGTTATACCGGAATGTCAAAGATCTGAGGTCCTTGAGACAATACACGAGGGACATCAAGGAATAGCGAAATCTCGCGAACGCGCCGCGACATCTGTATGGTGGCCAGGAATCAATAAGGATATAAAGGCAAAAGTGGAGAACTGTCAGTTCTGTCAAACACATAGATCATCACAGAGGAAAGAACCTTTGATAACAAAACCATTACCTGGACGTCCATGGGAGAAGATATCTGCAGACTTGTGTGACTTTGAAAACAAAAATTATTTGGTGGTCATGGACTATTTTTCAAGGTATTTGGAACTTGCATACTTACCTAGTTCATCCAGTGCTATTGTCCTAGGAATCTAGGCTCTAAAGAATATCTTGGCGCGTTGGGGCGTACCTGTAGAATTTGTATCTGACAATGGGCCACAATTTGCTTCAAAGGAATTCAATGAATTTGAAGTTGATTATAACTTTCAACAGACATTTTCTAGTCCGCATTACTCACAGTCGAATGGGGAAGCCGAAATTGCCGTTAAGATCGCGAAACGAATCTTAAAGCAGGATGACATATTCAAAGCTTTGATGGCTTACAGATCAACACCTGTAGCGCCAACTGGCATTAGTCCCTGTCAGCTGATAATGGGACGTCAAATCAGAACCACATTACCTGTAATGGAGAAAAATCTAAATCCAAGATGGCCGAACTTTGAAGAAGTTAGAAACCATGACCTGTTGTACAAGGAGAAATATACAAATCGGTACAACCAGCATCACGCAGTAAGGAAATAACCAGAACTGCACCCAGGGGAGGAAGTGCGAATTAAGCTTGATAACCAGAAAACCTCGAACACAATGGGTCGCGTGGAAAGTGCTGATCCAGAAAGACGTTCATACATTGTCACAACATCCAATGGACAATCTAGGATCCGGAGGAACCTTAGTCGTAGTCGTAGACATTTACAGCAAGTGAAACGCGATGCACGTGATATAACTGCAAACGCGCGTGATGCATTAACTGATCATGATTACCCAGATATTGACATCACAGATGTAGAAGTTCCGAGTGATAGGAATCGCGATGAAAAGACAATAGTGACTGTGCCAAGTAGTTCTTATACACCTGGTACTACTAGAAATGAGAGTAAATCTCCTGTCAATCATAGTGTCCAAACTACATCAGGACATCCTGTGGTAACGCGCTACGGACGTGTGGTTAAGAGAAAGATCCTGAACGATTATTCGTACAAATGACTTTTCTATAGTTTATAGTTTGCTAGAGTTCAAGTTTTATATTCAGTATGATTGGACAGAACATTTTGATACAGTGATCATGAATAATCATGATGATGATTGTATTGATAAACTGTCCAGATTTAAACTTTAAATTGTTATTTGAGTTAAAGTTTCATTCATTCTAAAGTAATTTGATTGTCAGTAAATTTCATAGTAATTTCATTTACTCATGAAAAGGGGAGATGTTGGTAATAGGTTCGATTGAAGTACTACCTTACTTGAGTGAAGTAATATCGTAAGGTTCACTTATGTAGTATTGTGCTAGAGTGAAGTACACGGGGAGTACCCGTATATAAAAACATGTGCTGAATAAATCTGACAGTGTTCGAAGACCGTTTGCGAGTCTTTAATGACAAAACCTGTAACAATTATAAAATATATAAATTTAAGTACAGAAGAGGTACTTTGATAGCAATTAGTTAGTACCAAAATTAATTTAATTATGTTATAAGAAACACAGAGTTCGGACCTACCTGTATTTTCGGAGGCGTAAGTGGTTGGAGTATCAGTAATTATAGTGGTTTCTGCATCTGCATGCAGTAGCAGTTGTAGTTGATTCTGTAATTGTTATAGTTGATTCTGTAATTGTTATAGTTGGCTCTGCAGTAGTCATAGTTGGCTCTGCAGTAGTTGTAGTTGGCTCTGCATTAGTTGTAGTTGCTCTGCATTAGTTGTAGTTAAATGGAATAAGTTCCACATTCCTAAGTTATGTTCCATGTCCAACAACTACTCACTCTTTAATCTCTATTTAACTTTCGGTCTTGCAATTTTATTGCCAAAATCGTAGCCAAAGATTTGATACTTTCATTTCAACATCATGAACTTTAATTTATTTAAAGCAAATGAAACAGTATACAAAACAACGCACAAAAATAATTATATTCATAGCTACAGTGTCTTAAGGACACTAATTAAAACAGTTTCAATTTTGTACACTTTAAGAAACAGTTTCAATTTTGTACACTTTAAGATTAATTACGCATGAACGTATGCCGTTTTACTTACCGAAACAATATGCAGCCGAACATAAGATTGTTTGTTTTAGTTCATACACATAGAAAGTCGAGCAGTCCTTCACGTCTACGGTCCACGTGAATGTGCAGAGAGAAAACATGGTGTGGAGACACATCTTAACACTACTGGTGAAACCAGCACCGGGCAAATCTTAAAAAGATCACATCAGTCCTCTAACTATCATTTCTATTTATAGGCTGCTATGGCGATAAAGAATTGATAGCGTCAACGTTTGCCAATTTATGGTACTAGCATTCTGAAGCATACTTCCAGTGATATTTTACTTACGAAATTAATATTAGCATTTGTAGTGTTGTCTGTTCTCTGGTTGATTTGTATGCGTCAATGTTTATAGCTACTTAATGGGGGATCAATGATACAACATATGGAAACTGGCAACTTTAATAAGAGATGTAGGCTGCATGATCATCTATAGATACCTACCATCGTCCATCCAAATAGGGTAGTGTGTTCCACATGAGTTCAATGCTGGAGCTGATGTTGCTATATCGCCAAGTATCCCAGAGTTCACTCGGTACCAAGTCTCTGTCATATTTGCATCATAATGCGCATGTCCGCTAGAGAATCGTAGACTATATCTGTCGACCGCCATTCGTCATTTAAGACCACGTGATTTGTCGACAGACATGGGTCAGCATCTGAATTAAACGTCTGATCGTGCAATACGTCATTGAATTACAAAACAATCCAAAATAGGAATTCGATCCTGGCATCAAAAAGTAAGAATTCTCTGAAAGAAGTTAAAAAAAATACTGTTTCTCTCAGATGAGACAACAATTCAACACACCAGCACAAAATGATCAGAGAACTTTCATAACAGGAGGTTATTTAGTACATACCAGAGTCGCCATTCGTGTAAGCAACCCAGCGTAACTATAAAAAGTTTGTGTAAGATATTTTACATTCTGCGTAACTCTTTTGCGATAATGCAACAAAATTGTGGATATTACATACCCAATTTACCACTCCACTAATCAATAATCAAATACAATTATGCGTTTTCTTTAAAATACTCCTATATCTGAGAAGTCATCACGTCGTTTTATCAAATTTTAAAAATAAAATTACTTTATAAAGCTGCAACATCACTATCTATTTTCACGAGTTGGTAACATAAATGTGTCTATCCATTGAAAATATTCGTTACAATGTGATAGTTAAAAGATAGAGTAAATGTACAATTGTAGATATTGCGCCAGATTAATACGAGATATTTACCCATATCACGCTTCAGATATCACGCTATCGCCACGAGGTAGTTTTAAGCCCATTTAACACGATTTCCACGAGATATTGCGAAAGTAACATTAATTTCGGAACATCCCTCGTACATATACAACTGTATCAGTAGGCCTAGTTTAAACCTACTAAGACAAAGACTTAAATATTAAATAAATAGAACATCATTTTTCTTGATGAATAACAGTTATATTGCATCTCGTGATGTGGAAACTTTTATAAGTTTTCAGTCGTGTTTTGCACTTATGAAAGTTGCCACAACACTCGATGAAATTATTATAGAAACAAGGAATTCCTTTCAATTTAATTTACTGCATATATCACTCAACACGCGAAGGTTTGTCCACTGGATATTTAGTTCATATACTGTATATGATCTGTTTTATCTAAACAATAGGAAGATATACACCACTGTGCAATCTTTCATGTAATGACATTATCTTTGATCTTAATTCAATAGCACAAACAATATTGTCTATTGAAGTGGATCTGCTGATCACGTCATGCACATTGAAAACTTAGATAGATACATATGTCAGTAATATTTAAGTTAAAACCATCGACGATGTCTTTTTTTGATATTGCATTAATATTTCGGTCATCAAAATTATAAATAATGTTTAGAATTCAATACTTAATAATGCAAGGAATACGGATAATTATTTGAAAAAGAGTAATTTTCACATATTTAATATAAAAGTTCTTGACATCTCCATTGATTTCATATAACTTTGAATATTTAACGATATAATGATAAGTTTTTTGGAACGGTTCTTCATAATATATTATGGAATGTTTTAACAATTAGCAAATACATTGATACAGACATATAGAAATTATAATTATTATATTTAGTACACACGTACATAATCTGTGTAAGAAATTAGAAACTCGATTCTGAATATTCTAATAATTACTTTTAAAAATGCTTATTCAGATATTGCAACCAATACCCAACTATGTGCGAAAAAGCAAAAGTTTCCTGAACAACATCCAGTGGCGTAGGAAGATGAAACGTAATGGGGGGGGGGGGGGGGCAAAGGTCCTCAATATTTTGTAACCCACCCTCCCTCCCGCCGCCGCACCTACAAGAGGAGATTAATTCAACTCCCAACCATATATCCTTTATGTACATTTTTCATATATTATTTAATTTAATCCTTGTACACATTTATAGACAGTGGGGTCACTAAAAGGAAATTAACCAATACGCAAATTGGCCAAATTGGCGGGTGAGCGTCGAAGGCAATGTATTTTGATGATTTTGCGAGCGCCCGAAAGCGCCAGATTTTGGTGTTTTGGGGTCCGGGGCCTCCCCCGGGAAAATATTACGATTTAGAATAGCTTAAATGAGTTTTGATGAATTTGCGAGCGCCCGAAAGCGCGAGATTTTGGTGTTTGGGGGTGGGGATGGGAGTTTCGGGGGTCTGCCCCGGAAAAAAATCATGATTTAGAATGGCTTAGATGAGTTTTACGATGCATTTTGATGAATTTGTGAGCGCCCAAAGGCGCGAGAATTTGGTGTTAGGGGGTCCGGGGGTCTCCCCCGGGAAAAAACATACGATTTAGAATGGCTGAGATGAGTTTTACCATGTATTTTAATGATTATAAAGCGTTCTTAACATGGTAATTTTTCGATTTAAAGCTACCTGCATTTAGAAATGATAATTGTGTCGTCATAACATTATGCAACCCTACTCGATCTGAATATACCGGCTTCACACCATCGGCACATTGTTATGTAACATAAAAAATGAATTAATTGTCTCGCTAAGACATATAAACAAATTGATCTTTTAAGAGACATTTTTTAAATAGTACATAGAATCCCTTGATGGACATTTTTAGTCTAGTTCGTGTGTATTGAATTTTTACTATTTAAGGTTTGACATTATGTGCTTGAACGTTTTAGGAAATGCGCCGCGCAGCGGAAAATTTTCTAGAATGAAGTACGAAAAATGTGCAGGAGGACCCTTTTTTCTTTCAAATAAGCATTTTTAGAAAATTTCAGTCGGCGAAAAAGGGAGTGGGGGGGGGGGGGTGGGGGGGGGGGGGGGGGGGTGGGCAAAAAGACATGTTTGCCCCCCCGTCCTGGGGAACGGGGGGGGGGCAGTTGCCCCCCTGCCCCCGCTTCCTACGCCCCTGACATCAATGTACCTCGTTTTCGATATCAAGTTAATATCATATTAATTCAATTTTAAGCAAAACAACCAAAGACATACAAACCTGATCTTGTGTATAGAAATATTGCAAAGTAATAAAATATCATGGAAACGATCATGTTTAATGTAGCACTGCTGGGTCTTTGATCGTCTACACTCTGAGTAATGATTATTAAAATAGCTCTCAGTCTTTTGTTTATTTCAATACGTTCATTGGCGGATCGCCGGTTGTCAGATAACATATTGGTATCGTCTCTTTTGCATATTAACTTATAATTAGCCGCCAATGCGATTGATCGGTCATTGACAGCCGTTTGTTTATGTTGTTATAGTCAGACTTATACGGCGTGTCATTTGAAATACGGGTTCGCGTTTGTCTTGGAGTAGATATAACAGCGAAAGTCGACATACTGATAAACTGGTTTGAAATGTTTCATTAAAACCATTTCCTCAACCTGGAAAAGTGACTGCTGTGGATAAAAACACTTTAACAAATCTCACACTGTAAAATCAGTAATTCTCGTGATGGTTTCATTTTCGTTTTTTTCCCCACCAAAATCAACGAATTTACGTCCCTTCGAAAATTGATCGTTTTAATGAATGTATTCAAATGTCAAATAAGTTTATGTGTTCATAGGATTATTAGTTCATTACTACATAAAATCTATTTCAGGAGTAGTGCAATAAGTTCAAAGTCGGAAAGTATTGTTCAAACAAAGACAGTTTTCAAAATTTGGCGTGCTATATCTACAATCAATGTGAGACAATAATTGTTTCATGGAAGTTATCTCTAACTTAAAATTTTCTATTGGAAAGCATTACATCTAAGTTCAGGGGGAAAAAACTTCTGGAGAAACTTTC
Organism: Argopecten irradians; assembly: GCF_041381155.1. Taxonomy (NCBI): domain Eukaryota; kingdom Metazoa; phylum Mollusca; class Bivalvia; order Pectinida; family Pectinidae; genus Argopecten; species Argopecten irradians. The sequence goes on along the minus strand of NC_091140.1, from coordinate 29,168,906 downwards.
CGTACCAGGTAACAGGTATCGGTTGTAAAGAGGAAATTCCTTTAAACTTATTTGAATATGATATTTAATGCATATCAACTAAATTGAAAACTGACTGAGAGATATGCTATAAATAAAGATATTTAATTGATAATTCTGTATATTTACTTCCAAACAGAGTGTCATTGAGTGGGGGATATGATGGAGAGGGAAACATACCACCAATTGTACGTGATAAACTCTTGTGAGGATCAGAACTAGTTGGTGATTTAAAATAACTATTACCGTCGATTAGTCCCACCTTGCCGGTGATTGTGACATTAGATTTTAATATGATTTTGTGATATCATAAAGGATGGACTAACACGATCCACGTCGTTTAAACATCTTAAAACTTCCGTATTAGATGCTACCCCAGATAATAGAAAGAATAAACAAAAAAAATGACAATGGTTTAAAGGGACCAGTGAAGTTATTATGTAAAACTATTGTTCTGCGTTACCAAATAACAACAAAATAAACAACTATTGACAACACGGTATTCTTAATGAGTTTAATTAATATTCCTAATCTTATTGATATGCGATCAAGCAGATACAACGTGTACGCCATGCCCATACCCGAACCAGATTACTCTTGATGTATAATAAAGTACTGCTGACCTTTACATGTAAAAGAGAAAATCAGACACCTTCAGACAAGATTATAATCTAAAAATGGTAAATGCAATACTGTAAAAGGAGTTCACTAGTTCTAGAACGTGATTTACTGGTGCGGGTTCATGTTTGGTATACAATACATAACTAGCAATTTGTAATGGCGGCTAGCGTGCTATTTCTTGCATTGCACTATCTGACCATAGTAGACATTTGCTGGCGAGTCACAAAGAAATAGACTATTCATCATACAATTTCTATTATGAGCAATGAATACTGACAAGTCATAAAGGGTCAAGATCCACACCACGAGGGTATCTACAACAAGCAAGTCACCATCATTAAACAAAATGCAAATAAAAGTGTTTTTGGAAATGAAGGGAACTATTCATAACTGGAGGAAATAATAAAATTCACCACGATGTTTTACCAAATGACATGGTTTTTACTTGATGTCCTGAACCGATGGTATGTTGACCGCTTGCAACTGCTATTCATGAAGTCATAAGAAATAAGACCAAAACAAATAACCTTACCAAAGACACTGTCCCTGGTTCCTGATTTTAAGTTACTCGATTCCTTCCATAATTCTAAACAGTTTTCTAATGAAACCACACTTCCTCGTCAATTAAAAGCAAAAACCAACTTTTCATGCTAGAATCAAAGATGTTGACCAAGTGACAAGTTGACCTCTAACACATTAGCCCACTGTCACTGATCTTCGACCGTTTGATTTATTGTTCATACGAAAAGGATGAGATTGACATTTGGATATATGTCCTTGATCCCTTTCGGTCAAATTCTAATATTTATACAAGTGATTTAAATAAATGATAAAAACAAAATGGTATCAGTAATAGGATCATATGTGTTAAAACATTGATATACGGAAAAGGTATAAATATTGAAATTAAATATTTCAATAACATCAAAGTCCATGTTTTGTTTTCGAATATATACATGTCCAATCGTGATTTTTACCGCGAAAATGTTCCTTTCCCTGGAAAAACACATTTTCAAACACGCACATTTGATACATAGATATCCAGAAACGTGACTCAAAACATATATCTAAGTACTTTACTATTACAGACACATTTTAGCATCAAATGTACTTGGATCCGGTGTCTTGGATCCGTACATTTATTGCATTTGCATCACAATGTTTGTACACTTGATACAATTTAAGATTTCTTTGCTGATTTTATAAACATTTATAATCCCAGAAATATCGTTTTCGCAGTAGTGAAATCTGTCCAATGTTTTGTTTGCATGATTTACCAGTACATGTACCCAAATGTCTGCGATTTAATTTCTGTTATTATCAATGTCCATTTTCCAATCAAAATCAATCGTAACAAACCCGTCTATCATTGTCTTACAATGTATTGTTCAAAACTCTATATTTACGTCGTATAAATTACAAACTGATCAAATCTTCATTTTGCTCAGATTACATATGGTATTTTTTTACAACAGAAACGTGATTGTAAGAATAAAAATATAAACTATTTTCCCCGCTGTTGTTTTCTGTACAAAGTCCTTTTTGTCACTATGTGTAGTATTGAACAACGTTGCGAATAAAATCTTCAGCTAGGGGAAGCTAAGTGATGACGATTTTGGCATACCAATCGCTTTAAGTGTTCCTCGTTTATCAATAGGATTTTTGTTGACAGGATCAACTACAGGCCCGACCATGTTCGACGTACGTGTAAATTGGCTGAAATTAGACAACATATTTTTGAGAGTTATGTTTTCTTGTAATGAAATTAAATGTAAAAAGTAAATTTATACGATATATAATAAGTTGCATAACGTTTAGCTTCTGTTTTCAAAGATGAACTCAATTATCAGTTGCTTTAACCTGAAGCACAATTAAAACCAGTAGATAAATGAATCCAGTAAAATAGGATTAATAACTTTATAAAAAAACTATTGATTTTGTGACGCTCATGACACTCACCCGTTAACTTTGTCGAGTATCAAAAGAAATACCACTATAATAATTACTACCAGAAGAAGCATTGCGAAAACAATGCCAACCAAGGCGCCTGTTGAAATGCCTTCGTGAGCGGCATGTTTACCTGCTGAAGAATACAAATAAAACAAGTAAGGGAATCTCTGCTTTTATTCTTGAAAGAACAAATGACGGGGATCCACATGTTGAATGTTACCATTCCAGCTCGCTCGCTTGTAACACAGGTATCTTAAAATAATATCTTTCATTCATTGCATTACGTATTCATGTACACTCTACGTTTTAGTGTAATGACAGATATTATTTCGTTCACACAGTCACTCACTGACCCACTATTTCACCCATGTCAACAATCCTTCCTTTGTTTCAATAATTACTGTATTTATAGTTCATCAAATCATTTATCTACCAACATACAGATGTAGTATAAAGATAATAATATAAAAGATATAAATTAATGTCCAAAAACGACAATAACATATATAAAGTTAATAAAGTAATGACCAAGATTAACTTAATTATGTTTTACCGTAAATGTTATAAGAAACAGATAATTTGGACCTACTTGTACTGACAGGGATAGTTGTAGTTGTTGCCTTTGTGGTTGTAGTAATAGTGGTTGATGTGGCTTCTGTAGTTGTAGTAGCATCGGTGGTTGTAGTTGCTTCTATAGTTGTAGTAGCATCAGTGGTTGTAGTTGCTTCTGTAGTTGAAGTAGCATCAGTGGTTGTAGTGGCTTCTGTAGTTGAAGTAGCATCAGTGGTTGTAGTTGCTTCTGTAGTTGAAGTAGCATCAGTGGTTGTAGTTGCTTCTGTAGTTGAAGTAGCATCAGTGGTTGTAGTGGCTTCTGTAGTTGAAGTAGCATCAGTGGTTGTAGTTGCTTCTGTAGTTGAAGTAGCATCAGTGGTTGTAGTGGCTTCTGTAGTTGAAGTAGCATCAGTGGTTGTAGTTGCTTCTGTAGTTGAAGTAGCATCAGTGGTTGTAGTGGCTTCTGTAGTTGAAGTAGCATCAGTGGTTGTAGTGGCTTCTGTAGTTGTAGTAGCATCCGTGGTTGTAGTGGCTTCTGTAGTTGTAGTAGCATCAGTGGTTGTAGTTGCTTCTATAGTTGTAGTAGCATCAGTGGTTGTAGTTGCCGCTGTAGTGGTTGTCGTCGGGCTACCAGGATCTAAATGATCAAAAACGTCAAGGAGGTAATATAGTGTAATAATTCAATTTTGGTTGTAACGAGCTTTTCATTGGCTTTTAAAAAAAGTACTTCATTAGCCCATAAAGGAAAAAATTGCGTCGCCGTTTATAACGTCGGCTCTGATTGCCTGAGATGACGGCTTAATAATTTGATAGACAAAAGGGTTTCAAAATGAATTTTTAATATTAAAGAGATTGTCTTTAATAATTTGAATTATAAGGATTTATTTCAATTCGCGGTTTATTTAGAGTTCACTCAGATTTTTGTTTTATATCTCCATAACATAAAAAATCTATTTAAGTTAATCGAAATACGGAAAACCTCGGAAGAAGTCCAGAAGGAACAAGACCTGAATTCGCAAAATCTACAATTTCCTTATGACGATCCCAGCTATATTTGAGCGTGTAACAACCTATCTATTTAGCAATGAAGACTTGCAGAGCTGTATAAGCTAACTCTCAGCAGGAAGTATATAACTGAGGCAAAAATACATGTATACAAATTATCGGCCTCGTGGAATATCACTTTTCTCAAGTTTAACAATTCCTCGTATTAACCTACAAAAAGTCAATAATTGTTTTGTTATATGAAACGATACATTAATACTTGTATAAATGTAAGCTTTGCTACTTGGAACAATATTTTGAAGCAAGGACAGCGCAATGACTACTAATTAAACAAAAAGACAAAAAAATCTTCATCCACGTATCCTCAGTAGGTACATTTAGTACTTTTGCTGTACTTCTTCACAGGATAACTTAAGAACATATAGCTACATTTAAAATGTGCCTAACATCTTTCCTAATCCTACCTGACTGTTGTCAGCCATGTTTACGTTGGATTTAACTATTGCCCGATGATCGACAATGCTCTATTGTGATTGGTCCAAAATGTTGAAGAGACGAGGAATTCCCCGTGTCTATTTTTAACCAGTTCACCGGATTGCATTGTCAACCACTGAACAGGTGTTCATCGGTCTCCGGTTGACATTGCATTTTGTCAAGGCCTGTCCGAGCGGTCTAGACCAATCAGAAAACGGCAAAACTCACAGTCATATAACAAAGGAACCTCTCACATATAATGGAACTGCATTGTTACGCGTTTACGAATGTTTAATATGGAAAGGTTGTAAGCATTTTAGGATGTGTTCGTACCCTTAGAGGATACTGGGACGTTGAAGCTCATAAAGAAAGAAATTATCATGCTTTTCAACGAAGTTTACATTGTGAAGAAATATCTGGGGAAAAAACCACAACAGCTGCAAAGATTTGATGAGAACGGACTATTTTTCACAATGGTATTCAAATTATTCCATTTTGAAAGTGTGATTATCGAATGCATATTATCAGTCAATATCTAATTCACTTCAAAAATTGCGAGATGATTTAATGCATGTCTCTTAATCACTTTGATAAAGAACTTTTCTTATGAAGAGGTGTGGAGCGTGGATGAAGCAATAATTTTCCATTAATGTAAAGACATTATAATTCAACCTGAATGAATTTTATTGTATCTTTCAATCTGGAAAATATAGCTTACATAAAATACATTCTCAGATAAAGCATTGACACTTTGAGTTTACATTAATTAATTCTTATTTATTTATTTATAAGAAATGAAAAGTAAACGAAAAACGCTCAAACAGATGACTTTAATCGTATCTACGTTGCATTAAGAAATATAAACAGTTTTAAGTTTGTACATAAAAAGACTGAGTAAAAATAGTATCTTCTTTTACACCAATCACAGTACCTATGGAAGTATGCTGATTTACTTACCGAAACAATATGCAGACGAACATACGGTTGATTGTTTTAACTCATAGACATTGAAAGTCGAACAGTTCTTCACGTCAATTGTCCAGGTGGCCTGACAGTCAGAAAACATGGTGCGGAGACACATACTAACACTACTGGTGACACCGGTAACGGGCAAATCTAAAAAAAATGAAAAACGTCCATTAATATTACTTCGATATATGAAATCCAAAAATGCTCATCAGGTGATAAGAATTAAAGATTTCACCTGAATATGAAGTGAATGTATGCTGATTGTGTGCATGGGCGTGTGTGTGGGGGAGGGGGTCTCCTATTGACAGAGTGAACTTTTGCCAGTTGAATAATGTTAGCATTCTAAAGCATACTTTCAAAGAAATTTGTCTTCAAGTTTTTCTTTTAATATTACAATTTATACTTCTGTCTAGTCCCTTGTTGTTTTGTGTTTTATACGGCTTAATGCGTACCTCTTGGCATCAAAGTTGCAATACGTAGTGGCCAAGTCATCAACACACCTTGAAACCTGGCAACTTTATGGAAAGTGAAGAATGAATGAGCATCTATAGATACCTACCATCGTCCATCCAGACAGGGTACTGTGTGCCACAGGAGTCCAGTGCTGGAGCTGATGTTGCTATATTTCCAAGTATTCCATGGTTCACTCGGTACCAAGTCTCTATCATAGTTGCATCACAATGGGCGTCCCCTAGAGAAGTTATAACATTATCTGTCGACCGCCATTCGTCGTCTAAGATCACGTGATTTGTCGACAGACAGGGATCAGCATCTGTATTAAAAGTTTCATCATGCAATACGTGCAACATAAATATAGCAATGCAAATTAGAATCCGATTCCGTCATCATGAAGAAGGAATATTTTTGTAATAAAAAATCACTCAGCTGAGAAGAAAAAGATTTAACAGACCCGCACAAAATGATCAGACTTATCCGAATGATCTCAAGGCAGTGTAATTGACTACACAAGGCAGTGTATTAACTACACAAGGCAGTGTAATTAACTACACAAGGCAGTGTAATTAACTACACAAGGCAGTGTAATTAACTACACAAGGCAGTGTAATTAACTACACAAGGCAGTGTAATTAACTACATACCAGAGTCGCTACGCATGGAATGATTGTAACAGGGTAACTCTTAACACTTTGAATAAGATTGTTTATATTCAGCGTTGTTCTTCTGTATAGATGCGACACAATAGTGTTTGTTACATCCTTGCTACTCCACTCCAACAACCAATACATGTAATCAATTGTAATAATGTGTTTAAGTAGTCTTTTATCATCGTGTCGTTTCATCTAACTTTTAAAATAAAAATTACGTTACACAATTGCAACATCTTTATTTATTTTACAATTTGGTAACATAAATTTTCTCTTCAATGAAAATTGTCGTTACAATGCTATAATTAAAGAAGGAGTAAATATACATCTGTAGGCATTGCGGCAGATTGAAAAACATATATACAACTGTATACTAGTATCGGTAGGCCTAGCTTAGACCTAGGACATAGTCGTAAATATCAAATAAATTAAATAGTCACTATTTCTTTATGAAATAATAAAATATAACTGTTACACATCAAGAAACAAGGAATATCCTCTACTCAATTCACTGCATTTTTCACTCAACGCGCTATGATCTGTCGTTTGTCCACTATATTTAATTCATATACTGTATATGATTTGTTCTATTTGAACAATAGGAAGGTACACATCATTGTGCAATCTTTCATAACAAGACAATGGCTTATGTATTAATTCAATAACACAAACAGTATTGACCATTGATGTGGATCTTTGGTCGCGCTATGCATATTGGGAGATTAGATATACACATTTGTATATAACTATCGGCGGTGGCTCGTTATGATATAGCATTAGTATTTCGGCCATGAACACTCCAAAAAATATTTACAATTCAATACTAAATGTAAGGAATAAGGATACTAGTGCTCTTCACCTAACATTTAAAGTTACAATTAATAAACTTTAGAAATTAATGATAAAATGATAAGTTAGTCAGGATGGATCTTCACAATACATTTCGAATTTTTTAAGCTTTGAGCAAATACAAATGCATGCAAATTAACAGTGCAGTGCATTGAGGAATATGACAAAAGATATTTCATATACAGACGCATAATCTGCGTACGAGTTTAAAAACGCAACTCTGAATATTCATATAATTCCTTTTAACAATTTGACCGTTGCTTTTTTCTGAATTTGCGCTTTATTTACGCACTTGCAATAAACCCAATTGTGTGTCAAAAATCGAAATTGCCTAATGCATCTTGTTATCTAAATCAAGCTGACATGGTACTTCAATATCAAGCAAAACAACAAAAACTATACAAACCTGATCTTGTGTACAGAAATATTGCAAAGTAATAAAATATCATGGAAACGATCATGTTGGATGAAGGCTGAGTCTTTGATCTCTTTAACTTCCTCAATTCCAGAATTCTAGGTAAGGCTTCTAAAAATAGCTGCCAAACATGACGTCAATGTTTGGCACATTTTAAACTAATTTTTCCATGCTAATTTCTACACGTCAAGACAGATACAACAGCATTTTCTCTTTGTTATGTTTACTGTTAATATATTTTGATGATAAAATCGAAAAATACCGAATTGATTTGGAAATGGTTATTCTAGGCTTTTCCTGATGCCAAACCAATTCGCTTTTTGCAATAAACTTTGCTGAAATTGAAATAAAAATGACGCATGTAAAGAACTATCACCGTCGATAATTCCCAATTTCCCGTAGTTGTGACGTCAGGTTTTAAAGTGATTTATTAGGGCTTTTCACCATGTGGTGAAAAGACCTATTGTTTCTGTTCTGTTTTTTATTATTATTATTCTACACTTTTTTGTGTCCAAAAGATCTTCAAAATGGTAAAAGGTATGCCAATGGCCTTATTGTTATATTGTATGGCATGAGTTGAAGGGGTGACCGCAACATTTTAAGTAGGTCAAAAATCCAAGATGGCCGCGTTGACGTCATACCTAAAAAGTTTAAAACAGCAATAACCCAAAAACCGTTTAAGATACAGCAAATATTTTTGATGTTTTATGTAGATCGTATAAAAGACTATTTTTTTTTTCAATTACAGCAATTAAGTCAAAGGTCAAACAAAAAGTTCGCTATGGGGTCAAAGTTTACGAATTTGTATTTTTTTGATTTTGCGAAATTTCTTTTAATATATCGATGCAGAATGTCATTCTGATGAATTTGGTGTCTTTTATTTTTCGGTATTACTTCCGGTTAATGCCGTACGCCATTTTGAACAATCGTTTGATCTTTGCTAAATTCCCGCCAAAATAAACACATTATATATTGTCGAACTGAATGACTTATTTAGTCTGCAATTGCTATAGAAAAGACCCCTCTAATATTCTCTAACGTTTAATATGATTTTCATCTTCATCAAAAAAACAAAATGGCCGCTATGACGTCATATCTTAAAATTAAAAAATTCTTATAACTCACTAACAGTTCTTTTTAGAGATTTCATCCAATAATATTTTTTGCAGATAATCTTAAGCGTAAACTTTTTCTCTCTACTTGTTATTACAAAAAATGGCAACTTCCGGTTTTCGGTAAGAGTCAAATGTTAAAGGTCCTGTTTTTAACAATAAACATGAAAACTTTTCTCCTGAAGTTCTGTAAGGTCTAGGATCTTCATATTTCACATATAAGATGTCCAGGGGATGGGGTATAAAGTCAGATACTAGGAATGACCTTGACCCATATTCAAGTTCACAGGGGTCATATACACATATCATAAATAAATTGTTTAAATGGTCATAACTAACTTATCGTTGGTTTTACAGCTTTCATGCACGTATGTTATTTGAAGATAATCTACAGGGCAATGTTTTTCTAATATAATAATAACTTGTTATAACAAGAGATACCAGAGGGCTCGAACGAATTTAGAAATATGAATTGGATTAAGATCAGAGTTCTCTTCGGCTGTTCAAACTTCATGCAGATCTTCACTAAAACACTTTTATTCAGGGCTGAAAGTCAAGGTCATTTATTGGTTACAACTTCAAAACCCATGCATTACCTAGTTCTTAACTTACCTGGCAATGACGGTCTTGTAAACTAAATATAGTGAAAAGCCCGCCAAATTGTCTGTGACAATTTCTAGTTGATATTGTAATCGCCGGAACGTTGGACTAATCTTACTCGGTGGACGTGAATGAACTCCCGTTATAAGACGTTCATATAAGACGTATTTCAGATAAGAGTAAGAATAAACCAAAATAAAACTCAGCGAAGTTAATTCTGTCTCATCAAGAAACATATTACATAAAACATCTTCTGCATCCTTAGATAACTATAAAATAAAATACATGGAAATTTCACGGTGTTGTTAATAATATATATTAATGACATTCCTAATACTAATTGTATACAAGATCAAGCAGGTGTACAAGGTGTATGTCATGTCCATACCCGAGCTGGAGTACTACTACCTACCATGAAGTCACTTTACATGTATGAGAGAACATTATTTTTAAGATTATAATCTAAAATAGTAAATACATTACTATAAGAGCGAATTTACAAGTCACTAGACAGAACGTGTGCTGGTGCGGGTTTAATCTTGGCATACAAACCATAACTACAACCAATTTGTCATGTCAGCCAGCGAGCTATTTATCTGACCATATTGGACATTTGCTGGTAAGTCACAATGAAACCAACTATTCATTTTCCCTATGAGCTAGAATATTGACATATCATACAGAGTCCAGATCCACAAGGGTTTCTCTATCTTAAGCAAGTCCCCTTTAATGTACAAAATGCAAATTAATTTTTTCTAAAAAATTTAAGTTAGGAAATAATAAAAATTCACCATGATGTTGAACCAAATGACCTTGTTTTTGACATTGTGTTCTGAACATATGAAATGCTTCTCTTTATGCAGCCATAAGAAAATGTAATAGTGGCTGGGAACGGACATGAAATAAAGTAAAATTATTGCGTGCGAACGCAGTAGTATTGCGTGTGAACGCAAAAGTGTTACTTGCGAACGCAAAAGTATTGCGTGCCGAACGCAATATCATTGCGTTCACACGCAATAGTTATTGCGTGTGAATACTTTTGCGTTCGCACGCAATAATTTTATTTCTTTCATACCTACGGGTGTAATACTGGCTGGTCTAGGGCAATACACTCATGTCGCCTGAGGCTGTATTGCATGGCTACTCATGCAATAAAGCCTCATGACGTCACGGCGTCAACAAAATCTCTAATTCCTCGGTAAAATGTTAACCCTTTTTTCACGAATATGACTGGTTTTATTATGAAAGATGCAAACAACGGAATTTGTTATGAAAACATCACGTAAATTTTCATGTATGGAAAATTGACTCTCAGTCGTCGATTTCTCCGAATTTGTTTCGAAATGACGGGATATTATAGCTGTAAAATTGCAATAAAACATCGAGGTATGAAAGAAAAATACTCTTTCATAAGTGGATATGAAGGATAGGGATATTCTACCCTCGGGATCACAAAATGTAGCAAAACCCTCGGCAAGCCTCGGGTTTTACTACATTTTGTGACCCTCGGGTAGAATATCCCTATCCTTCATATCCACATATGAAAGAGTCTTATATTATTTCATGTCCGTTCCCAGCCACCGTAAAATGTGCATTAGAAAGATCAAAATAAATACTCTGACCTATGACCTCTGGCTTCTGGCTTTTAAGTTCAGTCTTCATAACATAAGAGCAAATATTATTTACTTTTTCCATGCTAACATCAAAGATGTTGACCAAGTGACCTAACACTGTGACCTTGACCATTAGCCTACTGTCACTAATCTCGCTGATCTGTGACCATTTAATTAATAACTTAATCCTTTACAAGTTTTCTCCAAAGTATTGTAAAATAATGTTCATCTGCACAATTTAGGCCTTTGACCTTTTAATCTGTCTCCTTGGCCCTTTTTATAACCTCGTTTAGCTGTGAACATGTTTGCTCCATAACGTTATCACGAACTGTTTATCAACTATGGATTTCAAAAGGCGCATTGGAGCCATTTTGATTATGATGATGGTAGGCTAAAGCACACTCGTAATACTTGAGTCTAATTGTAATTAGAGGTATTGTAACTGTCACTCTTTCTGGATTCCACTCTCTCTCCATTTTTGTGAATATATAACATCCTGAGTTGTAATGAGGAATTTAGGTAATCCAAGGTCAGTCTGCGTGACCTTCAATGGTACGATGCCTACTTTGCGAATATCAAAATCCCTGTCGGTGCCCGCAGTCATTCCTAGATTCTACTTCCTGGTTAGATCCGCTTCCATCTGATACCTTACCGGTATACCTGGACTGCCGTTAGAATAGTTCGATTGTATGAATTTAGATGTTCAACATTGTTTTATAATTTCCCATATGTATGTTTCATATAAGAACATGACACAGGACTATGATGTAAATCTGGCTGCATGCTTCCCTGGTATTAATGCCTATTCCCGGCTTGTGATAAAGGCAAATCGAATCTTTTTTCCACTACCATTTTCTTGTTTATTTACCAATAAAGACATAAAAGGCACCTGAAACAAAAGAATATACTGTCAATGAGATGTCATTCACATTAGTTTCGTTTCGTAAGAAAACAATAAACAAAGCAACTTTACATTTTTTAAATTGAAGTTGTCAACTTCACATTCCTCTGTATTTTATTCCTAATGTCACGTTTTGACAAACTATCCAATAATAATTCAAGCTTATTAGTACAGTTTAATGATGTCAACAGAAGAGAGAAAAAAACAGAACAGTATTTCTGGATCCTGAAATCCGTGTAAATTTCTAATTAAATAATTCTTTTCACATCTCTATACAAGTCTGTGTTTTAAATATATTTTTTTCGCGAGCAACATTTAAATTAGATCATAGCTTTGAATTGGCTGAAATGACGGATATGGAGTTCTCATAATCTGCTTTATGTCATGTTTAAAGGCCCACTACCTTTCCGGAGCAAAACATAAAGGTTTTTTAAAAACATTTTTAACATCAGAAAATAAAGCCTAAGATGAGGTTACAGGTCTTTAGGATGACGGCGGGAAACAAAAGACGACTCGCGTTATGAAAATTATCATTTTATTTATTTTAATTTAAATTGTTCGTTATATTAACGATTAGTTAATAACTTTTGTGACTCTCTAAAATTATCGATCTCGTTTTACACTCCCGTTTTAAAAATTAAAATCCGTTTCCGAAAGATAGTGGTCCTTCAAATTATAATAAAATATTGTGTACATAATACATTTTCACCTCGATACTTATAATGTGATTTTTGATATATTTACCTTCTGGTGCACCTCTCCTCTCTTCTTTGACTGTAGAAACAAGATATACTGTCGTAAATATATCATATATGAATCATATGTGTTGAAATGCAAGCCCACAAAATGGTTAAAAGTTTAGTTAAAGTTGCATCAATAGATAGCCGCTTTAACAATAACAGTGAAAAATCCGGACTTTCTCTTTGTTATTTATCGATTACAATCAATGTTTAAATATCAATTATCTGGTATCAATAAAAATTCAATGCAATCAAACCAAAAAAGAAATAAAACATTTTCTAAAAAATGTTTCTGGGACCCCACTGGTCTTGTCAGTGTCGTATGCAAGGAAGTAAGTGGATATTACTCTTTGCTCTGCTTTGACCCCAGATGCTTGTTTTATTAACCGTAATTAATAGTTTTAACACCTTACAGTCAGTCTTCAAACGTGTGCAAAATGTTTTGAGATGTTTTAACTGTTTGGCTGCCCAAGCTGTGGGATTGATCTATAAGTAGTTATGTACCTTGACAATCAATGCCATGCTGGGGTTGCTCACCATTAGTTACTGTTAAAATAAAGGAAATAACAAGTCATTCGCTTTTTACAATAAAGAATATGATGTTCATTAAAACTTTTGATATATAACTGTTATAAGGTTTCCCTTTTTTAAATTTTTGATTTTAAAATCGAGGATATCATATTTCTTCATTTATTCATGAAACAGATTGTCGATAGTATCACTGCCGAGAATGTGTTTTTAAGATTCATACACATATGCATTTAATTAAACCTTTATAATTCCCTTGCAAAGGAACAAATAAATTTCAGATGACACCGAATCTCTTTAACTTTGATAAAAGAAACCCACATACCTCAAAGAAATAGTACAAATAGTAACTAGTGAAGATTGAATTATGATACTACGGCCTGCGGGAAAAGCACGATAAGTATATAATATATACTTAAAATAAGTTATAATTAATTGCCTATATCAGCAGCGTAACCTTTGACCTCCATATGATCTTTTGCGAAAAAAATCCCAGAAAGTCTCCAATGAATTCATTAGAGATGGGACGTATATCGAAGAAGATAAATTAAGCTAGTTCCTCTAAAAGTCAACATACAACGTCACTCCCTGCCAGATTTTAGTAATTTTGTCAGCAAATATACCACTTGACCTTTTACCCTTGACTTTGATCCAAAATATACCCATTAATTTAAAAAGACGACGGCCTATTGAATATTTTCATGTATGATGTCAACCCTTCAGGTCAGATGACCTAACCAATTTAAGGTGCTCACCAGTGATTTCGTCCGTGCAATATTTTTGCATGTGTAATATTGCAATATGACCTGGAGCGTCAAGACAGAAACAATAAAATAAAGTAAGAAAAAATGACGTGATGTCAGAATTTCGAGGATGACGGGACAAAATTATCGATCTCGTTTTACATTCCCGTTTTAAAAATTAAACTCCGTTTCCGAAAGATAGTGGTCCTTCAAATTATAATAAAATATTGTGTACATAATACATTTTCACCTCGATACTTATAATGTGATTTTTGATATATTTACCTTCTGGTGCACCTCTCCTCTCTTCTTCAACTGTAGAAACAAGATATACTGTCGTAAATATATCATATATGAATCATATGTGTTGAAATGCAAGCCCACAAAATGGTTAAAAGTTTAGTTAAAGTTGCATCAATAGATAGCCGCTTTAACAATAACAGTGAAAAATCCGGACTTTCTCTTTGTTATTTATCGATTACAATCAATGTTTAAATATCAATTATCTGGTATCAATAAAAATTCAATGCAATCAAACCAAAAAAGAAATAAAACATTTTCTAAAAAATGTTTCTGAGACCCCACTGGTCTTGTCAGTGTCGTATGCAAGGAAGTAAGTGGATATTACTCTTTGCTCTGCTTTGACCCCAGATGCTTGTTTTATTAACCGTAATTAATAGTTTTAACACCTTACAGTCAGTCTTCAAACGTGTGCAAAATGTTTTGAGATGTTTTAACTGTTTGGCTGCCCAAGCTGTGGGATTGATCTATAAGTAGTTATGTACCTTGACAATCAATGCCATGCTGGGGTTGCTCACCATTAGTTACTGTTAAAATAAAGGAAATAACAAGTCATTCGCTTTTTACAATAAAGAATATGATGTTCATTAAAACTTTTGATATATAACTGTTATAAGGTTTCCCTTTTTTAAATTTTTGATTTTAAAATCGAGGATATCATATTTCTTCATTTATTCATGAAACAGATTGTCGATAGTATCACTGCCGAGAATGTTTTTTAAGATTCATACACATATAAAAAGCACGATAGTACAAATAGTATATAAGTATATAATATATACTTAAAATAAGTTATAATTAATTGCCTATATCAGCAGCGTAACCTTTGACCTCCATATGATCTTTCGCGAAAAACATCCCAGAAAGTCTCCAATGAATTCATTAGAGATGGGACGTATATCGAAGAAGATAAATTAAGCTAGTTCCTCTAAAAGTCAACATACAACGTCACTCCCTGCCAGATTTTAGTAATTTTGTCAGCAAATATACCACTTGACCTTTTACCCTTGACTTTGATCCAAAATATACCCATTAATTTAAAAAGACGACGGCCTATTGAATATTTTCATGTATGATGTCAACCCTTCAGGTCAGATGACCTAACCAATTTAAGGTGCTCACCAGTGATTTCGTCCGTGCAATATTTTTGCATGTGTAATATTGCAATATGACCTGGAGCGTCAAGACAGAAACAATAAAATAAAGTAAGAAAAAATGACGTGATGTCAGAATTTCGAGGATGACGGGACAAAATGGCGGCCTGCGCTGGGGTTTTGACGTGAAATTCCTTGAACGGTAGGCTTTTGGAGTTATGTGAAAAAGTATCTGATATTTTTGTGTTCATTTCATATAATATGAAACTCGCTTAGGCTTGCAAAAGTGAAAACTTCTTAAAGTCCTTTCATAAAATATACTATAAAATACACATTTAATATCCGATGCACGTTTTTACATACCTGAAGGAGCTGTTCGTGATGGTTTCTTTTTCTTTTTCAAGTTATATCTGTAATTCATGAACAGTAAGTACTTGAACATAACGTAGTTGCTAAAACGTGTAAGCATCCATTATAACCAGGTATTACTGCTGACTCGTAGATTGTTGTGTTATTTGCATCAAATAATCTACAGCCGCCATTGGCATGGTAATGTCAAAAATGATTCGATATGTACGCTTTTGTAAAGTCGAATCTGGTCAAACAAGCGCTCCTTGTACACGATATAGACGCTAGTGAACAAAATGGCATAGTTTTTGGTGACAGAAATATGTACCGAACATTGGACTTATTAAACTGAAATGTACAATTGTTTGCATGTTTTGCCAAAAATTTACAGAGAACACAATAAGCTATGAGTTAACAGTTATACCTAAGGTTAGGCCTGATACATACACACTTTTCATCATCTTACAGTACAGTCTAAAACATTAACTCTGGCTATGACTTCACTCACTAATGCTTAACTGAACAGGGCTGACATTGAAGTAAAATCTGATATTTTCATAATCGTACAAAGGGTATATAACTCTGACTGACAGCTTTGTATAAGACAATGATCCGAATATTCCTAGCGGAATAAAACTGTCGATATTATAACGAGTGGAAAAAAGAAACTGATACGATTGTAAAGCACAATGCAGTTCACACAGGGAAAGTAAATTATAGCATTACCGGACACGGAAAGAAAACATTTAAAAAAACTCTTTCACACCTGAAATTTCATAATGGGCCAGTCTAGTCTTTGATTAAGATGAGTCAGAATGTCTTCAGGGGTGAATAAATGAACGAAGAAAACGTTAAGTTTCGACTAACAGAATACTTACGCTATTAAAGCAATGGCAATTGCGAGCACAACTACCATTGCTAAAATAATACCAACCACCATGCCCTTGGAATCGGAAGTTTCTTTTGAGTCGCTGGAAATAACTACAAAATGAAATTAAATAGGAATTTATTAACATGCCATATAAAGTCAGATTTGAATTGATAGCATAAAACATCATTTTAATCTGAGCCTACACATGTGAATCATCTTAACAGGCACAAGGATGCGTTTGACAGAGACCTAACACAGACTAATGGATACGATAATATAATATATTTATGTAAATGCTGGATATTTCATGTTATGTCTATTTGCAGTATTGAAAACGTTTGTCCACTCGCTCAGCTAATTATAAGAGCTTAGAATGAGCGGAAACTATCAATCTTATTAATTATGGTGCGATCATGATGATAACCCAGATCCTTCCTCACAGTGACGAACGCGAACGTCAAAGTCAAAAGTCATGTCGTGTCGAGGAAGACCTTAGGAAGAAGAAAGGTAAAATACAGAATTTAGAGACATGACTTTAAACTCATTTAAATCATTGCACTCTTGGGTATTTTCTCCAATGAGCTTATTGGGAAATAGCCCTCAACCGGGTGATTGTTCTGATTAATATTCCCCGTTATTCACATTTTGTGTACATTTTAATAACAACGATGAATATATATGTTCGTTTTTTGTTTGTAATGTTCGGATGAATAATGATACAAAAACAGTCACTCCAGTGCATGATCCGTCCCACGACTAAATGATCATCCTCATAATTCCGCGGTATGTGTTAATATTGGCCCGTACCAAAACAAACTTGTAACACGTTATACAAGGACGAGGCTATAGGTTCATATGATTGTAGGTCTACTCTGTGCTACGTCTATGTACTTCTGACGACCACGGGGTTAAAAGAAGTTCCATTGGAAATACTACGATTTTCCAGAGAGATAGTTTTGGAGAACGGCGGTATTCTCTCAGGTAAGTACACGCCGCTATGACTGCATTGTTATTTACCTTATATTATTCATAGTAAATAATCCTGTCATGAAATATTTAATTTCTTTTTTTAAGTGACATTTTCCCCCTTTAACTATTTTCAGATATAGTAGTAATGATAATGCTAAAGATATATTGTTTATGCGAATTGAAAATGAACGTTATAAAACAATGTAATATATTGACCATTCTATTTGATGTTAACGTTGCATGTGGCTTGACTTACATACTAACGGAACAAGCTTCTAATATGTCACCAAAATTTTGAAAATCACAATATTTATAATGTATATAAGTATAAGGTACCAATATAAGCTCAAAATAAATACTGCTAAAATCCTGATATCTGCAAAAAAAAAATTAAAAAAAAAAAAATTGAGTATACACGGTCAGACCATTGAGCTAATTTGTTGTCTGCAGTTTTATTTTAAAATTTACAGTGTTTTAACTACATGTAAATGTAAAATGATTTCTACAGGCATGTTTTCATTTAACCTACATATTATACGTAAAATACATATATATATATTTGTGCTGTAGCTAATGTTGATAGGGCATCATACATGATTGTCAGTGCCTTTGAATGATGTTTACAGTTTTTATCAAGCCTTTTGGATTTCAATAATAGCTTACTGAAGAAATAATAGCATGTTAAAATGATCCCCCAGTTATGACATATAATTATTATATTACATTGAATATCATATATATCATATCTTACGAGACGTAGAGCCTGCCGTTTCTTCTTTTTCCGTCGTCGTCTTCGTCGTTGTCGTTGTCGTGGGTGAACAAGGTTCCTCAGACACTGAATCTGAACAATGTAATGTAAAGATGTCATTCATGACAATATGTACTGAAATAGATAATGCATGACTTTTTAAAAAAACTAGAACTGCATTCTTCAGTTGGCAATTTAATGAAAGCGCTATTGCTTCATGTTGAATTTGGCGCTGTCCAGTTGGCATTCGTACTCACATAACTGTATCCTGAATGCATTTCAATGCAGTAATTATCCTTGCATTTGATTATATATTTATGATCGAATCCCAAGATTTATATCTATAATGAGTAAAGAATTCATTTTCATCAAAGACGGAACATTTGAACAGACATCTTCCGTGACCGCTAGCACGGCAATTTTGACGTCACAAGGATAATGACGTCATAATAAACAGATGGCAGTTCATTTAAGCATTGAATGTCTTTCAGTTGGCATTCATAGCTAATTTGAATGCTAACTGGACAAAGGCAAATTCCATGCATGCCAACTGAAAGACTTTCAATTCTTATATTTGCATTTAGTAACAATTTTGTGTTGAAATACCATGGGATTTTGCATCTATAATGAATTAGTCATTCGTTATCGTCAGAGATGGAACAGCTATTTGAACAATGATTGCAAACTGCTCTTGGTAAGGTTGCATAGTGGAACTGCAGTGAAAATGTAAATATAGACTGATGAATGCCAACTGTGCTTGGTTAAACCAAATACCCAACTTCCTCCTAAATTGAATGGCACAGGCTTAAACCCAAAATGGTGCTGATGTGGCAGTCATCGTGGACGTACTGTCTAGACATATCTTTTTACACACGCCTGACCACATCCTCGCTTGCCCAGGGTTTCAACTTACCGAACAAACAACGGCGCAACCAAATGCATGTACCTTAGTTTAATGGAATCTTGTCTATGGATTGTATCCATTGTGACTATTTGGTGAGCGAAATATCATATCGTCTTCTCCAAAATTTATGATGTTACGCTCTAAAACACATGATGTCACAATCAATCCTACCTGCCAGGACAGATAACTCTGTGATATACAAATACAGAATACATTTACCCACCTACACAATAACTGGACGGACAAGACGTTGCCTGAACAAGAAAGTATACCCGGTATTCACAGTTACAGTTCTTCACTTTGATGGTCACCGTAGAATGACATGTGCTGAAGGGTGAAACAACACAGACAGTCCGGTCCACTTCCCCGTCAGACTGTACAGGTATATTACCTTAAAAGAAGATCAAATAACAGTAACAATAATAAGAACTACGTTGGGAACCTTAATTCACTTCTCCATCGGTCTGTACAGGATTATTGCAAAAATCACGAGCGCATAAAGATGAAAAAATGAAGTTGAAAACATTTGCTACAAAAAGTAAGAGAAATATTGTAGTCTTTATGCAATTAATTTCAATACAATTATGCAAATAACCAATCCTTAATATAATTTTATTCCGTACAATAACTACATCTGTAGTTCTGTTTCAAAATATGAAAATATTGCGAAAACGTTTAAGATAATAAAAACCCTTACTAGTCATCCACATAGGATATTGAGTTCCACAGTTAGTACTGTTGACTTCACTTGTGGCCAGATCCGTTCCAGCCGCACCGGATATCCGGTACCATTGTTGGGTGATGGTGGCGTCACAGCGACTGATGGTATGATTTGTCTCTATATAAGAAGGTGCACTCGTCTCTGTCACGTTAAAGTCAGCATACTCAGTACATGGATCTGGAACAAAATCAACAATAACTTATATACAAGAGGTTTTTCACAAAACATGTTCCGACTTAATTGCTTTTCGTAATTTCCTGCGTATTACCTGCAACGGGGTATAGCCCGCGGGAAGCAAAATCAGGCACTTTCAATGATTTTGTAAAATAAATTACAGATTACCTGCAGTGACAATTTGTCTATGGGTAATCCTTCGATGTAAGAACAGTTGATCACTTACAGTACATATGTAGTGTGGAATACTAAAAGAAGTCTATATATGCTTCAGTGATTTCATTTCGAAAGAGGTAGATAATATTATCTATAGGTTTATTCAAAGACATGTAAAATAGCTCATGTGAAAAAACTTTACTATGGTAAGAGGGTTACTCGAGCTATTTTCAGCGTATAGCCCGCATAATATTCAAGTTTGGCAATAGTTCCCACAGATGACACGATGGTTAGATAGCTCGCATTAGCCATGTTATGATGTAAAAAATGTCAAATAGCCCGCGGTCAATTCGCTAGAATTTACTGTAGTAAAACTAAAACCCCAAAAAGGTATAAATAATAATCCTTTCAAACATGGATAGTCATGTACGTTGGTTTGTATGAATCTTTCGATCGTTTAACACATGAAATATGCTACATAAAACAAGCGTCTGTAATTTCAAAAGTTTTACGAATTAACGTGAGTTTTATGAGTACCGTCATCTGGACAATCATTCGCAGAAATGTCTCCTTTATTATGCGAATATTTATTGCAAAAGGTTCAAATTGTGAGAGTGATGTAGAGAAAAGCAATTTCCTCATTTCTATGTAACATTTAGGTTAAAAGTCACCTCTGATACATTTTTATACCACAATAATGTAAATCTCTGTGATCGAATGTACCTTGGTAATAAATAGAATATATGTTTTTAGATAATGCTATTCATGACGTCGTGTTAAATTACGAAACCCTAGCTGTAAATTATTGTATTCCAACGAATAGTGGTATTGTGTGATTTCTATAATGCAATTATATTTTTTATGAAGAAGTTATAACAGTTTAAAGTCGGGACATGTTTTCTTAATCACCCTGTACCTAATTATAAACAGCTTTTAAATGTTTTGATAATTCGGTAGAGTCGCAAAAGGTATCGGTTTACCGTCAACACTACACTTATAATTATCTTCTGGACAATTCAATACCAAAATGTTCATTTCCATGAAGTGGGCCACTTTATATCTGGCAGTGTCGTCTTTGCTGCGTCAAAACAGCAAAGTTAGACGGTTATTTTTAAAACATAGATTAACAAACAGAATTGTGCATTGGTTTTGTAATGTCATTTTAGGTTACCGATATTCGCGTTTCTGACGTTAGTATGGTTTTTAATTTACATGTACATCAACTTTGTATCTAATCTAATATCATTAACTACAATCGCCTTGCAATTATAGATCAAGTTATGCCAGTCTTATATAATTGACTATTACCGTATTAAAATAAAATTAGGTCAAGTTATGTCAGTCTAGTATCATAAATCTAGTATCATAGATAACAACACTCATACAAATAATCCAGTATCACAAACTACTACAACCATAAAAATATTCTAGTATCGTATACTGCATCAACCATACAAATATTCTAGTAACATAAACTATAACAGCCCTACAAATATTCTAGTATCATAAACTATAACAACCATACAAATATTCTAGTATCACAAAATATAACACCCATACAAATATTCTAGTATTACAAACTATAACAACCATACAAATATTCTAGTACCGTATACTGCTACAACCATACAAATATTCTAGTATCATAAACTATAACAACCATACAAATATTCTAGTATCACAAACTATAACACCCATACAAATATTCTAGTATCACAAACTAAACACCCATACAAATATTCTAGTATTAAAACTATAACAACCATACAAATATTCTAGTATCATAAACTTAACAACCAATAAATTATATTTAGTATCATACTATAACACAATACAAATATTCTAGTATCACAAACTACAACACCCATACAAATATTCTAGTATCACAAACTACAACACCCATACAAATATTCTAGTATTATAAACTATAACAACCATACAAATATTCTAGTATCATAAACTATAACAACCAAACAGATATTTTAGTATATTCTAGTATCATATACTACAACTACACCACAAATATTCTAGTATTATAGGCTAAAAAATCATGGTATGACAGTCTTATGTTTTATGTATACAATACAACTTGATTTAAAAATGAAATAATCTCCACTTCCCAAATGTATCCTGAGTTAGCCAGTCCATAAGAAGCAATGGTAGACTTACCTGCTTTAAGGATATATATTATTGCCAGAAAACCTAAATAACGCAGCTCGTCTTTAAAAGACATTTTTAAAGTGTCGTATTTTACTTCCGGGATCGGACGAATTCGAGAACAGATAGTCTCTAACAGCATTATTGTTTAATACATTAAACTAGGTTTAACATTACCCAATCTCTGCTAATACATAATCAGACAATATGATTTAAATCCGTATAACCAGGACACGTGTTATTTGTGTGTATTGCGTTAAAGTATACCGATAGGAATCACACTTGGTATATGATATAGGGTATGGTGTTTGTTGGCTAGCGCGTCACGGTAGATTAGGTTTCATCGTCTCTAAATCAATGCCTCAGAGATATGAAAAAACCATTGAAGATGAATTTCATTTTATTTAAATTGTGAATGTTAATTAAGTTTAAGAAATCGTTTTATTAAGAAATATTATATCATTAGACTGAGTATGTACAAATTAATTCAACTTTCAGAAACAAAAAGAGTTATTAAATTATGTAATAATATTAAATTATGTAATAAAACTTAGCATTTCTGCTGATTACCATAGTAACAACCACTAGGAAATTTCCAATTAAGCATGTATTTTGGTTGTCATAATATCAACCACTAGGATATTTTCAAGTTATCATTTCTGTTAGTTGCCGTAGTACTAACCACTTGGATATTCCCAATTTATCTTTTTTGTCGGTTGCCATAGTACCAACCACTAGGATATTCCCAATGTATCTTTTTGTTGGTTGTCATAATATTAATGATTAGGGAATTTTCAAATTAGCATTTCTGTTGGTTACTATAATAACAAACATAAGGGCATTTCCAACTTTGATTGAATCTATTGGGACGTTTTCGATTATGCGGTTTGACTGGTTGGGCCAATTTGTTCGCTAAGAATGAAAGACGGACCTGGTAATTTTATATTGTTTTCAGACGAGCCTTGACAAAGCCCTCACAGGCCTGTATCATAAACTGCAGGTCCGTCAGGATTTACACTTGAAATAATGATTTTACAAACGTCAAACCGGTTGTTCTGAATAAACGAAAACGGCCTTAGTTTTGTAAGAAACGAACCGTCGTCCATCCATGTTTGGTATTGTGTCCAAAAGAAGAGCGGATGAGACAATACAGCACAGAGTGCCAGCTTCAACTCGGTAGTCTTAAGTTCAACTGAGTAATCCAAGGTTCAACTCGGTACCATGTTTCTGTTAAAAAGGCATCACAGTTTGCATAAGCGGAGAACTTTATAATAGTTCTTGTAGGTCGCCATTGGTCGTCTAAGATAACGTGACCTATTGACAGACAATGATCGTAATATGAATTAGAACATGTGTCATCATCAGACAATGCTTACATTATAGACAGTCTGAAAAAACGCGAATATAATTATCGTTGTGTTGGATGATAAAATCAAGCGACGTTCATGTTCATACTACACAGTCAAAATCTTTGCGTATACTAAAATTGAACGATTTTTGCCAATTGTGACCAGGTATCGACTTAAACTTATGGCTAAGTTCTGTTCAAATTCAGATCACGCTTTCTCGAGGTAAATTTCAGTCATATTGACCAGCTAAATGATTGGGAACCTTTTTCTATTCTTAATAAAAACATCACATTCAAAAGAATACATAATTATCAAAACATCAATGGTTACTTATGTAAACAGTTCAACATAGCGAAAGGCAAATTCTTATGTAGATAGAATTCAATTAATTATTTTACTTTTATTCTGGGTAAAGATCAGCAGATGAGATAGTGACGAAGTATTTCTTATATCATTAAGTAATAATTTATGTTATGTTAATTCCTATATCTCCTTTTTCCCAAATTAATGGGTTTGCTTATGTTCTGTCTGTAGGAAAACGACATAAATTAAATAATTAAAATTGTCCTGCTTTCAGTTTACCCACAAACAATCAGTACGAGAATAGATGTATAATGGCATAAAGACAAAAATTGATTTCCCCTCTACTTGTGAAAAAAAGTATATCATATTTTTATATTTAAAGTTGCTCTTAATCTTTTATAATAGTTGAATCGCTTAAGACAAGAAAGGTCCAGTACCAACCTATCGAGCACTAGTCAATGTTGTTGCGAGGGAGAACATTACCTTTCTGCAGATTTCCATCGACCTTTTTTTGGTGATATTTTTTCACACGCCAAAACGCCCAACAATGCAGTTTCTGACACCAATACGTCATCCTTTGACGTGATTTTGTGACGTCTTATATACCGGGAGGTGGGACATATCGACGTCAAATCATACTTTACTCACGTCGTTTTGGGGTCTCGAAAACCCCGTATTTTAATAATTGCTGAAATGATAATTCGTGAATTTGCATCATAAACAACGCAACAGAACATGTACTTTTTAAGTTTATTAGTACATGAAAGGCATGTACAGTATATGTTCCTTGTTTAATTTATTGCCTTCATGCTCCAGTAATCAACGTTTTTTTATCCAAGTATATAAAACACAGTTTCAAATATAGCAATTCATAGTCGCTTCTTATCAATTCATGCATATAATGATTACAATGTAGGTGCATTATAATAAAATACCGTTCATTGACTGCTTGAGCGTGTAAAGAACATTTCATCAATGAATATTTGATGTGAAGGTATACATTGTACCATATATAAAACATATGCGATGGGTAGATATTGCGTTGCTGTTAAGTATAGATTCCCCGTTAAAATATAATGTCCCTGGCCTAAAGCATTGTTAGTTTTCGTGTGGGCTTACACCACATGTCGCAATCTAACAAGGCTGAACACAGAAACGTCATTCAGATGTACAAAATGTAGGTGTATTGAGAATTCACTGATGTGTGTGTACATGTTTTATTAATACCCCGGGTATAGTACACATGCGCAAACATAGAATATACACTCGGGTGTGTTTCCGGAAGAAAAACATCACTATTGTATTAGAGTTGTATTGGTTGTCAGTCGGATAAATCGAAAGGGTAGCTGAGAAAGACGGATGGATAAAATACCCACTTCACCCAAGGGGTACACCACGTAAATCTTGGGTTACTCTTAGGTATTTATAAACATTTAACAGAGATTTAAACAGTAGCATGTGTATCGACGATAGTGAGTCCTGACAACACTGGTGTATAAAAGTAAGTAGTTGAGAAAGCATTGTGTTAGAGACTACAGTAAATCTCATTGTTTAGCTACAGTGTAGTAGACCCAAAGAGTTTTATGTGGCCCTGATAATGATGTGCTGAATGTTATTGACATGCTAACGATTCAACGATTTTATTTTACACCCAGACACATAATAATGTGTAACATGAGGGATATATCAAATACAAATGTGTAGGCATGGCAGGATGGACAAGTATATGTGCATAACATATTATATAGCAATTACTCTCAACATTTGTACATTACACAAGTATGAAACTGACTGCCTACGACGTATAGCTCGCGCTTGACTCTAAATCTACAGGTAAAATTGTTTAGTAGGGTTTGTGTGGCCACAGTTTAGATACACTAATTGATTATCGCATCGATTTTCTTTCCTTTGGTAGGCAGATGTATATAAACATATACGGGTGGCAGATATCATAGGTATCACAGGTAAAAATTCATACGCAGACAAATCAGTTGGTAGCTACTTCGTAACAAAGTCAGGTAAGCTATATCCTAGTAAATCAGTAATATAATTTGACTGGTGTGTCAATATATACTCAATATAATTATTTTATGTGTATTGGCAGGGAGTATAACACTTGTGATAGAGAGTAATACAAGCTTGATATCTATATTAGTATGTAATTTAAAGGTAAATGTGTTATGCATATTGGTTTGACATTGTACCCACCTGGTTGGACATAAATAGTATCCATATTGGTAAAATGGAATCCGCATCATTATGTTCCCTGGGTAAAACTGTTATTTATATGGATATGTGCCCTTGGTGAAAATAGGATTTATATGGTCATGTACCCGGGGTAAAACTGTTATATATGGACCCCGAGTAAAACTGGACTTTGTATAGATATGTTCCCTGGGTAAAACTGGAATTTATATGGATATGTACCAGGGATAAAACTGAAATTTATATGGATATGTACCCTGGGTAAAAATAGGATTTATATGGATATGTACCCTGTGTAAAACAGAAATTTATATGGATATATACCCAGGGTAAAACTGGAATTATACGGTAACACTGGAATTTGTATGGATATGTACCCTGGTAAAAACTGGCATTTATTTAGATAAGGGATATGTACCCTGGGTAAAACTCTAATTTATATGGATATATACCCTGTGTAAAACTGATATTTATATGGATATATACCCTGTGTAAAACTGATATTTATATGGATATATGTCCTGGGTAAAACTGGAATTTATTTAGATATGGGATATGTACCCTGGGTAAAACTCTTAATTTATATGGATATGTATCCTTGGTAAAACTTGAATCATCCATATGGATATTTACCGGGAGTAAAGGTAGAAACCATATTTGAAAGTACATTGGGTAAAAATGTCCTCAACACTCCATTAGACATAACGACAGTGAAATCAACCCTAGACTATCGATAATGGAGCAAAAGTGTAATCCATACTTCTTCCATACAAAGCTTAATATGTAAGCATGCATGAATCCATCCACATATAATATCGGTTTTCGATAAAAGGATAGTTAAACTTTAGAGAAATGTTTTGTAAAAGTGTTGAAAATCGCCTCGTTTTTTTTGTTTGGATGCATTTCACACACGATGCTAATGTTAGTGTTCACATGCCTTGATTAATAGTAATCCATATAAATTCGTATTGACATGCCTTGATTAATATTAATCCATATAAATTCGTATTGACATGCCTTGATTAATAGTAATCCATATGAATTCGTATTGACATGCCTTGATTAATAGTAATCCATATAAATTCGTATTGTCATGCCTTGATTAATATTAATCCATATAAATTCGTGTTGACATGCCTTGATTAATATTAATCCATATAAATTCGTATTGACATGCCTTGATTAATAGTAATCCATATAAATTCGTATTGTCATGCCTTGATTAATAGTAATCCATATAAATTCGTATTGACATGCCTTGATTAATAGTAATCCATATAAATTCGTATTGACATGCCTTGATTAATAGTAATCCATATAAATTCGTATTGTCATGCCTTGATTAATATTAATCCATATAAATTCGTGTTGACATGCCTTGATTAATAGTAATCCATATAAATTCGTATTGACATGCCTTGATTAATAGTAATCCATATAAATTCGTATTGTCATGCCTTGATTAATATTAATCCATATAAATTCGTATTGTCATGCCTTGATTAATAGTAATCCATATAAATTCGTATTGACATGCCTTGATTAATAGTAATCCATATAAATTCGTATTGTCATGCCTTGATTAATATTAATCCATATAAATTCGTGTTGACATGCCTTGATTAATAGTAATCCATATAAATTCGTATTGACATGCCTTGATTAATAGTAATCCATATAAATTCGTATTGTCATGCCTTGATTAATATTAATCCATATAAATTCGTATTGTCATGCCTTGATTAATAGTAATCCATATAAATTCGTATTGTCATGCCTTGATTAATAGTAATCCATATAAATTCGTATTGTCATGCCTTGAAGAAATCCTTAGTGAATGAAACAAGAATAGTTATAGTATTGTTAATTTACAGTATACATTGTAATATAGATAATTGAAAACTTTGCATTAGTATAACACATGTTATGTATATATATTAAGAATTGAATAGTATTAACATCTCTTTAAAAAAATGAATTATATTTATGTTGCAGGGAATAATCCGACTTCGGCTTATAGAATGGAGGTACGACCCTGCATACGAACGCTGATAAAACTAGAGGCGTTTTTATTGTATGTTGTGCTATGGATCTGCCTGATGACAGTTCACTTCCAATCAATATTTATCCCTAAACACTACCTCGACCAAAAACACCAAATGGAGATCAAGACCTTAGAATCGACAGATCAACGAAATTCAACCAACCATGACAACGAAAGGACGAAGAATTCATCATATACTGGTCTATCAAACACCGAATTCATGGGATGGTTCATTAATCAACCAAAATTCATCCCATTATCAGGACAACATCGGAAACATCCACATCTGGTGTCATATGATGTTCAAAAGGAAGTCTGCCATCGGGGATCGGTTCACTTGTTGATATACATACATAGTGCACCAGAAAACGTCGACAAACGTAACGATATAAGAAACACCTGGGGAGGAGTTCATAATTTTAAATCACTTTACGTAGAACGTGTTTTCTTAATAGGTGAAACAACCGATAAACATCTAACGGAAGCTGTAGAAAGGGAGCGAAAAGATAATGATGATATTATTCGTTGTCATTTTATAGACACCGTCAGAAACTTATCGCTTAAAGCATTGGCCTTGTTAGATTTTGTGAATAATCGTTGTCAACAGGCGAAGTATATACTCAAAGTTGACGACGATATTTTTGTAAATATATATTCTCTCATTGAAAAATTTATTCCACAAATAATGAAAAAACCAAAATCCGTTGTGTGTCAAGGAAAGTACAAACACAAACTGGTATCTGATAGAAATAGTAAATGGTACATACCACCAGAGATGTTATTGGACTCGGACAAGGGGATATTACCTACTTTCTGTTCTGGGTATCTTGTCTTGTTTTCTAGTGATTTGGTACCGCTGCTACTCAACGCGTCCTATACCTCACCACTGGTGCCAGTTGACGATGTGTACCTATTCGGGTTTCTTCTGAAAGCCGTGGGCACCAGTGTAAACTTTGTGGACGGCTCGGAGTCTTTTACATTAAACCAAGAACAGGGCATGTCCGAATACCAGGATAAAAAGAGACCGTTGGAGCATTGTGTAGTTACTGCTCCCGACAAGGGCATGCATGAGATTCTATGGGGAAACACTCTTGATAAAATCACGCCGTTTGGGAAGGAAATTATGAATCAAAAATTATTACCGTTTGAATATTAATTTCGTAATATAGTTAAAGGCCCACTACCTTTCCGGAGCAAAATTTAAAGGTTTCTTAAAAACATTAATAACAAAAGAAAATATATATCGATGGCTTAAGATGAGGTTACAACACCAAACATATGCAAGATTTCCTGTCTAATGTACGATAACAATGAAGATTCATTTCGCTGTTTTGCCGTCTGGCGCAGTGATAGTCAACTACCGCGCGGCATTTAGGACGACGGCGGGAAACATAAAACGACCCGCGTTATGAAAATTAACATTTTATTTATTCTAATTAAACAGTTCTGAAGGTGATGATAAGTGTGCTAGTAAACGTATAGTTAATAACTTCTGCGACTCTACAAAATTATTGATCTCGTTTTACATTCCTATTTTAAAAATTAAAAGCCGTTTCGGAAAGGTAGTGGCCCTTTAACTACTACTTAAGTAAGACATTAATCTAAAGTTTGATAACCATGGATAGGGTGTCTAATAGGAAACCACGAACAAGTAAATCATATGTATATGCATTTGTCAGCTGAATGATTTTAGAGGATGCAATCACAGATAGATCTATTACATATTTTGTCGAACCTATGCATTTAATTTTATATTTCACCAAGAAGTTGACTTATGTACCCATTGGTTCAAATAAAAATTCAAATAAAAATTAGAATTTTATAAGGATTAAAGCAGTATACTCCGTATCTCGACGGTCCGTATACATGTGTTAACAAAAAGAAATTAAGGTGCTTATAATAGAAAGAGTCATGAAGTTTTTCCTTTTAATTACACACCAAAATAATTCCGAGTTCAAAAGAAAACAAATAAACTTTTACAGTCTTTTTAAAGTCTCTGGACTTGTAATTCGGGGAAAGTTCATAACATTTGAGGGCTATCATACTATGTTCTGTCATTGTTTGTTTGTCGGACACTGAAAGATATGGATTACGCAGCTTTAACTTAAATATATATAATTAATTTTTTATTGTAGAGCTTTCACACAGATTGTACTTCGCGGCCTCTTCAGTGTACACTGCAATTTGTTCTATAGAGTACACTCTCCGAGTTTTGTGTTATACAGTATCTCATATCTTAAAAAGTGACATCCATTATAATTTACGATATCATAATCATTACAATCATTACATATTTTATCTATATAAGGTGTGCTATGTCACAGTTGTTATGTTATATTTTTGTTATTGTCAATACTTTTGTAGGGGATTTTTTTTCTAAACTGTTATTTTTACATGAATGTTATGGATTTGTAACTAGAAGTGTATTGATGTATACACTGTATTATATTTCAATTATAATATTTTTTTTAAATTCTATAATTTCAGTTATACTATTTTCATAATGTTAATTATTTTTTGGGTTATAAAATAATAAGAATTTTTCGTTATATAATACCAATGTGTTTGATAAAGCATGCCAGGACACCCGAATTAGATATATTTTACATACGTTCAACCTTTTCCAGTATCTATAGAACATGTTCAGACGTTTTAGGGGTCTAGCTTAAAATTCAATAAAACGTTTACCTCTATAAATTTATTTATCAGCTTCTTTTAACATTTGATCTGGTCTCAGGAATAATCTATTGATACTAGTGTTAACATAGATCTCTCTGGCGGTTTCTTCACCCTCATGGTTCAATATTAAAATTGTACAATCCAAGTCTGAATCGCGGTATATTATTTTTGTATGAATTATGTATGCATAATATTATTTATTAATTC
Source organism: Argopecten irradians (assembly GCF_041381155.1). Taxonomy (NCBI): domain Eukaryota; kingdom Metazoa; phylum Mollusca; class Bivalvia; order Pectinida; family Pectinidae; genus Argopecten; species Argopecten irradians. The sequence goes on along the minus strand of NC_091140.1, from coordinate 29,137,481 downwards.
GTTTACAATAGTGAAGATTTGAACTAAGATCTTTTCAGAATTGTCAAAGACAACAGGACTAAATGTTCTGCAAATTAAGCGTCTTATGACCAGCGCAGACACCATTCAAGTCTAAATTTAATCCAGCTAAACCTCGTCTTGCGTAGCAACTGGCATAGAGAACTCGTATAATGTAATTGATATACACACACTATTCCATTAATAATGCATTACATGGGCTATAATGTTTACTACGTGCTTAGCAACGTATACCGTTCACTGAATAGTGTATCGATTTTTGTCATATTATATTTTAATAATGATGAAGTTCAGTGCTGAATAATTCAAAACAGATAGCTCATAAAATTTGTGTTGTTCAGTTTGTTATCGACCTATATAGGTCTGTTTACTGTAAACATTCTTATTTCTGTGGTAATTTAATTTCGCGTATGTATGCCTAATTAACGTCTCCTTACGATTTAATCCCGAGATTTAGAGTCGCACGGCGTAATCTTATTGCACGCGAAAGTACATCATTAAGTACGCATTTTTCGAGTTTTATGTGCGATGGGACACATTGTGTTATCAGGCTTGAGAAATGATTTTTTTGTCATTTTCTCTGAATTGTCCTTATAGCGTCAAAGGTATGTGACATGTAGGTGAAAATATCTCGAAAACAAGTAGGTTATGTGACACTTTCTATCTCGACTGTGTCTTCAGCATAAATAACAAAAACTAATTTCAGTTGAAAACGTTTTTGCAAAAAAAAATGCAATTTTCATTTTCCTTTGGCATAACATGTAGTGAAAGTAATTGTGGTCTTAAGCTTATGTGCGTTCATTGTAAGGGAGACAACACAATATTTGTGAATTTACTTCAGCGACTTCATCCATCAAATATATTTCTGCATATGTCACTAGTGGAATATAAAATGGAACGACTTTCATTTTCTATATCAGTCTGAAAATCCCTCATGACGTCATGGCAGAACAGTGCTTCAAGAAACATGACGTGACGTCAAAATTAAGTGGCTGTCTCCGCTTGATATTGGTGTTGAAATTCTTCGAAATTTAGGTTTTTGAAGTTTTGTGATATAATGTATCTTAAACCTCTTAAGGTGTTCATTTCATATGAGATTTTATGAAACTCATTTCGAATTGTTATTATTTACTCGCCAAGGCTCACAAAATTAAAAAATGCAAAGACTTGTTTCGTAAAATCACATTATGCAATAAACACTCATTCAATGAAGACCCAATATAAATGTTGACGAGAATGATCATTGTTGTCCACGAAATTGTGATGTTATCTTAAAATTTGGAATATATCATAATATATCGTTTACTAATATTAATCATAGAATGTAACGATCATTATTTTTGTTATCTATATTTAATTATTTACGATAAATAAATATTTATGGAAAATGCAAATCGTTGTTACAAATATTTAATTGCCATGACACAAATAATATACGATATTATATAGCTACATGTTTAAGATTTGAAAAAATAAGGATAAATGGAGGTGATGGTTACTATTCGCTTAGATGTATATTTTCAGGCAACAATTAACTCCATCAAAATCAAAATCATATAACCCATTAGTATAGGATTGCGCTATGGTTGGTATCGTATTAAAAAGGTTCTTTCACTTGTGACGAAATTAAACAAAGATATACACTGAGAAAAGTGTCATAGGTAGAATTCTGTTGTGAATTCTAAGTGTCATATATTCAGGACTCTGTTGTGCATTCTGAGTGGCATAGGTACAACTCTGTTTTGAATTCTGAGTTTCATAGTCAGGACTCTGTTGTGAATTCTAGGTGTCATAGACAGAAACCTGTTGTGAATTCTGAGTGTCATAGGCTGGGCTCTGTTGTGAATTCTTAACCCTGTCGTCTCTGGACCTGTTGTGAATTCTGAGTGTCATAGGCTGGGCTCTGTTGTGAATTCTTAACCCTGTCGTCTCTCAATACACTCATGAACTCTTCCGGTAACACATATGAAGTAACGAACTACAAAGGCATGAATGTTTGGGGGAAGTTGTTTATTTCGGGGTGGTTTGACAATACATAATATTTTCGGACATCTCAATGGGGAATGTAAGGCCACACACAACTAACAGTCGTAAATAAACAAACAAATAACCAATTAACCAAAACATCATTATCTTATACATAGGAAACATGTAATTATCGTGATAAAAAGGCACTAAATTTTTAACAAAAACAACCTAGCTACTACTAAACGGTAACGAGTAATAAACTATTAAAATAAGTTTTTACAAACTTAACATTAAATAAAGTTTTCATATTTGAAGCTATAGAATCATTAAACTTTATTTCAGCCAATCAGAGATGATTCCTTCAGCCATTATTAAGATACATTAAAACCAATTAAAGCAGAGAAAAAAGTTTCACCGATAGCCCAACAAACCAACAAAATTAAAGATGCTTCACCGCTGACAGTACTCAAACAATACTCATTATTTGAGCAATATCTAATGTTTACTCGTATATAAATTAACACAAAAATACCTTCAATTTATTTTGATTTTAATACATGCTTAATCAGTACTTGATTTCAAAAGGACATAGTGCCATAGATTTTTTTCGTGGTGCAATTAATTACTTTTAATATTTTATCTTGAAGTAAAATAAGTTCAAAGGTGGTAATGGTTTGCAACAGATCTAGAAGATAAATACTAATTCGTCTGCTCTTGTTTTTGATTAAGGAAAGAATACCATTCGTCAGCGATGTAGTATCTTTAAATTAATAAGAACAATAAATAATATTGTTACATATATAAATATATACTAATTAGACAATACTGATATGATGTATATAAAAATAAATTATGCAAAAAATAGTATTACTAATTATTTACCCAACATTAAATATTAACCTATTTAAAAATAATGTATATTTTTTACTCTGGAAATTGATTAAATGGTCAAGCCACAAGACAATACTATAACACCAACAGAAAGCATGTGTAAAATAGATCTAGATTACGTCAAAACAAAAACATTTCAATGTACAATATTGTACATCTACATTTAAAAGAAACCCCATTATTGTCTACATATATCATTAAGAGCTATTAATCTAGCTATGTAAATTAATTCGACCATTAACCTACTATTACTTTCCCATTAAAATGTGAAATGTCAATACTAATGGTCACCAACAAATTGGTCAAGGCACGATTGACAAGGCAATTGATATGATATTAAAGACAATTAAAAAAATAAATGGTTTCTTACAACAGAATACTTAGTTATTAGTTCCCTAAATGTGAAATTAATGGGAAAATAATGGCATTTTAATGTATCTACTTATAGTCTTTAACTATATGGTTAGAATCAATAAATCCATTCAGCGTCCACTTCACAAATTGATATACTACACAATATAAAAATTATCATACCTCTTTGATATAAAGCCCGATATCTAACATACGGTCCCTCATTTAAAACCTGGATATAAATGAACGGTTACATTAAGTTCGTTTGCATTTCCAAAAACACACTGTATACAAAACTCACATTTGCAGGGGAGTAGTACATATAATACTTGTTCCCTACGCACTTTGAGCAACCACTGTTACAAAGAGAAACAATATATACTGCAGTAGACTATTTTGTCTTCTAGTCCTATAACTTCATTTTAGAGCCGTTGGAAATATGTTACATTCGTGTATGTATTTTATTCTTTCTATTTTTTTTAAAATTCAAAATGGGTTCATCAATAAAATCAATTTTCTCAGGGATTGTACACAGATGATAACATCATGATTGTTATTTGTTGACGTCACAGGAATATCAAAGTAAAACACGCAAACACACACAAAACACTTCACAGTTAATTAAAGGTATACTCCTTTTGTAGCAAATACATTCCGCATATAAAATCAATATATCAATGCTGGATTAAACAAGATACACACAAACAAGATTGAATGCTGCATAAATATGTACATGTACATGCACAATTATTTAGCTCATTTATCTTATCATACTTTTAATTAAATGATGAAATAATGCTCTTTGAAATGTATAAACACTCAGAAAATATTCTAAAATTGATAATGCTATACAATGCTATGGTATTTCATACCTGTATTTGGAAGATTTCGGCATTTTGGCATGATTGTACTCAATGGCCAAGTGCAATGGCAAAGGGTTGTATATTCATTGTAGAAAAAAAGATAACTTCAAAAGGAATATCTTTCTAAGTCAGAATTACAGTATAGCTGGGACAATATTTTTCGCGATTTTGTGGCACACCGGAGTGGTCACGTTAAAAAACTTTCCACTTTGAAACCAAAATCGCAAATATGGCCATAAAAAATCAGTTTCATGATTACTAAGAGTCAATAGAAATTATTAGTGACTCTGGACCCAGTTTCACGAAAATTCTTTGATATTAAGTAATAAATTGACTGAAAAATTCTTCATGTAAAACCATTACAGAACTTAAGAAAGCATTTAAGTTAAGAAACTTTCCTGAACTCCTGTAATGATTTTCTATGGATAATTTACAGTTAAGGATCTCCTTAAATTCGTGAAACTGGGTCCTGAATGTGTCAACAAGTGCCTAGCAACAATCAACAGATTGCGCTAGAATTAGTATATTTAGTCTTTTTAATGTTCCTTATCACCGAGAATTCATCTTTGAACATGCAATAACAAGATAAAAAATCAATTCATTTAACTAATGACGGTATACACTGTCTAAATGTCTTCAAGAAAAGAGATGTGACCTTAAATTCGTCTGAAATAATAATGCAAATTTCGCATGAAAAAGTCAGATCAATTTCAGATTAATCGCAGTCGAAATTGGTCTTAAAAATTAAGCTTTATGTGAAATTCAGGATGATTTTACAAAAAAGGAGCAAAAAGTCAATTTAGGTAAATCTTTTGATCGAAAATTCATCTGAAGACATTTGTTTCTTTATGAAAATAAAATAAAACATACAATTAAATGTACGTGTACTTACATACAGATAATATAAGAAAGGACTAGAAGGAGTGCATGTAAAAATAGAAAATATTTTAAAAACAGTTAAAGGGAGATCAGATATAAATGTATCACTAAATAATAAAAGAAATGAATTTATAATTTTGTCATGTAAAAATAGGTTCATAATTTGATGGCTGTAAAGAATAATTACAATCGGACTTGCATGATGGCATTCTTTGATACATACATTACTAGAAATATATTTTATGATTAAAGCGAAACCTGTTCATAGCGACTACTCAAGGGACAAACAGTACATGTACATGATTTTTATAGTCAACTGATCAGATCATATAATAAAACCTACGTTTCATTTGTCACTGTAGGGTATGTAATATGGAAACATCTTGTTTTGCTGAGTGTTTTTTTCTAAATTACAGCGGTTCTATGAATCGCACAGGCACTTTCTATGAATCGCACAGGCACTTGTGTACAATATGTAAATATAGTAGCAGACGACACAAATGTCTGTATTACTTTTTAAAAAACCCTGTTTTTACTAATGTCTGGTTAAATCTATACACATGCACTAGCTCTAAGCACAAGTCACCAAACAAGGTGACATTGGGGTCACAAAGGTCACACAAAGTCATCCAAGGTCACTCAAGGCACATGATGATGAGGAATGTTTGGCGGCCAGTCAGGATGCATTAGGAATTCCCCTCGACTTGCCTTGGGGACAAAACGAATGCGCCTCATAGCATTAATATCATTGCTGCGTCTCTCTTTCAATGATCCAGAGGTAGAACCGACTCGCGAAGACAACTGGTTATCAGGGTTGGTGCGGATTGTCTGAAGAACTCGATTTAATGCGTTACTTTCTGCAAGAAAAAAAATCAGTATGTTTCAGAATCTTTAAAAGATTGGCTAGGGCTAATATATATAATCAATAAAAACTCAAATCGTCAAATCTCCCGCAGTTATGGTAAAAAGTAAAAATGTTCTCTGTAAATGTACAACAACAAAACCTGAAAACGACGAGTCAGTGAGTAACCAGCTAATGTCATATACGATTGACCTAAACGTCACAGTCACGATATCCATGCATATTTCAATACATATTTTAAGCCAGGGTACAAAATTACACGCGTACTGAGCCATTCTTTAATGAGTTACTGAATGTCAAACATGGCTACTGATGAAAAGACATTATTTTCATCTTGAAGAACTTGTTTTTATTTGGCACCTTAAAGGTAAAGCAGGGAATTAATACAGGGAAAGTTAGCCGATATTTATGGGTCTCCTGTTACCATCTTATCCCCTGACCGATTTCTGGATAGGGAAATTCAAACGTGGTTGAACATCTTAAGAAGATGAAGCCAGGTCAGGACGTCCACTGGTGGCCATCAACGAGTACTAAGAAATGTGAAAGAAAGTTAGAAATCTATCTGATAGGCGAATTCAAGTGGAAGAAATATATCCAGACACATTATAGGCAATTGCACATGATAACGTTTCAACAACCTTACATGATCGTTTAGGTATGCGCAAGCTAACAACCCTTTGGGTATCCAAATCCCCTATTGATGATCAAATGGCCACTAGAGCATCAGTATGGAGAGTCTTGTTGAAGAATTTTAAAATAAAAAAAGATGATTTTACTCTTGTGTCTGGTGACTGGAGATGATACGATTATGAGTCAGGGGATAAAGTTCAGAGTCGTCAGTGGGTAGGATCTGAGTCCCCGCGACTAAAAATGTTCAAGATGCACTCATATATATGTTATCAAGGTGCAGATGACCACACAAAATGCATTTAATGTTGGACTTTTTATCCAAGAAATGTTTAGAATAACAGGAATGTAGTATGCGAATTCGTTAGACTATAGCTGTGAACAGCCATCCATAAAAACGCTGAAGAAACTCTCTGAAGGTTTTTCGCTAAAATAGAACAAGGCAAGAATACACATTTGCAAAGTTGAAATGGATGCTGTAAAGCAAAACGGACATAAACAAATGTCAAATTCTGCTTATTCGCCTGGTTTTGTGATTTTATAATCAATCTTGAAAATGGATTTCTGTGAACGTCATTTTCTGTCTGACAAAGAAATCGTGGTAGCAGTTGATGAGTACGGAGCGGGCCAATATGGAAAGGATCCCGACATTTTTCAGTTCTGAGTGATGGCCCATGAACACCGTGGGTCTAAATAAGACCGCTTCATACTAGAGGGCAATTACATCGAAAAACAAGGATTACAAACATATAGTTTGACTCGCACTCTTATTATGAAATATCCTATAGCCAAGCAGTCTCCTTATATATCAGGTATATGTAGTATCTCCTTATATATCAGGTATATGTAGTATCTCCTTATATATAAGATATATGTAGTATCTCCTTATATATCAGGTATATGTAGTATCTCCTTATATATCAGGTATATGTAGTATCTCCTTATATATCAGGTATATGTAGTATCTCCTTATATATCAGGTATATGTAGTATCTCCTTATTTATCAGGTATATGTAGTATCTCCTTATATATCAGGTATATGTATTATCTCAATAAAACAATTAAGATATCAAAACATAGTAGGTATTTTAATTCCATTTGCCTAAACAGTAGTAGTCTTTCATTATGATGAATCATATAACGAACTAAAACATCTGGCATCTTGTTTGCCTTAAACTGGGAATTCATTGAAAATCAGCACAATGAGGTACATTATCGGTTTTAGTTGAGATTACTCCTTTAGTACTATTTGTCTGGAAAATGTGTTCTCTACATGAGGTAGCTTAACACTTTAATTAGATTTTTAATAAGTGGTCTCACAATATCAGGGGTCTTAATACAGATAGACTTTTAATAAGTGATTTCAAAATATATGGGGTGTTAATACAGGTAAACTTTTAGTTAGTGAACATATCTGAGAACATTAAATTTGTACATATATCGGAAAAAACCAGTTCTTATGGAAATTAGATCTGTCGGTTTTACTGTGATATGCCGGAAAAGCCCATGGTTGTGACATGTGTGTATATAGATCTATAATGTTCAAACTCGCTCGCTGTCCGCCATTACAAATTGTGGTCGAACTTCTTGTATGCCGAACCTGAGGTAATCAACGAATGCTCAATCCTTGACAGTAGTATTTTACCTTATTAGATGAATTGTCTTGCCTAAAAATCATTTTATCACCGTGTCAGTGGTTATGTAGTTTATTTGTTTAACGTGCATGACTTTGGCTCGGGTATGGGTACAGCGTCTGTATTGTACCTGCTTAATCGTATTGATCAACGATTTGATATTTCAACGATATTAATTAAAATACTTAACAATGTCGTGGAATTTGTAAATGTTTTACGTTATATGTTTCATAAGAAATGTAGAACAATACATTTATGCTATATTTTGCTTCTTAGTCATGTAAAAAAAATAGTCTGAGTGAATTGTCCCTTTAATTAGTGGTCATACAATATCCCATCCTCGATACTCCAGGGCTTCCGATCACTTACGATCTCTACACCCCTGGACTATCTCATAGTAAAACTGGAGGCAGCTCAGCTGAAAACATTTGACCAATCACAGGCTAGCAAAGATTTCCTTTGAAGACTACAGAGAGAGCGACGCCTAACATCAAAGTCACACAGTCAACCACAGTGTACCGTTATACGGCTCTTTTGATGTACATCAAATGACTAAGTTACCTGTTCTATTCTGTTGCCTCCAGTTTTACTATGAGATAGTCCAGGGGTGTAGAGATCATAAGTGAACGGAAGACTTTTAATTAGTTGTCATACAATATCCGGAGTCTTAATACAGGAAGACTTTCAATTATTGGTCTCTCGATATCAGGTGTCTTAATACAGGTAAACTTTTCATTACTGATCGAACAATACCAAGTGTCTTAATACAGGTAGACATTTTATTAGTGGTCTCACAATATCAGGTGTCTTAATAAGGTAATCTTTTAATTAGCGGTCATACAATATCAGATGTCCTAAATATAGGTAAACTTTTAATTAGTGGTCTCACAATATCAGGTGTCTTGATATAGATAGACTTTTAATTATTGGTCTCACAATATCAGGTGTCTTAATTAATACAGATACAATTTTCATTATTGATCACACAATACCAGGTGCCTTAATACAGGTTGATTTTTAATTGGTGGTCTCACAATATCAGGTGTCTTATAACAGGTAGACTTTAAATTAGTGGCCTTACAATATCAGGTGTCTTTATATAGGTAGACTTTTAATGAGTAGTCTCACAATATCATGTGTCTTACCACAGGTAGACTTTTAATTAGTGGTCTCACAATATTATGTGTCTTAATACAGGTAAACTTTTAATAAATGATCACATTATATCAGGTGTCTTAATACAGGTAAACTTTTGATTAGTGGTCTCATAATATCAGATGGCTTAGTACAGGCAGACTTTAAATTGGTGGTCTCAAAAAATCAGGTGTCTTAATACAGGTAGGTTTTTAATTAGTGGTCTCACAATATCAGGTGTCTTAACACAGGTAGACTTTAGATTAAAGTTGAAATAAGAGTGGTGTTATCTCCTAAACTGATATTCACTCATTAGAAAAATCATGGGTCTATAATCAATAGATATGTTCAAACAAAGATAAACTGAAAAACATAAAAGTAGATTAATCAGTAAATGGAATGTTACATGTATCTATTTTTCCTACTACATGCAATTAATACAATTAGACAATAACAATTAAAAAAATACTTATTCTACTCATTCAAATAATGTTAAATTGAACAGTTAGATAAACAACTACTAATGGATCCCTCAAATACATTATTACATATTAGGCCACTATTCCAGCAATCTCCTCTGAGGAAAGTTCTGAATTATGTGTCTGGCAAAGAAAAAACAGAGTTAATTTCTAATTCTATGTCTCACTTAGCTTTATTTGGAGTTTTTTGTCTAACCACTTCATCTGTTCATCTTTTAGTTTTTGGAAAAACATAAACATGAGGGCAGTATGGTTCAGTAAGATAGCACTATAAACTAAGTAAATGTATCACAAGGGGACAAACACACACCAAACGCATGCATGATACAAACATGGGATCCTTAAACGACCACAGGACTTCAAATCAAACCCTGAACCCAACACAGTTACTTACTGATCTCTAGGGCAGTCGACCAGGAACTAGAGGGGTATGATAGGGGGCAAAATATGATTTACTGTCCTGTGTTTATAAAAGTCTTATCATATTGCACGATTCTGTGTAAACAAAATTCTTAGAATATAGCAGGATCCTGTGTAAACAAATTCTTGCAGTATTGCAGAATCCTGTGTAAAGAAATCTTTGTGATATTCCACGACTGTGTGTAGAATATATTTTCAATTTTGCATATATTGTGTATAAATACAAAAATCATTCAATATCTGTCTGCTGATTGCTAATTGTCCACAGTTTATATAGGTACAGAGTTGAGACGTTCATTGGCTCAAAGCTTATAAAATAATGATAGCATAGCAGAAAGACTCAGACTACTTAAATCAGAAGAAACCCATGCTATTAATATCTATGACCTCAAATTGACAAGTCCTTTATGACTTAATCATTTATGAAATACCTGGACATTATATTTATGTGATGATAACTATATTGTGTGCTTACCATCAGCCCCGGCCATTTTCATCCATCTGTGTAGTGAAGGCATGTCAGTGTTAGCCCTCTCGAACTTAGGTACCTGATAATATATAATACAACCAACGTAGGCACCTATCAAAACATAAACACAGTTTATGTAGCTTAGTTAGATCAATAGAGCATCCCAGTATAGGGAATCAGGGGCCTGTGTTTAATCCCCTGGAAGTGCAGTTACTAAGTTCCATTGATCAGGGGCCTGTGTTTAATCCCCTGGAAGTGCAGTTACTAAGTTCCATTGATCAGGGGCCTGTATTCAATCTCCTGGAAGTGCAGTTACTAAGTTCCATTGATCAGGGGCCTGTGTTCAATCTCCTGGAAGTGCAGTTACTAAGTTCCATTGATCAGGGGCCTGTGTTTAATCCCCTGGAAGTGCAGTTACTAAGTTCCATTGATCAGGGGCCTGTATTCAATCTCCTGGAAGTGCAGTTACTAAGTTCCATTGATCAGGGGCCTGTGTTTAATCTCCTGGAAGTGCAGTTACTAAGTTCCATTGATCAGGGGCCTGTGTTTAATCCCCTGGAAGTGCAGTTACTAAGTTCCATTGATCAGGGGCCTGTGTTTAATCCCCTGGAAGTGCAGTTACTAAGTTCCATTGATCAGGGGCCTGTATTCAATCTCCTGGAAGTGCAGTTACTAAGTTCCATTGATCAGGGGCCTGTGTTTAATCCCCTGGAAGTGCAGTTACTAAGTTCCATTTTCGCATACATTGTATTAAATTAACATAGAGTTAGTACGGTGGCTTTTAATAACATAGGTTTGGGGTGGGGAGAGTGGGGGGGAGTTGGCGGTCAGCAATTGTTATTTAGATTATATATAATATATACATTAAAAAGGAAATCTCAACACATCCTTTATATCGTATAAACACAGGGAAGGAGTAATTCCAGATGATTTATAAGTATCACAGATAATTTTGTATATATCACATTATGAAAAAGCCAAGAGAGTTCTTGACATTGCTAGCAAAAGCATGATTTAAATGCAAAGATTTTTACCCAAAGTTATACCTCAAAAACATATATTTTAAAGTTAAATGCATGGACGAGACTTTTTACTAGACATTACTGGGCTATATAACAAAGAGAAATACTAGGTTGATTACAATGAATTGCCTTAACAATAGACACAGGCTTATCACAAGGTACAAGGATTTATATAATTGGCTTATTAAAGGCACAACTTATTCACATGGGCTTATCACCACACCTTGCGATAGAGAATAACACCAGAGACAAACTTAACTCATTCAACCCTGAAGACTAATTTGAAATCTCCCAAAACTAAAGCTGGAACAGTTCATTTTTAAATTTCAGGGGTGAATGATCTAGTTAATTATTGGTTTCACCTGGTTTTTATTTCTGTGTCAATAAGGCAGGATAAATATAAACATGGCCACTTACTGGTGATTGTAACTTCTTGTTTTGTTCTTTGAAGGTTTTTGTTCGCTCCTCTTGCATTACATTCATCAACTGGTGTTTATCTGAGTATGAAAATTTAAATGAATCAATTTCATTCAAACAAATCAATGTGTTTCTTTCTCTTTTTCTATTGTTCAGTCATTCCTTATTTTTTGTTCAGTCTTCATTGATTGACCAATTGACTTATTCATTATAAATGAACAAAATAAAATTAAATGTGATAAACAAATAAATAATATTTCATTCATTCACTTTCATTAATAATTGATTATTATTAATTGATTAATTCTGTCATTATAGATACATCTTAACAAATATAATAGGTATTATTAAATTCGTTCATTTTGATTGATTGATCAATTTATTAATTTCTTTAAACTTTACACTAATTGACTTAGAGTGTCTAATTACCTTTATCATCAGCGAGTTTTAACCATGCACTTGCTGCTTGTGCCTCTGTTGCAGGGAAAACGTCCCTCAACCCCTAATATAAAATAAAGTAAACATCAGGAAATTTAACTTATTTTATATCATATTTCATAATTAATTTATGATAAAATAAAACAGTACTTATCTTTCTCAATGCGAAAAGGTTAAACTATTTATGGCCATGTATCTGACTCTTGACCTCGCCATACTCACATCATCAGCGTATTGGTTGATAGCTGCCGTGTGAGGGCGTGGGATGTATTTCTCACGGAGTAGTCTTCTCCTGATGTACTCCTCATCAGGTACAACACCGTCAACTGATAAAATAAATGATGAAATGAATCAAGTGAAATTAACATGCAAATACAGTTGCTTATACCCGTACCTACATTGCATACATATTAATTATTGACCTTTTATGAGGTCAACATTTTGTTTGTCCGCCTTGGTGAATTTACAAAATGTAGATAATAAATAATAAAAAACAAATGCCAAATTTTGACATTAAATACGGAGTTTGCTTAAAATTGTAAACACCTGTAATTGTACATGTAGCATATATTTGACATGTATAATAATACTAATAGAAAAAGGTGGTATTAGGACACCACCCTGAAGAACTCCTAGACAACGAAAATAGTGCAAAATCAAAGTATATCTCATTTATAGATATATGGAATATCTATGCACATACAATGTACATGTACACTCTATTTAATCTTGTTAATAAATTTTGTCTTAATTAATTGAATTCCAAATTATTTTTAAATTTTTAAACATTGTAATAATAATTCATTAATTCATTAATTGGACCTTGATACATGAAAATTAGTTCATGACACAAGTTGTGTAAACAGGTTTCTTTCTTATAAGTTTATATTTTAAATGCTTATCATTCTCATATATATACACAACAAATTATTTAATTGAAAATAACACTAAAATATTTTTTATGTAAAACATAATCTTGATATAGTTTAAAGATGCCCCACCGCTGACAGAGCATCATTGATATTCATCACTTGAACAATAATTGGTGTATATATATGTGTCTAATTAACACAAAAATAGTATAAAATAATTTATGTTGCATTTGGTGCATGCACAATCAGTACTTTATTCCATATAGAATTTGTTCAGGATGCAATTAATTATTTTTTTGTAATTTAAACTTTAAGTAAAATAAGAAGCTCAATTTTTCCAATGGTGGTATTAGTGTAAAGTAAGTAACTTTTGTAACTGAAGAAAAATACTACATCGTCTGCTCCTATTTTTGATAGTGAAATAATACCATTTGTCAGCGGTGAAGCATCTTTAAGATACAAATTCAAGAAATGCTTGAAAATTAATGATTAAAGGAAAATATATATTATTTTATTTTACCTCTATAAACATCTTTCCCAAGTGTAGCATCAGGATTTTGAAGACCATCAATATAATGAAGCCTATTTGTCAAAAACACTCTGAAACAAAAATAAAACAATGCAAAGAGAGAAAACATGTATACATGTACCAGGTTATGATAATATTATGTCCTCTGATGATGTTAGCCTTCACTGACAGCTACTCACCAAAAGTTCACTAGGATTGGCCAGAGTGGACGACTAATACCCACTGCTGCACAAATTTAGCTCAATTAATAGGGGACATTGCAAAACCATATACATGAATACTTTACCCAACTCTCATTTATGTCAGGGTTCTGTGTACCAAATCTTATGCCTAGGTGTTTAGGAGGAGTTTGCAAGATAAAGTTGTGTGGTATGAAAATTAGAACATTTAAAACAGGAATCGGTAGGAGAAATTAAACTTTGAATCTTTAAAAATAATTTCATTTCTAAAACTTTTTGAAAGCTCCTGCTCCTAACTGTTCTATTTATAGTGTGCATCAAAAAACATTGAAAAAGTACATTTTCAAAGGAGGCTGCAGCTGTCTCTTTACCATGCTAGGATTGAGTAGATTTTAAGCTTTGCATATCATATTACTTGCCCATTTTCTCAAGAAAAATCACAATTTCTGACTCCCTATACCAATTCTTCCCCGAGTGTATTGTTGAAAATTCAGTAGTGTCTCAATTTTGAAAAACCATAGTAGCTTCTAAGCTTTTCTTTGTAATATTTAAACTCTATCTGTATTTGAATTCTTTCATCATATACATGTATATCATGGTTTACATGGAATAAAAGATTACTTTGATTTCAAGTTTAAATATTATCATCATAATAAATTTCAAATAACTTATATGCTAGGTAGATAAATTCTTTTATTTAGGGTAGGCATTCAGATAAATATGTTGTAGTTTAACGGATAAAAAGGTTACAAGGTGTTTAAATGAAATAAGGGACATATGAAAAGGTAACCTAACAAAAGGGTGATTACAGGTATTCTACTTATAAAGTAAAGAGTGTTTTCTTTATTCCTTTCATTTTAATCAAACTTTATTATCTGGTTGAGGCTTTCAATTTAAGTATGGCTTTCAATTTTGAATTTACAAAATCTTTGATAACATGGTAGGGCTATCGGGGGTTTTGGCGTGTTTAAGGCTTTATATATGTGTATACACATCTGATCACTTCGTTAAATTTTTGTGACCTTCAAGTTCTTTGTTGTACAGTCTGAGTGAAAACCGCAATGTACATTATGTATATGAAAATTAATGTTAAATTCTATCCAATTTGATACACGTATAGACTTACAAAATAAAAGCTAAATAGCTATATATATTCTAAAATCCAATGAATTTCAGCTCACCAAGAGGTAATATTTAAGTGACACAGTTAATATGTTTTAGG
The DNA here is from genome assembly GCF_041381155.1 of Argopecten irradians. Lineage (NCBI taxonomy): Eukaryota > Metazoa > Mollusca > Bivalvia > Pectinida > Pectinidae > Argopecten > Argopecten irradians. The sequence goes on along the minus strand of NC_091140.1, from coordinate 29,122,206 downwards.
GATGGACAAAATTAAGCTTATGTTAGAAGTTATTCACCCCTTAAATTTTATAATGGACTGGTCTTTAAAAGAGACTAAATGTGTCTTCAGTGGTCAATGAGTTAACTCCAAGATATCTATAGGTAGAAAATATAGCAAAAATGTAGGCTGGCATATGTAGATCAATTTATAAAGACTCTTTAAATGCATTCCAACTGGTGGAGGTATGAAAAATATGTAAAACTTATTGCAAGTTTTCGGTGGAAAGAAGATTTTTCAATACAGCATAAAAACAGGTTAAAGAATGTAGTGATATCCACAATCAACAAAAAATAAATGGGTTTATAACAACTAAAATAATTTGCCAAAAGGTTGCATGATGATATGTTAGTGAGAATTAATGTTCCCTTTAAAGTAGATAAAGATTTCATAACAGTGTATGTAGTTATTGACAACATATTGTTGTGTATATTTCATATATTAATTGGTATTTGCACTTATGGACTGAATAGTCCAAAGAATTAATGAAAGAATAATGACAAAAAGTCAACTCCTACAGACTTGCTTGATGGGGGTAAAATTAGGGTCTGACCCACACACCAGGGGTCATGATTACCCCCATAACATGAGAGTCACTAACAACTAAAAATATTAGTTCTCTTTCTCTGGAACTGTACAAGATATTTTTCCATAACTCAGAGAATAGTATAGATTTATTACTGTGACAAGGTATATTTCAACTGTATTATACATTTTCCATCAGGTGAAAGTGCTATTTAGCTACTGCTAATGAGAGCTACTCACAGATCAGTCAATAATTAATTCTTATAGGGCATTAATTGTAATGTTTCAAAAGTATTTCCTTGTGCTACACATGTACCTCTGATATTTTTAGAATAGTAAGATCATGCTCTGTTGATAGGATATTTAGAAATGAAGATGTCAAAGTCAATTAACAAGGGTGGTTTTGTAACAGAAGAGAAGAAAATTGGTAGCGTCCAGACCAGGATTAGAATGTGGAACCTGCAAACACTAGACAAATTTTCTACCGATTGAGCTTCCTGATTGATATCACTGATGATTGATCCAGTACAACGGGATTGGACTGGGTCATCCTCGATACTCCAGGGGTTCCAATCACTTACGATCTCTACACCAAGGGAGACTAGTAACCACCTCAATCTGCATTGAGGTTGTTACTAGTATAAGGGTCTCATATATCTTCGAGGGCAAAGACTTTGAAGAAGGAGGGTAGAATATAGCAGGATTGGACTGGGTTGACCATCAGTGCCCAGGTAGCTTAGCGGTAGAGCATTTGGCTAGTGTTTGGAGGTCCAGGTTTTGATTCCAAGTCTAGCTGCTTCATTATTTTTCACTCCTGTTACACTTACAACACTTGTAATATAGCACAACTTGACCACAGTGATTGGTACTCCACTAATATTAGAGGTAAAGCATGACGAGACACTTTTGAAACATTAAGTCATGTCTAACAGCAAAATAATGTTCGATAAAATAACGGCTGACCAGTCGACTCCCACGTTATGAGAGTAGTTAAACCAATAATATTAGACATCGATATTGAGAAACTTCTGATGGGCAATTTCGACACGACGTAATGATCAAAAGATTGTTGGAGTAGGGAGTAGTGATAGGGTGATAAATTAAGGTGCATAATCAATGTACATGTAGTTTAATCGTTACAGCAGTTGGAAATGTATATGCCATGGCTTGGAGAGTTCTGTATTCAAAGCAAAGTTTTCATTGATGTTCATATTATAATAATACATTGCACATAATCAGATAATATGATAATTAGGCTATTAGATATCATGCAGTTAGGTTACAGTAATTTTAAGCACTACTTGCATTTTCGACTTTTGTTACCATTATTTTGGATATGATTTGATATGTGTATCTATTGATGAAATCGAAACCAGCTATTTACAGGCCTACATAACTTACAATGGTGGGTGAGGTTTGTTTTTTCTGGTTGGTGACGTTGGTCTTGATTTAGTCTGTTCATCTAGAGATCTCCCTTCATAATGGCAGTTGTAGGATGTGGCGTATGTAGGTTTCGCAGACCATACTTGTCTTGCGTTGTCTCTTATCTGTCTTAGTTCTCTGTAATCGGGTTGTGGGACATTTAATAAAGCATACTCCTTTAGCTTTGTTTTATCCAGTGGATAGGCTGTTTTTGCTCTTCTCAAATTCGTCACTGGTTGGCCAAATCCTGGCAATATATGTCCCGTTGCCATAATGAAATTCGGCTACTGATTAAAAATCCCGTTTTTACGAATGCGAATTCATGCGCATGTTTTTCATTTGCACCCAATACACAGGTAAAGCCGATGATCTTATCTTCTGTTTATGTGCACTAAGCAACGATTTAGGAACCGGAAGCTACGGGAACCTGCTACTTCCGTTATTAAAACGAGGTTTTCATTCGGCACGTTGAAATCGGAACACCTCGCCCACAGCTTCATCGATTGCGATTTGACAGTTGTAAATTGACAGCCAGATCTAAGGTGTCCGTGTCAGTTATGGCTGAAATACTCACTGGGAATGCTGATGTTGATACTAAACTAGAAGAATGGCTGAGATGGGACAAAGTAAGTGAGCTGTCACTAACGTTATTTCTGTCAAATTTGACGAATTGTAAACATTTAAACATGCTAAGGCATGATGATTGCAGTGATAAAACTGATGCAATACAGTCTAAATGCAAATGAAATAGACCATACTATTTATTTTAATGTTATACCAATAAAATGCCAACTATACGTATAAACAATGTTTCATATTTAGCACATCAAAATACTGTTCATGTACAGTCTGGAGCCTGGAGCGGATCGGGCACCTGTTAACGTTAATTTATCAGAACTGTCAAGACATACATGTACAGTGTACGCATACTATATGTATATTTGCACAGGGTCCGTGAAATATAAATGACATGTCCTTTTTAACCTTTTGTCCATTGTCTCTCACGGGACAGTGCATAAAGACTATCCTCGTCAGCAGCTAAAGGGAGACAACTCAAACTAAACATGGGAAATCAAAGTACTGAAAGTATTGAAATTTACTTTATCACATTGGATTCATGTATTTTTCATTTCATAAAGAATTCTATTATAAAACGATCAAATTAAATACTAATAACTACTATTTATAGAATGAGACAACACGAAATGAAATATCAAAGCTAGCTCAAGATGGTGATGTGGAATCTTTAAAGAAGCGTCTTCTTCATCGTATGGAGTTTGGAACAGCAGGTGTGAACATAATATGTTTTAAATTCAGCGAGTAATTCATTATCATGAAATTGCAAGAAAAATTCCAAGTTTTAATGTTGACAATTATTTATTCTTTAAAAATTGGAAGTATGGTGGTTATATGGTGTTTGGATTTAACTTGCTTGTGTAATATCAATATCTTGTTAATATTTATTGAAAATGAATAGATTCAGAAGTCTTTATGATCATCATTAACTTTTAAATGTGCTAAGAACCTTTGGGTGCAAATGAGGAATTAATGACAATAAATTGTTCTTGGATAGGTTTACGAGCCAGAATGGGAGCTGGTTATAATATGATGAACGATCTGACAATCATACAGACAACACAGGTAAGTATTACTGACATCATCCAGCAGACGAAAATAGAAAAAAAATAATATCCATTCAATTGTTCAGTATAGGGTTGAAACAAGCATCATCTTTATTCAAATGTTCATTTTCAGGGTCTTTGTAAGCATTTGCTTCAGTCCTGTTCAACGGCACGTACAGATGGTGTTGTGATTGGGTATGATGGACGGCATAACAGTGACAGGTACATCAATGTTATATATAATTATGCTCAAGAGGTTATCTTTTACCAAATCTCTCATCTGTATTTATCTTTATAATCTGCTATATAACCTATTCATGTGACCACACATCTATCCTTCTGTCATCCCTAAAATTATCTTGTCAAGGTGCTACTCTATTTTATGTATTCCTTTTAACTGAAGCTTCTTTTTAGCCCACCATCATCAGATGGAACCTATCGGTCAACAAGATGGCCAACAGGCTGCCATTTTGGATTTTGATAGTCGAAGTTGTTTGTTACTGCTATTTCTCAGAAAGTGTTGAAGAGATCTGTCTCAAATTTCATATTTAGGTTCCCCTTGGGCCTTTGTATTGCATATTGCATTTTGGGACTGAAAGGTGAGCAAGATGGCCGACAGGCCGTCATCTTGTATTTTGATAGTTGATGATTGCTATTGCTATTTCTCAGAAAGTACTGAAGCAATCTGTCTTAGTTTTATATGTACATGTAGTATGTTTGAAAAAGTTTGAAAAGCAGAGAAAAGATCCCTCTTTCCATTGTCAGACATAGATCATTCTTTGGTGGGTGCCAAGATCCCTCTGGGATCTCTTGTTTATTCACATGATCACCTAGGCAAGTTAATATTTATAATTACTAGTTACTGTGATATACATTTTGATTTTTGATCTAAAATGTACATGTAAATCAAGTAAAATGTTTGTCTGGGCTCTTTCTGATACCACATGAATAATGTTTCTTTGACTTGCATTATATTATTTGACCTACACCAATTTTGAAATCAAAAGAACTTTTTATCATTTTGTTATGAATTTGTTATTTTATTTATTAAAGGTTTGCAAAGTTAGCAACTGCAGTGTTTATCAATGAGAAGGTGCCAGTTTATTTGTTTTCTAAGATGTGTGCCACCCCCTATGTGGTAAGTAATGGTCTCAGATGTATCACTCACCATTCATCTGAATATATTGGAATTTTGAGTGTCTTCAATCTTATATGTGCCAAAACTGGTTGAAAATTTTGACAAATTATTTTTTCTTCAATACTCCATTGAAAAAAAAATAGAAAATAATTCAAAAGCACAGTCAGAAATGAATGATGCCTTATAAGTACACATAATGTTTGCACTGTAAAAGATACTAATTTTATGCTTTATGTATATTTAGATGAAAACATATCACTGAAGTCACTTTACAATTACTATTAACACTGGAAAATGTGAAATGAAATTGTAGACTACAACTTGGCTTCTTGGTTGACACATTGTATTCATTTTACTGTACTGTAGATGTAAAGATAATGACTTCTGGCAGCATTGCATTTTGAGCCCTTATTTGTCTGTGTAAACCTATACTTTGTAAATATTAATGAAATTCTCAAAATGATGTTAATTTTTGGTGGTGAATGATAAACAGGAAAAATGGAAAAAGTGGGGAAAATTGAAATAAAAAATCAGGATAGCGGGATATAGGGAAAAAACCTTGTGAAACATGGGGAAAATTTGTTGAAATACCTTGATAAAGCATTGAATTTTATAACTTGCTTTGATTTATTAAACTGTGTCCTATCAGCAACAAGCTTATATATTAAACTCTTAACATGAGAGGCATGAAGGAAGCTAAACAAACAAACCAATGTTAACATATAGTTTATTCATTGTTTTCTTTCAAAAATAAATGAAGTTTTATGTTGGAATAGGTCCAATAAGCATCATTCACGGTGAATTACTCATAAAAACAAGCACACAACTTGTGAAAGGGATCTGAAAGGGTGTAAACATGACTTGAATTTCACTTATTGTCCTTGAAAAAAACTTGAAAAAGCCTAGAATTCTGGTTCAAAAAGTAGTGGAAACCCTGAATGTATGAAGAGGTCTTCTTGATTCGTCTGTATGAAAATTACGACACTTAAACCTTTTACATCCTTTAAGCAAATTCTACCCATTTTGTATGATTTCTACATACATATTATTTGTAGGCGTATGGTGTGCTGATGTGTAAGGCAGCGTGTGGAATTATGGTGACAGCTTCACACAATCCAAAGGAGGATGGACGGCATAACAGTGACAGGTACATCAATGTTATATATAATTATGCTCAAGAGGTTATCTTTTACCAAATCTCTCATCTGTATTTATCTTTATAATCTGCTATATAACCTATTCATGTGACCACACATCTATCCTTCTGTCATCCCTAAAATTATCTTGTCAAGGTGCTACTCTATTTTATGTATTCCTTTTAACTGAAGCTTCTTTTTAGCCCACCATCATCAGATGGAACCTATCGGTCAACAAGATGGCCAACAGGCTGCCATTTTGGATTTTGATAGTCGAAGTTGTTTGTTACTGCTATTTCTCAGAAAGTGTTGAAGAGATCTGTCTCAAATTTCATATTTAGGTTCCCCTTGGGCCTTTGTATTGCATATTGCATTTTGGGACTGAAAGGTGAGCAAGATGGCCGACAGGCCGTCATCTTGTATTTTGATAGTTGATGATTGCTATTGCTATTTCTCAGAAAGTACTGAAGCAATCTGTCTTAGTTTTATATGTACATGTAGTATGTTTGAAAAAGTTTGAAAAGCAGAGAAAAGATCCCTCTTTCCATTGTCAGACATAGATCATTCTTTGGTGGGTGCCAAGATCCCTCTGGGATCTCTTGTTTATTCACATGATCACCTAGGCAAGTTTATATTTATAATTACTAGTTACTGTGATCTACATTTTGATTTTTGATCTAAAATGTACATGTAAATCAAGTAAAATGTTTGTCTGGGCTCTTTCTGATACCACATGAATAATGTTTCTTTGACTTGCATTATATTATTTGACCTACACCAATTTTGAAATCAAAAGAACTTTTTATCATTTTGTTATGAATTTGTTATTTTATTTATTAAAGGTTTGCAAAGTTAGCAACTGCAGTGTTTATCAATGAGAAGGTGCCAGTTTATTTGTTTTCTAAGATGTGTGCCACCCCCTATGTGGTAAGTAATGGTCTCAGATGTATCACTCACCATTCATCTGAATATATTGGAATTTTGAGTGTCTTCAATCTTATATGTGCCAAAACTGGTTGAAAATTTTGACAAATTATTTTTTCTTCAATACTCCATTGAAAAAAAAATAGAAAATAATTCAAAAGCACAGTCAGAAATGAATGATGCCTTATAAGTACACATAATGTTTGCACTGTAAAAGATACTAATTTTATGCTTTATGTATATTTAGATGAAAACATATCACTGAAGTCACTTTACAATTACTATTAACACTGGAAAATGTGAATGAAATTGTAGACTACAACTTGGCTTCTTGGTTGACACATTGTATTCATTTTACTGTACTGTAGATGTAAAGATAATGACTTCTGGCAGCATTGCATTTTGAGCCCTTATTTGTCTGTGTAAACCTATACTTTGTAAATATTAATGAAATTCTCAAAATGATGTTAATTTTTGGTGGTGAATAATAAACAGGAAAAATGGAAAAAGTGGGGAAAATTGAAATAAAAAATCAGGATAGCGGGATATAGGGAAAAAACCTTGTGAAACATGGGGAAAATTTGTTGAAATACCTTGATAAAGCATTGAATTTTATAACTTGCTTTGATTTATTAAACTGTGTCCTATCAGCAACAAGCTTATTTATTAAACTCTTAACATGAGAGGCATGAAGGAAGCTTAACAAACAAACCAATGTTAACATATAGTTTATTCATTGTTTTCTTTCAAAAATAAATGTAGTTTTATGTTGGAATAGGTCCAATAAGCATCATTCACGGTGAATTACTCATAAAAACAAGCACACAACTTGTGAAAGGGATCTGAAAGGGTGTAAACATGACTTGAATTTCACTTATTGTCCTTGAAAAAAACTTGAAGAAGCCTAGAATTCTGGTTCAAAAAGTAGTGGAAACCCTGAATGTATGAAGAGGTCTTCTTGATTCGTCTGTATGAAAATTACGACACTTAAACCTTTTACATCCTTTAAGCAAATTCTACCCATTTTGTATGATTTCTACATACATATTATTTGTAGGCGTATGGTGTGCTGATGTGTAAGGCAGCGTGTGGAATTATGGTGACAGCTTCACACAATCCAAAGGAGGATAATGGTTACAAGGTTTACTGGGGCAATGGGTCACAGGTAAGGTGTAAAACCTCAGGCAGTCCATTGGCACTGTCTTTCGTCACCAGTGTCTGCTATCTTTTGTCATAGACATTTTAGATTTTCAACCTTTTGTTATTGTTAAAACTGCATGGCTAATGTGATAGTGATGTAAAAGCATGCTTGGACAAGAGGTTATTTAGTTAACCATAGACATTTTATGCTATCAACCATATTTCTATTATTAAAGTTGCAAAGCTAATGTCATTGTTGATTTGATAGATTGCTTGGACAAAAAGTGATTAACTTTGTTAAAATGAAAAAAAGTTTGACCTTCATTCAAGGTTACAGGAGTAAAATTCTCAAAAACCTTTTGAAAACGTTTCTTTTTACATAATGGCCTGTATCAAGCATGGATGAAGTCTATTAAGATTGCTCTGTAGTAATTTGGATCTTGACTTTCATAGAAGCCTTCATACCATGGTCACATGAGACTTCCCTTTTTCAATCTTTGTAGATTATTAGTCCCCATGATAAGGGAATAGCGTCCTGTATACTGGAGAGCCTAGAACCACGCGACACCTCCTGGCAAATATCCGACCTTTCGTCAAGTGGACTGGTCAAGGATCCGTATGCTGATGTTTATAGGGAATATAATAAAGACTTAACAAAACTCGTTCAATTCAGGTAAGTGTAAAGCAAAAATATAGCTCAGGTTTTTCCTGTATACTTCAAGATAAATCGTCTACGGGTACAAGTCCCAAAAACGTAGATAGTAGAATATATTAATAGAACCCACAGTAATAATATTCTTAAGTGAAGTGTTCTGTATTTGCATATTACAGAGTTATCTGCCTTTGCATGTAGGCATTTATTGGGACGTCATATGCTTGCAAGCATAGTGCAATAGATTTTAGGGAAAACAAGGTGAATTTTGCTCACTGAATTATGAAGTCACAAGAGCTACCTACCCACAAGGGAAGTAACTCTGTAATATGCAAAGACAGATTTGATCACCAGAAAACAACCATTATATTGTACATGTTACTGTAGCCTTCCCAGCCACTCAAAATCATTTCATACGCCCATTTGGCTTACGAGGGGTTGTGTGCCCTTAAAAGAACCAAATTGTGATATTGATGGCAGGTTATGGAAAGTTTTCATTCGACTTAGAATGGAAGGGATGCCCTTAAAAGATTCCAACTATAATTTTGATGGTAGATTTTCAAAAGTTTGCTTTAGAAATATAAGATCAAGCTATGCCTGTTTCAGTGATGACACACCGACATTAGAGTTTGTTTACACTGCTATGCATGGTGTTGGTTACCCATTTGTCCAGGAAGCATGTAAAACCCTCGGACATCTAAAGATTATCCCGGTCAAGGAACAGGTAGGTGTGGAATATTGATTAAAACTTAACTCATTTACCCCTGAAAGTTCATAATGAACTGTTCCTGTCTTTTAATTAGAAGAGCTCAAGCATGTCTACAGGGGTAAATGAATTAACATGAAGGATAGAAACCAATGTGTTTAAGAAATTTTTAGGTCATAGTATAGGTGACTGTAAAGGCAAAATAGTAAATTTACTGCTTTTTCAGATTGTCCAGTTTGTAAATGTACATCAAAAATGTATTTACAGTGAATCAACTTTTATTTAGGTTTGGTTGTGATTATCTCTCCTGATTATTCACTACACATTTTAGATATTGATTTTGAATTATATTGATTGTGAATTATCTTCCCCTAAAGTTCAGTATATAAATGCAATAAATAAATATAATGCAAGTTTCATTTTGTTTATATTCAATCTCTAATGTAAATTACCTTTACCTTCCTTTTACATTCCATTTATTGAAGAATAACCTCCCCTTCATGGTTAGTATATTTATAAATTTATATTGAATTAAACCCCTCCCCCCATTCATGGCCAGTACATTTGGAAGTCTACTTTGAAATACCTCCCATTCATGGTCAATGTGTTGGTAAATCTACTGTGATTTCCTCCCTGACAGGTGGAACCTGACCCTGATTTTCCTACTGTAAAGTATCCAAACCCTGAGGAAGGCAAAGGAGCCCTGGCGAGTATTAACAACACTTCATTAGCAAAATGCTACAACAAGTTTATCTGTCTTTTTATCTATTCTTCTCTCTCAATCAACTTGTAAACATTATTATTCTTGAGTTTTTACCAGGAAACCAACTAATATTGACCTTAACCACATCTGTATATATCTTGTAGTGTTGGATTATGATTTTGTTGTTGTGTCCACAGAAACTCGCCATGGCAACAGCTGATGCCAACAACTGTCCTCTAATTCTTGCCAATGATCCAGACGCTGATCGACTTGCCGTGGCCATAAAACTTCAAAGGTCAGCATTCTCAAAGGTCAAAGATAAGCAACTTCATTTGAAAGTTTTAAAGTTGTAATTTATTTAAACTGTGCAACTTTATGAACTGCGTAATAATATGTATTTTTCATGTCATTTCATATTATATAAAGAAGGTAATTAGTTGAGTGAATCTATTCATCAGTTTAACGTTTAGTACTTACGGTACTTTGATTTCTTTTTTTGATTCAGTGGAGAATGGCACATATTTTCTGGTAATGAACTAGGTGCTTTGTTTGGCTGGTGGAGATGGCACTATTACAGACAAAAACACCCAGATACACCAGGTCAGTGTATACCTTGGTTTATATACTCAGATTCAGCAAAGTGTAAATGTTACTTAGCGTATAAACTGTTTGTCAGAGTATTTTTCTCATGGAACTACAGTTTTACCTTCTAAAGCTGGCGTGTTCTTAAAAGATCATCACTTTAAACAAAATTCAGAGAATTACAGGACTGGCTTAAACAAATCCTTGGATCATGATTTTCCTGACTTGAGAACTTTCTATAATTCTTTGTACTGGGACTTGTCGAATTTGAAAATTAACATTCTGGACTTGCCTTAAACAATATTTCAAGTTATTGATAAAATATCTCCTATTACAGCAAAAGACATTTACATGTTAGCAAGTACAGTTTCATCAAAAATCCTTGGCAGCATCGCAGAGAAAGAAGGCTTTTGTTTTGAGGTAAGAAGTTCCTATGGAATATAATACTGTCTTAAACTAATCTATGAAAAGAACACATACGTCTAGTGTTATCATTGTTAGGAGATGTACTGTACGTCAGACTTCACTGTTGGGCTGGTCTTGAGATAGTTTTAGGTATACTGGTGTTTAAAGAGTTGTCAGTCACTTTTTGTGTCACCTGCAACGCAAGGGAGACACATAAGTATAACTATGTCGATGTTGGTGTCAGTGTTGTAGAGGCGTCCGAAAAAAAGGTTTCCTTGAGATAACTTCATTGTCCATATCCAACCAAATTTGGTATCTTGCTTTATATTAATGAGATCTCAGATGGGTTTGATACTGGTTAAAGTCTATTAATATTTACAAGAGTTACTGGACTTAAAAATGCCAGAACAGATAGTTTATTGGTTTCCGTGCAATAACTTATATTTTTATCCGACTTTAATCAAATGTTGTATATTGCTTAGTTGATATTAATGAGATCTAGGATGAGTTTGATACTGGTGTTAACTCTGTTAATATTTGTAAGAGTTACGGGACTTGATTACTTCACCTAGTTATTAATATTTTCAACTGTAAATAACCATTTTTGTGATGTTTTAAACTGCTGTATAGAAGACATATCCACTTTCGTGGAATTCTTGTATTACTCTGTACAGTACAATGGTTTATCCATATCTATGACACTTTGCTTTCTTGTCTGTGTATAAAGACACATAGAGTCCCTGTTTCCTGAGTCCCTTTGTTGGTCTTTATTGTGGGCCTGTATAGTGAAATTTCTTTGTATTTACTGTATTTGCTTAAATAATTGTAAAAAAGTGGGGGGGGGGGGGCTTATTAATGAACCAAAGTTTAAGTTGATGTAAAAGATCCATAAGTTCATGCAGAATGGGATACAATGCTGATGTTAGAGGCATCTCATGTTATAAAACATTGTTAAATCCAAAGAATTGGGGTGTTTATACAACTTCAACTTTTCTCCAGAAGAGGGGAGCAGCACTTATAGGGGGAGGGGGGATAATTACGGTTAATACGGTAACTGTAATGGTATTGTTCTAATTGCTGAAAACTAGATTCTCTGATATTTTCTGAAGGTATGGATGTTACTGCATGTGGTTTTAAGAATAAGTAAAGGTCATGTAAATATTGATGCAATTACACAGAGTTGAAATAAGATACAAATATAAAGGAGGGAAAATTGGAACTGCAGAATTTTATGCAAATAAACAAATTATTCAAATAATCTTTGTGATTAGCTGGAGTACTCTGTTTATGAGTTATTACATCCAATTTAATGTGTGAAGTTTTATTAGCCAAGCAACCGATTGTTGATGATGGCAGACCTGAATAATTTTTGTTTTCACCAGGAAACTTTAACTGGATTTAAGTGGATGGGAAATAGATCTCATGACCTTTTACAGCAGGGAAAGACAGTGCTGTTTGCTTTTGAGGAAGCAATCGGTAAGTTTTATTAATTTACTTACAGAAAATCATTGACTAAACATTTGATGAATAGCTGTATAAACATACTTACGTGTATTTTGGCTCAATCAAATTTTAGCCCAAAAAGCAATCTTGAACAAGTAAGCGCAAGTTGATAATTCTTGATTGTATCATAAATTTCATAATTTATTAAGTATTCAATTTGCGATTATTGCTTGGATTTCTGAAAACAATATGATCCGATCTTAGTTTTACAAATTTTAGAAATGAAATTATCTTTTATTTAGTTTCTATTAATTTAATGATGCGGTGGCCGAGTGGTTAAGATGTCTCAACATATAACCACAAGTCCTCCACCTCTGCGTCATGAGTTTTAATCCCATGTGGGGCAGTTGCCAGGTATTGACCGCTGGTTGGTGGTTTTTCTCTGGGTATTCCTGCTTTCCTCCACCAAAAAGCCTGGCACGTCCTTAAATGACCCTGATAATAGGACGTTAATCTAATAAATAATAATTTAGTTACTAATTAAATGAAAATTAACATCATGTATGTTTGATATGATTAAAACTTCCATGACAATGGTAACTTAATTTAGTGATGCTACCTAATTGTCTCTATCCTGATGTTTGACAGGGTTTATGTGTGGTTCATCTGTCCTGGATAAGGATGGAGTCAGTGGGGCAGTAGTCATGGGCCAGATGGTACTGTACCTACAGAGTCAGGGCCTCACGCTGTACGACCAACTCAACAAAATATACCAGACGTAAGTTTTCACCTCCGGTCTTTTTAACCTAGAGTTAGAGGGGATTTAATAATATTTTAATGCCAAGAAAATTTCAAGATGAATTATGTGTTTTTTTCGGTCACATGTGGTCGAAGTTCATTTCACTAAATGATTATTAATTCATTCACCCCTGAAAATTCACATTGAGCTATTCCTTCATTTGAATTAATTGGGAGAGCTCAAATATGTCTTCAGGGGCGAATGAGTTAATTGAAGTTATTTTACAGGTAAATATATTTTTTTCATTATGTCTTATTTCATTACATAACTGGCCTGTTTAGCCATGTCATACAGCCATGTCATAAATATCGTAAGACACAGGTGTAATAACACTATTATGATGTCACATATACATTTGACGTTATAATCAATATATGATGTTCAAATTAAGTTGCTCTTATATTTCTATAATAAAAGTTATGTTATAAATAGAATCTTACACTCTTGACTGTAATGTGCCACAAGCCTAAAGTCGTTTGATAAATTTCATATTACATAGCCACTCATTTAAGATCCTCTATATATGTTTTACAACATTTCTTTTTTTTTATTGTAATGGAACAGAGACCTTATATATTTTCATGGAAAGCAGTGTTAGTTACGTAATTTATCATAATTAAAAAAGACATTTATTTCACCAATTAAAAAACAATATTGTTTCAGTACTGCATATTAAGGATTGATTGTACCTATTGTAATTACTTTCAGGTATGGATTTCATCTTTCAAGTAACTCCTATTTCATTTGTCATGAGCCTCCTACGATAGCGAAAATGTTTGCTGAGATAAGAGATTATAACGGTACAGGAAAGGTGAGTCGTTTTCAGATTAAATGCATCCACTGATATAATCATTCCTTTGAATGGACATTGGGGAAGTTATGAAATTCTTAACACTATTTGATTTCTTACTACGATAACAAGTTATAATTTCTGTTAGTAAAAAAATCATTGGTTCATATATTTTGTTTTGTTACTCTCACTGAAAGTTGTGAAACCTTTTTTGATTTAACTAAACCTGAGCATTGTGATAAATGTTGTCATTAAACATTTCAGTACCCTGAAAGTTGTGGAAAATACAACATCAAATATATAAGAGATCTCACTACGGGTCATGATAGCAGTCAACCAGATGGGAAGCCTGTAAGTATTAGCATGGTTGTTAGATATCTGTTCTCTTATGACCCTGGTTGTTACTGACCCTCGAGACACCCACCATCATATGACCCTGACTTTTGGCCTCATTGGACCCTGACTGTTGACCTTATATGACCCTTACTGTTGGCCTCATATGACCCTGACTGACTCTGACTGTTGGCCTCATATGACCCTGACTGACTCTGACTGTTGGCCTCATATGACCCTGACTGACTCTGAATGTTGGCCTCATATGACCCTGACTGACTCTGACTGTTGGCCTCATATGACCCTGACTGTTGGCCTCATATGACTCTGACTGACTCTGACTGTTGGCCTCATATGACTCTGAATGTTGGCCTCATATGACTCTGACTGACTCTGACTGTTGGCCTTATATGATCCTGAATGTTGGCCTCATATGACTCTAAATTTTGGCCTCATATGACTCTGAATATTGGCCTCATATGACCCTGACTTTTGGCCTCATATGACTCTGACTGTTGGCCTCATATGACTCTGACTGTTGACCTCTTATGACCCTGACTGTTGGCTTTCTATGACTCTGACTTTTGACCTCATATGACCCTAACTGTTGGCTTCCTATGAATCTGACTTTTGACCTCATATGACCCTTACTTTTGGTCTCATATGACTCTGAATGTATGCCTCATACAACCCCGACCTTTGTCAGGACTCACCTTCTGATTTGATACTGGAGTGGATAACATTCTCAACAGCATTTACTTAGCAAAGTGATATTCTAATCAATCAGATTTCAATCTAAGACTTCAAAAATACCTTTGAAAATAAAATAAAATTTATTACATGATTTCATTATTGTAAAAGAGCTTAATTTGAACTTATTAAGACAGCACCCAGCTGTATCAGAAGTAGAACTAGATTTCACTATCTAAAACCTAGCTTTGGTGTTGCTTTTATTTTTACTTTTTTTTCTGTTTAAAAAAGACATAATTTTGTAATTATTGAATTACGAATCCTACATTAATATTATATTATTCTTGATCCATCCTTCAGCTTCTTCCTGTGAGTAAATCTAGTCAGATGATAACCTTCATGTTTGAGAATGGCTGTGTAGCGACCCTCCGTACCAGTGGAACCGAGCCTAAAATCAAATACTATACGGAACACCGTCCTGATCCTGGGCAGGGGTAAGTGTAAACAATATACATGTACTGTTAAAAAATTGAAAGTTTTTGTGACTTGGACATTTTTTAATATTTCATTTTTTCTTAAATGTAAACATGTACTATCTATCCACTTGTGAACATATGGAAGTGCTGCTTGTGAAATATAAACAGTTTCACTATTATATAATAGATGCAGGGGCCGCGGTAGCCGAGTGGTTACGATGTCCCGACATAACCACAAGCCCTCAACATTTGGGTTGCGAGTTTGAATCCCATGTGTGGGTACTATGTCTTTCCCCCACCAATAAACCTAGCACGTCCTTACATGACTTTGGCTGTTAAACCAATTTAATAGATGCGTGGAAAATTGTCACACTGCGAACACTTTGACTTTGTGGCCAGATTATGTTGTAAACTGATATTTCAATAGATTGCTGTTGTTTCAATACAACTACTTGGTTCTTTTCGTACAGAACCAATTTTCAAATTATTTGTTCTTTCCCATGTTTGTGCTCAGTATAATGCTCTGATATCTAACTTTGCAGAATGGATCGTGAAAGTGCTCAGGCGGAACTGGATGATATGGTTCAATGTATCATACAATACTTCTATCAGCCAGAAAAGTTTGGATTTATTGCACGTTCCAGTTAAGTGTGTTAGTCAATCCGGAGTACTGCTAGTATTTATACACTCAGATATTCTTAACAAGAGGGAGATGTGTAGAGTTACATAATTACCGTTAGTTTTTAGTATATTATCTACCAACTTATTCTAAAGGCAACTTAATTAAAATGGAAATTAATGTCAAAATAAATTTTCGTGCCTAACAATATGGCGATTTTCACAGTTTACAGGGATATGTTTCTACTTCACCTTTGGTAAGAACATTTTCACAGCAATTAATTTTTTGAACTTTTCTTATTGATGTCTTTTTCTACATTATAATAACTAATATAAAAGATATTTGTCTAGTCTATCAAATACATTGAGACTCATGGTGTCTGAAAAGTGATGTTTTACCAGTAGTTATTATGTATAGAATTAAGAATAATAGAATTTTGCATCCTTGTAACTTGACTGCTAGTAAATGATTATCATTTCTGCTGTATTATAAAACTATAATAAATATTTGTTATCTTATGATATTTACATTTTGCCACTGCGACTCCCATTACTCTAATGATAATCGTGATCTGCGTTATGAGCCAATAAATGCAGCCTAGACTTGGTGCAGTAATATCTTAATAAATGGATGTTGGTCTTTTTTACTGAAACCATGTTAGTCTGCGCAGAAAATTTGACCAGTTTGGTTATGAAACTTATAAAAAATATCTTTTAAACGTGAAAGTTAATTGGAAAGCTATTAAAAACCTTGAAATTTTATTTTGTCTTTTATTTTGTATAGGGACTATTTTTATCACATTGAACTTGGCTGTTGAGTTATTGCTGAAGCGGGAAATTCAAATGTTCACTCGCATCTAAATTATGTTTTACCTTGAACTAGAACGTAAAATGTAAATATAACAATTAAAGGATTGTTAAATTTCATTTATTGGAGATATAAATGCAATCTGGGTGGCAGATAAATATTCACCTAACGGGCGCTATTCTTTTTATCTGCCACCCAAATTGCATTTATATCTCCAATAAAATGCTAACAATCCTTAATATACATTACATTTCTGTATTCCTTGTCTACAGCAAAACTTTCTGATTACGCCTCAAGTTATTTCAATGTGTATGATATGAAAAAAATGTATCATATCAATGTTACTTGTTATTATGATATATATTGTTAGTATCAATTATACATTTTCTTTGTGATATTGATGTGGAAATGTACATCTAGGTATTAATATTAAGTACAATGTACAGACAAAACTGTCAATAAAAACCACCATGTAGGCTAACACAAAATTATTTTTATAGCCAAAAGATCCTTATACACACGACAATTCGCATAGAAATTGACTATTTGGGACTCCAAGTATGGGATCTTTTTAAGTAAGTGGTCTTTATATAGATATGGTCGCTAGGGCAGGTTTCAATGTTTTGGTCATCACCACATTGCGTATCGGATTAGTCCCTTTTTGGATTGATTCATACATTTTTTTTTGAATGAAATTAAATATAGCAGTGTTATTGCAAGCTAAGTGCATAACATTACGTGACTGTTTTGTGAAATGTTCGATTAGGCAGTTACAGACCTCAAACTAGAATAATGTTTGAAATTCAGTATAAATTGGAATGTTTTTGATATCTTTACGAGTGAGTGATACGTACAGACCCTAAATACCTTTTGTTTCATTTCTAATCTTTATTGTGAGGTTGAATTACATGCAAGTCTATCTGTGAAACAAATGCTGAGTCTGACACTCAATGTGAAAATGTTTGATTATAAGATTTTATCTTATTTACGATTTAACTTACCCATTGATTTTATGTCTTGCCGAAATTGTTATAATTTAAAAGTAAACCTAATACATTGTATTATATTTTAACAAAAGTATACATAGACTACCAAAATTGATATTGCTTAGATGGCATTTAATGATACCATACTATTTTTCGTTGGCATATGATATTTCTTTTTCACGTGTTCCAGTCTTTGGTATTGATCATTCCATATACCGCAATTCGCATTAATTTGATTTATCGATCTTACTTTTGTTTGTATATTTTACCCTTGATTGCCTCATGACAGGTCTTAATAGTATATCGTTAAACACGTGTAGCAGCTGGAATGTTTGCTATTTTATTGTTTGCTCAAGTTTGTACTTTCTGAATTACTTGTTTGAATCTCAATAATGTCATTATTACTAAGTGTATATTTTATTAGGATTTGTTATGAGAGCACTTACATCAATGTTCATGTAATGTAGGACAAACTGTTTTATTAGCCCACTATCTTAAATAAGAATTTCATTGACGAAGCAAGGACTTGTTTAGCACCAAAATCCATATGCAGTAAAATGCATCATGGTTTCCATATTTGTTAAGAATAATGCGACTGCAAACCATTTCAGGTTGTATGGGAAGGGGTAGAAATGTATGCATTATAAATCTATAGAGAGGTCATACGGATACTTTAGCTGATAATTCAACATTTTGCTTTAAAATTGTTTTGGTGGTGTATCAAGTTAAAAGTATGCAAATTTGATGAAGATGCATCATTTTATAGTATGAATATCCAAATATAATCCAATTTGATAGGCTATTATTGAATTTTATTTCTTGTAACTGATATTCGTATCATGTGTATTGTCCGTGTATTACTATATGTATCGCTCGGGATTTATATTAAAGATATACCGTTCTCAATAAAAGACTCGATCTTTTTTTAATTTGTGACACGAAAGTGTGCTCCACAGTTTGCAAAAACACGGCATTTTACCACTAACATCTTAGCGAACGGATTCTTTCATTTTCACCTCTGCGAACAAAGCTCGACAATTTCTTCATTTGCCCAATTAACTTTAGTTTTAATTGAAATGAAACAAATAGTTGGTGATTAATGCGATCATGCCGAGTATAACACAAGTGTTGTCTTTGTGAAATTTATTTCTCTTTACTGGATACTTAGCACATGTACAATGATCATTCATTCATTTACTTAGTAATTTCAAATATCACTGTATTAAACATTGGATTTTTATGCATTCTTCAAAGTGAGAATCGCCTTTCGATGTATAACCTTGATTCATTAAAATTTCTGGTCACTAATAGCCGCCCTGCGTCTTGATGTTACATATGATGAATACGTTATACCGTACATTTTAATATTTGACTAGTACGCTTATTTACGAGGGAAAAGTTGAACAACTCAGACTGGCTAAATTGTTTGTCCCTATCAACGTATGTAATGCTCATATGTTGAAACATAAATTGAGCAAACTGAATATGTAAATGTTCAGTCTCCCTTTTCATCTACGTTAAGTCGATTGGTTCGCTCTTTCAAAAATACCAAGCCTGGTACACACAGGATGATTGTACCAAGAAGCGTCCATCCTTCCCACGCCGTACCTAAAATGGAGATTTATCGCAATATTAAATATTTCCTTTTAAGCACATACCGTAAATAACGGGAGATAAAATTTCGGCGTGCGATTAAAATTAGCATTAAATTAATGGAGAAAGTGTTTTAACACAAGTAGAAAACAGTTGCAAATCGCGAAAATCAAACCACAGTGAAAAGATAGTTGGGGAAATAAGTCACGGCGAATTGAAAAAAAAAGTTGAATTGCAGTACTGTCGACACCAGATCAAAGTACCCCATTTATAAGGTGCCAATATACAAATGTTCCATTCTAACAGAGCCGCCCTGTTCAAAGACTGATAAGATGCTGAGTTTAAAACATATTGATGATAGCAAGTTACCGAGATACATTTTACTGACAATAAAATATACTGTGTAGCCGCTTATTTTCGTAGGTAAAAATAAGCATATATAGTTTTAACAAAAAAAAAAAAAAAAATCCCAATACATTTATAAAACAATACACCATTTAAATATCGCATATCATTTCATTACCTTTATAAATTTTACATGAATATGACACTCACATGAAGCGAAAGACGCTCACTCTTTCGATACGTATGGTCTTCATACTTTACTAGCGTTTTGATATTGGTCTAATGTACTTACCAATGTCGGGAATGGTTTGGATTGCTAGAAATATAACGCTGACTATATTGTTGACTAAAGTTAAAACAAAATTTGTGATGCCTTCTGCCACTGGATACGTTGTTTCGCAGGCCATTTCGAAATAGACGGGCGTCGTAGCGGTTAGCGTAGCTGCTCCTACCACAGTTGATATATGAAGAGAAACTGAAAATGATCAAAAATTAATTTCAAAAGCAATATTGTAGCAAGAAGGTGACTTGAAAAGTAAACTGCAGTGGGTCCTTGACGAAGGATATGTAGCCGAAAATTAGTAGAGTTGTTTCATAATATTCATATCAAAAATGATTATATTATAAAAATAGTGAAGAACAACCGTAAATTGTACAACGACCAATAGAGTTAGAATGTCATATAGATATTTGCAATGGTCAAATATAAAAAATCAATTATGTTAAATAAGTAATCAAGAAAAAATATTTGTAATTTTTAAGATTACCAAGATCTTTGGAAGTATAACGATTACTGTCTATAGTGAGAGTTAATTTGCTAAAGTTCAAGACGTATTTTGTGCATTGATATATGCTATGTGAAACAGAATCATGACTTGTACGAATTTGGAATACAAAATTTCGTTTTCACTCTGATAAATATAAGAGTACGTTACCATACGAATCTGGAAGCAAGCCAGCCAATAAGAGGTTCATCCACAATGCAAAGGCACCGCCCGTCAGGTATAGACTAAGCAGGATAACTTTCTTCTTCTTGGAGAATACATCTGAAAATCTAGTCCATAAAAAGAAATAACAATTATGACCTTTCAAAGTGACGTCATCTTGAAAAATAAAGTATTGTATGATAATAACAATTATGACCATTCAAAGTGACGTCATCTTGAAAAATTAAGTATTTTAGTGAGTTCATAAAGTCTGTACAAGTGTTGATAAGAAAACAATCATCTTCTATTCTGTATTAATATATTACACAGTTCTCTGCCCTTGCGCGTAAATATTGATTGTGATGTCATTTGTTTGCGAGCTTTATGTCATACCTTTGATATAAAACGACGTGAAATTTGTTCAAACGATCATGACATCACAATGAATACCTAATCGCAAGGGAGGTAACTGTAATATGAAAAGACGAAGTAGAGAGATCTGGTGGCAGCCTAATCCATAAATAGTTGCTAATGTACATGTACCCCAACTTTTTGTGTCTAAGCATGATGTGATGATGTTCATACTTAGCTATGATTAGAGATAGGACAATTCCACAAACTACTGAATACAATCCGATCAGACCAGCCTCGTTCTGAAACAGATAACAGACGTGTTAGTAAACAATGGCCAAGTGATGGAGATAATCACGAAAAGAAAACGCGAACATTTAAAACATAGGATGTATCGTTGATGAGAGAAAAATCTACGTAACTAAGTGAGTTACTGAATCAACATGAGCTGAACCCTTTATACGAAGTACATCAATTTTCATTTTAACAAATATTTAAGTGTGTCCTCTGTAATGTGAAGCGGAGGACTATTACATGATAACTGTTTAACACGGTAGCGACATCGCGATACAAGACATCTTATATCTATGATGTGGTGAGGTTTGAGGACGGTGATGTGATGGGTTTTACCTCTGATATGATATGATATATGATGAGGTTTGAGGACGGAGATGTGATTGGTTTTACCTCTGAGATATGATGAGGTTTGAGGACGGAGATGTGATTGGTTTTACCTCTGAGATATGATGAGGTTTGAGGACGGAGATGTGATGGTTTTACCTCTGAGATATAGTAAGGAGTTTGAGGACGGAGATGTGATGGGTTTTACCTCTGAGATAGGTGAGTTTGAGGACGGAGATGTGATGGGTTTTACCTCTGAGATATGGTGAGGTTTGAGGACGGAGATGTGATGGTTTTACTGAGTTTTACCTCTGAATATGTGGTTTGAGACGGAGATTGATGGTTTACCTCTGAGATATGTGAGGTTTGAGGACGGAGATGTGATGGGTTTTACCTCTGAGATATAGTAGAGGTTTGAGGACGGAGATGTGATGGGTTTTACCTCTGAGATATGTAGGTTTGAGGACGGAGATGTGATGGGTTTTACCTCTGAGATATGGTGAGGTTTGAGGACGGAGATGTGATGGGTTTTACCTCTGAGATATAGTGAGGTTTGAGGACGGAGATGTGATGGGTTTTACCTCTGAGATATGTGAGGTTTGAGGACGGAGATGTGATGGGTTTTACCTCTGAGATATAGTGAGTTTGAGACGAGATTGATGGGTTTTACCTCTGAGATTAGTGAGGTTGAGGACGAGATTGTGGGTTTTACCTCTGAGATATAGTGAGGTTTGAGGACGGAGATGTGATGGGTTTTACCTCTGAGATATGGTGAGGTTTGAGGACGGAGATGTGATGGGTTTTACCTCTGAGATATGGTGAGGTTTGAGGACGGAGATGTGATGGGTTTTACCTCTGAGATATAGTGAGGTTTGAGGACGGAGATGTGATGGGTTTTACCTCTGAGATATAGTGAGGTTTGAGGACGGAGATGTGATGGGTTTTACCTCTGAGATATAGTGAGGTTTGAGGACGGAGATGTGATGGGTTTTACCTCTGAGATATGGTGAGGTTTGAGGACGGAGATGTGATGGGTTTTACCTCTGAGATATATGTGATGGGTTTTACCTCTGAGATATGGTGAGGTTTGAGGACCATTTCTAATACTCCTGGCCACGCTCCCAATATACCGACAGACAAACCATATGAACAGGCGATCACCCAGAACACACCATTCCTGGGCGATATAACAACAAAGATATTTATAAAATATGTACCTAAATACGATCACATACATGCATTATATCATTGGTTTTGAGAAGATCTTGCTATTGGCGGAAAAATTAAGATGACGAAACAGGAGTAAAACTTATGTATATATATTTCACTTCTCCCAAAATCTCAAGGCGTATTTTCAAAGTATTTCATTCACATCAAGCTATTAAATAAGTCGCTTACTTACCGTAATAATGTTTTGCAGCCCTGGATGAAATTTAGCCTTTCAGTCGAAGCAGACTTGCTGGGAGGTTTGTGCGGCTTGGCGGGGAAGTACAATAACAAGAGAAGGAAAATACCGATAGCCCAACCAAATTCTGTAACAAAATAAAACGCATATTAACTGAGAGCACTAGACAGCAGAAACATATGTACGCAAATCTTAGCAATGGAATACGTTCAGATTTGAAGCGTTAAAATGACACTGGTGTAAGCCTTTCGTTACTTCAAAGGCAATATCACACACAGGAGATCAACTACGAGTTACTTTACATGTAAAACGTATATGACACAAACTCTTTAATTTAGAATGCAAAATATTAGGTCGAATAAATGAGCTTTGGCAAAGTATCAACTTGAGTGCTGAATCGCAGACAAAATTTATAATTGACGCCTTTTACTTACCAGTATATAGCAGTAACATGATCTGATTTTTCTTTTTGAGACTTGATTCCTCCGGCAGAGAAGCTAGAATAAAACAATGAATCAATTCAAAAGCTTTAATGTAGGGTAAATTCATAAATAGTAATATACCAAATAGTAACCATCTAGAAAAAATACCTCAAATTTAGATATAATCTTTTCATGAATGACTTGATGAAGCTAATGTCTATATAAAGTTTTACGATTCGGTCAAATTTAGTATATTGTATTTGTCCTTAATTCTCATCTTGATACAGTAATACCTACCTTAATGTCCACCTCTGTATAAAGACCAACTGCTTAATAAGATACTGTTTCTAGTGTCCCAAATGACATTTTCAACTTAAATCAACCTAAGTATAA
Source organism: Argopecten irradians (assembly GCF_041381155.1). NCBI lineage: Eukaryota > Metazoa > Mollusca > Bivalvia > Pectinida > Pectinidae > Argopecten > Argopecten irradians. Next base: position 29,098,234 of record NC_091140.1, on the reverse strand, counting down.
ATACCACCTGGCTAAAACGACCATTTTTCATTTGTTTCTTGGGTTTTCTTTATAGAAAGGTTTGACTGTATATCTGTAATTTAGGAACGCATTGCAGTCATAAAACTACAAACCAATAAAGGTTTGCAGCGATTTATTTTCGCGACCTGATGCCTTAAACGTGTCCACAGCGATTTACTATGGGGGTTAAGATTCCTGTGATTCAACTCAACAAGATTATGCTTGAAATACATTGTATTTCGCTTATTAAAATTAGCTCTTTCTAACCCGTGTGGACTTTGGTTGTACGAGAACATGATTAAGTTAACAATATGCATCATAGCTAGGATCACATGACCCCAATCAATGGAGAATAATTTTGACTTGTAAAACGTCAACCATCTTAAAAGATGTAATGCAAATACATAGTAATACTCACAGATATTTCCCTCAACTACTTCCGTTGTATTTAACCAACTATTCAAGTGTCCTTTTGTACCACTGAAAAATAATTGAAAAAACCCTTGGCAATGACATTACATCATAAATAGAAATAGATTTGATGAAAAACACAATTACCAAAATTTGTGTTGTAAATACTCATAATTTCATCAATATTTCTTACGCAACCATTTTGATGTTTTGAATATCACGAATTATAAAGTTCAAAATGCAGTTTCCGAAATATGGACATTGTTCAGTTCTAAATGGAAATGAAAAAAGATAACAAATGAACTTGATGTTCGAAGCAGTATAGATTTACTTAAAATATCATTTGATTGAGACATAATCATTAGTCATGTATCCATGCTTAAATGCAGCGTGTGTGAAAAAGTTAAAACGATTTAGTAAGTAGAAAAATGGTATCTACACAAGTCAACATAACATCGTATTCTACCCAATAAGTGCTCATCGCGTTTAAAAGATTGGAAAAAAAGAAGAAAAAGTGCTTTATAAGACGAAATAATTTGCAAACAAATATCAAAGTAATAACACGTTGCAAACAATAACACAATAGAAATTATCTTAGAAGTACTTACTTTTTGTCGTCCGGTACCATGAATGGGCCTAAAAATACATAAACAATAGTGTTTATAATGAATCTACAAATATACGAAATCTTGCTAATATGGGACTTACTTATAAATACAAATTCATAAAATTCTTTCATTTTGGGCCTACAAATGCATAAAATAACTTTGTAATGTTGTCTAATTGATGCTATAGCGGTAAACGTACACATATTCGAGCACAAGCTAGCACAATGGTGAATTTGAATGCATTAAATAATTGCTACAGAAAAAATACTAAAACAATATTACAGCTAAACTATGACAGTTGATAGTAAATCAAGTTTGTATAATCTTATCTTTGTGAGTGATCTTTACTCACACGAAAATTACCTACTTTCAGATGACTTTTTGGTAGCCTAACAACCGTAAAACACTCTAAATACGATATCATTTCGTCAACAATATGGACTCCTCTTGAGAAACAATTTTCCTGAAGTCTGGAGTAAAGTAAGACATTTTCAGATATTCTTGAACTAGCTTTAATGACCCTCTTTCTCTGTTAAATTGAATAATATGTTTGATAGTGCGACATTTGATTAATTAAATTTTCATTACTTCATATTGGGCACTTGGAACTGTCCATCCTCAAAGTAAAATCTCTGTTGACTTTGAAAATCAGATAAAAAACCCATTTCCTTACTACTTTATTCGCAACAAATATCTAACCCAATCATTAGGCCCGAATTGATGGTAATTACGCACGTCAAGTGATAGAGAACTTCCCCAAATCAGTCGTTGGATATGAGACCGTGATCAGGTATCACAAATATTTTGTTTTGTTAGTCGTTTATAGATATAAGAATGAAGTCAATATGTTTCTTCGTCAATTGCATTGACACATTGTTTACACTCGATAAAATATTTACAAGATAATTGCTTGTAAACATGTTTGTTTTCATTTTAAATTTTTTCTTTAATCTTGTTTATTATAGGGAGTCTTTGATAAAGTCAGATAATAACAGTTAACGATATATCGAGATACGATAAAGGAAACGCTTAACGCCCACTTTGTTGTTAACGCACTATTAAAGTTATTTAAAGATTCCGACGAAAAACAGATTAAAAACATTACTGGGACAATGAATGGCATTTAACATTTTACTACAAAACAACTTTCTTCAGCGGATATTTATTTTCGCGATTTTCATAATAAAAAAATCGCGAAGATATACATTCACAAATCTGAAAAGTAACTGGTAATTCCTATATATCAGTATTGTGTTTGAGATGTTAATTTATACAGATAAACTTCAGGGAATTTACTTGGATCGCGAAATTCGCGAAAGTAAATCGCACTCAAAAGAAGGTTGGTCTACAGTATCGATTTAACACCAATTAACCTAAAATGAAACTTCTGCAAACAAGAATTCATTTGTACATGAGGTGCATAAAATAGACCAGTCACCGATTGTCACAAAAATTCATGTAATTGTAATTAAATATTACAATCTAATTAACATTACACTTATGATAATTCTGATCCATTACGATGCTCTACGATGCGATCCGATACACTTTTATTGTATTGTTATGCATCGTAGTGAAGCGGAATTAGAGGTCTACTTTTAATTAAATTGATAAACAGTTCATGCTGCATACAGTAATTCAACATATGTTTCTTGTAGCAGTTACATTGTTAATAAAGTATTGAAGTATTGTAAACAATAAGTATTGTATTCAATAGAAGTTTCCATGAATTTATAATAATGTTATTTTCCGCCAACGTAAATATCTTAGAATAGAGTGGATCGATCGACCAGAGAGTTAATCTGTATTTGCTGGAACACATCTAATTCCCCGCATCGTAATAGAAAATAGAAAATCGCGAAAAATTGTCTTCGCAAAATTTAACAACTATACTGTATGTCATATGAATACATACCTATTACAAATGACATTCCAATTCCCGCCAGATTGGCCACTGTTGCAATGGCTGTTGATAGGGTCCTCTGGTGCGGCGGAAACCAAGCGGCGGACAAAACAGGGGGTACCCCCATGCTGACAGGGGTTCCGATACCATTCAGGAACTGACCAATCCCCGCCGTGATCTTTACATACGGGGACTTGTCTGTTATACACCTGACACCAGCTCCAAGCATCATGACGAAAGCGGTTAACACACATGCCCACCGTAGACCTGTAAGAATAATATATATTTATTATGAATGTATTTTTGCATTTGCTTGGGATATATAAAAAAGGAACAGCATTATGATCAGCTTACACTCTAAATTTTTCTTGTATAAGTCTATTTAAACTAATTTCTATTATTGAATCTTATTCCGTGAAACACATTTCTACTCTATTTTCTCTATGAAGTCATTACGACGTTACATCAAGCGATGAGAGGCAATATCATTTTTACTTTTGAGATTATAAAACATCAAGGTAACAAAAATGCACGTTGCAAGCAAGATTGGATTATCAGGAGTAATACAAAAAAGTAGTATAAAAAACTAAAACAATTTTTCCAATAGCACACTGTAACCAAGACTTTCATTGTTTCTAGTAATGTCCTCAAATCATGCAGTTTCGATATAAAAAACTATTTACTCTAAGCTCATTTCCTTGTTATGTAAAAACCTATACAATTAAAAATGCCATTAATTGTTATCATTTCGCAAGCGATTAGAATGAATGAAAAATCACCGCGAAGATGTTTCAACTTCAAGAACAATATAGCTGTTTAACAGTAGTGAAATTAAATCTCAATGAAAAAGTCGTTAGGTCTGAAAACGCAAACTTATCTAGTCGCTCAAATTTTAGATAAAAAATGTGCGAAGACGGAGATACATATATATGGAGATACATGTGATTAGTAACAATTGCAAAAACAAAAACTTTAAATTGAAAACGATGCTTAGACTACCAAAATAAAGGCAATATTGATAAATTTCTCTAGAAATGTAAAGCATATATCCACGGTTTAAAATTATCCCATCTTGGTCCTCCTGTTTCAAGGCCGATTAACCATTCCATCTGCGCTTGGAGTTCAGTTATATCAAAGAAAAACGATGATCAATCGATACATGCTATTTTAATAATCAAAAACATTATTCAAGCAATGCATAGTAAAAAAGACTGAATGCACATATTTCTAAAAAAAAAAGATTATCTGAAGCGTGTCACCATACTAGAGTATGACGTCACATGCGCGGACTTGTCTGAATGGCCTAAAATTCCGCAAAAAATAACGTACAAGTACCAAACAAACCGGACAAGATAGAAAATGCTATCACTGGGTATCAAGTGAGATTTTCCTGTTCGAGGTGTGAGAAAAAATATCATGTACTAACCTTTCTCGTCCACTATCCAGGAAAACAAGAACACAACAAGTAGAAAAGCTATCGGTCCTAAATCAGTCAACAAGGCTGTATCGCTATCCTTCCATCCGAAAGCCTGGTGACTTGAAGTTGCTATAGGTCCCCAAGTATTCCATAGCATTGCTTGAGTTAGGGTAAGAAGACAATACACCAGTAGAATGTACCATCTCCGTTTGTACACATGAGTCTCTACGCAATCCTTTGAAACACAGACGTTGTCTGATTCAGATGCTTTAACTGATGTGTCGACAATGAAGCATTCGTTGGTAAATCCTTTCTTATTGCAGTCGTTGACATTGTTGTTCTCAGAGAAAGATAAATTAACCATAGTACCTGTCTTTAATAGATCACCACTTTATCTAATTCTTTGTAATGTGACAGATGCGGGCTTCATGCAACATAATTCGAAGGCATTGCTAGACTACAAGTAATACTTATCCAAAAAGGCAGAAGGAAGTGTAGGCGGTAAAGAGAAAAGGTAAGAGATCTACGTGTGGATTTGATCCGCAGCTATAAATGTACTCATAACTAATCTAATCAGCTGGGAAGGTCGATATCCCGGAGCATCTTAAGGATGCGACCTTGACCACAGATGTGATTTTGATACTGAGGTCAGATTGGTGATGTTTCTCACGTTAGAATATTTAACTAGGGTAAAATTATAATGTAAGGGTATGGGTGTCAACAATTAAAATTAGTGTATGAATGTTAACAAATAACGTTACGGCAGGGACGTCAACATATAAAGTTAGGGGAGGATGTCAACAAATACACTAAGGGTCGGATATCAACAAATAAATAAAGTCAGGGTAGGGATGTCAACAAATAAAGCCAGGGTAGGGATGTAAACAAATACAGACAGGAAAGAGATGTCAACAAATAAAGTCAGGGTATGGATGTTAACAAAAAAGTCAGGGTAGGGATTTCAACAAAAAAGTCAGGGAAGGGTTTTCAACAAATAAAGCCAGAGTAGGAATTTCAGCAAATAAAGTAAGCTAAGGGATGTCAAATAAGGACAGGGGTATCAAACATTTCATACAATAAATTTACTGAGAGTAAGGATGTTACTCAATAAATAAATTAAAGGTAGGGATGTCAACAATTGTCTACATGGATTTCAAACTCGGAGTAGGGCTAGTAGTAATAAGTCGGTAAATCTTGTACCATACTTGGTCGGGTGATATAATGGCCTTTGATGTTACGTCTTTATCGGACGATGTGAGATCAAACGCTGGTATAGGCAGTAGATATACACTGTATGACATTATCGTCTGAAGTACGAGCGTCGTGGTGAACTATTTGGTTATGTATAATGCAGATACAAAATGTGTATATCCATAGTCATAAGAATTAGTTATCACAATAAAATGTTTGCGTGTGTTTGGCCTTAATGTATTTAAGCTATACGACCATGTTAACATGTCATAATAGCAAATATTTAAAACATAACAGATGCTCAACACGAAATCGGTATACTTAAAATATTATTTCCTAAAACGATATAAATTATCTGAAATAAAATTATTCTTGAAATATTGCAAATATTGTCTGAAATAAAGAATAAAATATCAAATCTTAATCCAACATTATTTATTGAATATCACTTCAGAAATGTTCTCCATGTTAAATACCCAAACTATTTGTTTTAAAATGTTTTATAGTTGAATTTTCAAATTACTGTATTTTAGAGTAAAGTTCATCTTCATTGAATTGGCTTTTCCATAGTAATTGGTGATTCGTTTATCTCCATCGTTACAACGACTGGAAAATCAAAACAGCACATGAAAGCATGACGGATGTTTCATCTTAAATCTTAAACTACCCTTTTTTTCTTCAAGTTAAGACTCGTCAATGTCAAGATATAATATTACATCATGAAGATAAGGTTATCTCATATCGTCAAATCTATAATGGCCTTGAACGGTTACTTATCGTTGGACAATGCCTCAGTGACATCCGTAATTAGAACAATAAGATATGTATCTCATGAGGTATCCTCCTCGAATATACCCTGATAGTTACTCACTGTCGTTATATTCACTAACCTCGATATACTCCAAGGGTTACTATCACTGTTGATATTATTCCGCTTAACCTGTCTATATTATTAGGCTTTTTAATCTTTTTGCCTAATATATATCAGGCAAAAAATAAAGTTTAAAAAAGACTAAAAATATAAGCAGTTTTAGAGGACTATGTTGATATATCCACTCCAGCGGTATATTACACTGACGTTATATCATCAATACTCCAGGGGTTACTTTCCCTTTCCTTATATCCTTTACATCCCCGATATTCCAGGGGTTACTAACACTGTCGTTATTATTGACACAACGATCATGATGGCAATCCCTGGAGTATCGAGGATGATAATGTATAAATACATAATGCTTACCAAACAGAATGTACAGCAAACAAGATTGTATTAATTCGGGGATATTAATTGAGGGTATCCATGTATATCGTATACACATTTGTACAGCAATATATAGTTAATTAAAGCGAAGAGTGATGTTTTTTGCATTAATGAATATAACTACCAGCAATAGGACAGTATGATGTAAAACTATATAAGTTTATACATTTAGAATTTTACTCTAACTTCTAAAATCAAATCTAGTCAACATATTATTTCTCAGATCGTGATCTTCCATATTCTACAAATAACTGTAGTTTCACATTCTAAACTTCAGCTTATTGTTAATGTGTCGTTACAATGATGTACATAAAAATAAACTTATCTTCTACAAATTTAGTATCCTATTATCGCTGCAGTACAATAAGTACCTGTTCCATACTCACAAACCATATATGCGTTAATACAACCAATATGATATGGTCAAAATATGACACGTAGATACATCTCATATCATTTTAACATAAACTTCGATATGTATGGGATGATAACATGACTTTGTGAGGTTAATATCTCCATTTCCGGTTATATCGGCCTATTAGACATATTACCCTGTACTAAATTAATACACTTATTGACATCTAATTCTATTAAATGTATAAATAGAGGAGATGGCACTATTTATGCCATACCAAACAACTCTGGAAGATAATACAATCATGCCATAACAGCGCTGATAACTATTTTTAAAATAGTACCCTAATTCTGCGAATAAAATAGATTTCTAACAATATATAAATAAAGCAAAGTCGCGCGTACATTACTCAAATTCTAAATACACCTAACTATTGTTTGTTTTATTTTTCACGGACTGGCCATCTGTTCCTTCGTCCATATTGAGTCTGTTGTAGTTGTCCTTCATTACCAGTAAGACGGGGAGTGACACAACAATGGAACCGAGCAGGACCCAGTTCTCCCATGTCGTACCTATAACAAATATCAACAAACATCGTAGAAAAGTAAGATAAGTATCTAATGATTCATGTATCGCAACCAGACTTAAACAAGACATTTATAATACAGGATAAAGATACTTCTTTTCAAAATTGCGACAAAAAATAAGAGCACCTTAACATTAAATAAAAAGAGAATAATAATAAATATTTTCCGTCATAACCATGTGAATCGTGTGGAATGGAATAATGCATAACTGATGACTACTGGTATCTTACCGATATTAGGGACCATTTGAATAGCCAGGAATATAAGACCAGCGATGTTGAAAAGTAATGTGAGTGCGAAGTTGGTGATGCCCTCAGCAACCGGATATGAGTTCTCACATGCCATCTCGAAGAAGAGCGGCGGAGAGGCATTCACACACAGAGTTCCGATGACAATGGAGGCGTAAATCTGGACTGGAATCAGGATAAGAAAATATAATGTTTGTTCGGCGGGTTTTTCAAATACAAATGTCGTTATCCAAAAGTATGGATACCTCACAGACGGAAGATGAAGCAAAGGCTTATACTAGATAATCTAACAGAATTTTGTTTAATATTTAAATAACATTTATATATGAGTTCAATAACACTGTTTACTATTTGAAAAACAAACCTTTACAAGGAACTCTCTCTGTAATTCCGTTCAGTATTTGGATGTACTTACTAAATGAGTTCTCTCTCTCTATTTAAGGATTAACTTGAATAGATTTTTATGTTATTGAAATATAACACAAAACTCCGAGTGTACTCTAAATAAACTGCGAAGCGGCTTATGATGAGCGTACACTCAGATTTTTGTGCTTTATCTCCATAATATAAAAATTCTGTTCAAATTAATCCTTATAATTCAATTTACTAAAGATAATCTCTTCAATATTCAAAATTCATTTAGGGACTCTTTTGTCTATGAAATCATAACGCCGTCATCTCAGCCAATCAGAAGCAACGTTACAAACGGCGACGCCATTTATTCCTTCATGGGCTGATAAAATAATTGTTTAAGCCAATGAAAATGCTCGTAACAAGCAAAATTGAATTATAAACAAATAATTTCGTTCAGTGGATAGATACACTCGCAAAAGGGTTGATCAGTATCTTCGTTCAGTATATTGTTATACCGAATTTGCATATTACAGAGTTATCTGCACTTGCGGGTAGGTATTAATTATGACGTCATGTTTTTGCGAGCGTAACGTCATATTTTTTCTGAGAAAATGACGTGAATTGCGCTCACAAAATAATGATATAACAATCGATACCTACCCGCAAGGGAGCTAACTCTGTAATATGCAAAGACGGAATGCATGTTCGTAAACAGTTCTCTATACAACATCGTTTAGTAAATAGACACACTTACAGGAGATATCTTTATATATAGCTCCATTTAGTATTTGGACACATACAAAATGTAATGTACACAATGTGTTTTCTTTATAAAACCGTTTTAGTATTCAGACACACTTACACAATGAAATCTCTATATAAATCCGTTCTAGTATTTGGACACACAACATGTGTTTTCTATATAAATCCATTAAAGTATTTAATGTGTTTAATATATTTTAGTATTTTAATTCACTTACATAATGAACTCTCTATTACTCCGTTTAGTATGAGATTCAACCAGAGGAATGATGCTGTAGCTACGATGTAAAGTCCTATGAGAAACATCTTCATATGTTTAGAGAATACATCCGCAAATCTGGAAAGGTACAAAACATTTCGTTGAGAAATATTCTGTTAACAAAATTAATATAATGCAATGATAATTCACATTCTTTACAATATATAAACTGGAATGTTTTAAGATGTCTTATAAAGTTACGAAGAACGTTTATACAGGTAATGATGCATCCTGTTAAAGCTATACTATAGAGTTGGTAAACTGTCTGATGTCATAATGGACAAAATGATATGTCTGAAATATTTATTAAGGACAGCATTGCTCCAAAAAGAAATGACAATTTGAATGGCATTGCAAATAATATTTTCCTTATACAAACAAACTTACTTGCCAAATACGATTGCTCCTATATTACCCGCTATTATAGAATAAAATCCAATCCACCCCGCTTCACGCTAAAATGAATACCGGTACATTATGTATATTAATATGAACATTTGTGGGTTTTCATATAAATCGCAACCACTAATTTAAAATACATTCCAACTATGCTATCATTGAATCAGCTAGATTGATACAAATATTGAAAATGCTCATGAAAAGAAAACATCTTTTCTAGAAGCCATCTGGGGACCATAGAACATGCGCGGATGTGCAAAATTTAGAAAAAAAGTACAAATAAAATCGTTACCGTTTTGATTGTGCTATATCATTGAACCGTATTGACTGCGTTTCCAACCAGGACATACAATTAAATGACACTTTACCTGTGTTACACCGTGCGGTTTGAGGTTGACGTCCAGCACACCTTCCCACATTCCTAAAACACCAGTGGACACGCCATACGTCAACCCAACCATCCAGAACATCTTGTTTCTAAACACAAAAAAAGTAACAACCATCTGGAAGATTTTGTTTCTAAACATTGACAACATTATCATACGTCAATATAGTTACTCAGAACATTTTGTTGTTAAAGATTGGGAAACACTTAAATCTTATTTATACATGTACATAAGCCCAACCATTCGGAACATTTTGTCACAAAACATAGGAGCACACTGCAATTATCAGTAGTTGGAATCGTGGATGGAACGAGAAATTACAAAGTGAAACACAAACAATAAGCAAGGAAATCCTTTCAAATATCACACCGATGGAAAGTGTTCCCTAAAAGGATACTTGTATGTGGATTTCCATTCATACAAATAACTTTAACACGAACATATAGATAGGAAATAAGAAGAAAATGTACCTGACTAAAGCTCTAAATCCCGATTTGAAGTCAAGGCGGTCTACTGACGCAGATATGCTGGGAGGGAGTTTTGGTTTGGCGGGAAAATACAAAATGACCATTAGAAAAATCAGCACACACCACCCACATTCTGCAAGTAAAATGACTAATGTATAACAAAATATATTCGTGGGAATTTTTCCTTTCGCGAGTAGAAATCTACGAGATCTACAGCAGTCATTTATAATAATACATAAAACATGACTCGTGTTGCTTTTCTTATGGTGATTTCATAACAATCACGACCAAAGATTTTGTTAGACTGTAAATTTATGAATGAATTATTTTTATGCCACTTACCAAACATGATAACTAGAGTACTTGCACGTAGCCATGTTGTCATATCGAAATTTAGTATCTGCCAAAGCACTGTTAAAGGCAGCTAATAACATGTATAGAAAACGCAATGCTAGAAAAAACTTCTATAATAATATAAGAACGAAATGGAAAGAAGAGTTTTAGTCAAGTAATGAGCACCACTGCCCACGGGAACACGTCCTGACAACAAAGCTACGCGCGAGTTGTCTTGTCCTTACAGTGATATATGCTATACCTATTACAGGTAATAATTGCGGATACAAAGCAAACACACAATAGCAACACTCACTAATCATAGGAGGGCGAAACAGTAGTTTATTTTCATAAATGTAATAAGTGCATCCGAATAATCAGAACTGCTTAAATAGCATGAATAGCTATTTCTGATATTGGAGATTAAAAGGTCAAATAGTTATCAGATAATTTAGTAATAAAAGTAAATTTAGTGTTTATTTTGTTTAACCTTTAACATTATGTGAAAAGTTCCTAGATATAGAATATCTAGTGTCGTTCTAAAAGTTTTCGGCCACGTCATACTTTAACTTATAACGTATACATCATACATCCCCCTTTTAAAATGTTAAACCACATTTTCTTTCCATTACAATAGCTCGTTCCATTGTCATACAAATTTCATGTATGAAATGTATATGGAATTCATTGATAAATGTATTTTGAAAAAAGAACCTTTAAATGTTAAAATCAATGACTTACCTATATACAGCATTCTCATGATATCGTTTCGAATTCTATGGACTTCGTTGACGTCATCTACAGAAATGTAACATAGATATGTGTAACTAAACATGATTCATTTCATACACGCATCTTTATAATAAAGAAAACTAATTACTTAAAAAATATATAAAATATCACATATAAATATATTGAAGATATAATATGAATAATGTAATAGTGACTATGATCAGAACTATTTCAATTTTTGCATTATAACAATTTAGCTGTCAGTGCAAAAAAGTTCTTTAAAGCGTAATTCATTCTTACCATTGTCGTCGATACTTGTAATGTTTCCCATTATGCCTGTTGTATTATAACGTCTAAAACAAAACCCAAAATATTATTGTATGTTTCAAACAAACAAAAAAGCTGTTAATTATATATATCAGGGCGAATATAATTAAGCGCAATTCGGTGGTTCAATACCGAAAATACTTTTTACAAAATTAAGCACTGTACATGAATTAGCGCTTCTAAACCAGCGCAAAAAGCACTAAAATAAAACTACCGCTAACATTAATAAATTAACCGTATAATTAAGCATACGTAATACTTTTTAAAGTTGCATTTTATGTTACCTTATTCCTCATATATACTAGATATTCAGATGCATTATACATTTATTGCCCTGATGTGAGGGAGACATGAAGATTTGTTTCCCGCGATAAGTAATGTTTTCCGAGGGCGTAGACCAAGACATGTTTTTTTTATTCCGAATCTATAACTGTAAATGTTAAGTTACATGTACCAAATAAAGAATGCTAAAAAATGTATAGACTACAACCAGTGTACAAATAGAAGACTTAATGGAATTAGTAATATTTAACAAAAAGGAAGAAATACAACATAAATATTCTTCAGCAATTCATCTTTAATAATTATTTTATAAAACCAGCACTGCCTTATAACTCTTAAAAGAATGTAAAGATGAAAACAAGAAGTATACCTAACCGTGTAGATAGAGTAAAACGTAAAAAAAAACCAAATATGACCCAGGCTGAACCCATCCCCGTCCCTCACCTCTACTTCATAGTGGAATGTCATGGTTGCTAGGGGTAAGTAAGACATCGTAACTCATGGGCTGTAAGAATTCAGGTGAACTTACAATTAAGCAAAATCATCAATGCACATGGCTTAAGCGTGTCGATGGTGACACATATTTAGACACATAAGGCCGTTATCATTGTGATTTTTCTTTTCAATATGAGAGTAAGATAAATTGACATCCTCGACAAGCTTCGTGCTGACCAGATATAAACTTTCCAGATTTAATGATCAGACCAACGTAAGATTGAGATTTTCGTTTGCTTACTGTGTTTGGTTGTGTGACGGGGAGACTTCAGGCGACTCTGGCACCATGTAGGGACCTACAATGCATAGAAGATCTTATATGAGTGGCTATGTAATATGAAATTTATCAAACGAGTAATTTGATAAAAAATTTAAAATAATTTGATATGCCACAAGCCTTTGTTAATTATTTAACGAGTTTGATAAACTTCATGTTACATAGTCACGAATGTACGATTTTATTTATCACATAACATGCATTAATAGAAATATTAGTGGAACTTTTTAATTTTGTCTCTATATGAAATAGTAGAAATCCGGCTCGGATGTAACTTTTCCGTCAACTGAGACAATCATGCGACGCCATATAAAGATTATGACGTCAAAACTACCTGTGACGTCATGATAATGTTATTACACATGTGTCTTATGATATTTATGACATGGCCATATGACATGGCTATACGGGCCAGTTATGTGATAAAAATATTTTATATTACGATTGCTACCAACAGCAAATGATAGTCTATATGCTGTTTGAAGCGTTATTAGAAATTAAGTATGCAAATGTATGTTAAATGATTTAATATTATATGACTTTCACCTAGGACACGATTAGAGTGCTTTCAGCATTACTTTGTGCTATTTACATCGTGTTTGTGCTTTTTGGATAATTGAATCAGTGATGGTGTAACTAACGTAACTGAAGTAGTACACCTTAAGACTAGAATCTCTAACAATGTTCAAAATTTGAAAGTTCCGTATAGTTGCTTTTATTAGCGAGGAATTAATTTTTTTTCACTGTGGCGGCGTTTTAGTATACAGTAAGCACTAACCAACGAGATAAGCGACGGCGACACCCAAGTAGTTGAAGGCTGTAGCAGTTGCTGTGGCTGTTGTTCTCTGATGTGGAGGAAACCAGGCCACCGATAAAACTGGTGCTATTCCCATCGCAACTGGTCCACCCAAACCGTTGAAGAATTGTCCAATATTAACTGTCCTAAACATTGCATGAATTAATTATAATAACTGTTTCATGACTGTTTTTCATTCACAACGGCAGCGAAACAAGTGGAGGTAAAGCTTTATGAAATATTATTCTCATTACATATGATTGGGAAAAAACCTCGGAAAGATACAGTAATCATTTTTGTGCTTCCAGAGAAATGCATTTGGATTTGAAAATAACCCTTAGTTTAAGGAAATCACACTTTTACATACCACGTGACATACGGAGGTTCTGACGTAATACATCTGACTCCTGACCCGATTGCTATAAGACCAGCCGCGATCAGACACGCCCATCGTATACCTAGAACACAATGTGGTAATACCAAATCTTGACCATATTTAACCCCCAAAATATAGATAATTTTTATTTTAGATGAAAAAGTTTAGACATGTGTATTCCGTACAAAATCATGTTACTGAGTTATTCCCTTGCTGATAGGTATCCATTGTGACGTCATTATTTTGTGAGCAAATCAGTTCACGTCGTTTTTAATGAAATGCATGACGTAACGCTCGCATACACATGACGTCACAACCAATACCTATACGGAAGGGCAGACAGCTCTGTAAATGCAAATACAAAATGTAAAAGTACTTCTTATATATGAAAGATACACCTTACCTTTCACGTCCACAATCCATGAGAAGACAAACGACGATAGGACGAACGAGATTGGGAGCCAGTTAGGGAGGAGAGCCATGATGGATACATCCCAACCGAACGCCTTCTCACATGAGGCTGCGATAGGTCCCCATGTATTCCATACAGTTGTTTCCGTACAGGTAAGCACGCAAAACAAACCCAATACATACCAACGCCGCTTGTACACCTTACTCTCACCTCCCGGCTCGGATTTCACTATTTTGTCAGTCTCCGTATGGAAAGATACTGATGTCTTTTCTTTCGTTCTAACAACGTCATCGGAGTCATCGAATGACAAATTTCTTTCTCCGGATTTTGTACTAGATATATCCATTTCAACAGAAGTATTCTTACAAGGTTAGTTCCATATTAGAATCAATATGAAATTAAAACACGTAAGTTTGTCCAAGTTTTGTTTTTCAAATTGAAAAGATTACTTAACCATGCAACAAGAAATAAAACCGATTACAATATAATATGGTCGATATAATGAACTAACTGGTTATCTAATAGATATGGCAACATATAAGCGTATCTGCCTACGGGGGAACGGGTTGCGTTCGTATAAGAACTCCAAATAACTTTAGCGATGAGAAGATCACACAGCTATCATTATAGCCAAGGTCACACTAGGGTATTCTATTTATAAGCTGGATGACATCGACTACGCGACAATATGTTGCCAAAAGGAATCTGATATTGAGCATGCACTGTGCCTTTACTTTTAAGTGATAATAATTACCAATCGTAGACCTTTGTCGAGGTCAAGCTGGTGTTATACCGCTTTTCGTAGAAAAATTATAACTGAGGGCGTGTCCATTTACGGTCATTGTCAATTCCACCAGGTCAGTATATCAATATATTAACCGAATCAAACATCTTTAATTTCCATATACATTGTAAGATACGAAAATGGTCCGATATTATCTTCCCCTGGCATTCAACGTTACCATTAGGCGATCTCACAAAAGTAATATTGACTAGTTTGCAACGTCACAAAAACACTATTGACTATACAAAATGCGCATGTGTTAAAATGTATTCAATCTTAATTTACATTATGAAGGTGCATCGTCCGTTTCATGTACACATACACCTTTCTACAATGCCGTTATGATAATTGTATAGTTTATTCCCATATGTATACTGTTACAAGTTACATGCATAAACAATTAAATAATATCCAGTTAACAAAAAAAAAAAACAAAAAAAAAAACGATTCATAAACAGATGTTTCCGCAGACGAAATATTCAAACGATCATGACATTTTAAATCAAATTAAAATTCCATTTAATGCATTCTGACTTGAAACAGCTTTCACATATCCCTTACATATTGCATAGAACACTATATCCAATTTAATGTTCATTACCACGCATCATCACCATACAAAATGTGAGATGTGTCCAACAGCAGGGAGTTGAGGCAAACGACAAGCTGATGCAAAGACCCATGATAGATAACTGCAGACAATTCAAGGGATACGATTAAACATTAGTCCGGGGGCTTGTCATTGCCTGGGCTAATGTTGGTGAAGCTTGACACTATTTACCAAATTGTTCAGTAGGTCCCACTCTTTTGAATAAATAATGTGGCAAATGTTTTGACCATGCGGTGCAGTGAGGGGGCAAAATGGCCCAAAATATTAAGAAAATAAAATTGGTATGTAGCTTTTAGAAAACACCTTTCGCTCATTCTGACGTCGTAATCCTGATTTCCTCACATGGTAAGTTTTTTAAACCCGAAAACGAACAAAACATATATGACATACACACATATATTTATTCAGTGACGCCATTTGCTTTCTTTATACCATGTTATCAACTAAGTCAAGTCTAGAGATATAATTTAAACATTGTGGTCCGAAAACATATATATGACACACACAGATGTTTATTTATTTAATGACGCCATCAGCTTTCTTTATGGCTATTTCATCCACTGTAAGCCTATTATAACTATGGTCCATGAAGAGTAGAACAGGTATACCCACACCTATCGATCCCAGAATGCTCCAGTTCTCCCACGCCGTACCTGTAACACAGCATATCAAATAGCATTTGATGACATATTCTATAACGTAATACGTCATATTTGATATTTAATAATAAGGTAACCTTGTTGGGAAATGTTGATATACCCAGAAATATCAGTTCAGTCACGTGACATAATCTACCTTTATTTGGTATAATTTATATACCCAGAAATACTAGTACTTTCACGTGACATAACTTACCTATATTTGGTAACACTTGTATACCCAGAAGCATCAGTCCAGTCACGTGACAATAACCTACTTTTATTTGGTATCATCTGTATACCCAGAACCACCAGTCCAGTAACACATAATGGGGGTATCATCTGTATACCCAGAAAACACCAGTCCAGTCACATGACATAACCTACCTGTATTTGGTATCATTTATATACCCAGAAACACCAGTCCAGTCACATGAACATAACCTACCTATATTTGGTATCATCTGTATACCCAGAAACACCAGTCCAGTCACATGACATAACCTACCTATATTTGGTATCATCTGTATACCCAGAAACACCAGTCCAGTCCACATGAACATAAATACCTATATTTGGTATCATCTGTATACCCAGAAACACCAGTCCAGTCACATGACATAACCTACCTATATTTGGTATCATCTGTATACCCAGAAACACCAGTCCAGTCACATGACATAACCTACCTGTATTTGGTATCATTTATATACCCAGAAACACCAGTCCAGTCACATGACATAACCTACCTATATTTGGTATCAACTGTATACCCAGAAACACCAGCCCTACTGTGTTAAGCCACATTAACATGACGATTGTGGTAATTCCCTCGGCTATAGGGTAGGTAATCTCACACGCCATTTCTATCCACAAAGGGACGCTGGCGTTCACCAGGAGGGTTCCCACAATTATGGATATGTATATCTGGGCTGTAAAACATCATATATATGAATAAGTGGCTATTCATTAAATGTCAATCAGTAATTTATAGGAGTCGCCAAGACGAGCAAGGTGGCCGCAATAATGAGCTGGTTTACCAAGATTAAAATACCGGTAGCAATAGTATGAGTATTTAGCCATTCTCAATACTCCATGAGTTACTTTCACTGTCATTATATCCACATATGGACTACCCCTTCCTTTGAAGTTTTACATAGAGCGACGCTTAACAGCAAAAACATACAGTATTGTTCTTTTATTCTTTCGATTTCAAAGGACCAAAATACCAGCACATCCTTTGCCTCGCAAAAAGTCGTCAATATTACTATGTTTTATTCCAGGGGTGAATATAAAGACAGTGGTAGTGTCCCCTGGAATATCGAGGATGGCATGTAGTAGGTGTTCACTCATATCGGGTAAATGTATAATTTCATGTGCATACAGTATTTAATTTCATAAAACTAGAATTATTTTGACGGTTAACGACTGTCGTAACTGGATCATCGTCTTTGTCAGTTCGTTTTAGTTTATGTAATAATATGATAAGTAATTGATAAATATATATGTTGTTTATGTAGAATCTTCGGTTTTTCATTTGGTGAAAATAAAGCATATCTTGTGATAACAAATGTATCAATGAGGATTGACTAAGTGTTTCTTTTTTTATTTCTTTAAAATGATAAATATATATTTACCTATTGAGCTGGGAATCACGTCGATCAAAATAAGGTTGAACCAAAGAAAATCCAGGAAGGCCATAGAATATAAGAATATCAGTATCTGTCTGGTATGTTTTGAAAATATATCCGAAAGTCTGTAAATAAAATGAGATTGATGTAAATAGAGAATTATAAAAGACAACAAACTATATAAAATGCCGAACGTGGACAGTATGTTTAATCAATAATAATACCAAAATGGAGTAAAACATACAAATAATTGTACTTTGCGATTAGTTGACACTTGGGTTTACGAGTGAAATAATCTTATATTCAGTGGGTAACACATTCCGTATACATTTCTATGTGGTGTATGACTAAAAAAGTTTCATCACATCAAATATTTGGACACATATATCATTTCTATGTATATATAAATGACATGTCCGTGTAATATGAATTGCGATACGCGTTTGGATTTTGTGTATTGCAAGTTTAGTCTAATATCAGTACATCTCGATAAGATTAAAAATGATAACACTGAAAACAATTCCCCTTGAATGCTACACAGTAATCTGCCCTTGCGGGGTAGGAATGGATTAAGACGTCAATAGTCTTATACATATGGGCAGATAACTCTGTATTATTCTTATTTAGAAAACCAATCATATCACCCACCTGGCCATCACAAGACATCCAAAACAGCCGGCAATGATGGAATAAAAGCCAATCCATCCAGCCTGAGTCTGTGTAGAGAACAAGTCTACATTATCATGGACTTATAATTTCAAATACACTTTACATACTTCAATTAATATATGTATGTATGTCAAAACCCTGTATATTTTATATAAAAAATTATCAGACCGACTCACAATTTATCAAATAATCAAAATAAAAAACATAACAATTAAACTAGTAATAGCTACATCAGTATAATGTTGGAGATGCGTTACTCTTATAAACAACACCAAATATCGTTTTTTTTGGCAACCATGGCAACACCCAATGTTCTCACTTATATTCTATTCTGTCTTTGCATATTACAGAGTTAGCTCCCTTGCGGGTAGGTATCGATTGTTACGTCATTATTTTGTGAGTGCAATTCACGTTGTTTTCACCGAAACGTATGACGTTACGCTTGCAAACACATGACGTCACAATCATTACCTACCCGCAAGTGCAGATAACTCTGTAATATGCAAATGCGGAAAAGTAGGTCATCGTCCTTCTTAGCAACGTTGTGGTTCCAAGCCCAGTGTTTTAACACTATAACCGGTATGACACTACAACCTTTCGGTCCAAGACCTACCGCTAGACCACAGTGACCAAGGACAAGAACCTTACCTCAGATATATGATATGACTTTAGATTGACCGACAACACACCCGCCCATAACGCCACAATTCCAACGGGTACTCCATACGCTACACAAAGCTGTATAAACTTCTTGTTCCTGAAACAAGGTTATCAAGCAGAGGATCCTCAGGACAACACTATACAAAATAACGTACATTATTTAAAACGGGTATAAAAATAAAAAGAACGCCACTTTTATGGAAAATAAAAAAAGTAAAATGAATAAACGCTTAAGAATAGTTCATTTTAATCTATAGACAAAGTGCAAAATATGATTAACGTAAAAGGTTAGTATTGCCTTCTAGTTTAAAAATATGGTTACCCACGTAATAGGTACCTTATGGCATGGTTTTTGTTTGAATATGATTGTCATATTGACGGACGTACATACATGTGTAATTATATTATTTTCTGTATATACCATATGTTTTCAATATTTCTTAACAATCGAAATCATCTGCATTGTAGGAATGCGTTTGATATAAAGAAAACAAATGATTCAAAATTTCATCAACAGACCATGACATTTAGGAATGAAAAGTCATGAAAATCTTATTACCATTATAGTATATATACAAAATTATGTATTTTCAAAAATATGTATAATACAACACAAAAAATAAATGCTACATTAAGACTTACCTCATAAGTTTCTTGAATCCAGATATGATTTCCAAGCGTTGGGTACATGCTGAAGTACTTGGTGGTTTAGGGGGCTTGGAGGGGAAATATACCACCACTAATACCAGTAATAGAAAACACCACCCACATTCTGTGAACAGGGGAATTTCAAAGTCACTGTAAATAATTAAAGCATGATCATAAAACGGATAAATGTTTATCACATGCCTTTAGTACTTTAAAGACGTTCCACACGAAGACATATTCCTTCTTATCATTGCGATCAGTATGTTATTGCATATATACATACATATATACAAATTTTCAGCAAAAACTGTTAGCCAATTGGACCGATCGAAAGCCTGACAGATCATGACACTACACGTAAGGACCAGCGAAGTACAGGATTATATGACACACTACTTGATTTTCGTAGAAAAAGACACTCATCGAAATAACATTCAAGTGTACAGGCCTGAAGACACAAAATGCTACTTCGTGTAAACACAAACCAGTGTAAGCGTGTAAAAGAGACATATTAGGGGTACAGAAAAAGCCCATGTAAAGACGTATCAGTGTAAAGGCCTCTATAGACACAACCGAATTTTCAATCTCATAATGGAACGGCCTTAGATAAATACAACATGTTGTTCAATATAACGACCTACCCGTTATTACATAACTATGCGTGATTCAAAATGGAAAAAATAATATTATAAATTCCATAGCAGTTGGTGGTAGTTTGTGTTTACATTCTCCAGTGTGTTAACACCTACAACGCATTTAATTGGTCCACTCCAACACCTCTTGATACAGATTGACTTCTAACTTCGGACAATTTTTCTTAGTGTATTTTCCTTTATACTTTATATAGCAATGTATTCATTGTATAAGAGGTACTTTCTTATTTAACATAGATTCTATGATAGTATTTTAAGGTGAAAATGCATTATGTATTACGCATTATACGGTGGTGAGTTTTCTTAAATGTATACGAGAAACGGTACATACAAATTACCCAGCACGAACGTGACTGTTAATTATCATGTTTATCTGAACTCTCGTTAATTAGTTTTCTATTTTTTATAAGATTCAAAATATGAACATTAACTACCCCTAGTTTGATGCACATAAAAGACACTTCTCTAGATCTATTGCCACAATGAGACAGAAGAGGTCACATGAAGTCACGTCACTAGATCTATTGCCACAATGAGACAGAAGAGGTCACATGAAGACACGTCACTAGATCTATTGCCACAATGAGACAGAAGAGGTCACATGAAGACACGTCACTAGACACGTCTCTAGATCTATTGCCACAATGAGACAGAAGAGGTCAAATGAAGACACGTCACTAGATCTATTGCCACAATGAGACAGAAGAGGTCACATGGCGACCTACCAGCATAAAGGATTAACATGATCCGATGACGTATCCATGCCACTTCTGACTCGTCTGTAATTCCAAAACAGTAAAAAGATAATTTCAGCTTCAGTTTTTTTAACATTGACTTATCATTTTTAAATTCGTATTTTGACTGTTTTGTCTTCAATATTAACTGTATCTAACTAAAGGTATATTTGAGGACTAAGTTCATTTAGCCTTTGTAGAATATGAAAAGTTATAAGATAACATCTGATGATGTTTGCATTGAAATTCAAAATTTCATATTCATAAGAACAACATGGTTATTTCATAGTTATGATATCAATTTTGTATTCTAGAATTTAATCCTTTATTCAATCAATCTTACCGTATACGTGAGTTGAATTTAAAGTTGTTGCCATGGTTACGTTAACTTGTTGCATTTGGGAAGCACTATAACGAGAAAATATGAAATTTATAAACGCATGGTTAAGAGAACTTCTTACAATAAACATGAGTTAACAAAGTGGGCATTTTATGGTGACCGGCTATTTAAACAAATGTTATTATATTCCATTCATAAAATTTAGACAAAGGCAATTTGAAACCGTAGTTAAATGTATGCCCATCAGCAGTACAGATAATTTATATAAAAAATATCCTTTCACGTTCACGTATTCACAACTTACGGCAAAATAATGTAAACCAGGCATCACAAATCAATGGTACAATTTTCATAAATTATATATAATTCATTTAAAAGCAAAATCAAAGAAACAACGGTTATGTGAACAATAATTGAAGACCTTTCTTATATACCAATATTTTGTTTGATCATGCTATCGTTTATCGTCTGATATTTCCTATTAAACGTCTGTCATATCAAACATATTTACTTTTAAAATAATATAAACATTGCGACCATTCTCGTTAATTCATTTTCGATTTAATACAGAAGTTTAAATATTAAAAAGCATTCTCTTGCTTATGAAAACATTTATGTATCAAACACTCACGTATAAGTTGTATTAACATCATCCCTATTAAACAAAGGACCTACAACACAAAAGAAAATCATGTCATTAGAATGTATATAGTACTTACTGAAAATTTCCAACGTGCAATAAATCAAATCATAATCCTAACTTGTAATAAAATG
The DNA here is from genome assembly GCF_041381155.1 of Argopecten irradians. NCBI lineage: Eukaryota > Metazoa > Mollusca > Bivalvia > Pectinida > Pectinidae > Argopecten > Argopecten irradians. The sequence continues at coordinate 29,075,455 of NC_091140.1, read as the reverse complement.
AAGCGTCATGATAATTGACGTGATCAGGGTACGATTAAAAAACAATTGTAACAACTGGAATTTCCTATCAGTGACATCAATATAACATCAATATTGACTATTTACTTGGATCATATAATAAAAACAAGTCCAAAGAGTAAATGCAATGCAAGTGTGACTACAATGTGTTTTAAATTCCAAATTGTCAATTTTCCATAAATATCCGTTTTTAAGACTTCTCCAGTATCATCATTTTTGTGAAAGATTGGGACTACTAACAAAAAATTAATAGCATGATATTATAGCAATATACTCAATACGGTATCAGATTTCTTTGATATTCACTATTAGGTTGTCACCACTCGCATTAGAATTGAATCTCCTCATGCCAACACGCCACAGTCTATAAGATACAAGCTAGTGTTCTGTTCCTGGTTAACGGTCAACATTAAAGTAGTGGGACGACTGGTTGTCCGATGTCAGTATAATGTGACAAATGGGTTGTGCTGTTCGGTGACTTAACCTGTCAATACGGCGCCATGCCTAATAAATCAACAAATCAAATCTACCTATAAGAAAAGAAGCGGCAACACCTCCATAGTTAAGCAATGTTGCTATGGCTGTAGATGTAGTCCGCTGGTGTGGCGGGAACCAAGCAGCAGACAAAACAGGTGGCGCCCCCATCGCTACTGTACCTCCTAGTCCGTTCAGGAAGGCCGATATATTAGCTGTCCTGCAACATATCAACCAATGTTCTGTGAACTAACGTCAGAAAAACTTGTTTTCATAAAACAATAATGAAACTTTTATCCTGTAAATAAGTAAAAAAACCGCATCAGATATCAATGATAGCATGATACTCCCATGGTCATCAGATCTTATAAAACACCACAATCTGTACCCTGAATGACATATCCATTTGTATTTTCCTTTATTTTGCTGTTCTTTTCAAGCTGACTTTTATATTTAATTCTTCTGATCTTTGTGTAGATTACCCATTAACGTTTTGAAAAATCGAATCTTCAAAAGTTTGAATTTGATCAGAATCTGCAAAAGACAGTAAATAGGTCGACATTAGAGTTCTACAGAAATCCTACTTTTTTTATTACATTTTGCATGGTCTTAATCGTATTCATAAGGGTTCTATTTGATAATCGTGTAATTGCATTGGATCAACCATTTCCTTCCATTCTACTAGAGTCATTCTCTTAGTTCCACGCCGTCAATACCGTCGGAGTGAAACGAAGGGAAGTCAATCTGATATATCTTGTCATAAAATAATACCGGGTATAGCACTACAAAAAACTTGCTTAGATGAAACATTTAATTATTTAATGCATCATCGAAAAAGAGAACTTGTCTTAATTTAAGTATTCCGCAGTTTTGCTTTTAAGCAATAAACTGTTACCAGATTAGACATACAGTTGATATGAATCCCATCCGGAAGGAAGATACATAGAATGGCGCCCATATGTCCAATCTGGTAACAGTTTGTTATTTATCTTTCCATTATGGCCATTCAAACCCAAAACTATACACGTATATCTTTTGAATTTTCCGCTTGCGCTAGTGTTGACGTCACCAAGTTCAATAAATGGAATAGCCATAGCACTAGCTTACGAATATAGTTCAACACAGAACGGTTTGAAAAAAGCAAACAAATGAAAACTATGCGATGATGTTTTTCAATAACTGCTATTTATCAATAAGATAATACTGTTGGATTTCAAAGACCGCACAACTTTATTTATTTGACCGTTATGTATAGGCGTAAGTATACATAAGTATACATTGTATTCATTGTCAGTGACGCTGCGAAAACGTTAAATATTCATACGCAATATGACGAGATATTCTGTAATTATTACTTCGCTTCATATAAGCTCATATAAGCGTCGGCAAAAATTCCAGCTTATAAAGTGAACATACCACGTGATATATGGAGGCTCTGACGTCAGACATCTGATGGCTGATGCTATGGTCGTTAGTGCTGCCGTAACAACACAAGATATACGTATACCTGAAATAACAAGGGTGTAAGGTAATACAAATGGTGTATACATATAATTACAAGGGTGCAAGTTTAAAATAAATAGTGTATACGTGTAAATACAAGGGTGTAAGGAAATAAAGATAGTGTATATCTGTAATTTCAAGGGTGTAAGGTAAGAAAAACGGTGTAAACATGTTATCATCAGGATGTAAGGTAAAACAAATGGTTATACATGTAATTACAAGGGTGTAAAGTAATACAAATAGTGTATACGTGTCATTGCAAGGGTGTAAGGTAAAACAAATTGTATATACATGTAATTTCAAGGGTTTGAGGTAGTACAAATAGTTTAGTATACATGTAATTACAAGGGTGTAAGGTAATAAAAAAGTGTATACCTGTAATTACAAGGAGGTAAGCTACTTCAAAAAGTGTTTACATGTTATTACAAGGGTGTAAGGTAATAAAAAAAATGTATAATGTAATTTCAATGGTGTAAGTTAATATAAATAGTGTATACCTGTAATTACAAGGGTGTAAGATAAAACAAATGGATTACAAGGATGTAAAGTAAAACAAATGGTGTATACATGTAATTAAAAGGTTGTAACGTAAAGTCATTTGTGTCTGCCTGTAAATACAAGGAAGAGAGGTCATCAAAATGGTGTATACATGTAATTACAAGGAAGAAACAGCATCAAAATGATGTATATCTATAATAACGATGAAGAAACGTCATCAAAATTTTGTATATCTGAAATAACAAGGCAAAAAAAGTCATCAAAATGGTGTTTACATGATCAATTTTATTTCAAAGATAAAAACAGATACACACGAGTCTACTTTAAAGTCCAGAACTAATTCATCGTTTTCACATCAGGACCGGAGAGGAAACATATGGATCGTCGTTTAGGTGATATCTATATTCGACTTTGATAAATAATAAATTGAATCTTATCGAAGAAAAAATCAACCTTAGAAATATGTTATATGAAAAAATAGTAGTTTTTACTGCCGAAAAGCAGAAAAAAGAAAGAGTGAATACCGGTTTGCTCCTAGTAAGTATAATAGAACTTGGTAGAGTGTGTAGTTACGTGTATCAAACAGTATACTGCAGTAAGAGAGTGAGACAAAGAAGTATAAAACGAGAACAAGAAAACTATAAAACGCGAACCGCAGTCTCCCAAAATTCACAAAGATAATCACTATCTGTAATACTTCGTCTACAGAGGAGATCTTAGTTGTAAAGTTAAAAATATGTTTAATACGTGTATTTGTGCCTGTTTTTATTCTCAAAAAGTATACTTCTTTTTTATAGCTGCTAATAATATTTGCATTAATGCCACTTGTATAGTAATTTTTATTATAGGTAATTGACTATTGATTTAGGATATTTCGTATTTATCATTGGCTTAAGATAATTGGGAGAAAAAGATATATCTTGACATACTTGCACTTAAGAGTAACAAGATTATTGATATGAACGTAAATGCCATAACTCATTTCAACAAATAAAATAAAATAAAATAAAAGAAATATTTATGAAGAATGAAAAGTGAAGGTAAAAAGACCTTAGCTGTTAATAGAACGTTAAACAACGAACCAGTCATACCTTGGACATCTAGGCTCCAGGAGAAAAGCCATCCTGTTAGTATAGATCCTATGGGACCCCAGTTAGGTAGAAGCGCCAGAATGGCAGTATTCCATCCGAAAGCCTTCTCACAAGATACAGCGATGGGTCCCCACGTATTCCATACCGCAGCCTGGGTGAAGGATATGAGAGAATACACTGCCAAAATATACCACCGACGTCCATAAACTTCAATGTCTGGTCCGTCAGGCCGGTGAGTCTCCTTTTCCTTCCTGTTGTCTTTCGATACTGCCTCGTTCAAATCACAAATATATTGTATTCTATCGTCAACATGTAGTACTTTGAGTTCAACAGAATCTGCAATGTTTCTAATGTATGCAGTAGAGTTATTTGGCTGTGTACTGAACTCAGTTACATGTTGATTTTGTGCATCCGTCGAGTTAGGTGTTACTTGATGACCACGTCTTACCATAATTATCTGTAATTTAATATTGAATAACCTTGACAACTTTGGCTTAAAATTGAATAAGACATAAAAACTTCACCATGAAGGTTTATCATTAACCCTGTAGAATAATATCATCTCATTTGATCATTTTATATGTTAGATAAGAATGACTGATACTTTTTATATAGGCCTTTTTATTGTACATTTTTATTTCACTATTGTAAGTATAATGAATTATATTGATATTGTTCAATATGATTTATCATCAATTTTAAAAATCCAGATTCTGGTTTTTCCAGGTGTCACATCCAAACCTCGTTAACTCAGTGGAAATAATCAGTTATCACCTAATCGGAATAGAATGGATCTTTTAGGATCGTTTCAAGAAAACGCTAAGAACTAAAGATTTTATTTCAGTTAAACAAAATTGATGTAAAGAGTTTCAACTGTATTACCTCAATGTTTTGATACATCTGCTCCAAAATAAATACTTGATTTTATCATTGTGCACACATTATCACTATGCTTGATGTGGGAAGTAAAGCATGTCTTAAAACAAACCCGAGGATATTAATTTGTCTGTGTACATCTGTATATCAGGTTCTCTAGGCATTTTATATCACATCAATGAAAACATAAGACAATCAAATGTATCAGAACAGTGTCAAATACAGCAAAATTCGAGAAATATTGGAGAGTATAGAACGCCATAGCTGAAAAAGATATAATGATGATACCAAATAAAACAATGGTAGATGTACGTAAATATATATCACCGAATCAAAAAATCGATTGATATAATGATAAAGAAAACAATACCATGAACATTTTAAATTAAATAATTATAGAAGCAAATGATATATTGGTCAAATCGAATCAAATATTGATATAATGATACTATATATCGATGAAATCAAATCATATAATGATAAAACCATATACAAAATGTAATATGAAAACACAAATTCATATACTAGTAGTATAATTGAACCATACAAGACAGCTACGGCGTACCATAGTATGGAGAGGGTGGGTGATTTATATGGACATACCTGTAAGTCAAATTACAAATGAATACACAGATGTTATCTTTGTGTAATATACAAAGACGGACAGATACTCACCGTTCACTGAATTCAGGACATACACAAACTAGTACTGATACAGAGCCAGTGGTGTAATAAAGGTGGGGAAATGTACAAACAACACTGATAGGCTGATATACAGGGTGCCGACAATTAAACACTGATAAAATACTTAGCTAGGTCATTTAAGGACAATTTTAGAAAGATAAAGCTGTATGGTCTGATTGACAATGCTGGGTATCTTGGGAAAACGAATATTTTGTTTTTATCTTGTTCATATCAGATTTCATGATTAACTAATAGGTGCCTGAAAGTAAACACGTGTACATGTACCATCGTCGATACTCCATGGGTTAATATCACTGTCGTTATATCAACCCGACTTTTATAACAAGGCTCTGTGTGCTTGGAAAGTAATCTGGTACAATAATCGAATAACGATATACTTTAGCATTAAACGGCTTTCAGTTCGTATTCATAGCCAAAATGAATGCAAACTGGACAAATTGCAATGTTGAAGTTGCCTCTGTCCAGTTGGCATTCATATCGGCTATGAATGCCAACTGAAAGATGTTCAATGTTTATATTTTCATTTGATAACGATTTTATGGTGAAATCTCAAGATATTTTACATTTATAATGAATGGGTCATTCGTTATCGTCGGATGGAACAGACATTGAACAGCCGTTTTCCGTGATCGCTTGCGCGATAATTATGACGTCACAATGATAATGTCGTCCTAATAAGCGCTTGAAGTTCAAAGTCTATATGAATGCAATCTGCGCTTGGTAAGGTTACATAGTGGGACTGCAGTGAAAATGTAAATATTGTGGTTTGAAGTTTGGCGTCACTCTCTCGGTAATCTCCAAAAGGTCTTCTGCAGGTCTGTGATAGATAAGCGTTTTTCTTTTCCTGAACCGACTTAATGGGACTCATAGTAACAGCTTTGTTAGAAATAAATGTCCCAAATACAAAATGTAGTTCACTTGAAAGTGATATTCCAATTCATTTTCTGTCTCTTCATAAGGCATAAACATTACTCCTGCTGTAAGGAGGAACATGGGACATTGTCAGCCAAGTAATTTACATAATGGGAATAATTCACGTACATGTACCATGTGATATCCGATAACGTTTGTGCGGGGCTATTGTTTCTATTGGTGATGGAATGACGTCAAATGACGTTATCGCGGGATTACGTCATTTCAGCGGGAAGAGATACTAGTCCCGCACAAACGTTATCGGGTATCACGTGGTACGTGAATTAGTCCCATGCAGTTTGGCTATGAAATGTTTAGGGGCGGATGTAACGATAGTCATAGTATCGAGAATTCCCTGGACTACTAGTATTTCATATAAACACTAAAAGCTTTACAGGAGGCTAAAACTGATCAATCACAGGCTCGCAAAAACAAACTGAAGACAACAACTTGACGACATCAAACTTGAAAAACAATTAGTTATGTAACATTATTCAATCAACTGATATCTTCTCATGCACATTCATGACATTGATCAAAGGACCAGAGCGACGCCAAACTTCAAAGCCATACCAGTCAAACATAACGTATTCTTATTCGATTCTGTTGATGTATAGCAAAGGAATAACACTATCTGTGGTTCTAATTAAGTCTCATAAATTTGCGCACCAATGAACAAGCGTGTAATTAAGGGAAACCAAACATAACATATGATATCAACAGAAAAGTGTATATTCTAACAGTTTTGGCAAAATTTTCAACTTTTGGCGTAATCAATCAAATCAGGATGATTTGAATGACGAGTTATTTATTATACTGCAGCAAATGGTGTATCTGTGCGAATAACTGAGATTGAGGACTGGAGTGGAAATTAGCATGTCAAAATATTGCTTAGCGAAGCATTGATGCCATACTGTAGATGAACTTATTTTATAGTTTTATTTTAGCACTTTTCGCGCTGTCTATGAAGCATTCGGCTAATTCACTTACATTGTTAAAGGATAAGGTGCGTTAAGTGTCATTTTGGCCCATGCTAGGATTCTCTTTATTTTTGATACCATGGTAACCTGATTATGTGTAATAGCGGTAATTCATATCCGCGCTAATAAATCATAACTTTCATGTTTTCGCATTCATGGTAAAATTTGACTAAGTTTAAAGTACGGTATTAAGGAATGTACTGGTTGTTTCTTTTCAAGGCAATTGCATCCCTAACAGTTAATACCGAGAATAGTTTAACTATTGAATCACTGATTGACTGATAATTTTTTCCTTAATCCTAACACCTTTCTGACAATTTCTTTGTGTCTCTGTAACAAATACATTGTAATTGGTAGTTGCCTGTATCACTTTTCATTGTATTTTTCAATTTCAGCTGAATTTATAATAATGTAATTCCATAATACTTTAATCAATTACTCATTATCTGTTTCATACCGTATGACTGGTTATTTTCACATGGATATTTTCGCTGTTTTTTTCCCTCTTCTTCGAGACAATGTTATGATCCGCGAAATATTGAAATATTATTGATTCAATACACTCTGGGTAAGTTTTGGGCTTTGTGTGATGGGTGGTTAGTGGCTCCCTTAAAACCATATCGCGAAAAGCGTTAAAATTTGATTTCCTCGTTTTTATTTCAAATCGCGAATTTAACCATTTACAGGGTATATAAATTAATGACTGGTGAACAGCAAGAAATTAACTTGGTTTTTATAGAGATTTCATTGTTGTGTGATTGGATAACAAAACAATTAAAGATGCTCCACCACCGACAGAGCATCAATGATATTCATCATTTGAACAATAATTGGTGTTTTATCGTGTATATATATAAATTAACACAAAAAAATAATACATGTTTAAAATCATTTACTTCGCCTTTGGTGCATGCGCAATCAGTTCTTCATTCCATATAGGATATAGTGCCACGGAATTTTTTCGGGATGCAATTAATTATTTTTCATATTTTAAACTTCAAGTAAAATTAGAAGCTCTAACTTTTCAATGGTGGTAATGGTGTTCAGTAAGTAACTTTTGTAACCGAAAAAAATACTAAATCGTCTGCTCATGTTTTTGATAGTGAAAAAATACCATTTCCTTAGTACATGTAAACTATTGATTTGCAATGTTTAATTTGCAATGTTACTATAGTCGTTGTTATAGCCATCTTTGAATGTCATGACAAAACTAGTAGCTCTGTGTGCACAATTGTGTGCGAGAAGAGACAAGATATTTTGCTGCATTAAAATCGGTTGATAGAACAATGGCACACTGTACTGGGTTTAAAGTTGAAAATCGCACATCTTTGAATTTTCATTTTGTTTTCAAAAGAAGTCTCTGCAGACTTTTGATTGATCACTTATTTCTCCTGTATATTATTCAGTTTTGCTATCTAATGATCAAGGTGTGGATATTACGGCAGTGATAGTAACCCCTGAGGTATTGAGGATGGCAGATATAATGTAACGATAAACCACTTTTTCGCGTATTCTTGCTAGTGAGGTCGAATGTGAAGTCAAATGTTTTGCGAATTGTATATAAATGCATCAGTGCCCGAGTGTCAGTGAGAACTCTTGAACGCAAATCCATATGCTGTATTCGTAAATACATTGAAAATAATGAGTTCGCAGTAATAAAGTGGTTTACAGTTACAGATGATAAAGATTTCATTTATACAAGCTGTTCTTATCATATATGCACTAGTATTTCAATCTTGTTAAAATACCGTATAGGCAGTTATTTCCGAGGTAATATTTTCGCGATTTCACGGGTCATCGACGTGATCGCGAAACTTTAATCCGTGGAATATTGAGATTTGGTTGAATTTTACTTATACACTTGAAACCAAATCGCGAAATTGTGATTCGCTAAAATCACGAAAATTTTGACCCGTGAAAATAAGCGGCTGTGCGATAATCTGTTTATAGTGTCGTGATTGGTTTACTTACTGGTCCAATAACCAATCCAAATGACCAGAACTTTACATTGGTATAGCTTTAAGTAATTACATTTTACTAGTGAAAAAAGTAACATCAAAGCAGACTGAATTCACAAGCCTTTAATATTCAGTATGTAGTTTCTGATTTGACAGATACTCTAAATGTAAGGTATTTAGAGTATATTGAAAACAAATGCCACAAAGACAGCAAGCCTTCAGTGTTCAAATTGTTCAAAACATTAAAAAAAAAAAGGCCTCAGTTCTTTTTCTGCCTCCGCAATAAAGCCTTGGTGAGTGCCATCTGTGAAAAGAAGTGAAACAGGTTATTTCTAAATTGTATGATACTTCAAAACGGAATGTGCCTATTTTATATTCATTTACATACAGTGTAACTTCCCGAAACCGAACCTTCGCAAAACCGACCACCTCTAGAAAATATGGATGTTGTGTACGGAATGAATTCCTCTTTATACATAGTAAATAAAACTTCCCAAAACCAATCCCTCCCAATTCCGAATACCAGACCGATTTTGAGATAGGAATAGTCATTTATGATATTTGTTATTTTAATGACCAATCATTAATTTAAGAAAATAATTAACTAAAAATTGGCTTTTCATTTTAGCTCATAGAAAAGCTGCCCCATATCTACATTACATATAATAATCTGCATTATGTCATTATCGATTTTAATATCTTCACAATTTTAACTTTTAATATCAACATCAATTTCCTAGTATCGCATTGCAATTTTACTGCAATTGCTATCTTTCATTCATTAATCTGTTTCTTCAAATGCACTCTTGTATTTCTAGATTACTACAGAGAAACCTGGGGCGGCTTGGAGTGAATAGACTTTTTTTACTTCACGCGCTGAAATTTTTCAAACACCATGCCATATCAATGATTTCAATTGTAGCGTTCTTTTGAATATAATGACTAAACCTCGCTAGGCCTCCGCTCACCAAATGGTTCATTGTGTTTAACTTTATAATAATATTCGTTTTATGTGTCTTTTCGTATTTTCTACTGTTACTTTGTAATTCTATATCATGTGAACGTGTTTGTTTTATGTTTTCTGATAAAGGGATGGACTGCCTTGAAAATTTGACATCTATTTTGTCTACACAATAAGTTTTATTTCCTTGTCCAATATTTATCATTAGAAGTAGTAACGATCCCGTTTTACCCAGGACACTATAAACATTGATATTTCCTCTTTGACACATTATAATGATGTCACACATGAATTTATTGTAATCCCAGCCTGTTTATTTTTGAAGAAACGTTTGCCTACCTCTATAACTTGTGTTTCAACACTTGTCCTTGCCACAAACCTGTTTATCACTGAAGGAACACTTGCCCTTCTTTACCCTAGTTTCTGTTTTTCACTAACCTGTTTGTCCCTGAAGGAACGCTTGCCCTTCTTTCTCCCTAGCTTGTGCTTCACCATCATGAAGTTCTTCCCTCTAGCTTTTTCTCTATTGGTAGTACTGGCATTGGGATTCATTTTCTGTGGTCCATGTGAAAATTTTTCTCTACCTACTCGTCCAGCCTGTGGCAGGATAGAAAGAAAAGATTTAAAGAAAAAACATAACCACAAATCAATTACAATTTGATTTTGCAACAACCATCAAATAGGTTCCATTTCACAATTTAAAATATTTGAGAAGATGTAAAAATGATTTACCATAACTGTTGCCAAGCGAGATTCCTTGTCATGCGCTCTCTTCTTGTGGACATTTTCAATTTTGGACAACAGCAATTGTTCACTACAAAACAAGTATCAATCAGAAAGCTACATCTTAAGTTTCAATATTCAGGTAAATATTTTCAAATATAAGATTCAGTCAATATGTCCATGTTTTGAATACTTCATTAGTCATATGGTTCAAATCATGGGCTTAAAGTCAATCAAACTGTCATCTTATAGTATAACATTAACTGTAAGCATACTAATAAATCAACACATTCACGCTTTAGCGCTCTGGGGTGGTATTGACTTATTAGGGCAATATTAAATTTATGCACCCATTTCATCTCACTATGCACACGTATACAAAATGACATTCTGGACAAATATTAGCACTGTACTTCTTGACAAATACAAGCACTGTACTTGTATTAAGTAGAATGATACGAGTATGAAAAGTGCTAAAATATCATTTTTCAAGCTTGAATTTTAAAACATTAATATGTAGCCGTGCATACAAACAAGAAACTAACATACCTGTCGTCATCAACATCCACTTCCACATGTTTACGCTTGCCTTTGCCCTTACTGGAACTCTCTGTTGTTTTACGGGCCTGGTGGTGTTGAATTTGACGGAAATCTTCCTGTGTGAGGATCCTATTCGTAGAGACATCTTCTGCTTTTTTACGCCTCTCCTCAACAGTGAGGCTGGCTGCTGGATCCTCTGTCTATAGCATGTGTTTAATATAGCATAGAATTAAATTTAGAATGATCAGGTTAAAACAAACAAATAATCCTGAAGTTATTCTTAGATTAATTGAACAAAATTTAAACTTGTCTAAAAACATCCAGGTGTAAGACTGCAGCGAGGCATAGAGTTTTTAATTTAAATTTCAGACATTATGTTAATTCTATTTATAATGTGCAAGCCACTAGTAGGTTAATACAAGAAATTTTAACCTGAGAAAGGTGGTGCTACCCAAGGAGACAGTTGGAGAGGAATATTGCCTCTCAACGGTTATCTATTCCTTTTGTTACTACATTAAAAAATCAATACATCACTGTTACATGACACAATCCCCATATTACCAGATTTACATTTTCAATGGATCCCGAAGATAATAGAATTATTTACCAGAAAACTTTAAGGAATTCCTTGCCCTAATTTTAGCCCAAATTACCAGATTTGTGAAGTTATCCTCTGAACACCGAAGACTTGAGGAGTTTCCCTTTTTCCTTTTTATAGCCCAAATTACCAGATTTGTGAAGTTAACCTCTGAACACCGAAGACTTGAGGAGTTTCCCTTTTTCCTTTTTATAGCCCAAATTATCAGATTTGTGATGTTAAACTTGAGGAGGTTCAGTTTTACTATTTATAGCCCTGGATTTTTCATACTCAACTCTGAGTATGTAAACATCGGTTACCCTTGCCAAGAACTGCTCAGGTGAAGTTTTAATAATAAGAAAATGGTATAAATCTTAGTCATATAACAAAATGTCAGCAAAGCTAATCACCTCCTCTTCATCTGACGAATGAGGAACATCTATCCAGTCATCCTCATCATCATCTTCATCTTCACTACAAGACTCCCATTCTGAAAATGTAAAGTGCTAACACCATTAGCACTGCATGCTAATGCATGAAATCTAACAACAGAAAAGTCTCATCAATGACAATCATACTTAATGGACCCTTGATAACTGAGATAACTTCATTCCTGCTCGAAATCATCTGAGCTACAGTCTGTATAAAGATTAAAATTTTACATAGCTGAATTTTTTCACATGTCAAATGTTCTATTGCTCAATCCTAATCCTCATAATAGTCACATAGACTAAAATGAGAAAAAATTATACAGCATTAAATAATGTTCTCCATTTCTTATTTTCCAAATTATATTCCAGATATTTCTTATTTATAATACCCTCTTTAAATCAATATGTGACAATCGTACGAGTTACAATTATACTTTAAGGCAGGCTTGCCGATAAAAAAAAAAATTTCCATTCACGCTTTGATCAAAATATTTTTTCAACGACCTGGGAAAAATATTGTCCAGATTATTATGGGGATTTTACAAATGAAAATCAAATCTGTTTTAAAATCAATATAGGAGATGCGATTGTAAATAATTTTACAGAGATTCATACATTTGATGATAAAGTGGTCATATTAAAAGCAGTGTAAATACCTTTTGTTTCGACCTCATTCGTCTGTTCCTCTCCGAGCTCCACCTCACTAGCCAGAACCTCAGCTCCAGGTACGGCCTGCTGTGTGTTACGATCACCGTAGTGTAGAACCTTTAATTCCTCTGTGGACTCGTTTGGCTTTCCCTGGTAAAATATACACATCAGTATCTTAATATAGGTTTTTATGAAGTTTATTATCAAACAATTAGGGTCTATAGAGTATCATTGTGATCGATAAAAAGTTTTCTTTTCATTTATAAGTTCACTTAGTTTGTGTAAGTTTTATCTTATTAGATTAAAAATAGAACTCCTAATTCAAAACTAATATTCTTCTGATCATAAGCTGCTATTTTCTTAATATAATATAATTATTATAATAAGTAGTTTTAAATACCCCTCTTTCCCAAAAGATAAGCAGCACTAGCCAAATTAGGATTACATCAAATACTCCAAGATGACACAGACTACGAACTTAGCAAGAGTTACCTACCCTGTCCCTCTTGTGCAGCAGTTCTGGATTGACCCTCCGATAAAGAGCTATCAGAGCCCGAGCTGCCATCATCACCGCTATAAAAAAGTAAAAAGAACAATTCCTTGAATAACTCATATTTTTTTTTATATAATTCAAGGAAGAGCCAAATGTACTTTTTTTTTTAGAAATCTCAAACATATTGACTTTTTATTATAGGTTGTACATGTATGTCTTTTCTATTATGTTGAGCATTAATTCAAATTGATGTCATATTAATGTATACATTAATTACCGTATTTTTGCGCGTATAGTGCGCACCCGCGTATAGTGCGCAGGTACGTTTTTGAGTTTTATTTTTACAAAAAAAAAATTTACAAAAAAAAATATAATTTTTACATCTTCATTCAACACGTTTTGCATAGGCTCTAAACGCTCATAAAGAACAAAATCAAACTCTTCCTATTGTTTATCTGTGCCTAAAACAACCTTCTGTTCATTAAAATTAACTGGCGAGAGGAGTTTGACACGATGATTGACACTTTGTTTACACAGCACTAGCGACAGGCCTAGTTAGCTTGTGAATTGCCGGTGACACTATAATGAGGTCTCAACAACGATGTTTTTACAATCAAATAATTAATCATACCTTGTGTAATTCCAAGTGGTATCAATCAAGTCTATTGTGTATCTGATGGGCATTTAGATTTAATTATGTCCAAGATATTAGCTGGAAAGCCGACCGAGTAGGCTAATCAACCACAGGTGGCCGCCATATTTGAGTACTGACTGCACACTTCCGTATTCTCAATTATTTCAATTAGTATTGAAATCAAGATAAGATTTTACAGAATCATTTCAGAAGATGGTAATATAAGAGTGTATTTGACAGCCATACCATCATTTATAGTGCCGATTGGTCAGTTTTAATGTAAGAAGGTTTTAGTTTCGTATTTAATTTGCTGACTCTGCATGTGGCCATTACACTTCCGTAAACATTTGCAAGTTCAAAAGTTTTCATATGCTGGCGAAACATATTTATAAGGTAATCAGTTTAATGTGACGAATCAATTACACACTTATACATCGTTTCAAGCTCCAGACTGTATTCATTTAGCCATTTAGATTTGGAGATACCTTACTGAAGATTCACGATCGTAACATGTGTCCGGTCATGAACACGTGCTCCCAAAACGGACTTTCAAGAAATTAAAGATTGTATTGAATATTGACTTAAAGTATCATGTATTTAATCATAACTTTCAACATGTACAAAATGTTAGGCTACTGCACATTTTAGCTTGGACCTGACGGTTGGTCATCATGACCCAATGCCTGTGCTTGCGTATAGTGCGCACCCCAACTTTTGACTTGATAATTGATGATAAAAAGTGCGCACTATACGCGCAAAAATACGGTAGTTCCCATTACCCTTATCCTTGTGAGTTTTGTACTGAACTAAATCTCTTAGCAGGTCTTCAGAGAGAGCTAGTGGACATCTGGCACATATTTCTCTAACAGCATTCAAACTGAAAATCAAAACCACTTCATGGTTAAGCAAGGACATTTTTAAAACATCTACCGTGAGAAACTGAAGAAGAGGCCCAAGAGGCCTTGATGGTCACCTGAGTGCTGCTACAGAAAGAGCATTGCAAAGTTGGTTCAAATCTATAAAAATTATTTACGAATTAAAATAAACTTTAAAGTTGAACTTTCATATTAGAATTTCAATTTTTTGTTTTTCATTTTGATAGTTAGTGTATTATGTTACCAAACCTTATGCTTAAAATTCCAATTTGCTTTGCCAACGTTAAACAACAAAACCAAACTAGAAGTCATTCAGTGTCAGTGATTTTATAAATTTCACTTTTTAATCTATGGAGATTATTTGGTTCCATCAAACCTGTGAATTCAGAAGAAGAATTTTGAAGTTTTAGCCATTTTGACCCTTTTTGGCCCCGCCCCTCTGGTCCCTGGGGGTCAGCCAGGACCAATATGGATATGGTGTTGAAATGCTATTTCAGGCTAATAATTCTAAGGGCTGTTCCAGGAAAACATATATGGCACCCAGGGAAGGCACTTTAAAAAATAGTATGTGCCATGGTGGGTTCAAAATAAAATCACTTCTGTGCCAGAGTGGCGTTTCAATAAAATCCCTTCTGTGGGTGGGTCTATCTGAAGCATTTGTAACCTTTTGAAACAAAATGCAAATTTTATGTTTTATAATGCTGCTCAGTCATCCTGACTACAAAAATACAAAAATAAATATTGAAAAAAATGTTAATTTCTGACAATATTTAATTCATCTTCAATAAAAAACAATTATTTTATTTTCTGAGTGTTTTGATATAATAATGATAGACTATTTATCTAAAACATATTATATTCATTCAAACTTGACAATGGTACAAAGAAACAATAGATTAGTTTTGGCAAAATAACAGATCTTTATTTAAATTCACTGGTATTAAGTCGAGGAAAAAGTTGCAGTTCACAAGCTTAAGTGTGAATGTTCAGATGTCTACTTTTGCATTATGCTTGTGAAACACTTCAGTATGTTTAGTAGATTTTACCCTGGTTCTACGAGGATTGTACCCTTACACAAATTTAGTAATAGATGCAGCATATCAAACAAAAGTTCACTGACACCATTTACAGTGCAATTTTGTCCTAGGACTCTTTGGTGATGCTAGAAATCAAAATAAGTAAATCCAAAAACAAATCGGAGTGAAATAAAAAATTAAATTGCTTCTATGCCATGGTCTCGTTTACAAAAAAATAGATATGTGTGTGGGTCAACAAAATTGAAAATCACTTCTATCGGTGGGTCTCCCAATTTCAAAGTGCCTTCCCCCCCTACCATATATGTTTTACTGGAACAGCCCTTAGATCCTTTTAACATAATGAATCCTATTTAAACTAAGCAAATAATGTTCATAAATGTGTTTTTTTCTATATAGACTATAGTAAACTTGACCCCCTCCCCAGGGGAAAATCTGAGATCCCAGAGCCATGAAATTCACAATTTTAGTAAAGGGCCTTAAGACCTTCCAATCCATAAAGAGTATTTGGTTCCATCAAATCTGTGAATTCAGAAGAAGATTTTTGAAGTTTTAGCCTATTTGACCCTTTTTGGCCCCGCCCCTAAGGCCCCTGGGGGTCGGCCAGGACCAATATGGATATGACAATAAAACGCTATCTCAGGCTAATAATTCTAACCCAGTTTGACTAAATTCCTATGAAAAATAAGCAGATAACATTTATAAATGTGTTTTTCCTATATAAACTATGGTAACCTTGACCCCCTTCCCAGGGGGAAACATGAGACCCCAGGGTCATATAATTCACAATTTTTGTAAAGGACCTTAAGACCTTTCCATCTATGAAGAGTATTTGGTTCTACCAGTTCCAGAATTTCAGAAGAAGATTTTTGAAGTTTTAGCTTATTTGACCCCTTTTGGCCACCCCTAAGGCCCCTGGGAGTCTGTCACGGAAAATTTGTTAATAGGATTCAATGGCCATTTCATAGGGATAATTCTGACAACATTTGACTCATTTCCTTTTACAAATGACCAAATAATGCTCAAAAATTTGTTTTCCTTACATAAACTATAGTAAACTTAACCCCCTCCCCAAGGGAAAACCTGAGACCCCAGGGTCATGTAATTCACATTTTTTGTAAAGGACCTTTAGGCCTTTCTATCTGTGAAGAGTATTTGATTCCATCACATCTGTGAATGGAGAAGAAGATTTTTGAAATTATAGTCAATTTTACCCCTTTTGGCCCCTCCCACAGCCCCCTGGGGGGTGGGGACCATAAAATCCACAATTTTGATTGGCCTTATGCCTGCCTTAGAAGGTTTGTGCAAAATTTCATTGAATTTGCTTTAGCGGTTTTTGAGAAGAAGTCGAAAACGTAAATTGTTTACGGACATACGACGCACGACGACGGACAAAAGGCGATTAGAATAGGTCACTTGAGACTTCATCTCAGGTGACCTAAAAATTCACTCATTGTGATTTTAGTTTTGTTTTCTTACAGAAAATTTTACATACCCCACGGCCATCACCTCGCCAGAGTTTCTGTCGGTGATAAAGTTATTGGCTATTGTCTTAATTGTGGTCTCAAGCACCTGAAGAAAGAATTATATTTTTAATTAAAGTTGGTTCTCACCAGATACTGTCTGACAAAGAATGTCATTATTAAATTTTCAATGGTGTATGTATCTTACTATATAACATAAAATGTTCATTGAATCTGTAGAAACTTAATTTGTTTTTATTGTTGCTGTGAGACAACTGATATAAAAACAACAAATTTGGTTTTTATGTTATTGTCACTATTGCTTCATCAGTTAACTACAAATAATTTTATCAATAGATCAATGGAATTAAATCAAAGCTAAAAACCACCATAAGAAAGTAGACACAATTATTTCCTGTTATACAGAATTTAGGTATGAAATGAATCAACACAAAGAGGGTGTGTTCCTACCCTGACTGGGATGTGTGTGTTTTGTCGGGTATATCTATAAAATTATATTAATGTAATAACAAATTAAAGAATCACTTACATCAGGAGGCACCAAGTCATGACTAGCCTGGGCCACATACAGCAGTAAATGGGTCACCTCTGAAACAGGTAAACAAAAATTGTCATTGGGTAACAAAGTCCAAGTACAATGTATTCCGTCTTTGCATATTAAATCCTTGGTGACGTCATTATTTTGTGAATATATATATATATATATATATGTTTTGAAGAATATCCCTCTTCAATACATTGCTTTTAGAATATGGGATAACTATACTGGTAAGTAAACTTAAGTTTGGCCTTAACTATTCCCGATACATACGTACATAGGTCAATTCTTAAAGTTAAACCGATTAATAAAAGTGTGAAAGTCATATGGATGGACAAACAGACAAATAGACAAACACAAAATAATATCCCCCTTTCTGTGAAATTGGGGCATAAAGGTAGGATCACTTAATTCTTATGAGTAAACAAAACACTTTTGAACATTGTACTTGAGATATACTGACTTGTTCTAAGATGACATTGCCTGACCTTGAGATGTCTTAAAAATTTAGTGTCATTACACCTCTTTAGTGAACAAATAATAATTTTTTTTGAGTGCGTTTGATGTCCTATTCACAATTTAGCAGCCAGAGTCAATATAACGATATTCCATGTTTAGGAGGTGGGGGATAAGCAGAGTATCCAGATAAAAACCATCAACCTATGATCAGTTCAAGGAAACTGCCCCGCATGTCTGTGGGGATATTGTAATAATTTCATAATATCGTTATTAGTGAGCCACTTCTTAGCTACATGCATCCCATTGGTCAAATGCCTTCCCATAAAATAGGAATTAACTTTTACTTAACACCATTGGACAAATGCCTTCCCATAAAATAGGAATTAACTTTTACTTAACACCATTGGACAAATGCCTTCCCATAAAATAGGAACTAACTTTTACTTAACAAACTCACCTCTTTGATGTGGCTGCAGAAATCTTTGTATAAATGGATAGAAGTTGAGAAGAAAAAGCTGCAAACGGAAAAAAACCAATACTTGTTCAAAAATTAATTTTTAATAGCTTCAATGCAGTAAGTTAAAGTTTCACAATTAGACCACTATATGCAGTACAGGTAGCTTTAGATATTACAAACCTTGTAAAATAATTAACTTAATTTCACTTTGTCATCCTGAATGACTTTTTCACTGTTAATTTCTCTATCATGATCTAGCCATGATCATGTGGTTCTGCCGTTCCCATACATGAATATTTTGGAGGTGATCTATTATATACATTTGGGTTTTCTAATAGTTGTAAAATATATTGGATGTATTCACACAAAACTATAATAAGTATACAGTTAATAAATGCCTAAGTTCTACTGAGGATCATTACTTACCCCGTGGATACCAACAAGTCGTGAGATGAGATCGATCATCATAAGCTTTACTTCAAATCTCTCATTTGTTGCTTCCAATTGTTTTAGAAGCTTTTCACTAAAATCTGAAATTCAGCAAAACATGATGTTTACATCTCCATGTAAATATTTTGTTTTCTTTTAAACAATACTTTCATACTGTTCATACATGAAATTCAGCAGAAAATGTGATATTCACATTGAATATATATATGCAAAAATATTATACAGATGAATTCAAAATCACTGTACAGTATATCAGGTAAATGATGTGATAAAAGTGTTTACATCTCACATGAAATGTTCTAACCTAAATAAAAAACCTTTAATGAGACTAGTAGGTATATTCTGTTAGGTGACAATATATACTGTTAGGTGACATGGCCTTATAGCTTTTTCTGTCGCTTTTTTGTCTTTTTTGCAACTCTATTTCCAAGTATTAGTTCCTTTGATGTCTTTCTTGCTTTGTCTTTTTTCTAAAGAGAGATTAACAAATGACTATTTAAGGCATTCATTCTAATGTTATTCCATAAATATATATAATTATATGTTCTCAGTAACCAGAAACGCATATTACCTTGTGGATCATGTAAAAGGTGAAGAGCAGAAAAATTGAAAGATTCACTTTTATGTTTCTTCTTAAATTTCTGCAAACAAAAATGAAAATGTTTTTTAAGAAAAAAGTTTTTATTAATTTTTGTTTCTGTCTTAGAATCTGGAGACTTCATAAAATATGATTTAAATTGAATAAACATTTTACTCCATGGACGATAATTACAAATAACCAATTATATATTTGTATAAAATAAAGTCACATTGTACATGATTTTTTTACTTTTATTACATACAAATAAACAATAATTTCTATGACAGTAAAAGACTTACCTTCATGGCTTGGAGTGCCCTTTCTAGCTTTTTCTGTCGCTTTTTTGTCTTTTTTGCAACTCTATTTCCAAGTATTAGTTCCTTTGATGTCTTTCTTGCTTTGTCTTTTTTCTGAAGAGAGATTAACAAATGACTATTAAAAGCATTCATTTTAATGTTATTCCATAAATAAATATAATTATGTAATTATTTTATATTTATACTTTCATTTGTTTTTGGTATTGTTGAAATCCAAATTAGGAGTAACCAATGCAATCTAAGCCATTAATCGGTTTTATTTTTGATGGAAAGGTAAGTTAGTATGTCATATTAATTTACTCGCACATGTATTCATTTAAGCATTGATGTAACTATTTATTAATATCATTGGATTTCAAGGATTTACCTCTATTTCCCCTATTGGCCCTTCGGGCCAGGTGAGCTAAAAATAATATGTCTGTTTAGGGTTACTGACCGACCCTAATTTTTTACCCCACTTTTCTATGAAAAAATAATTAAAAGTCCAGATTTGGATCTCAGACTCTGGTTGCAGCCATTTTTTTTGCCAGAATTTTTGCCAATGTAACCCTAAAGAGACATATATCATTATTTTTTGGCCTTATAAACAGACCTTATCATCCTCATCTTCACTGTCACTTTCTGCAGCTTTCTCTCCATCTTCACGGCCAAGGAAAAACTTTAAGGCCGTGACCAGTATCTAAAGGAAGAAAACAATGTAAGAGGCCCAATGGTCCTGAGTCAGACATGGTTCATGAATCTATAATAGATTATCAAAAGAATGTAATATGATGCCCAGCATTGAAACATAAATAAGCTCTGATATTCGCTTAAATATTTTCTCCCTTTAAATACTAAGGAAAACTAAAATCAAAATTAGAACCATGTACATAATTATGTAGGATAGCTCAGATTATTCTACATTCAGTACTAAGACAAATAAGGAATTGTCAGGTTCCAAATCAAGACTATTTTATATCCCGGTTGACTTTATAACAATTTTAAATAACAACTTTTGAGAAACATGCTATAGCTTTATACTGTGTTTAATCAAATAATAACTTTTTAACACTTGCAAGCTATAGTGATATTCTATTGTGAGAAAGGCCACATAAACAAGTTGTAGCTATTAAATCTCTGCATAATACAGAGTTATCTCCCTTGTGATAGGTATTTGAATATTTTTCTTATATAAATGATGCAAGTTTTGCTCACAAAATAATGACATCACAACTGATACTTTCCCACAAGGAAGACATCTCTATAATATGCAATGATGAAAAGTCTATGCTTTATAATAAATCTCTGTAACTGTAGCCACGTTAACTACAAACCTTAGTGACTTTATAGGCTATAGCTATATATATATACACACACACTCTGTACTTGTAACTACAAACCTTAGTGACTTTAGGCTATAGCTATATATATATACACACGCTCTGTACTTGTAACTACAAACCTTAGTGACTTTAGGCTATAGCTATATATATATACACACACACTCTGTACTTGTAACTACAAACCTTAGTGACTTTAGAGAAACAGACTATAGCTATATATATATACACTCTGTGCTTAACTACAAACCTTAGTGACTTTGGAGAAACAGGCTATAGCTATATATATACACACTCTGTACTTAACTACAAACCTTAGTGACTTTAGAGAAACACGCTATAGCTATATACATATATATACACACACACTCTGTGCTTAACTATGAACTTTAGTGACTTTAGAGAAACAGTCTAAAGTTATATATATAAACACTCTGTACTCAACTACAAACCTTAGTGACTTTAGAGAAACAGGCTATAGCTATAAATATATAGCAGACGACTCCTCACTCTATGCTTTCTCTATAAACTTTGCTCTTCCTACTCCATTTCCTATCTTTTCGCGTGCCCATAAACGATAGCGTGACGGCACGTAAAACTCTTCACACTGGTGTTTAACTACAAACCCTAGTGACTTTAGAGAAACAGGCTGTAGCTATATATATATATATACTCTGTATTTAACTACAAACCTTAGTGACTTTAGAGAAACAGGCTGTAAATATAGCTATATACTGCATGTATATAAACACTCTGTGCTTAACTACAAACCTTAGTGACTTTAGAGAAACAGGCTGTGGCTATAACATTAACTGTCTTGGTGTCATTCCATATATTTCTTCTGTACAATTCTATCATGACACTCTAAAATAAAAACATTAAAATCAAGCAAACAAAGGAAAAGCTTATTATTAAAACATAAATTACATGATTATCACTTAAAAGCACCTTTCTTAACAAACTGATGGTGATGATGAAGTTATTTCACAATCGGTATCTAGTCTACACCTGGTCTATACTTTTCTTATTATAGTTTTATTTCAAATTTTTTATTGTCAATTAAATATACTGTATGTTATTCTACATATGTATTTCCCATAATTCCTTTGTAATCTTTCACATATAGCGCACATTGACCGTTTGGCATGAATCCAAGTATACATTAGAAAATGATATTTTCTTGCGACTTCAAATCTAAATAATATACATTCTAATTCTATGAACACTGTAACACTTCTTCATTTTCTTTGCTCTACAAATTTGAAGCATAATATAAGAATAAACATATATTATGTTAAAAAGGCAGTTTTATGATTACTTACAAGTGACATTTTAGCAGCTATCACATTGTTGTCTTTCAGCATGGTATACATGAAGTTCTGCAATGTCTTTGTAAAGAACAGAAATTAATAAATATTTACATACACATAAACCTTGTTAATTATGACTCATTTAATTTACCCCCTATTCTGTTGGTCATGACAGAACTTTTCACAATGAATTCCAGTTCACAAAATTTAGTCAAATACACTTCTGTACTCTGATTAGTATATTGATAGTTGCAATTTGTATTATGCCGTATGCTCCAGCTGATTTCAAGCAATTCACAAGTAATTTACATGCCTCGTTGTAAGTCTGCACTTATTGTGATGATCAAGGCATTTATCATACTGGCTTCAAAGTCTCAGTGTGCTGTAGTGGGGTTTTTAACCTCCCCCACCTACACTAACTAAAAGAGTGAAATGGAGTTACAGATTCCAATTTCAATGAGCCACTGCAAAACTTTAAATTAAATTAACTCAACCCCCATCCTCCACAAATAGACTATTCAAAGTTCAAAGAAGAATCAAAATTTGTCTTCAGGGGAGAATTTGTTATAATTTACTATATTGCCATTAATAATATGTAATTCAAAAACACTAATTACAACTAATTACAATCATTATGGCTGATGTTGACAATGTACTCACTGTGTTCAGTTTGGCATTCTTGTGTTTGAAGTTGACATTTTTAATATCACTGACAATATAAGAGTATAGTGTCTTCCTTAATAATTTATCTTGGCATCTAAATAGTTCAAAGAACAGCTCAAGGACACCAGTCGCTGGAATTAGACTTTTGTTTCTTAGCAGAATCAAAGCCTTACAAAATGTCTGCAAAAAGAAGAACATGAATACTGATAAAAACCTGAGTTAATAATGATCGTCTCCATCCCTCATGTTATTTAGCAAAATGTTTACCATTTGTAATACTACATGCATGTCACTAAAACTAATATCTTTACTAACACAGTACAATTTATTTTATCACAAAAGGATTATCAATATTATTAGAACTTTATTTTCAGATTAGAACTTATAATTTTCTTTCATGTTTCCTCCATAGATAGGTTGTATTATGATATTCAATTTTTTGAAATTGTTACCATCTGAAGTTGCTAGATTGAATCTTGTTTGAAAAACAAACAATTTCAGTTCTTTATAAGAGCTGCTCAAATTCAATTATACAAATGTCAAATACTAACTATGAAACAGTATTTTCCAGTATCTAGAGTAACTCTACTTTACTGACAACAAAATATGTATAACATTCTTGTCAAGCACAGTGTAAATCTGTAAATGCTGTGGAAAATCTGACACTTCCTCTGGGTAACATTGTGAAACCTGTAAACAAAAATAATTTAATTATATTATTGAAGTTCAAAGATAGAACTACATACAATTATTTCTTCAGCGTACAATTCTATCATGACACTCTAAAATAAAAACATTAAAATCAAGCAAACAAAGGAAAAGCTTATTATTAAAACATAAATTACATGATTATCACTTAAAAGCACCTTTCTTAACAAACTGATGGTGATGATGAAGTTATTTCACAATCGGTATCTAGTCTACACCTGGTCTATACTTTTCTTATTATAGTTTTATTTCAAATTTTTTATTGTCAATTAAATATACTGTATGTTATTCTACATATGTATTTCCCATAATTCCTTTGTAATCTTTCACATATAGCGCACATTGACCGTTTGGCATGAATCCAAGTATACATTAGAAAATGATATTTTCTTGCGACTTCAAATCTAAATAATATACATTCTAATTCTATGAACACTGTAACACTTCTTCATTTTCTTTGCTCTACAAATTTGAAGCATAATATAAGAATAAACATATATTATGTTAAAAAGGCAGTTTTATGATTACTTACAAGTGACATTTTAGCAGCTATCACATTGTTGTCTTTCAGCATGGTATACATGAAGTTCTGCAATGTCTTTGTAAAGAACAGAAATTAATAAATATTTACATACACATAAACCTTGTTAATTATGACTCATTTAATTTACCCCCTATTCTGTTGGTCATGACAGAACTTTTCACAATGAATTCCAGTTCACAAAATTTAGTCAAATACACTTCTGTACTCTGATTAGTATATTGATAGTTGCAATTTGTATTATGCCGTATGCTCCAGCTGATTTCAAGCAATTCACAAGTAATTTACATGCCTCGTTGTAAGTCTGCACTTATTGTGATGATCAAGGCATTTATCATACTGGCTTCAAAGTCTCAGTGTGCTGTAGTGGGGTTTTTAACCTCCCCCACCTACACTAACTAAAAGAGTGAAATGGAGTTACAGATTCCAATTTCAATGAGCCACTGCAAAACTTTAAATTAACTCAACCCCCATCCTCCACAAATAGACTATTCAAAGTTCAAAGAAGAATCAAAATTTGTCTTCAGGGGAGAATTTGTTATAATTTACTATATTGCCATTAATAATATGTAATTCAAAAACACTAATTACAACTAATTACAATCATTATGGCTGATGTTGACAATGTACTCACTGTGTTCAGTTTGGCATTCTTGTGTTTGAAGTTGACATTTTTAATATCACTGACAATATAAGAGTATAGTGTCTTCCTTAATAATTTATCTTGGCATCTAAATAGTTCAAAGAACAGCTCAAGGACACCAGTCGCTGGAATTAGACTTTTGTTTCTTAGCAGAATCAAAGCCTTACAAAATGTCTGCAAAAAGAAGAACATGAATACTGATAAAAACCTGAGTTAATAATGATCGACTCCATCCCTCATGTTATTTAGCAAAATGTTACATGCATGTCACTAAAACTAATATCTTTACTAACACAGTACAATTTATTTTATCACAAAAGGATTATCAATATTATTAGAACTTTATTTTCAGATTAGAACTTATAATTTTCTTTCATGTTTCCTCCATAGATAGGTTGTATTATGATATTCAATTTTTTGAAATTGTTACCATCTGAAGTTGCTAGATGAATCTTGTTTGAAAAACAAACAATTTCAGTTCTTTATAAGAGCTGCTCAAATTCAATTATACAAATGTCAAATACTAACTATGAACACTCTTTATGTATTTTCCAGTATCTAGAGTAACTCTACTTTACTTGACAACAAAATATGTAGACAAATTAATATACCATCCGCATTGTCTTGTCAAGCACAGTGGCGTGTCTTTTAAGTAAATCCTGTAAATGCTGTGGAAAATCTGACACTTCCTCTGGGTAACATTGTGAAACCTGTAAACAAAAATAATTTAATTATATTATGAAGTTCAAAGATAGAACTACATACAATTACAGCACACACATGTGACACAATTAAGTGTAATTGCTGTGTAGTGTGTACTGTGGGACGGTACTCGGCTATACTGACATTGAAATTTATGAAGCTAACTTTAAGGATAAAAGTATAACTGTGATATTGTCTTTTATGTGATTAACTTTTATTATAATACATTGATAATTTTTGCTGTTTTTAGTGTCTTAAAAGTCAACCCTATTGGCTGGATGTTGATCAGTGTATTGCATACATATGTCATAAGTGGATAATGTAGTATTGTATGTTGATCAATCATGCCATTTCAATAAACTAATTTATTACCTGTATTATTTTTATTTCAATACCATTATTATTGTAGTTCAGTCTGAATGTCAGTATATTATACATTCTTCTTTACTGTTAATAGGTAAATACCCCAAAATAAGAATACTCCAAAAAATTTATCATAACTACAAGAAAATAAACATCAAGATTTACTACAATGTATGCTATGTACAGCTGATATACATAGATTTGTACAGTACACTATACATATATACATGCACAAATATTTAGGCGATTATATCATACACTTTTTATGCAGATAGATAAATATAGGCCTAAATTCATGATACAGTCAGCTGTATATACCAGGTTGGGCATATAACCCTGTTTATGGGTAACATTTACCGGTTCCCATTTCAGTAAAAGTTACCTGTTTAAGTAATCAATATATTACCCAAATGAGGAATTCTGTGTAAGAAAAACGCATGAAGTTGTTTTAAATTTTTCTTGTCAAAAAGGGACGTAATATTTTTCACATTGCACCATTACTAACATTATTTAGTACATTATTAATCAAAATTGGACAAACTTCATTGTCTCAATTTTGGCAAAAGTCAAAAACTAAACCATCTCTATTGCTTACTATGGTGCTAAAAATAGAACACAGGTAAAACTCATTCAACCATGACATTTGCACAAAATTTCCCTGATGGCTATACACTGTAGGCAATGGAGAGCACCTATATTGTCATCTTACAACAAAGTTAGCCAACAGAATGTGCTATTTCACCCACATAAAGTCTTAGATCAGTTGTAAGGCATTCTCAAAATTATGACGCCCTTCAAATTTTTGGAAAATAATTTTTAAAACAACATAATGTGTTTTCTTTTCAGAGCATTTCTCAATTGGGTAACCTATTGATTACTACAAACAGGTAACTATTGTAACTTACCCATATGCAGGGTTGTGCCTACTCCAAGATGTTAGAGGTATAGTACGACAAGACACTTTTGGAACATTCGCAAAATAACGTCCGATAAAAAAAACGGCAGACCAGTCGACTCTCATGTTATGGGAGTAGGTTGTGCCCAACCTGTATACATTAGTACATTACATTTATGATTATAGTACATCACATGTACATTGAATATGAATACCTGTGCAATGAAAAGAACCAATTCGTCCAAGGTCTTTGTATATGTTGAAGGCTGAAGATGAAAAATCTGTAGGTTTGATTCGTAATGTCTGTACTGCTGCATAAACTGAAATAGATAAATCATTTTTTTCAGTACCATCAGCTGGTCATGACGATTAAAACGTTTAATACTTGTCGGTAATGGGTTTATTCTCAACAACAGACAGAAAACAAACCTCATCTTTGTATGATCCAGGATCCCGCTTGATAAGATTTTGTAACTGCGGTAGATTACTTGGCAACTTATTCCGATTTTTATCCGACATTGTACGTGCACGTGTGAATTTCAACCGGAAGTTTTGAAATGTCATAGGTAGTAGAGCTAGGAGTAATGTTGGTGTTTAGTTTCGTAGTTTGTTATAGTTCGGATTTGCAGTAGTAGTTTTCTTCGGGTTTATGTATTGTAATGTTTGAATTCGCGAAGTAAAACTGCGACAATTATTTCTTGTAAAATTTACAGAACTTTATTATCCCAGAGAAAGCAATCAAAAGCACACATGTCGTTTAAAACGTTTTGGCAGTTGTAACTTTTCAAGCTTTTTGGTGACGCCGGTTTGTATACTTCCGATGTTCTTTTCAACTTCGAAATGTCGATGAGATTGTTCCCGACACTTTTACCCGGTGCAGTGGATCCATTGTGGTTTACTGTTGATAGACCATGTGACGATGAAAATGAACTATCAGAGCTTGAAGAAGAACAGAATATGTGGGTAAATGTCTGTATGAGAGCAGAAACATATGGGTGCGGGCTCGGGTAAACAAATGAGATCTGCGAGGCCAGTGAGGCCCGCGCTGGTAGACACGGTTACAAAAAAGACAGAATTTGTTATGAAAAGATTTGTACTTTATGTTGAAATATATATATTTGTAATCAGCTAGGTTTACTTGTTATTGGAATTATAACAATTGATACAATAAAAGCTTACTAGAAACAGAAACATGTATATATGTTTCTGCTAGAAATAAAGTAAATAGTTTGTAATAAAGAGGTAACGTTTTAATATAAGTATATTGTTATAGTAGAAAATCTAGTCCCTAGTTATAGAATAGGTTCATAAGTAAATCTAAAATAGTAAATACAGAAAGAAAATATATGTGCTCTTTTTAGAATTGCGTCCTCGTCGCAGATCTAGAGCCCGGTAACATTCTAAAAAGAATAGCTAAATGTTCACTACTCCCATAACAAATGGCGTCCAACGTGGATTTGTGAATACTGGTTCAGATCTACAGATGTCAGGATCTACGCGCATATGTGCATTAGAGAGACTTCCGTTTGCGGTTTCAACCGAGGCAACAGAGAGTGGTTGGCATGAGAAGACTGAGCAGTCAACACTTATGTTGTGATCACCTACTCACATTCCTCTCATACCTATATTTAAGACCATTAAAGGCGCACACTCCATACAAAGCTCTACTACTTTAAAGATACACACACCTTAAAATATAACATTACATTTTATGACTTATTTAAACAATTACAAAATATAACCCTGTTACACGAGAGTCGACTGGTCAGCCGTTTTTTAGCTCACCTGGTCCGAAGGACCAAGGTGAGCTTATGCCATACCGTGGCGTCCGTCGTCCGTCGTCCGTCGTCCGTCGGTTCCGTCCGTCCGTCCGTCCGTCAACAATCGACTTCTTCTCCATAACCGCTGGTCGGATTTCAACAAAATTTGACTGGTAGCATCCTTATGGGCTACTAACTGAAAATTGTACAAATGACGGGGCTGACCCCCCAGGGGCCTGAGGGGCGGGGCCAAAAGGGGTCAATTTGGCTATTTCCATATAAACGACTTCTTCTCTGAAACCAAGCATGGGATAGCACCCATAATGCAATGGTAGCATCCTTATAGGGTGGGGATTCAAAATTGTACAAATGATGGGGCTGACCCCCCAGGGGCCTGAGGGGCGGGGCCAAAAGGGGTCAATTTGGCTATTTCCATATAAACGACTTCTTCTCTGAAACCAAGCATGAGATAGCATCCATAATGCAATGGTAGCATCCTTATAGGGTGGGGATTCAAAATTGTACAAATGATGGGGCTGACCCCCCGGGGGCCTGAGGGGCGGGGTCAAATGGGGTCAATTTGGCTATTTCCATATAAACGACTTCTTCTCTGACTAAGCATGAGATAGCACTCATAATGCAATGGTAGTATCGTTATAGAGTGGGGATTAAAAATTGTACAAATGATGTGGCTGACCCCCCGGGGGCCTGAGGGGCGGGGCCAAAAGGGGTCAATTTGGCTATTTCCATATAAACGACTTCTTCTCTGAAACCAAGCATGGGATAGCACCCATAATGCAATGGTAGCATCCTTATAGGGTGGGGATTCAAAATTGTACAAATGATGGGGCTGACCCCCCGGGGGCCTGAGGGGCGGGGTCAAATGGGGTCAATTTGGCTATTTCCATATAAACGACTTCTTCTCTGAAACTAAGCATGAGATAGCACTCATAATGCAATGGTAGTATCTTTATAGGTTGGGGATTCAAAATTGTACAAATGATGTGGCTGACCCCCGGGGGGCCTGAGGGGCGGGGTCAAAAGGGGCCAATTTGGCTATTTCCATATAAACGACTTCTTCTCTGAAACTAAGCATGGTATAGCACCCATAATGCAATGGTGGCATCTTTATAGGGTGGGGATTCAAAATTGTGCAAATGATGGGGCTGACCCCCTGGGGGCCTGAGGGGCGGGGTCGAAAGTGGCCAATTTGGCAATTTCCATTTAAACGACTTCTTCTCTGAAACTAAGCACGGTATAGCACCCATAATACAATGGTAGTATCCTTATAGTGTGGGGATTCAAAATTGTGCAAATGATAGGGCTGACCCCCCGGGGGCCTGAGGGGCGGTGTCAAAAGTGGTCAATTTCCATATATATATGACTTTTTCTCTGCAACTTAACATGGGATTACGCTCATAATGCAATGGTTACATCCTTATAGGGTTTGGATTCAAAATTTTGCAAATGATTGGGCTGACCCCCCGGGGGCCTGAAGGGTGGGGTCAAAAGGGGTCAATTTAGCTATTTCCATATAAACGACTTCTTCTCTGCAACTAAGAATGGAAGAGCACTTATAGTGCAATGGTAGCATCCTTATAGGGTTGGGATTTGAAATTGTACAAATGATAGGGCTGACCCCCGGGGCCTTAGACGGCAATAGATGCGAGGTCAAAAAGGTCAATTAGGCTACTATTTTCATATAAATTACTTTGTCTCTGAACCTATGTATTGGATAGCATATTTGTATGGTATCAATAGCATCATTGTATGGTTGTGATTCAAAATTAAACTTTGGGAGTCAATTTTGCTTATTTTTCTAATTGTCAGAGTCTTGTGATAATTACTAACAAAAAACCAGGTGAGCGATACAGGCCCTCTGGGCCGTTTTTTTATCGGACGTTATTTTGCTGACTGTCGACTCTCATTTCCGAAAGGGTCATTTCCTTGATGCAGCTTCCGACGTCAGATGAAGGCGGAATGAAAAGTGCAATAATATCAATATTTATAGCTCAAACAGTGATAACATCGATGTGTACTTACAGTTTAGGTATTAATTATCCCATTTATATAGGAAAACCATAACTTGAGGCCTCATAAAATAGTATTTTAGCGGATTAGATATGATGAATCCTTTCAGTAACATTTTGACCTAGTTTTAAATATGGCGGCTGGTTACTACAAAAAACAGAACGTGAATTCAAGCGGGCAGAATGCAAGTAAAAGTAAAGGCAGATCAAGCGTTTTGGGGACTTTGCAATTCGTTTTTTCTATTTACCGGGTGGATCGCTTTCATCATGAAGTTTTGTCTGGGTCATGAAAGTTTACGTTAGGAAATGTAAATATTTGTTTTAGATGGATTTTACGGCTGATTTTGTTAAAAAACCTTGTTGATTTATGAAAAAGAGGTAGGTATTTGACATTGATACCGATTTAAATATGATTTAAACGTTTATATTGTCATAATCCAAACTTTGTAAAATGTTACCCTCAGCATCTGGTAAATGGCCTATAGGAAGTTAGAGGTTAGACACGATGTAATGTTCCAAAAGTGTCTCGTGCTATACCTCTAACATTGTTGGAGTAAATGTTCACATACTCTCACTAAAAGCTTGGGAGTAGAGACCTCGAGTTATCAGTCCTTAGCGCGGGCGCGGCTCGGGTAAACAAATGAGATCAGTGTTCAAAGTCCGTTCCAGTAGACACGATTACAAAAAAGCAGAATTTGTTTTGAAAAGAATGATACTTTATGTTGAAATATACACATTTGTTATCAGCTAGGTTTACTTGTTGTTGGAATTAATACAATAAAAGCTTACTTTCGAAATCATCTGCATAAAACCTTGAAACCCATCGCTTGAATTAGACTCACCAACTGAAATCGTCAATTTTACAAAGTTTTGAATCGTCTCAAGTAACATAACTTACACAGAAAGATACCTGATTAACACAAAGACAAATTGTGCAAAATATAATTTTAATGAATGTTGTCGTTAAGGAGAAAAGTGAAAATAACCAAAGCTCGGCGCGGCACAGGATACAAGATTTAGCCACCACTGAAACATATATACATATATTTTTCTAATGAGAGCGACGTGTAATACTGCCAGCATGGGCTGAGTAACAACTTTTCAAGGTTGACAATAACACGCATTTCCACATATCATTATCATGGATAACAGTCCTGCATATTGTAATGAATTTGACCAATCAGTTACATACAGGATTCTATGAAATGAATAGGCTTTGGATGGTGGGCTATTCAAATCGCCTTTCTTCAATGGTCTGTCTGTAAACAATGCTTGTTACCAACATTCTCAGAAATTACCCTAAAGGATCTCCCTCAAATTTCATTTATGGGTTCCCCTAGGGCCAAAGGAGTGTCATGCTGATTTTTAGACTGATCAGAAAAACAATATGGCCTCCAGCAGGCAGCCATCTCAGATTTTAGCAGTAGATATTTGTTACCTCTATTTCTTAGAAGGAACTGAAGGGATCTCTCCCAAATTTCATGTGTAGGTTTACTTATAGCTGCAATATTGTAGCTTAAAAGACTTTTAGACAGAAAATGTTGTCGTCTTTAGAGCTACAATTGGTGCCTATTACTGTTAATGGAACAAAGTAATGGTTATGCAAACCATTATTTAAAAGTTTGTGTGCATTTTATTGTACTTGTTTTATATCAGTTACCTACAGATGTACTAGGCAATAAAACTGAACCATATAAAATATCAAATTCTCAGCGAGACATTTTGTTTTTCATATACACATATGAAGACCTTTCCGCAGTGAATTTATACAGCAAGTCTACAAAGTATGAATTTGACGTTTTGTGAGCGGTACGGTAGATATTAAGAATGGTAGTTATGTTTGTTTTCGACAAAAATAATATATAAATGCTTGTATACGCACAAAATAATTGGAAACCTACAAAAAAGTATAGAAAATTGTGCCCGAGTGATTTCTGGAGGCACTGCTCACTAGGATACATAGGGACCAATTCGTACTCGGCCGAAAGGTAATGTAGGCCGGGTACGTATATTCGTTCTAGTTTATTAGGGCCCCAAGACTCCAAGAGTGTCATAATGATTTTAAAACTGATCGTAAAAATAATTGGCCGCAAGGCAACCATCTTGAATTTTGGCAGGTAATGTTTGTTAACGCTATTTCTCAGAAAGTACAGAAGGCATCTATCTCGAATTCCACATGTAGGATCTCCTACGGCCCTAGTTGTGCATTTTGCATTTTGGGATTAGAGTTCTGCATGGATTGTAACCAAATTTGGCCACAAACATCCTTGGAAAAAGGGGAACAGAACTTGTATAAATTTTGGCTCTGACCCCCAGGGGGCAGGAGGGGCGGGGCCCAGTAGGGGAAAAAAGGTAATTCCTATAAATCGCTACTTGTCCTAGAGTTCCTGCATGGATTGTAACCAAATTTAGCCAGAAACATCCTTGGCGGAGGGGGGAACAGAACTTGTATAAATTTTGGTATTGACCCCCTGGGGCCAGGAGGGGCGGGGCCCAATAGGGGAAATAGAGGTAAATCCTATAAATCACTACTTGTCCTAGAATTCTGCATGGATTTTAACCAAATATGGCCACAAACATCCTTGGGGGAAGGGAAACAGAAATTGTACTATATTTTGGCTCTGACCACCAGGGGCAGGTGGGGCAGGGCCCAGTAGAGGAAATAGAGGTAAATCGTATAAATCGCTACGTGTCTTAGAGTTCAGCATTGATTGTAACCAAATTTGGCCAGATATATCCTTGGGGGAAGGGGAACTTGCAACTCTAACCCCCTTGGGGCAGGATGAGCGGGGCCCAAAAGGGGAAATAGAGGTAAATCCTTTAAATCACTACTTGTCATAGAGTTCTGCATGGATTGTAACCAAATTTGGCCAGAAAGATCCTTAGGGGAAGGGGAACAGAACTTGTATAAATTTTGGTATTGACCCCCCGGGGCCAGGAGGGGCGGAGCCCAATAGGGGAAATAGAGGTAAAGCCTATAAATCCCTACTTGTCCTAGAGTTCTCCATGGATTGTAACCAAATTTGGCCACAAACATCCTTGGGGTTAACAGAATTCGTATATATTTTGGCTTTGACCCCCTGGAGCAGAAAGAGTGGGGCCCAATATGAGAATTAGAGGTAAATATTCAAATTCCTTCAGAAAAAAAACAATGAACCTGTATTCAGAACATTCTTAGCCATTACAAACCAGGTGAACGATACAGGCCCTCTGGGCCTCTTGTTTTATATACACGACCAAGGATTTATAAGTGAGAAGGATTTGTCACTCTGTGCTTTGGCGGAATACGTCGTGAGCGCTTTTGTTTGTGCACTGACCGTGGCAATGAATTTTTCTTTTGATGTCAGCTAGCGCAACCTACGATGTAGTTTGCATGCCAGACATACTGTCTTATTTTCTAAAGCAGGCCGTTATATCATGAGTTGTACATGTCATTTTTTTTTTAATGAAAATTTATTATTTTTAAGACATTTCTTCTAAATCTTCCGTCCTTAACTTAAAACAAGGACTAGACATCATGAAATTTATTAATCTTTACATTGATGTTTAGATTTGACTCGATAAGACAAGTAGTTGTTGAGAAAAATTGTTTTTATTCCCGTTTCATAGGTGTCATAGTAATGTAAAGAGGCAGTGACAAATCCCTCTTATAAATCCTTGTCCAAATTGGCTAGTTAATACCAGTGGAGACGGGCTCTCATAGATTGATGTACCTAATAACAATGTTGTCTTATCCTTCCTAGTTGGAGAGTATTGCAAAGAAAGACAGTAACATCATACCAATTGGGAAAACTGCAGTTGAGGTAATACAAAAACATGAAGTCAGAAGCTTAACTTTGTAGTATTGAAGTACATTATATGTAACATGTAATTATATTAATATTAAGAACAAGAAGAAAAGTGCCAAGAATTTTAAAAGCAAACCTTAATGCAACAACAGCAGTGCTAGTCTGCCACATTGGTGATTCTTGGTCATTTACCTATATATTTTAATTTTGAGATTGCAAATGAATGGAACAATCACGCAGGGTTTCATTACTACATTTATGTAAAGACAGCGTTAAATTATTGAAAGGAACTCAGTTTCTTTTAGTATTAATTAATTGCACCATACTTTTTTTAGCTCACCTGGTCCGAAGGACCAAGGTGAGCTTATGCCATACCGTGGCGTCCGGCGTCCGTCGTCCGTCGTCCGTCGTCCGTCGTCCGTCGTCCGTGCCGTCCCCGTCCGTCAACAATCGACTTCTTCTCCATAACCGCTGGTCGGATTTCAACAAAAATTTGGCTGGTAGCATCCTTATGGGCTACTAACTGAAAATTGTACAAATGATGGGGCTGACCCCCCAGGGGCCTGAGGGGGGGGCCAAAAGGGGTCAATTTGGCTATTTCCATATAAACGACTTCTTCTCTGAAACCAAGCATGGGATAGCACCCATAATGCAATGGTAGCATCCTTATAGGGTGGGGATTCAAAATTGTACAAATGATGGGCTGACCCCCCGGGGGCCTGAGGGGCGGGGTCAAATGAGGTCCATTTGGCTATTTCCATATAAACGACTTCTTCTCTGAAACCAAGCATGGGATAGAACCCATAATGCAATGGTAGCATCCTTATAGGGGGGGGATTCAAAATTGTACAAATGATGGGGCTGACCCCCCGGGGGCCTGAGGGGCGCGGTCAAATGGGGTCAATTTGGCTATTTCCATATAAACGACTTCTTCTCTGAAACTAAGCATGAGATAGCACTCATAATGCAATGGTAGTATCGTTATAGGGTAGGGATTAAAAATTGTACAAATGATGTGGCTGACCCCCCGGGGGCCTGAGGGGCGGGGTCAAAAGGGGTCAATTTGGCTATTTCCATATAAACGACTTCTTCTCTGAAACCAAGCATGGGATAGCACCCATAATGCAATGGTAGCATCCTTATAGGTTGGGGATTCAAAATTGTACAAATGATGGGGCTGACCCCCAGGGGGCCTGAGGGGCGGGGTCAAAAGGGGCCAATTTGGCTATTTCCATATAAACGACTTCTTCACTGAAACTAAGCATGGTATAGCACCCATAATGCAATGGTAGCATCTTTATAGGGTGGGGATTCAAAATTGTGGAAATGATGGGGCTGACCCCCAGGGGGCCTGAGGGGCGGGGTCGAAAGTGGCCAATTTGGCTATTTCCATATAAACGACTTCTTCTCTGAAACTAAGCACGGTATAGCACCCATAATACAATGGTAGTATTCTTATAGTGTGGGAATTCAAAATTGTGCAAATGATAGGGCTGAACCCCCAGGGGGCCTGAGGGGCGGGGTCAAAAGTGGTCAATTTGGCTATTTCCATATAAACGACTTCTTCTCTGAAACTAAGCATGGTATAGCACCCATAATGCAATGGTAGCATCTTTATAGGGTGGGGATTCAAAATTGTGGAAATGATGGGGCTGACCCCCAGGGGGCCTGAGGGGCGGGGTCGAAAGTGGCCAATTTGGCTATTTCCATATAAACGACTTCTTCTCTGAAACTAAGCACGGTATAGCACTCATAATACAATGGTAGTATTCTTATAGTGTGGGAATTCAAAATTGTGCAAATGATATAGGGCTGAACCCCCGGGGGCCTGAGGGGCGGGGTCAAAAGTGGTCAATTTTCCATATAAATGACTTTTTTTCTGCAACTTAACATGGGATTACGCTCATAATGCAATGGTTACATCCTTATAGGGTTTGGATTCAAAATTTTGCAAATGATGGGGCTGACCCCCCTGGGGCCTGAAGGGTGGGGTCAAAAGGGGTCAATTTAGCTATTTCCATATAAATGACTTCTTCTCTGCAACTAAGAATGGAAGAGCACTTATAATGCAATGGTAGCATCCTTATAGGGTTGGGATTTGAAATTGTACAAATGATGCGAGGTCAAAAGGTCAATTAGGCTACTATTTTCATATAAATTACTTTGTCTCTGAACCTATGTATTGGATAGCATATTTGTATGGTATCAATAGCATCATTGTATGGTTGTGATTCAAAATTAAACTTTGGGAGTCAATTTTGCTTATTTTTCTAATTGTCTGAGTCTTGTGATAATTACTAACGAAAAACCAGGTGAGCGATACAGGCCCTCTGGGCCTCTTGTTTCTTTTCATTTTGAACCAAATATAGTAATTTATAAGGTATTTTGTGTGGAATAGAATACAAATATTGATAAGATTGTATGATATTGTCAAGTCAATGAAAATTTCTTTCTTTTGTTATAACAGAATCTAGAAGATGAAGAAGAAGACGAGGAAGATGATGAAGGAGATGATGATGATGAAAGTGATACAAATGATGATGACCTTGACATAGATATGCTTGATGAAAGAGATTCAGGAGACGATGCAGGTATGGCAATAGATTAGCTAGCCACCAGATGCTAAGTTGCATTGTTGATAACATTTTCTTCAAAGATATACTCAATATTAGAAACTAGAAACCCAGAAGTAGGCTTCAGATGTACAGCCGTACTCCATTTGGGATTCATATGCATCAAAACTAGAATGAATATACAGAAAGTAAATATGAAAATTACATCTATGCATTGCCAGCTGGCCTGAGTGATTTAAGGATGAACCATATTTATGAAGTGGAAAAAAATAACCACCAACAATCAGTATCTGGCAATCTCTCCATTTGGGCTTCAACTATGTTATCCACAGGTGAACGATGTGTTTGGACACATTGACCACTAGGCCATGTTGACTATCTTTTACACTTTCAAATACACATAACAGGTAAGGAATTAGCTTGAAATATTGAACCATCTGTTCCAGAAGGAGCGGCAGTGGTGGCTAAGTGGTTAAGATGTCTTGGTCACAACTTTAATTTAAATTCCATTTAGACCAGTTGCCAGGCACTGACTCTTGGTTGGTGGTTTTTCAACAGGTACTCTGGCTTTCCTCCTCCATTTAAATCTGGCATGTCCTTAAATGACTCTGGCTGTTAATAGGCCTTTTAACAAATCAAACCAAGCCAAGAAGGAAACCTTGTTTGAAAATACAGAATATATATATTATAATGAAATAATTTTCTATATTATTTGTTGTATTGCAGGGTAATGTTATGCTGTTATGAAGACAAAAACTCTGACACTGTAAAATGTTGATTTAAAAGCTAAAAGTGACACATCTTTATTGGATGGTATTCCAACTGAGATGGATTGTTACAGATTTCTATTGGAAGGTACTGCGACTGAAATGGATTGTTACAGATTTCTACTGGAAGGTACTCTGACTGAGATGGATTATTACAGATTTCTATTGGAAGGTACTCCGACTGAGATGGATTGTTATAGATTTCTATTGGAAGGTACTCGGACTGAGATGGATTGTTATTGATTTCTATTGGAAGGTACTCTGACTGAGATGGATTGTTACAGATTTCTATTGGAAGGTACTGCGACTGAGATGGATTGTTACAGATTTCTACTGGAAGGTACTCTGACTGAGATGAATTATTACAGATTTCTATTGGAAGGTACTCTATTGGAAGGTACTCCGACTGAGATGGATCAAAAATTAAAACTGTAATTGATAAAACGTCTTGCACTTGTGTACCTTTGTAGTCACTACCCATTTTGATAGCAAGGATGCAGTAGTCCAGTGACTGCCACTGGGGCAACAGAGTACATGTAACTTAGGTATGTTTTACCAAATCACTGTTCTAGTATCTATTTACGTTATTAATGTGTACATGTGTGAAGACAGTTTGATTGTTATAAGTATGGAAGACGTGAGAATGGCATGATGTGGAAACATACTTAAATACATGAGTGACTGTATTCCTGACATTATATAAAACATTTTGTCATAAATGTTATCATTGTTTGTTTTTTTCTTTAATAGTTTAAAGTAAGAGTTCAACTAGTCATAATAAGTTGGTCATAAATACAATTACTGTATCATCCTTTTTAAGTTTCAACAAAGTTTGAGTTTAGCCAAACAGTAATTTGAATATTGAAAAAGATAAGTTTTCATTTACATTGTTTTCTGACGTTCGACTATCATTTTATTACCTTCTCAATTTCTCTATCCAGATACACTTTATTGTACCGAAGTTGATGAAAATAATCTATGGGTAATATTGTATAGGTACAAATATATGTAAACTGTACCTTATTTTTATCTCCTTGTGCAGTAATTTCAAAGTGAGCTAAGAAGAGTTATTAGCAATTTAACATTC
Organism: Argopecten irradians; assembly: GCF_041381155.1. Lineage (NCBI taxonomy): Eukaryota > Metazoa > Mollusca > Bivalvia > Pectinida > Pectinidae > Argopecten > Argopecten irradians. The sequence continues at coordinate 29,036,090 of NC_091140.1, read as the reverse complement.
ATTTCATCCTGTGAAGTGAAGTATCCATAATAGATGAGAATTGTATTATTATGTCCAGTTTGCGATCATTTGATTATATAAGAACAATTTGATAAGATAATAATTATTAATGATCAGCATTTTCCAATTAAGTTTTCAGTTTGTTAATATGTAAATAGGTATGTTTAATTTTTGCATTGTAAAATTGAAAATTCAATTTAGAATGTATTTCAGATAATTGTATCTTTTAAATTAACACAAATTTGCTTTTATTCGGTAAATTTTCAAGAAAATTGAACCAAGACTTTAATTGTCAATATGTAGTATTTTAAGCAAAACTTTGGACAAACATACATGTTCGAGTTGGAACCCAAGTTTTGTTGTAATATGTACGTATACTTGTATTTTGAGCTTGATCTAAATCCAATATGGCTATCTGGCATCCATCTTGAATTTGTGAATTATGTTATTGATATTCCACTGAAAGTAATTCATAAATTTTCATTTTAACAGGCAGATTCCCACTGAACCCTATTTGTACTGGTCGGGTTGGGGTCAATTACATTGCGATGTAATTAATTACAATTACTTGGTCAAAAACTCAATTACAATTACTCAGTTTTGTAAAGTAATTAATTACAATTACACATTACATTTTCTTGATATGTTTATTTTTGACAACATACACACATTTGTATAGTCATATATATATCTGTATATATATATACAATGAAGCATGAGTATAAGATATAATATATACAATATAGCATGTATACATATATAAGTCACTATCATTAAATTCTGATAGAACACATGCTTTACACCGCAAGTTACAATTGATTACTGGTGGGGTGTATTAGTTTTACATGTAGGTCCAATAAGAATGTACATTATTATAAACGTTTCATACCCTGATGATGATAAAATGCAATTCAAAAATATGAATACCTGGTACAGTACCAGGCATTCGTATTTTTGGCGAGGGTCACCTCGCCATTGTAATCGTGGTTGCAAAATTCTCTTACAGTCAATTTCCTCAATATGATTGGCTTAGAAATTGCTCGCAGATACTAGCGCTCCTAGCGGCAGTGTATTCAACAACTTTGATTTTACCGGGAATTTTAAATAGCAAATTTTGAATATGAAAGTTACTGAAATAAAGCGTATCTGTAACGTTGAAATAGGAATGGTACAGTACCAGGCATTCGTATTTTTGAATTTGATTTTTTCATCATCAGAGTCTGAAAATTATCATCAGACAGTCTGTTTCTGTCTGGTTGGAATACTTTGGCAGAAACACTAAACAATCTCTCCACTGGAGCTGAAGTGGCTGGTATAGCTAAGTATATATATATTTGCTTGCTAAAATAGACAAATTTGAAAATCGGCAAGAATTAGCGTTCCAGAACTTAAATAGGTCATAACATGTCTCTGTGCAATCTTCACCAATGTACCTGTAGATGTCTACTTCATTGAATATAAGACCTGAGTTGTGTCTCTTTCTAGTGAGGATGTAGTGGTAAGAAAACTGAAAAAGTTGTCTATTTTAATTTTTTTGGCAGGGGGGCGGTTGAAGACTAATCTGAAAAAAGTCATAGTTTTAACACCGAAACATGTTCAGTATTTGACACTTACGTAAGTAGTGTATTAGGTTATGCATGTGAAGTATGGGGTTTTCATAGAGCACTTGAGGTTGAAAAAGTACATGTTAGTTTTTGTAAAAGAATTCTAGGCGTCGGTAAAAACACTTGTAACGATGTTGTGTATACTATGAGTTAGGTAGATTGCCTATGCATATTATCCGGAAAATGAAAATATTGAAATACTGGGTAAAACTTAAAGAAACCGATAATTGTATATTAAAAGCATGTTATGAGCAAAGAATATTAGATAATGATGATTGGATCAGCTAGGATTGGGGTATTTGTGGAATAGTACGTATGAGAGTAATCTTGTATATAAACTAATTGAACAAAAATTTTATGACGTATGTACTCAAGAAATTTTATACAGAATACAGAATTCCTCAAAAGGAATTTTATATTTTGAGGAATTTTATATCAACATCTAGTAGACAATTTTGGTTTACAATATTATTAAAAGAAACCCATTGATCAAAAGTATAAAAGCAGTATTACAAGTATACGATTAAGTGGTCATAAGTTAAATATAGATAGTGGTAGGTTTCAAAATGTAGCACGTCCTAATAGAAACTGTACAGTTTGTAATATCAATGATATAGAAGATGAGTTTCACTTTATCCTTAAATGTCCTTTTTATACCCAACTACGAATTAGATATCTGAAACCTTATTATTTTTATCATCCAAGTGTGTTCAAACTCGTTCAATTACTCAGTGTAAATAATGTTTAAGTTTTAAATAATCTCGGAAAATTTTTAAAACTTGCATTCCAGAAACGTTCTCAGTCTCTTAATACACCGTAACTGTATAGTATCTGATGTATAATAATTGTGTGCTAAAGTTTGTGTTTTATTGTATACAATCACTCTCCTATACATGTTTAAAATATTCAATATGTATTAAAATTGTACTTTGTGTCTTATAAGCCGCAAGGCTTACGGAAATGAACAAATTGAAATTGAATTGAGTTATAATCAATATTTTTGCCTTCATTAGATATGCTAATTAGGTGATCAACAGGTGTTGGGTCCAATTCTGTTTCTCATATACATTAACGATTTCCATCAATACATGCAGTACAGCACACTAAGACTATTCGCAGACGACAGTATTATATACAAAACAATAAACAACAAAGACGACACAATAAAACTACAGAAAGATCTGGACGCAGCAGCACAATGGGAAACAGACTGGCTAATGAAATTTCACCCAGATAAATGCAACATAATCAGTGTTACACCAAAACGCAACAAAATACACCACAACTACACACTCCACAATCACACACTCGAGCAAGTAAACTCAAGCAAATATCTAGGACTAACACTACAAAAAAACCTAAAATGGGACATGCACATAAATAATATCACCGCAAATGCAAACAGATCACTAGGGTTTTTAAAGCGCAACTTAAAAATTAATTCACCACACATAGAAGCACACGCATACAAAGCACTAGTTCGACCCAAACTGAAATACTGCTCTTCCATATGGGACCCCCACAACACACACCAAATTCAACAGATAGAAAAAACACAACGCAGAGCAGCAAGATATGTTCACAACAAATATCACGACACCAGTTCAGTTACAAACATGATACATCAACTCAACTGGCCAACACTACAGACACGACGGCTACACACAAGATTGATACTTTTCTACAAAATAATACACAATATAGTTGCCGTCGAATACCAGACCATACTCATACCAGTAGACCACAGAACCAGACACTCCAATCCACACTGCTTCAGACAAATCTCTGCTGCAAAGGACACATACAAATACTCATTTTTCCCACAAACAATAACACAATGGAATCTCCTCCCTGTAGCAGCAGTACAATGCACTGCACTCGAGGACTTCAAGGCACATATTTCCAACGTAGCCCTTGAAGCCCTCACAAAATAGTTCTGCACCAAGGATTTATAAGAGAGAAGGATTCGTGACTGTCTCTTTACATTACTAAACACCACGCGAGACGCCGATGAACCGGGAATAAAAACCGTTTTTCTCAACAAATACTTGTCTTATCGAGTCAAACGAAACACCATTGTAAAGTTTATTAAATTTCACGACGTATATTACTTGCTTTAAAGACGGATTATTAAGAGGATATGTCTTAAATTTTCGTTAAAAATAATCGACAGCTCATGAAATGACGGCCCCGCTTCAGAAAGTAAGACGGTAACCCTCGCACCCGCAAGCTACATCAAAGGCTGCGCCGGCGGATATCAAAGGAAAATCAGTCGTCGCCCAACGTCACGGTCAGTGCACAAACAAAAAGCGCCTGCCTTGGACTTCCCAAAACCCAGTGTGACTTATCCTTCTCATATACGTCCTTGTTCTGCACACACCTTTTATCTATATAATCACAAATCTAATCCTTTCACTTGCACCCCTACAGGTCCCCCGTGACATAATCGTCATACTTTGACGGCGTCCCGTACACATAAGAAGAAGAAGAAGAATTAGGTGATCAACAGGTGTTATGTAAGCTAGACATTTGTGAGTTGTAATCACATGCTTTGTGTTCACACCTCACACCTGTATATTGCCTGAAGGGTAAACTACAGGTAAAACAGGTACAAAGGTAGTTATACCATGGTCACTGCCTCACATTTGTTGAATTGTTACTTGTTTAAATTTCTATATCGCCAAATAAATGTGATACATTCATTAATCTTAGTATTAGACATTAGTAAATATATATGTGTAATTGAAAAGTAATTAAAATGTAATTGTTAATTACACATTTTTAGAATGTAATTAATTACAATTACATGTAATTGAAATATTTCTTATATTACAAATTACACTCAATTACTTGAAAAAATGTAATTAATTGCAATTAATTACTATTACATTTTTAATTACCCCAACCCTGGTGCTGGTTATGGATTTTGAGTCTTATCTGAAATAAAATTGGCCAACAGGCGGCCATTTTAAATTTGTTTTGTGAAATCTGATATCAGAATTTCTCAAAAAGTACTTGGTGGAACTAAACCAAACATGACAGCTACATATACACACATGAAAAACTACGTTTCATTCACTCGTCGCTAAAGAAGGGCTTAAAACTACTGCACTAGGCATCAATAAGCGCACGAAGAACTACATCTGCAATATGCAAAGAAGCACACAAAACAACTACAACTGCACTGGGTAAAGAAGCGGACGAAACAGTAACAACTGCACTAGGTAAAGAAGCGCACGAAACAATTACAACTGCACTAAGTAAATAAGCGCACGAAACAACTACAACTGCACTGGGTAAAGAAACAATCACAACTGCACTGTGTAAAGATTCACACGAAACAATTACAACTGCATTGGGTAAAGAAGCACACGAATCAATTACAACTGCACTGGGTAAAGAAGTACACGAAACAACTACAACTGCACTGGGTAAAGAAGCGCACGAAACAACTACAACTGCACTGGGTAAAGAAGCGCACGAAACAACTACAACTGCTCTGGGTAAAGAAGCGCACGAAACAACTACAAATGCACTGGGTAAAGAAGCACACGAAACAACTACAACTGCACTGGGTAAAGAAACGCACGAAACAATTACAACTGTACTAGGTAATGAAGTGCGCGAAACAATTACAACTGCGCTGGGTAAAGAAGCACACAAAACAATTACAACTGCACTGGGTAAAGAAGCGCACGAAACAATTACAACTGCGCTGTGTAAAGAAGCACACGAAACAATTATAACTTCACTGGGTAAAGAAGCACACGAAACAACTACAACTGCGCTGTGTAAAGAAGTACAAGAAACAATTACAACTGTACTAGGTAATGAAGTGCGCGAAACAATTACAAATGCGCTGTGTAAAGATGTGAACGAAACAATTACAACTGCACTAAGTAAAGAAGCGCACGAAACAATTACAACTGTTCTAGGTAAAGAAGCGCACAAAACAACTACAACTGCATTGGGTAAAGAAGCGCACGAAACAATTACAACTGCACTAAGTAAAGAAGCGCACGAAACAATTACAACTGCACTGGGTAAAGAAGCGCACGAAACAATTACAATTGCACTGGGTAAAGAAGCACACGAAACAATTACAACTGCACTGTGTAAAGATTCACACGAAACAACTACAACTGCACTGGGTAAAGAAGCGCACGAAACAATTACAACTGCACTGGGTAAAGAAGCACACGAAACAATTACAACTGCACTGTGTAAAGATTCACACGAAACAACTACAACTGCACAAGGTGAAAAAGCACACGAAACAATTACAACTGCACTGGGTAAAGAATCACACGAAACAACTACAATTGCACTGGGTAAAGAAGTACACGAAACAACTACAACTGCATTGGGTAAAGAAGCACACAAATCAATTACAACTGCACTGGGTAAAGAAGTACACGAAACAACTACAACTGCACTGGGTAAAGAAGCGCACGAAACAACTACAACTGCACTGGGTAAAGAAGCGCACGAAACAACTACAACTGCACTAAGTAAAGAAGCGCACGAAACAACTACAATTACAACTGCATTGGGTAAAGAAGCACACAAATCAATTACAACTGCACTGGGTAAAGAAGTACACGAAACAACTACAACTGCACTGGGTAAAGAAGCGCACGAAACAACTACAACTGCTCTGGGTAAAGAAGCGCACGAAACAACTACAAATGCACTGGGTAAAGAAGTACACGAAACAACTACAACTGCGCTGTGTAAAGAAGCACACGAAACAATTATAAATTCACTGGGTAAAGAAGTACACGAAACAACTACAACTGCGCTGGGTAAAGAAGCGCACGAAAAAAATATTACTGCACTAAGTAAAGAAGCGCACGAAACAACTACAACTGCAATGGGTAAAGAAGCGCACGAAACAACTACAACTGCGCTGTGTAAAGAAGCACACGAAACAATTACAACTGCACTAAGTAAAGAAGCGCACGAAACAACTACAACTGCACTGGGTAAAGAAGCGCACGAAACAACTACAACTGCACTGTGTAAAGAAGCACACGAAAAAAATACAACTGCGCTGTGTAAAGAAGCACACGAAACAATTACAACTGTACTAGTTAAAGAAGCGCACGAAACAATTACAACTGCACTAAGTAAAGAAGCGCACGAAACAACTACAACTGCACTGTGTAAAGAAGCACACGAAACAATTACAACTGTACTAGTTAAAGAAGCGCACGAAACAATTACAACTGCACTAAGTAAAGAAGCGCACGAAACAACTACAACTGCACTTGGTATAGATGCGCACGAAACAATTACAACTGTACTAGGTAAAGAAGTACACGAAACAATTACAACTGCACTAGTTAAAGAAGCGCACGAAACAATTACAACTGCACTAAGTAAAGAAGCGCACGAAACAACTACAACTGCACTTGGTATAGATGCGCACGAAACAATTACAACTGTACTAGGTAAAGAAGTACACGAAACAATTACAACTGCACTAAGTAAAGAATCATACGAAACAACTACAATTGCACTGGGTAAAGAATTTCACGAAAAAACTACAACTGCACTAGATGAAGCACACACGAAACAACTACAACTGCAATGGGTAAAGATGCGCACGAAACAACAACAACTGCACTAGAAGGGCACAAAATAACTAAATGCACTAGGTAAAGAAGCACACGAAACAACTATATCTGCATTGGGTAAAGAAGCACACGAAACAATTACAACTGCATTGGGTAAAGATGCGCACGAAACAACTACAACTGCATTGGGTAAAGAAGCAAACGAAACAATTACAACTGCACTGGATATAGATGCGCACGAAACAACTCTTACCTGCACTCATCGCTACAATCGTGCGCGAAAAAAAACCTTCACTAACAACCAAAATGTGCCGAAACAACGTACACGCATGCAATTGCACCCGACAGTTTATCAGGGAATGTACGTTTATGTTAATCTACTAGTCTAGTCCGCTAAACCTGCATATATTATTAGGCTTTTTTAATTTTTTTTTTTTTTTTGCCTAATATATAGTCAGCTCGCGGTACCTCTTAAAAATGTGAAATCGTAGGCCAGATTTGGCCTACGCTACGTCAGCGGTATATTTCTAATATATCGTCCATGCAATGCCGGGAAAACATACACATACCTATATATTGGGATCTTATGTACTCCACAGCCCCCATGTTACATCCCATTTATGAAATTAAACAACTCGGCACAATGAAATACTTCCGAGACCCTTCTATTTCACACATTTGTAATGGCCGCCGTATACACATTTAGTAGAGCAAACGGCAGCCAATCAATCAAGCTACTGCCGTAACAACTAACTATATATTAGGCAAAAAAAAATAAAATAAAAAAGCCTAATAATATAGGCAGGTTTAGCGGACTACTACTAGTCCAGTAAAGATGGGTTATTACCAAAATAATTGCAACAGATTTTTTTTGTTTGTTTTTCATACAGATCTGACTTTGTTTTATACAAGAAAAAAGTCGCCACAAATAAAAATTTGGGAAAGCGTTTTTCTTGACCCCCCAAAAATAAAAAAATAGGGATATTTGCATAATTTGCCAACTTTGAAGCCAAATATAAACTTACATGGGTATCATGAGATACTAGAAAATTAGTGTATGGCAAGAAAGTTATAAGGACAGCACAGATTGCCAAAAACATAAGTTGAAATCAACACAGGGAAAAAGTATGACAACATGAAAATTGCATAATTATGTCCTTGTAACAGCCAAATACAGTGGAACTCGGTTAATACGAACTCGAAGGGACCGAAATAAAACTTCGAGTTATCCGAGTGTTCGAATTAAGCGAGTTCTCATGTCTACTGACGATATCTTTACTTGGTGTATCTAGACTAGTTCCATGTCGTAAAATGATGTATGCTTTTGTTGGATTGTTAAGATAAAAAATTGTTATCTTCAACAATACCATTGGTGATAAAGGCTTTAACAGTAAAACATTTTACTTTCACTACCTGAGATAACATGGTTGCTCAAAGTTGGTCTTTTTGCCTTTTCCAAGGATATTTGGAAGTCCACATTGAATAATATGTCTTTTTTATTCAAGAATTATTCAGTAAGTACCGTCTTAAGTGTTAAGATAGTTATTAATTCAGATTCTATGTAGGCTATACTCACCTAAAAGAGACAACTATATCAAGATATCCCCATATATAAAAGAAGTGAGGTTGATCAAATCCTCATTTAGTGCCAATTTGACTAAACTTCTCTAATTGACTATGTCCTTAAGTTGAAATATCAAAAATGTGAATATTTATTTTGTGACTAATCAGATTGCAAAATCATTTGGCAGATACTACATGTACCACCATAATGGAGCGTTATTTATAAAGTAAGATTGGAGTTTGTTTTTTTATCAAATATTTGAATAGGTCAGTTTTTCATTTTTCCATAATGGAACCGGATGGGAATTACATAATTTTCAATGAAATAAAGGAATAAAATAAAAGTGAAATTTCAATTTTATAGCTGAAAATCAACACAGTTCTGATTTATTTACTGGCAAACTTTTATGACAAACGAATAAAGCATATTCGAAAAATTAAGATTTATGTATTGCAGATTTATGGACTTAGACATATTTTGGTAGTCAGCCAAATTAACGTCATAGGAAGTTTTTACTACTAAATAAGATGTGCAGATTCACACCGTTTTTACAACAAATGATCCAAATGATAAGTACAAAATACACAAAAAAGGATATAACATATTTGGAAGCATTCGCTTTTTTATTTTCCGAAATATTAACTACCAAAAAAGGTGTTTTGCCACAAATCTGAGTACGTGTATAAAAACACTTCAAATTGGCACGATCAGTCAACTTGACAGATTAATATGTTTTTTTCTAGCTTATGTATTATCGATCATGCATTTATATCAAAGAAAAAGTAATTCTTTAAGACATAAAACATAAACTGATATTGTTCAGCGTAAGATTTTTTTAAAATGTTTGCATCAAAATATAACAAAAACGGTAATGCCAGCTAAATTCAAAAGTTTTTGAGCCGTTTTCATCCTTCTTTATTTCTTTGATTGACAAAAATTATTGTATCATTTCAACTTATTTGTACTAACCTAAAGTTTGTCTTACTACATATGATTTCATATTTCAAGTATTGCAAAAATAGTAGATATTGTACTTTAAAAGTGGTCAAACGTGCGATTTCTTTATATTTTCTTATTTTTCGGGTGTTGAAAAAACGACTTTCCGAACATGATTTTTGGCGACTTTTTTTCGTGGTAAAATACCAATTGCATCGCTATCTGAAGCCTTATCCGTTGTCTGCAAACTTTAGATGTGTAAGATTATAACTGTTCACTTTAAGCTTAATTAAAGAGACTAATATAGTAACTTCCGAGAGGACAAATTGGTTCTTAAATATTAATTGATTCCAAAATATTATTTGAAATTATTACATGCAAAGAAGATGAATTCGACACTGCGCTCCAGACTGTTCCTTTACATACAGTATAAATATGAATAGACGAAAGAAAACAATCTGTTTTGTTTTACAATCTGTTTTAAGTATGGACATTTTTTGAAGTTTTAATTCTGCAAGTGGACCTGTTTGAGAGTGACTAAGCGATGTGTGTGCAACCAAGGGAAATCAAAGTTACTCAAGTCTAAGCTGAGGAGGTCGAGAGGTATTGTTGCCTATATAGATCGAAGACCAGGTAAATCAGGTAATTTTTCTTTCTTCTCTTTAATTTAAGTATCTCATTTGATGTTGTCGACATGATTAATTGTCCATTGTACTTTTTTACGTCGTAATCTGCTAAAATTCCAACACTTATCCACCCATCCATCGGGTAAACTAGTCACATGTACATGTATAAATGTACGAATTTCATAGCACACGTACAAAAATGTGCGTACACTGTACCCTAACTGTACCCAAGCGGATGTGGGTAACTGTAGGTACGCTCTACAAAAATGGTGACGGTGATTTAGGTCAGATTTCGCATGCCACAGTTTACATGTTTGTAGGCCAATACTGACACATCCTCAATCAAATGTGTTTTTAAGATAAAATAACTAAATTTTGAAGCGTGGCGCTCAACTGTAAATCTCTATAAAAGAAGAAAATAGCCATGCAAATATGACCATTTGGATGGTAACTGATTACATGTAATGAATTACAATTACCCACTAAATGTCAGTTTTGTGGTAGCTTGTTTCGCTTTTTCATAGTCATTTTACGTATGCGTTACGCTTCAGATTTTATTCTAACGCAAAAATTATTCGTGAGATATGAATGAAAACCTTTAAAATATCGCAAATTACGTAAACTGAGGCATGCGAAATCTGACCCAGATCACCTTCACCATTTTTGTAGAGCGTAACTACAGTTACCCACATCCGGTTGGGTACAGTGATTGTAACGTTACACGTACACTTGTAATATAATGTATGATGCTCGTATTCATGAAGGTTTTTTTTTACTAAAAATAACTTTTGAAATTTCAACTCTTGATCTGTTCCAAACATATCCAAAACTAATTTATACTCTTGATCTGTTCCAAACATATCTTTATACTTTTCATTCACTACATCAGAAAAAAAAAATGTATGTAAAATCCAGACACGTGCAAAGAAAGGTAACTCTTACATCTATTGACAGAGGGATTTCCCACTTTGTAGTTAAATATAGCTTCAGTAATCGTAACCTTGACCTTCGATTCTTGGGAACTCCCCAACAAAATGGCTGTTTCACGGTTGCGGTGTTTCACAGGAACTCTGTATATATTATGGGCTTTAATGAAGATGTATGTCGTTGGAACACTTGCCCTTATATGGCAAATTTTGCAGAGACACAAAACTGCAAAAGGTTTGTTTGTTTGTGGAATGACACTGTCTGAAAAAGTAGGCAGCAAGGAATCAAATTTCACGTGCTCACATTCGATGATCTTTTTTTCAGTTTGATGTATGCGCTTATTAACATGTTTAATGACTAGTCTGCAGGTTTTCACGATTGTGAAATATCAATTAGTTCAGTCCCGAATTTCAATAGGGATGAAGTTGCACGTGGTTATATATTGTTTATAAACCTGTACATTGTAATATATAAGGTACAGTAGATCATAACAAGCAATATAGTAGCAACTGATCATGTGGTAAAATGCATTATCAATTTGTCAGTGATTGTTGTAAGGTCACGTATATTTTGACATTAGGTACTAGAAGGTCCTGTAACATGATATGATGAATGACTACCAAGTTTGGTCAAATGAATTACCATGCATGAAGGTCAAGGCCATCCATTTGACCAAACTTGAAAGTTGTTCATCTTTGCATGCTATAAGACCTACTCAAGTAGAGTTAGTGTAAATTTTATTTTCAAAACCACTGTAAGTTTCTTTCCAAAAAACAATACCACAGTGGAACTCTTTACCGCAAGATATAGCAATAAAGCCATCACTCACATCTTCCAAATCCTCTACATTGTATCTGCACTATCAATAATTAAAATCAAAATGTACCAGCCTATGTAAACATTAAACTTGCACAAGTCTTCATCTTTAATGATGTAGGCAAGTATATGGTAGACGCAGAAGTGTACATCATCATGTATATACCTGGTAGACTAGAGTGTATATGTAGGTGATAAGGGCGCAGCCCTTTGTGCACGAAGGGCATCAAGTGCGAAGCACTTCTAAGGTAACACACACATGGAAACAAAAGAAAAAACTCAATCTTCAAAATTCAATCCTACACAATGACAGCTTCAGTTTGCGGCCGCCATTGTTTACCCACTGTAAAAAATCCCATCACCGTAAATGCAATGCATTGAAGTGATCTGACAAACGTAATCTTCATCAGGCAGATGCTCAGTGCTAATGTTCTTTGTTTACAAGCGTTCAAGTGACAGACTATCTTCCAATTTAACCAGCTAACCAAGAACAGAATATCTGTTATGGAAATAAAAATATCTTCCTTCTCTTACGTGGATTTCCTTCAAAAACAGGGCTTTTGGAACAAGAATAGAGTGTGAATATATGACTAAAAAAAAAAAGAATCGAAAAATTTGGCTCCGTTTTTTTCAATAAATTGAACTTTTAACAATGCATAATTAATGGTTACTGAAACATCTGGCTGCGCCCTTTAAGGCCTTGCCTTCAGTCATTTATATATATTTTTTTACAAATTCTTATCAATAAATTATTTAGTGCATTGTATAGACCTGATAATTATCCATGGTCTTGTAGCATATGTCAAGAGAAATATAATGCATGCATGGATACTTTACCAAGTTAGGGTAAAATCGTGGAAAAGAGGTTTTATGGATAATAATTAGCTAGGCCATTAGATCAAACCTGCAACAGTGACCAGTAATTTTTGGGAGCATTTGAGGCCAAATAAAGGACCCTTCCATCTTTAGAAATTTTCTGTATCTTCCCAATTTCATAAATATATTTTCCCAATTCAAGAAAAATGTCTTTTAAATATATATATATTTCAAAAAAGAAAAAAAAAATCTATTTTTCCAATTCTAAAGGCACACCCTCCTTATATCATTGAATTGTATTGTGATTTGTTGTCTCCCTTTGTCCATTGATCAGAGTTTTTGTTGCATATAATTTGTATGATTACTAGCTGCTATCAATAGGGAAAGTTTTTATTTTATATCCTGCAACTGCCCCACATACTGACGGATAACTACTGCCAGATAAACTTGTGCCTTATTCCATATCTGACGAAACTTTTTCTAACTTGACTCAGAACTTTAACCTTATGTTGAATGAAGTGTCTTTCAATCCTGGTAAAAAATGATGTCACATTCACTGAAATGACATCATTTTTACGATATCAAAAATCTTGTATGGCATTGTCGTCTTTTACTTGGCTCATAGCAAAGATATGTATTGTAAAGTAATTCTTTGATGTTTTTTGAGTATTTTCATATTGTTTCAGTGTTATAACAGACTAAATAGAATTACTGGTATTGTTTGCAAATGGGCTTATAAATTTCCCAGGGAAGTATAAAGGAGGACACTCTCATTCGGTTTAATGAATGATTTTTTTCCTCCACATCAAAGAAGGGTCTTGCTTCAAGCAAAACCAGGTAATTTACTGTCAATTTGCTTTTGTTTTGAATGTCAAAATGTTTGCAGGATAAACAGAATACATGGTAAGTATCTCAGGATACAAGTTTTTTTTTGGTGCTCAACACAGAAAGCCGAGATGACTCGGAAAGCCTCATCATCAACGCTTTCCGAAGTCTTGCACCAAAATAATCTTTGTATTGTAAGATACTAACCATGTATTCTCTACATATGAAGCATTTATTTAGAGTATTTTAATTTTCTGTTACCTTCCTACTTTGACTTTTGATTTTTTTTGTTTTCCACTCTTAGATCTTCGTCTACATACAGGAAGAGTTGCTATAGTAACCGGAGGTTCCTGTGGCATTGGATTTGAGGTTTCAAAAGGTTTAGTAGCCAAAAACGTTCATGTTTTTATAGGTAAGCCTTTTTCAGAGCCAGGTTTTAAATACATGTATTTCATGGATTTGGAAGCAAGTGTAAAAGGAGCGGTTCGGTGTGATTTGTAAATAGTGTTAAATACGGTCCTCGTCACTTGGAGCATGCTTCTTTGGCTCAGTCGGTAGAGCCATAGATTTCCACGCCGGAGACTCGGGTTCAGTTCCTGGCACTTGACAGGAATGTGTATTTTCCCTGTTCTTTTACACAAATTTATATCCATTCAAGGTGTTCATAGTGTATTTTTGAGTGTTTAGTTTGATGAAGTAGACAGTCATAGGCAGCATCATTGTTTATGAATATTATTGACAAATATAAATGAAAGTGTGATGATTCATGGATGTAGAAACTTCACTAGAACATATATACAAACCCGCCTTACTATACCTTTCCGCTGGCGACAAAATTAATCGGTCAAAAAGTCTTTTGAGCCAAAAAGTCTTTCGAGCTACAATATTGCAGCTAATATTTCACCAATCTATTTTAATAGATAAATTGTAGTTTATAATTGAGGCTGTAGTTGAGTGACCATTGCTATAAATACAAGGGATTTGAAATAGTTTAATATGATTTATTGTCACTTTAGTCCCACTTTCCGGCTATTGTCATGTCATGAAAATCACATCGAAATATGATGCCACAATTGCAGGAAGGTAGGGACTAATCAACAGACAATTGTGCTTCACCCACATTGTTTTGACATTTAAAACTGACATATTGATGTCTGCAGTCCCTAGCCATGGGTGGGGATGTCTGCAGTCCCTAGCCATGGGGATGTCTGCAGTCCCTAGCCATGGGGATGTCTGCAGTCCCTAGCCATGGGGATGTCTGCAGTCCCTAGCCATGGGGATGTCTGCAGTCCCTAGCCATGGGGATGTCTGCAGTCCCTAGCCATGGGGATGTCTGCAGTCCCTAGCCATGGGGATGTCTGCAGTCCCTAGCCATGGGGATGTCTGCAGTCCCTAGCCATGGGGATGTCTGCAGTCCCTAGCCATTGGAACAATTTAAGACTAGTACTACATGATGTTTATTAAAGTGAAATACCACTCACCTGATATTAGATACTAGATATTATTTTCTGTTGTTCACTTAAAAATCAAGACATGGAGGTATATCAATGTGAAATAATGTTATTCACGATATGTTTATTTAGAAATATATGTTAAAAAATGACAGTTTTGTTCTGATTAGTCTCTACTTTTCCTTTTTAGCAAGCAAAAGTGACACTGAAGGTAAAATGACTATCGGGAAGATCAGAGAAGAGTTTCCTAATGCAAAAGGTAAAACTTATAAATTCTCACATATATATGTATTGTATGTGGCAAAACTAATAATTTTGTGGCCTGAATTTGTTGGACTCAAGATACATATATATTGACAGTAGATGTGTATGTTGTGAAAATAGTTTAAACAAAACTGTTATAGAGAAATATGTTGGCTATCAGTGATTGTGAAGTTTATTACAATGAATTATCGATACTTTACAAATATAGCATTTTGATTTCGGTCGATACATGGTTATATCGACCAAAGAAAAAATATTACTACGTCCGAGGTCGATATTTTTTCTGTGGTCAATATAACCATGTATTGACCGAAATCAAAATGCTATAATTGTTTTATTATTTTTCTGGATTTTTACTGAAGAAGCTTGCTTTTGCAGTATTGCTGCGGTCCGGATGACACAACTAATTTAAATGCGATTGACCTCTCATTTGCATGCGATTTTTTCTCTTTTCCTCTTTCTAGAACAAATATGCTGCCATAGTGCAGTTTAATTGCAATAAACAACCTCTATGGTATTTCATTAAATAGAATAGTTTCAAACATGTCTACATAAACTATAGCATTAACGTCTATAATTGGAAAATAGCGAGGATAATTTGCATCAGTGGTAGCGATCGGTGGCCATAATACATTCATAATCTATTATATAATGACAATTTTTTTAATTCATTGTGACATAAGAAAGATGCAAAAGTTGTTTGTTTTTACATGCATTATTTTGATAGTCATTTTGGAGAACTGGTACATTCGTATTGTGATCATGTCATTACGATGGCCCACTGAATTTAACTAAGTCTCACTCAAACAGACTCTTGTTAACTATGTATGCATCAAGCGTCTGGGTGATCTATGCAGAAGCTAACAAACTGAGTTACGCTGGCTCCTTATCATTTCGCATGGATTGTCAACTTACGCATCATTTCATTAATGAGGGAATATATAATACATGGATACAGATACTATGGAATATCGTGACACTCAGCAATAGTGTAAACGGCCGAATGTAAACAAAGATGTCATCATGCAAAGCGGACCTGTGATGTAAACTTGCAAGTCAAGGGATATTTTCTATTTAATTATCAAACGTAATAAATGCATTCTCATATCTGAAAAACACCGAAGAATATTTGAACACTGCATGTTGCAAGCCACCTTGCTAGTAAGCTACGGAATTCTTTTCGTATTTGGAGACAGAAGCAGTGAAAATCGTAAGTTTCATTTCGTTTTGCTTCTTGTCCTATCATGCCTATGGGTCGGTATATAATTATATGAACTATATTTGACAGACATCGGCACATGAAGTGAACTTACAACATCATGAGTATGTGTGTATTCCTGCTAACATTCATATAATCGACATTTTATTTTATTACAACGCATCGAACAAAATTGGATATCACTTTAAATTTGAAGTAGTTGTTATATTAGCAGTTGACAAGATTCATTTTTGGTATTATTAGCTCACCTGGCCCGAAGGGCCGGTGAGCTTATGTCATGGCGCAGCGTCTGTCGTCCGTCCGTCCGTCGTCCGTCTGTCCATCAACATTTCCTTGATCGCTACTAGTCATAGAGTTCTGCATGGATTGTAACCAAATTTGGCCACAAGCATCCTTGTGGGAGGGGGAACAGAACTTGTATAAATTTTGGCTCTGACCCCCCGGGGGCAGGAGGGGCGGGGCCCAATAGGGGAAATAGAGGTAAATCCTTTAAAACGCTACTTGTCCTAGAGCTCTGCATGGATTGTAACCAAAATTAGCCACAAACATCCTTGGGGGAGGGAAACAGAACTTGTATAAATTTTGGCTCTGACTCCCCGGGGGCAGGAGGGGCGGGGCCCTAATAGGAATAGGGGAAATAGAGGTAAATCCTATAAATCGCTACTAGTCATAGAGTTCTACATGGATTGTAACCAAATTTGGCCATAAACATCCTTTGGGGAAGGGGAACAGAACTTGTTTAAATTTTGGCTCTGACCCCTCGGGGGGGGGGGGGGGGGGGGGGGGGGGCCCAATAGGGGAATTATAGGTAAATCCTATAAATGGGTACTTGTCCTAGAGTTCTACATGGATTGTAACCAAATTTGGCCATAAACATCCTTGGGGGTAGGAGAACAGAACTTGTATAAATTTTGGCTCTGACCCTCCGGGGGCAGGAGGGGTGGGGCCCAATAGGGGAAATAGAGGTTAATCCTATAAATCGCTACTTGTCCTAGAGTTTTGCTTGGATTGTGACCAAATTTGGCCATAAACATCCTTTGGGGAAGGGGAACAGAACTTGTTTAAATTTTGGCTCTGACCCCCTGGGGGCAGGAGGGGTGGGGCCCAATAGGGAATTTAGAGGTTAATATTAAAATTCCTTCAGAAAATAAACAATGAATCTGTGTATTCAGAACATTACTTGGCATTACAAACCAGGAGCGATGAGCGATACAGGCTCTCTGGGCCTCTTGTTTTCTAATGCGATGACATCAAATTTAATATTAATGCATAGAGTCAATTTACCAGATTGTCAAAATGTCTATAAACATCACAAAGCATGTGTTTATGTGTAGGCAAAACAATGCATGATATAGATCCATACACAATACGTACATATGTGTGTAATACACATGTGAATACAGAATTTCTTCAGATACATGTAAATAGAAGAATTGTAATGCTAGATTTATTTAAGACAATTAATATCTGGGATCTCGAAATTGGCGGTATGAACTTAAAACATCGATTAAACAGTCACTACATATATAACTTCATGTATTGAGAGAATTTATAATAACACTTACCAAAATAAGCAATAACCTGTGCACTGTAATATATCATACATGGTAAATTTACACTTGCTCAATATTACAGTATTTAGTTTAAAGTAAGTTTTGCTAACAGTAAAAAGCATTGTATTTTATCCATGTGTATCAGGTATAGGAGACAAATTAATTATGATGCTAATATATTTAACTCAAAGTACTTGTATACAATAACATGAGTCCAATTTCTTCCTTTTGTCATTGTTAGATGATTTCTGTAACTTTTTTATAACAAATTAAGAATATTGATATATGTGTTAAATTTTATAATTACAAGACTCATTGGCTAGTCATCTGAAGCAGATTCATAGTTGTTGAAGACTGGAAGATTATCAGGATTACTTTGGAAGCAGTGATATGATTCTAAGGATCTGTGGAGAGATAAAAGGTGTTTAAACTTTTAATTTCACAGAATGACTCGCGTGTTAATCTTTCTGTTTTGTTGTAAATAAACTTTTAATTTCACAGACTGACTCACGTGTTAATCTTTCTGTTTTGTTGTAAATAAACTTTTAATTTCACAGACTGACTCACGTGTTAATCTTTCTGTTTTGTTGTAAAATTCAAACAAACAAAAAAGAGTCTTTCTTGGCTTGAATGAAACACACGTATATGTTAATTCTGACAGACGGTCATTATCAGAACTACAATTCTGTCCCATTGACTGTAATGTTGCAAAACATCAAGTGATGACAATTAGCGAGTGTCAAGTAACTTTGCATTTAGATATATATAGAAATATCCTACATTTATAATATCAACTGATAATTTATTTACCCATCATCACGCCTGAATTATCATTACTACAATGTATATTTCAATGATTCACATCTGTGACACGGCCATTATAAGTACATTGTATATGGAATGGCATTCATTTATTTGCTACAACAGGAACATATTAAACAGTTTTACTTGTTGACTTTTTTCAGAGTGTTCACCAAAATGACATTAATTTTAACACTTCTGGTGACATAGCACATTGGTTGTTCCCATTAGTTGATGCTCTATCAAATGTTTTTACAACTGTTTCTGATCTTGTTACCAATACATGTATAAACAGTTGTAAATAATGTGACATTAACAACAAGTTGCCAATAATGTGTGATTACATGTAAGTTAATTTCATATTCTTAACATAATTAAATGGGGAAAAAACCTTTAAAACATAACTAACAAAGTATTTATTTTAGTGCATAAACATAAAAACCCATCATTGATTACAAAGGTCAAGGGGAGTAACTTGTACATGACAATTTCAAAATTGACTAGGGTACAAGAAATTCTGCAGTCAGGAAAATTTATAATCTAGATCTGGACGGTTTAGGCTGGGAACAAAGGTGTCCATTATCGAGGGTCCACTGTACATGTCAATGTATACAAATAACACACTGATTTTGAGAATGGTTGTTTTAATATGCTGTTAAGAATTCTCAGTGTCCATTTCATGCATTATATAGAGACAGTATCATACTGAATCTGACTTTGACTGTCCAACCGTTGATTGCGGTTGAAGTAACGCAGAGTTTGCTTCACCGGAAGGTATTGCAAATTGCAACGAAATTGTAAATAACGAAGAGAATATTTCAAAAAACTGCTCGCTCACGGATTACACATATGGCATGTTTTGCATATACGATTGTGTGGAGTTCATCACAACGAAAAAATCGAAATCCGAACTTTTTGTAAACAAATCAAAATTTCATAATGTTTTGCCATATTGTTTTATATAAACACTTTCCATTTATGTGTTGATGTTCTAAAAACACCCCGACTGAATGACATTTGTTTGTGTCAAGAAATTTCCATGAAATACTGAATTGAATTTTTGAAGGATGAGGTTGCGGTTGCATAAAGTAAAAAATGGGGGTTGCGGTTTTTGGTCATTCAATAGCTATAATGGGCCGGATGATATTTGCCATTTTCCATTACCTCAGAGTGTTTCGGAGATGTTTGCGTTTAATGTTATTATCACTAAGACAATTAAGTTTCCGTTCCGTATTGATCAGTTTTAATATTAGCAATGGTATGTATATGTAAGAATGGTATGTCAGCTTTAACTCTTCATTTGTTATTATAAAACTGTGAAGCAACAAACAGGAAAATTATATAAAATTATCATGAAGATCATGAAGCATTTTTCACCCCACAAAACACACCCGTACCCGTTATAAAAATACATGATGTGTATTGTGTTACTCTGTTGTCTTCGTAATAAGAGTAGGCCCTAGTAGCCGCTAAAGAGACGCCTACTGCTACAGGCGATTGATAACACAGTAAATAAATAAAAGTAAATAAAAAATGAATAAAGATTGAATTGACCATTGATAATTGAATGATTCTTATAGAGATTTCTCATTAAGACTTCGAATCCGAATCAGAATACGAAATCCATTGTATTGTATTTAGTTCTACTTCATTGATCACTTGATTCTGATTCCGACTCGGTCTTAATGATAAATCTCTTATTGGGTCGTTTGGGATTAATTAATGGAAGTGAAACTCTCAATAATATTGATTCCCTATTCATGTACTGTTCCCTTCCAACAACCTGATTTTATTTTTGAGTTGTGAATGGTCACTTTCATTGAACTCTCAACCATGCTTCTTTTCAATAAGCAAAGAACAACAAAAAAATCCTTCTCGAATCTCAAACTACCTAATTAGAGAAAACAGGAGAGTTTATAAATGGGAAACAGAATGATCTATAACCTATGAACATGTGTCAAGTTTGTTACTGTTTGTCCCATTTAACTCATTTCGAAAAATAATCAACCGATTTTAATGCTTCATGGTGTACCGGTCCTACTTTAGATGTATCCGCCAGTCTTTGCAATGAAATAAATATAAAAATAAAAAAAAAACCATTTGAATCAACGTCAACATACATTAACAACACTTGAATCATTGCTAAAAATACGATGTAAAAAAGATACACAGTTGACTGGCACCTAATTATAAATAATTTAGTAATCGATGCAGTAAGTCGAAAAGGGGGATAAGCTGCACCAGATGGTATCATTTCGTCCATTTAGGACTCATCTGACAATCCGCACTCATAAAACCTACTTTATCCCAACCGCAACAATCAATGACGTTACTTTTTTACTTTACATTTTCCGCAACCACGAAAAACTACTTTATGTCAACTGCAATAATGACGTTACTTTTACCGACACATTTTCAAAATCGTATCTCTCAATCATCCGTATTAGATTTTAGAAAATCTTTTGAGAGGCTGTTTACAAGGGTTCGAAATTATAATATAATCAGTTGATACTGGTCTAGACTCGATTTGTAAAGCAGCATGAGATCATGAACTTGACAATTGGCGAAAAGTGGCAAAAATTATGCACTGTACGTAGGTGTTTGAAATACTGGGGCCATACAGAAACAGGTTACCGCTTCCCGATTTTGGATATATCAACTCTGTTCTCCGTGCACACTTTTTCTGAAAAAAGCTTCCTGATATGACTTTTCTTCAATATTGCAGCAAAGTATCAAGAACTGCTCATTACTTACTAATATCAAGAACTGCCTGAATACATTGTGTGTATCACAGAAGAGAACTAGAAAAAATAATGTATTGTAATGTTATTTCATGTTCGTATTAAAGTATTTTTGAAAAAACATAATTCAAAACAATTCAGTTTTGATTTTGATGCAGTAACCAATTCTTTAACTGAACATTTGACCCTAATATATATTTTTTGTCATTTCATTTCTTTTCTTCAATAATTATCTAATCAATTGCCTTTTGCCCTTTCCTCCTATAAAATACTTGTATATTATATGCATTGCACATAGTTCCTTATAAATGAGGTCTGTAAACAACATTTGCAGCATAAGCCATGAACTTTGTAAAAATGCCATCAAGGGATATCCATGTGTCAGATTAAACTTTCTTCTTAATTCTTCTTAATGGAGTCTTAATGTTTCCCTTGTTGTCATTTTACTGCAGATTGCTATTAGTTGTAGGTCTCCATGGCCTTGTCCTCAAGATCAATTATCAAATAATCATAACTACAAAATTTTACTTTATTTTGTTATTCAGACAATTGTATTCAAACATTAGAGAAAAGGTAATGACACTGACTGTATTAACTATTATTCAACTATTGTTGAAACTTTTGAATTCAAGATAGGTTCAAAGTTCAAATCTAAAAGAAATTTTCTAGCATTTTCTTAAAATCTTCTCATAATTTTTAGATTCATCTTTTGATATGAGGAGGAATGGTTGTCTGCAATCTTAACAATTTATCCAAAATTAATTAAATGAACACTTGGAAGATAAATAACCCAACTAGATAATGACATGAGACTTGCAAGAAAATACACACCCTAAAATGTTACTAATGACATATTTGCCTTCTTTGAACTAAATTTTTGTTACATCAATGCTTTTTCAGTTCAGTACTTACAGTACTTTGATTTACATTTTGAAATGAGCGTGAAACTAAATAAGCATGCATTGTAAATTCTGCTTCGTGAAGACAGTTACAATCTTATAATTTTGTAACATGTTAAGTTTTATAACATGCACATGAACACGGTATCAATTGACGCACTTCACGCTTTTATAACATGCACCCGTGTATGCGTGTTTGTAAATTGCATACATGTACATGTACTCCATTATACCTGTAGCTCCATGTCGGACACAGTCAATTAAATGTATAGATTTCCGTTGAAATAATCCACTTCGAGGCCAAATATATATTAAAAGATTCAGATTGACATGAAGATACATTCTCTTATGCTTAGTACTCCATTCCGTAAAATAAAAATCGTATACATACAGTGAATTAACCTAGGCCTAATGTTGTTACTAGTCTAGGTGGAATTTTTAAAATAAATATCAAACGTATTCACTATTCAATGGCTCCAGATGCTTAATGAATGTTAATTCAATTATTTCCTACTCTCCTACCGTGTTTATGTTGAAAATTTAAAAGTTTAAACTGTAGTCATCAGCTGGAAGTCATCATCATCTTTAATAGAAACTGAAACAATCAACGTCGTCTGTCACATTTTGTGGTTACGCTTCAAACTCAGGTCATCAAAGCGTTTGTTTCAAAGCGCCAGGAACACCAAAGTGTTTTGGTAACGTAGATGATTAAACGTTATCTAAAAATAACAGTTGCAATATACTTTTTCTATAAACTACTTCCGGAAAAATTGTGCAATATAGTTTTTATCGGTGATCACGTGGCATATTTTTGACCAATGTGAAGTGAAAAAAATCCAGAAAAATAATAAATAATATTATTTTGTATTCATAAAAAATCTATAAAAAGAACTTTAAAATTGACATGTTTTATAAAGAGCTTACAGTAATTTGAAACTGTAATGTCTGATGTGCTATACAATGTATACCAACAAATTTTCATTTAAATTTCTCGATCTAGACATCCATGATTCTCCTTTACCTACCGTTAATTTGAATCATTTTCGGTTTTATATTTTCGAGATTTCTAATGCTCGCTAAAAACGTGAAATTTAATAGCATGAAAAAATAAATTTGTTAACAGCAATATGAAGTTTAATAGTTTTGCTTTCATTAAGAGTTGTACTTCCATTCCATGATCTTTTGGATTTTCTGGTCCTGGATTTCACTTCACTGGGATCTGTAAATATGTATGTACATTGGTGACAATTCATTTCCATTTCAGTGGATTTTCTTGTCCTTGATTTGGCCTCACTGGAGTCTATCAATATATTTGTTGACAATTTCTTTGCCAGAGGGCTGCCATTACACATTCTCATAAACAATGGTGAGCATGATCAATATATCAGGTGGCACTGGAGTATATACATGTACCATTATATCAAAAAGGAGGTGAAGAAGTGGGGATTGGGAAGTGTAACTACCATATAGCCTGTTATTTTCGCAAGGATAATATTTTCGTGATTTTGCCGCACATTGCTATGATCGCAAAAATTTGATCCGCGAAATAATTTGAAATGGTTGAATGATATCTACCTTTAAAATTCATATCACGAAAATTAAAAATCTCTGACATATGATTTTCTTGTTTTTAAATCAAAATTACAAAAATTTTGGTCTGCGAAAATTACCGGCTATATGGTATATGCGGTCATATGGAGTATCTTTATCCATTCTCACTTTTTTAGGTCATCTGACCCGAAGGGACAGGATGACCTATAGTCGTCATGTTTCGTCCGTCGGCGTCCGCCTTGCGCCGTGCGTTAACTTTTTACATTTTGAACTTCTTCTCAAGTTCTACCAGTGCGATCTAACTGAAACTTACATGAAATGATCCTGACATGGTCCCGACAAAGTGTTGTTATTTTTCGGGTCGATCCAAAATCCAAGATGGCCGTCATCTTGAAAACACATTTTGAACTTCTTCTCAAGTTCTACGAGTGCGATTTGGCTGAAACTTGCATGAAATAATCCTGACATGGTCCCGACAAAGTTTTGTTATTTTTCGGGTTGATCCGAAATTTCAAGATGGCCGCCACAGCCGCCATCTTGAAAACACATTTTGAACTTCTTCTCAAGTTCTACCTGTGCGATTTGGCTGAAACTTGCATGAAATGATCCTGATATGGTCCCGACAAAGTGCTGTTATTTTTCGGGTTGATCCAAAAATCCAAGATGGCCGCCACAGCCGCCATCTTGAAAACACATTTTGAACTTCTTCTCAATTTCTACGCTGCAATTTGGCTGAAATTTGCATGAAATGATCCTGACATGGTCCCGACAAAGTGTTGTTATTTTTCGGGTTGATCAGAAATCCAAGATGGCCGCGACAGCCGCCATCTTGAAAACACATTTTGAACTTCTTCTCAAGTTCTACCGGTGCGATTTGGCTGAAACTTGCATGAAATGATCCTGACATGGTCCCGACAAACTGTTGTTATTTTTCGGGTCGATTCAAAATCCAAGATGGCTGTCACAGCCGCCATCTTGAAAACACATTTTGAACTTCTTCTCAAGTTCTACCGGTGCGATTTGGCTGAAACTTGCATGAAATGATCCTGATATGGTCCCGACAAAGTGCTGTTATTTTTCGGGTTGATCCGAAATCCAAGATGGCCGCCACAGCCGCCATCTTGAAAACACATTTTGAACTTCTTCTCAATTTCTACGCTGCGATTTGGCTGAAACTTGCATGAAATGATCTTGACATGGTCCCGACAAAGTATTGTTACATCTTTGGTTGATCCCAAATCGAAGATGGCTACCATGACTGACTATCTAATTAATTTCTATATGTTAAGGCCCTTGGGCCTCTTGTTTGAAATTTGTTGAAAGAAATTGAAAATGATCCTGACATGATCCTGACAAAGTGACACCATATATAATTAATTTTACTATTGCCAAGGTAGTCAGATGACTGTTAAGGCCCTTTGGGCCTCTTGTTTGTTAAAATCAATTCGTTTGACATTCGTTTGAAGCACGATACCGCCACCTTTTTAACAGTTATGTCCTTTTGTTTCATAACGATTAAAACCGCTTCTTCTATTAACGTACTGGAGGGATATCAATGAAACTTGGTTGCAATTATCATTATACAGATGTGTGTAATCTTAACTTACCATAAATGAACCTGAGATGGTCATGACCAAGAAAGTACTGTAGATCTGTTAAATCAATGACAACTGTTGGTTGTGGCAGCATATGTTTGTGTATTCATGTCAACCTGCTTTTCTGCTGCACTAACTAGTTTTCAATGGAGCTTTAATTGTTTTTGCATATTAATTTTCATGATGTCTCTTTTTCTAAATTAAATCAAATGCCAAAATAAGTTGGATTACAGTATTTTCCTTAAAGGTGCTCACCGCCGACAAATGGTATTTTTTCACTATCATAAACAGGAGCAGACAACTTAGTAATTTTTCTTCAGTTACAAAAGTTATTTACATCATTACCACCATTGGAAAGTTTCAGCTTCTAATTTCACTTCAAGTTAAAATTACAAAAAATAAGGAATTGCATCCCGAAAAAAATCTGTGGCAATAAATTCTATATGGAATGAAGTACTGATTGCACATGCACCAAAGGCAAAACAAATGATTTTATATTATTTTTTGTGTTAATTAGACACATACAATTTCTGCTCTGTCGGCGGTGGACCATCTATAATAAATACATATACATTATAGGCACATATTGGGACTAAATCACCTACCATGTGATACCTGAAAATGTTTGTGCGGGATTTGTATCTCCAGTGGTGATGGAACGTAACTATTTGTAATCTTCTTGCTGAAGTGACGCTGGCACATGATATCATCTTTTAACATCAATCCATCACCAATAGAAACAATAGTCCCTTGCAAACGTTATCGGATATCACATGGTACATGTACGTGAATTATTCCCTTTATGTAAATTACTTAACTGACAATGTCCCATGTTCCTCCTTACAGCAGGAGTAATGTTTATGCCTTATGAAGAGACAGAAAATGAATTGGAACATCACTTTCAAGTAAACTATTTGGGACATTTATATCTAACAAAGCTGTTACTATGGAAACTGCGAGAGTCAGGGGCAGACAACTCCCACTCTAGGATTATTAATGTCTCCTCTGTTGTACACTGCGTAGGAAACATCAATGTTGAAAGGCTGGGGGAAAAGTAAGTTAAATATTAATAATCTCAAATTCAAAAACATGATTGTTTCAATTAATGTTTTCTATATGTATGTTATAATGCAATACACCTAGTTAGGAAGCTGATTTAACAAAATATTCCCACTACTGAGTTTTAAAAAAAGAGATACTATTTGTGTTCGTAGCAATCAAAATTGTAGAAAATCAATAAGCATAAGTAAACTTTTTATTTTGGAATGGGTGAGGAAAGAAAAAAAAACCAATGAGCATTGCTGGCTGACTCCACTTTTTCATATTCTGGGGCGGCAAACGTATACTGTTAACCAACTTTCTTTCGCGGCTACCAAATTTCGCTGTTTCTGTTTCAAAACATTTTTGTGGAGATGAAATTTCCAGATTTAAAATTGAATGGAAATGCCTTGGAATTGAATTGCGCAAGAATTGCAGAAGAGATTCGTTTGCAGAGATAAACTTTTGCCAATTCACATTGAACGCGAAATTTGCAAAAATATATCGCATGCGAAAGAAAGTTGATTAACAGTAAGGAAAAAAATATCAAATTAAAGTGCCTTCTTTGGATTGATCTCATTCACATCACTGATCCATCAGAGCATATTTTGATTCATTTTTGTCTCCTTCAGATGTATACATTGGTCACAATATTCGCCACATGCAGCTTATGCAGACTCCAAATTAGCCGTTGTGATAAGTACATATGCACTGGATGATAAACTAAGGGGAGACCATTCTAAAGTATCTATCAATGCTGTCCATCCAGGAATAGTCAACACACCACTGTATCGACATGTACACTGGGGCATAAAATGGTTGTTAGATTTGGTGGCTAAACTAACCTACAAAGTAAGTATGGGGCTTGTCAGGAATCAATGTACAGTATAACAAACCGCAACAGACCAATGAAATCACTTTGTTATAAGCATAGTTAGTTATTCATATATAACAAACATTTCAGTGAAATTTGCTTAGAATGAAAAATAATAAGTTATAACCATAAATTCATCGTGAGCGTGTTTGTTATAAACATGTTTAACTGTAGTTATAAACACATTTTTGAGCAGGTGTTCTCTCGGACTATTATTTTGTTGTCGGGTGTGTGTGTACTTTTGCTATATGTGCCAATTCCAACTGCCATGTACTGACTTAGCTTTCTGCCACATCACAAACCCTACATTCAGCATGTCTTTTTAGCCCATCATCATCAGATGGTGGGCTATTCAAATCGCTTTTCGTCCCTGGTCCGTTGTCCGTCCTCCTATCCATCTGTCCTTTCGTCCGTCCGTCCGTCCTTCAATGGCGTCTGTCCGTTAACAATTCTTGTTATCGCTATTTCTCAGAATTAAAGTACTGAAGGGATCATTCTCAAATTTCACATGTACCGGTAGGTCTCCCTAGAGCCTTAGTTGTGCATATTGTGTTTTGAAACCAATTGGTCAACAAGATGGATGCCAGGCAGTCATCTTGAATTTTGATCGTTAAAGTTTATTATCGCTATAATTTCTCAGCAAGTACTGAAGGGATCATTCTCAAATTTCATATGTAGGTTCTCCTAGGGCCGTAGTTGTACATATGGTGTTTTGAAACGGATCAGTCAAGCCAGGCAGCCATCTTAGATTTTGTTAGTTAAAGTTTATTATCACCATTTCTCAGAAAGTATTAAAGGGATCTTTCTCAAATTTCGTATGTAGGTTTCCCTAGGGCCCTTGTGCATATTGCGTTTTGGTATCGATCAGTCAACAAGCTAGATGGATGCCAGGCAGCCATCTTGGTTTTTAGCCCACCATCATCAGATGGTGGGCTATTCAAATCGCCCTGCATCCATGATCCGTGGTCCGTGGTCCGCCGTCCGTCCGTAAACAATGCTTGTTATCAGTATTTCTTAAAAACTGCTGCAGGGATTTTGTTCAAACTTCACATGGAGGGTCCCCTTGGTCCATAGTTGTGCCTTACAGGATTTGTGGCTGATCAGAAAAACAAGATGGCCGCCAGGCAGCCATCTTTGATTTTGGCAGTTGAAGATTGTTATCAATATTTCTTGAGAACTACTGAAGGGATTTTGTTCAAACTCTACATGGAGGGTACCCTTGGTCCCTAGTTGTGCCTTACAGATTTTGAGGCTGATCGGAAAAACAAGATGGCCGCCAGGCAGCCATCTTTGATTTTGGCAGTTGAAGTTTGTTATCGATATTTCTTGTGAACTACTATGAAGGGATTTTGTTCAAACTTCACATGGAGGGTACCCTTGGTCCCTAGTTGTGCCATACAGATTTTGAGGCTGATCAGAAAAACAAGATGGCCGCCAGGCGGCCATCTTGGATTTTGATAGTTATAGGTTTGTTATCACTATTTCTCAGAAAGCGCTGAAGGGATCTTTCTCAAATTTAATATATAGGTTCCCATAGGGCCTAGTTGTGCATATTGCATTTTTGGACCAATCGGTGAACAAGATGGCCGCCAGGCCGCCATCTTGGATTTTGATAGTTAAAGTTTGTTATCGCTATTTCTCAGATAGTACTGAAGGGATCTGTCTCAAATTTCATATGTAGGTTCCACTAGGGACCTAGTTGTGCGTATTGCATTTTGGGACAGATCGGTCAACAAGATGGCCACCAGGCAGCCATCTTGGATTTTGATATTCAAAGTTTGTTATCTCTATTTCTCAGAAAGTATTGAATGGATCTTTCTCATTTCTCAATTTCACAGGTAGGTTCCCCTAGGGCCATAGTTGTGCATAGTATGATTTTGGACTGATTTAATCAACAAGATGGCCGCCAAGAAGCCATCTTGGATTTTGATAGTTAAAAGTTTGATATCACTATATCTCAGAAAGTGTTGAATGGATCATTCTCAAACTTCACATGTAGGTTCACCTAGGGCCCTAGTTGTGCAAATTGCGATTTTGGGCCGATTGATTGACAAGATGGCTGCCAAGGAGCCATTTTGGATTTTGATAGTTGAAGTTTGTTACTGCTATTCCTCAAAAGGTACTGAAGCGATCTGTCTCAAATTTTAAGTGTAGTATGTTTGAAAAAGTTTAAAAAGTAGAGAAAAGATCCATCTTTCCATTGTCAGACAAAGATCATTCTTTGGTGGGCGCCATGATCCCTCTGGGATCTCTTGTTGTTATAAGTTAAAGTTTATTATCGCTATTTCTCAGAAAGTGCTGAGGGGATCATTCTCAAATTTCATATGTAGGTTAATTCCCCTAGGGCCCTAGTTGTGCATATTGCATTTTAGGACCAGTCAGTAGGCAAGATGGCCGCCAGGCAAGCATCTTGGATATTGTTAGTTAAAGTTTATTAGGTCACCTGACCATAGATCATGGTGACCTATCGCGATAGATAGCCTTTTCTCCGTCAACGTCCGTCGTGCGTTAACTTTTTGTTGTGAACACGATAACTTGAGTAAATGTGAAACGAATTTGATGATACTTTGTATGTAGCTTAATATTAACAAGATCTCGGACGAGTTCAAGTTTCAGGGTTGCTGGGTCAAGTTCAAGGTCACTGCTACTATTTTTAGAAAATCCCTATCAGCACTCTAGCGGCTTCATTCCTTGAGTGATTTTGATCACACTTCACACATAGACAAAGGATCATAATATCTCGGACAAGTTTGAGTGTGAAGATTGCCAGACTAAGGTCAAGGTCACTGTTACTATTTTTAGATAATTTCTTTGTCAGCAATCTAGCGGCTTCATTCCTTGAGTGATTTTGATCAAACTGCATGAACACAAATACAAAAGAATTAAAAAGTTTAGGTTTCAAGGTTGCAGGGTCAAGGTCAAGGTCACCGTTACTATTTTTAGAAAATCCTTTTCAGTGCTCTAGCGGCTTCATTCCTTGAGTGATTTTGATCAAACTTCACACAAATTTAAAGGACCATAATATTTTCGACAAGATACAGTTTCAGGATTGCCAGGTCAAGGTCAAGGTCACTGTTACTATTTTTAGGTCACCTGACCATACGTCATAGTGACCTACTGCAATAGCCTATTGTCCATCGTGCGTTAACTTTACTTTGTGAACATGATAACTTGAGTAAATGTTAACCGAGGTTGATGAAACTTTGTATGTAGCCTTATATCAACAAGATTTCGTACGAGTTCAAAAATGAAAATTATTCGACTGTAACGTACAAGTTATTGCCCTTTGTTCTAATTTTATCATTGCATTGTGAACAAGATAACTTTGGTACATGTAAATGTGAACTGATTTTGATGAAACTCTGTATGTAGCCTTATATCAACAAGATCTAGGATGAGTTTGAAAAAGGGATTTTTTTCGACGGTAACTATATTATAGAGTTCATGTCCTTTGTAATAATGCTATTATTGGACCTTGTGTTCTAAGATATTGTGGTGCTTTATCAGAATTTTGAATTATATAACCCTTGGCCTCTTTTTTTGCCCCTGGGGAGGAGGCTTAGTTTGCTATAGTTTATATTGAATACTTCTTGGGTATATTTTGTTTATTTTCTACTGGAAATTGTTCAAACTTTTGATTCACATTATAACCACAAGAGGACATTTTGCTATTATGTCATTTTGACCCTGTGTCATCCCCAAAGGCTGAGGGGTGGAGCCCAGTGGGGTCCAAATGGCTTAAATTTTTAGGTTACCTGACCATAGGATGAAAAATTAGAAAGCAAAATAACAACCATATGTCAGTTATGATAAATTGTTCCAGTATGCAAATTCATCCAAGACCTCATTGCATACAGAGTTTCATCAACATCAGTTCATATTTACTTCAGCTTCTGTTTTGAATACAGGAGGGAAAAAAATTAACACACCCTGTGTTAAAGTCCCTCATAGGTATTTTGTTGGCCCTTAAATGACAAATTTCTATTGGATGTTAGGTGACTGTTAAGGCCCATGGGCCTCTTGTTATCGCTATTTCTCAGAAAGTGCTGAGGGGATCATTCTCAAATTTCATTTGTAGGTTTCCCTAGGGCCCTAGTTGTGCATATTGTGTTTTAGGACCAGTCAGTAGACAAGATGGCAGCCAGGCAACCATCTTGGAAATTGTTAGTTAAAGTTTATTATCGCTATTTCTCAGAAAGTACTGAAGGGATCATTCTCAAATTTCATATGTAGGTTCCCCTAGTGCCCTAGTTTTGCATATTGCGTTTTAGGACCAGTCAGTAGACAAGATGGCCGCCAGGCAACCATCTTGGATATTGTTAGTCCATTGTTTATTATTGCTATTTCTCAGTAAGTACGGAAGGGATCTGTATTGTGTCATCAATATTAAATTATTGCTACTTACACCTGCATCTGTCTCATATTTTATATGCAGTATGTTTGAAAAAGATTGAAATGCAGAGAAAAGATCCCTCTTTCCTTTGTTAGACATAGATCATTCTTTGGTGGGCGACAAGATCCCTCTGGGATCTCTTGTTATTATAAAATTAATTATTATAATGAATACAGGATGTAAGAGATTTTTAAAATTCTTTCTCCAGACACCAATACAAGGAGCAGATGGGATCCTCTTTCTTGCTTTATCAGACAGTGTCGAAGGAAATAGTGGTGGTTATTATGACAACTGTTCCAAGGTTTCTTCAAAAAGACTTTCCTATAATAAAGACTTACAAGCTAGATTACTAAAGAAATCTGAAGAAATTCTACAAATCATTGAAAATAGAACATTATATGGTAAACAAGATTAACATGCAGATTTGAGAAAAGAACGTTTGGCCACAAACAGAATTGATAATAAAATAGAAAAAAAAGACAACTGATGTTAAGTTTTATATTTGTGTAACGTTGGTGACAGAAACATTTCACACCGGTAATATAAAACCTTACGTCAAGAGAGAACCTCTGTATAGCTCGATCAGTGTAGCGTTTGAGTACGCCATGATTTATTCTCTATGTAAAGTCAATGTGTTCTTGATTCTCAATGTCAAGTTTTTATATTCCTAATTCACCCGAAGGGCCGGTGAGCTTATGTCATGGCGCGGCGTCCGTCGTCCGTCGTCGTCGTCCGTCGTCCGTCGTCCGTCTGTCCGTCAACATTTCCTTTAAATCGCTACTAGTCATAGAGTTCTGCATGGATTGTAACCAAATTTGGCCACAAACATCCTTGGGGGAAGGGGAACAGAACTTGTATAAATTTTGGCTCTGACCCCCCGGGGGCAGGAGGGGCGGGGCCCAATAGGGGAAATAGAGGTAAATCCTATAAATCGCTACTTGTCCTAGAGTTCTGCATGGATTGTAACCAAATTTAGCTACAAACATCCTTGGGGGAAGGGGAACAGAACTTGTATAAAGTTTGGCTCTGACCCCCCGGGGGCAGGAGGGGCGGGGCCCAATAGGGGAAATAGAGGTAAATCCTATAAATTGCTACTTGTCCTAGAGTTCTGCATGGATTTTAACCAAATTTAGCTACAAACATCCTTGGGGGAAGGGGAACAGAACTTGTATAAAGTTTGGCTCTGACCCCCCCCCCCGGGGGGCAGGAGGGGCGGGGCCCAATAGGGGAAATAGAGGTAAATCCTATAAATCGCTACTTGTCCTAGAGTTCTGCATGGATTGTAACCAAATTTGGCCACAAACATCCTTGGGGGAAGGGGAACAGAACTTGTATAAAGTTTGGCTCTGACCCCCCGGGGGCAGGAGGGGTGGGGCCCAATAGGGGAAATAGAGGTAAATCCTATAAATTGCTACTTGTCCTAGAGTTCTGCATGGATTGTAACCAAATTTGGCCACAATCATCCATGGGGGAAGGGGAACAGAACTTGTATAAAGTTTGGCTCTGACCCCCCGGGGGCAGGAGGGGTGGGGCCCAATAGGGGAAATAGAGGTAAATCCTATAAATCGCTACTTGTCCTAGAGTTCTGCATGGATTGTAACCAAATTTGGCCACAAACATCCTTGGGGGAAGGGGAACAGAACTTGTATAAAGTTTGGCTCTGACCCCCCGGGGGCAGGAGGGGCGGGGCCCAATAGGGGAAATAGAGGTAAATCCTATAAATCGCTACTTGTTCTAGAGTTCTTCATGAATTGTAACCAAATTTGGCCACAAACATCCTTGGGGGAAGGGGAACAGAACTTGTACAAAGTTTGGCTTTGACCCCCCGGGGGCAGGAGGGGCGGGGCCCAATAGGGGAAATAGAGGTAAATCTTATAAATTGCTACTTGTCCTAGAGTTCTGCATAGATTGTGGCCAAATTTGGCCACAAACATCCATGGGGAAAGGGGAACAGAACTTGTATAAATGTTGGCTCTGACCCCCCGGGGGCAGGATGGGTAGGGCCCAGTAGGGGAATTTGAGGTAAATATTCGAATTCCTTCAGAAAAGAAGCAATGAACCTGTATTTAGAACATTACTTGTTATTACAAACCAGGTGAGCGATACAGGCCCTCTGGGCCTCTTGTATATTCCTAATTCACAATGTAAAATTCATGCGTTCCTGATCTCCAATGGAGTCCACATGTTGCTTAAATTTATGTACAATAAATGTTTATTTATTTCCAGTAGACAATTTGAGAGGATATGAATCTCAACTGGGTTTGATGCTAAAGTTGCTTTTAAATAAATAACTGTTACAACTTTTCCTTAACTTGTTCAAGTACATGTAGCTGTAAC
Organism: Argopecten irradians; assembly: GCF_041381155.1. Classification (NCBI taxonomy): domain Eukaryota; kingdom Metazoa; phylum Mollusca; class Bivalvia; order Pectinida; family Pectinidae; genus Argopecten; species Argopecten irradians. Next base: position 29,001,681 of record NC_091140.1, on the reverse strand, counting down.
TAATATTTTAAGGCCCACTACCTTCAGAAAATAGCTTTTAATTTTTTTAAATGGGAATGTAGGGCCGGTGAGCTTATGTCATGGCGCGGCGTCCGTCGTCCGTCCGTCCGTCCGTCCGTCCGTCTGTCCGTCAACATTTCCTTTAAATCGCTACTAGTCATAGAGTTCTGCATGGATTGTAACCAAATTTGGCCACAAACATCCTTGGGGGAGGGGGAACAGAACTTGTATAAATTTTGGCTCTGACCCCCCGGGGGCAGGAGGGGCGGGGCCCAATAGGGGAAATAGAGGTAAATCCTATAAATCGCTACTTGTCCTAGAGTTCTGCATGGATTGTAACCAAATTTGGCCACAAACATCCTTGGGGGAAGGGGAACAGAACTTGTATAAATTTTGGCTCTGGTCCCTCGGAGGCAGGAGGGGCGGGGCCCAATAGGGGAAATAGAGGTAAATCCTTTAAATCGCTACTAGTCATAGAGTTCTGAATGGAATGTAACCAAATTTGGCCACAAACATCCTTGGGGGAAGGGGAACAGAACTTGTATAAATTTTGGCTCTGGTCCCCCGGGGGCAGGAGGGGCGGGGCCCAATAGGGGAAATAGAGGTAAATCCTTTAAATCGCTACTAGTCATAGAGTTCTGAATGGAATGTAACCAAATTTGGCCACAAACATCCTTGGGGGAAGGGGAACAGAACTTGTATAAGTTTTGGCTCTGGTCCCCCGGGGGGGCAGGAGGGATGGGGCCCAATAGGGGAAATAGAGGTAAATCCTTTAAATCGCTACTAGTCATAGAGTTCTGCAGGGAATGTAACCAAATTTAGCCACGAAAATCCTTGGGGGAAGGGGAACAGAACTTGTATAAATTTTGGCTCTGGTCCCCCGGGGGAGGAAGGGCGGGGCCCAATAGGGGAAATAGAGTTAAATCCTTTAAATTGCTACTAGTCATAGAGTTCTGAATGGAATGTAACCAAATTTGGCTACGAAAATCCTTGGGGAAGGGGAACAGAACTTGTATGAATTTTGGCTCTAGATCTGGACCCCCGAGGGCGGGAGGGGCGGAGCCCAATAGGGGAAATAGAGGTAAATCCTTTAAATCGCTACTAGTCATAGAGTTCTGCATGGATTGTAACCAAATTTGGCCACAAACATCCTTTGGGGAAGAGGAACAGAACTTATATAAATTTTGGCTCTGGCCCCCCCCCCCCCGGGGCTGGAGGGGTTGGGCCCAATAGAGGAAATAGAGGCAAATCCTTTAAATCGCTACTACATGTAGTCATAGAGTTTTGCTTGGATTGTGACCAAATTTAGCCATAAACATCCTTGGGGGAAGGGGAAACAGAACTTGTGTAAATTTTGGCTCTGGCCCCCCGGGGGCAGGATGGGTGGGGCCCAATAGGGGAAATAGAGGTAAATCCTATAGATCGCTACTAGTCATAGAGTTCTGCATGGAATGTAACCAAATTTGGCCACAAACATCCTTGGGGGAAGGGGAACAGAACTTGTGTAAATTTTGGCTCTGGCCCCCCCCAGGGCAGGACGGGTGGGGCCCAATAGGGGAATTAGAGGTAAATCCTTTAAATCGCTACTTGTCCTAGAGTTTTGCTTGGATTGTGACCAAATTTAGCCATAAACATCCTTGGGGGAAGGGGAAACAGAACTTGTGTAAATTTTGGCTCTGACCCCCTGGGGGCAGGAGGGGTGGGGCCCAATAGGGGATTTAGAGGTTAATATTATAATTCCTTCAGAAAAGAAACAATGAACCTGTATTCAGAATATTACTTGGCATTACAAACCAGGTTAGCGATACAGGCCCTCTGGGCTCTTGTTTTAAATGGGAATGTAAAACGAGATCAATATTTTTTAAGAGTCTCAAAAGTTATTAACTAATCGTTTATACTACACGTATAATCACCTTCTGAACAAATTTGTGAAAATAAATAAAATGTTTTATTTTCATAACGCGTGTTGTCTTATGTTTCCCGCCGTCGTCCTAAATACAAATGTACCAAGTTTGTGCGTTTGTATTCATACGTCATTGCGTTTACGCTAATTTGAATGCAACTCCCCTCCCGTTGACTATATAGGGACATATGTAAATATATGAAAATAAACATTTTATTGATTTTAATCAAATTGTTCAGAGGATGGTATTATACGTGTAGTATTAACGATAAGTTGAAAACTATTGGGACCATAAAAAATGTTGATCTCGTTTTATATACTCATTTTAAAAACTAAAAGCCCTTTTGGAAAGGTAGTAGGCCTTTTAGTATATTATTAAAGAGTATAATTTTATTATAATAATGAAATATCAATACTTGTAGTACCCGTACTGGTACTTGTAGGTTTCCGTTTACTGTCTAATAATTTCAATCTAATATATAAGTCACATAACATAGACCAGTCTAAATGCGTTCATTGGTCTTCCAAAAGTACTTACATATCAAAACGATGGTCAAGTTCTGCTAAGGTTGTCCAGTTTTGACCATTGAAATTACCAAGGATTTATAAGTGATATATATATACGTCCTTGAGAAGGTCAGGGCTCGAATTTTACATTTTTTGTCACTTGCTAAAAATAGCAAGTGCCCTAAATTTTTACTCGCTGAAATATATTTTTACTTGTAATTAATATCCGTATTCAAATTACTGTTATGCTATATGTAAAATACTTTATTTTTGCATGATGATGTGAGGTGTATAAGTACATAATGTATATCAACAACATTATTGTAAGAACTGGGTCCCCATATTTTCCATTAAAACAATTTTTCACAATCATTATGCCATTTTTACAGTTGTCCCTGATAAAAACCACTTGCTAAAATAAGCAAGTGCATATTGCTTTCCACTTGCTATTCTGGTATATCTACTTGCAAAAAGCAAGTAAAAACAGCCTGAAATTCGAGCCCTGTAAGGTTAACGGAATCGGGGTGGACAAGGTACCCAATCGGACATCCTTGGGTCTTTCCTACAAGCACGGAAAAAACAGGGCTGAGCTCGAAGGGAGACAGAGAGTAAAAAACACAGACGACTAGTTGCATACACTTTTTTCAATGCAATCGTAGATAAAGATATGAGAGGGAAATTAAAAACCAACAATGTTTACTTGTTCAATGATTTCCTTTCTATCGATGATGGATGAGATGTGTTGATTGTAGGGCGACAGGTGATTTGTTTACATTTTTGATGTAAAAATTCGGAGCACGTGGTGTTTTGCGTACTTTATAGTGTTTGTAAAGATACATTATTTATGTTAGATCACAGGTTTACGACGCAAAAAAAAAAAAAACTAAAAAAAAATAAAAATACAGTACCCATAACTGTGTTCATCCACAATCTCCTTTGGAGATGTCATGACCCGTACTATGTAGAAATTCCATTTAAACATCATGTAGCTCACTTACTATTAACAATCACTGCCTGAAATGGAATTTCTACATAGTGTGGGTCATGACACCTCCAAAGGAGATTGTGGATGAAGACAGTTATGGGTACCGTTTACCACCACAAGCGTAGATTTTGTGTTTTTGGCTTGGTTTTAGATGTAACACCCAAAAGGAGGCGAGCCGACATAGGGGCTGAAAAAGAACGACCCGGTCGGGAAATTTCCTAAAACCTAGACATATTTTTTTCATAACAGTTTTCCCGATAACATTCAAGCCATAACTCTTCGGTCAATCGACTTGTGACCTAGATTTTAGTTCATTAAGCCGTCACTGAAAGATTAAATTATTTTCTCTTTAAGTGTAAGATATGCGTCAATGGTGTATAGGAGTAGCCCAATCATTAAAATAATCACGGTTTTAAAAAAATATCAGGTCCGTTTTTCTCGACCAGCCTAGTTCATCATGTATACTTTGGATAAAAATTTTCGCGCCAGGTCCCTGTGTGAAACATCATACCAAGGTAAGGTTGTATAGTATTTGGTGATGGCATGGGGGAACGACCCAAAAGGAAATTACTACGAATGGGGATGAGAAAAGGCCCCCTGGTGGCCCCAACAACAGGTATGAGCCAGTGTTATACTTACTCATTATCCAAGGATTTATAAGTGAGAGGTATAGGTCCTTGAAATTACGGAAAAAAAAAAAAAAAAAAAATCCCCATGTAAAATTAAGCGCAGTCTAAAAAATAAACTCTTTGAAAGCGAGCTGGCTGCGTGGAAATTTCAACACGGACATACAAAAGTCAGTTATATAGCCAGCTGGGAGGACATTTTAGGATTCCTATATTATCAGATACATATATACATAGAGATTGGCAACTCCTTCAATTTCACGATCGGCAGATGTACCTCTGTATGTTGCTTAGGGTTTTAGATAAACTCTTAAATAGTTGAATATAAAAGAATAACTTCGATATGTTGTAAAAGTTCAGTAATTTTTCAGATGGTTATATTTTGAGTACGATTTTGGATAGAAAAAATAATATTTTAACTTATTTATTGATCAAACAAAACGCTCTTCCAGTTTTGAATGCCTTATTTTCGAAAAACCAGGTAAAATTGCATATTTTTGTGCTTTCAAAAATCAAATTAAATAACGTCAATCGGGAAAAACTGATCACATCAAACCATGATATAATGTTTTAAACTTTGTGATGATGCAAAAATATCATGTTTAAAAGAATACACTTAAAAGTAGTTAGCCAAGGCAAAATGCCTATAAACCGGAGGTCCCTCTGCCTGTCAACAAAGACAAAGAAGGAGTTTCCAATCTCTTTGTATATATATATATATGTTTCTGATAATATAAATTAACTTCCTCGCACACAGCGATTTTGCTATTTCATAAGAAAGTATACGGAATATGTTCATAGGCCATGGGCTAGGAGGGTCCCACATGCACCCCCCCCAAACCTCTGAACCCTTATGGCCCACTGATCACAAATCCAAATGTTAACATTGCATAAGTTGGGATGAACTTCCGGTTATGACGTCATCAAGATGGCCGCCATCTCGAATTTCACTAAAAATTGAAAAATAGTCATAACATTAACATTTTTCAAACCGAAGTAGACAAATGAGGTATCAAAATGACCACAATAGAACAACAAATACATATCAGGACCAAAAAAAATCTAGTAAATGTAGTGATTTACTACGCAGGAAATGAAAACATCGGATTTAAAGCTCAAACATGGTGATTTCTCAGCAAATTTTTCATATTTTTGTTTGACGCAGCAAAAATGTTTCCCAACAACAATCTATTATTTCTAATAAGTTTTTTGACCACTTATCAATCAGTTTAAACAAACAGCAACAAACAACAACAACAAAAAACCAATGTTAACATGGTATAGGTTCCGGTTATGACGTCATCAAGATGGCCACCATCTCGAATTTTCACATAAAATTGATAATAGTCATAACACTAATATTTTTCAACTAAAGTAGACAAATGTGGTATCAAAATCATAATGACCAACAAAAAGAAAGACCAAATACATATAATGGAGCCAAATAATAAACCCAGATATGAGTAAGTGATTTGCTACGGATGAAAAGAAATCAAAAAAAAAAAAAGCTTTTAAGATCAACAAGAGGCCCCTGGTCTTAAAACGGTCAATCCTGAAGTACCTTGGCAATAAACATGATAGGAAATTTATATAGATATAGTTGTCAAGGGTGCCATCTTCGATAGGGGGAATCAACCAGAGATGTAACAAACACTTTGTTGGGACCATGTCAGGATACTATCATTGCAAGATCAGCCAAATCGATACTTGTTAGAACTGAGGGAAGAAGTTCAAAACTTGTGTTTTCTAAGATGGCAGCATGTGGCTGCCATCTTGGATTTTCGGCTCATCCCGATCAAATAAGAACACTTTGTCAGGACCATGTCAGGATCATTTCATGCAAGTTTCAGCCAAATCGCACTGGTAGAACTTGAGAAGATGTTCAAATGTGTTTTCAAGATGGTGGCTGTGGCGGCCATCTTGGATTTCGGATCGACCCGAAAAATAAGAACACTTTGTCGGGACCATGTCAGGATCATTTCATGCAAGTTTCAGCCAAATCGCACCAGTAGCACTTAAGAAGTTCAAAATGTGTTTTCAAGATGGCGGCTGTGGCAGCCATCTTGGATTTTGGATCGACCCGAAAAATAAGAACACTTTGTCCAGGACCATGTCAGGATCATTTCATGCAAGTTTCAGCCAAATCGCACTGGTAGAACTTGAGAAGATGTTCAAAATGTGTTTTCAAGATGGTGGCTGTGGCGGCCATCTTGGATTTCGGATCGACCCGAAAAATAAGAACACTTTGTCGGGACCATGTCAGGATCATTTCATGCAAGTCTCAGCCAAATCGCACCGGTTGAACTTGAGAAGAAGTTCAAAATGTGTTTTCAAGATGGCGGCTGTGGCGGCCATCTTTGATTTCGGATCGACCCGAAAAATAACAACACCTTGTCGGAACCATGTCAGGATCATTTCATGCAAGTTTCAGCCAATTGCACTAGTAGAACTTGAGAAGAAGTTCAAAATGTGTTTTCAAAATGACGGCTGTGGCGGCCATCTTGGATTTCGGATCGACCCGAAAAATAACAACACTTTGTCGGGACTATGTCAGGATCATTCCATGCAAGTTTCAGCCAAATCGCACGGTAGAACTTGAGAAGAAGTTCAAAATGTGTTTTTCAAGATGGTGGCTGTGGCGGCCATCTTGGATTTCGGATCGACCCGAAAAATAACAACACTTTGTCGGGACCATGTCAGGATCATTTCATGCAAGTTTCAGCCAAATCGCACCAGTAGCACTTAAGAAGTTCAAAATGTGTTTTCAAGATGGCGGCTGTGGCAGCCATCTTGGATTTTGGATCGACCCGAAAAATAAGAACACTTTGTCAGGACCATGTCAGGATCATTTCATGCAAGTTTCAGCCAAATCGCACTGGTAGAACTTGAGAAGATGTTCAAAATGTTTTTTCAAGATGGTGGCTGTGGCGGCCATCTTGGATTTCGGATCGACCCGAAAAATAAGAACACTTTGTCGGGACCATGTCAGGATCATTTCATGCAAGTTTCAGCCAAATCGCACTGGTAGAACTTGAGAAGAAGTTCAAAATGTGTTTTCAAGATGGTGGCTGTGGCGGCCATCTTGGATTTCGGATCGACCCGAAAAATAAGAACACTTTGTCGGGACCATGTCAGGATCATTTCATGCAAGTTTCAGCCAATTGCACTAGTAGAACTTGAGAAGAAGTTCAAAATGTGTTTTCAAAATGACGGCTGTGGCGGCCATCTTGGATTTCGGATCGACCCGAAAAATAACAACACTTTGTCGGGGACCAAGTGCCATTTTTCGGGTCAGATGACCTAAAAAAATGGTGATTTTTCAACAAATTTTTCATACTTGGCTTGACGCAGCAGAAATGTTTCCCAACAACAAATTATTACTCGTAATCAGTTATTATCCCCCGCCCAACACAGTTGGCGGGGGATATACACTGTACCTGCGCCAAAGAAAAAGAAGCGATCTCCTTCAACAGACAACAGCTATTGTGACGATCATATACATGTACTGCATCACAAGAAGCATGATAGTGAGCGAGATAGAGACGAGTCGTGAAAGTTGGGGCAGCGAATAGTCGAACTTGACGTGTTGCTAAGTAGTCTAAAATTTTGTAAAAAATGTCTTCTTGGTCCAGTTCCACTTACATATAATAACATCTGTGGGGAGCTTCAGAAAGGACTCGAGGGTTATATATATGTTAAGTGCCAGAATCACGATTTGCGGGAATATCAACAGTGTTCCCTACGGAGCAACACACAGGGTGAATAACATCGGCGCAAGAAAAGCGAATGCGAAGCACAACAAGTGAAAAAAAACATCCAAGTCTCCACCTCACTAGATGAAATATTACTGGTAGTCATCAAGAAACAATAAATATTCTATTTATTGCATTTTTTTCTCGCTTTCAACTACAGATGACCATCGCTCAAAGGTTATTCCGTCAAAGGTTATTCCGTCAAAGGTTATTCCGTCAAAGGTTATTCCGTCATTGTATTTTAAAAATCATTTGCCTTTTCGATTATTAAAGTTATATGTGCTGTATTTTTCATATTCACGAATCAAGATAAGCCTTTATTATTTTATTAATCACCAAAAGTTGCTAACAGTTTGAAAATTACAGTACTTTGAATGCAATGGTTTTAATTTTACATGTACAAATCATAGCAGAACATGATTTCTAGCAGTACTGCCAAAAATCATTATATGTACAACTATAGTGAAGTGAAATGAGTACCTACGGTCAAGCAATGAAGCCAAAATGTGGTGTACAATTTCATTTCACATTTTTACAGTGTTGTTAGTAATGGTAAAGGGAATTATACAGGAAAGTTTCTATCTGAGCATGCATAACGCATAGAAAACAACAATGTTGCAGTACATGATTTCTGTGTTGTAACTAACGTTTATAAGGCATCTGAAGCCATGTGAATGATTTTCACGGCTTAATCAATCAAACCTTATGGTTTTCAATACATTTATGAAGAAAAATGAACGTGTCAAAATTTTCGTTCAGTTACGGCACAAACTACAACGATTGACGTAGCAATCAAAATGACATTTTCACTGTCAATGCTGCATTCTTATTGGTCAAAAGCGAGTGAAAACATAAAAATTGATATTTTCACTGGAGTGAAGTATATCGTTTTTATGTTCACCTTATATTTTACTACGAAAAATGCACTTAAATCGTCTAATACCTTTTCAATTAAAAGTTACTGAAAAGTATAGATATATACTGACCAATGAGTATAATAGACATCGCTGTTCAGGAAGGAGGAGTACCAGATCATCAGAGAGGCCAAGGAAAGAAAAGAGGATCTAACTGTTATATGGTTGAACCTGGCAAATGCGTATGGTTCACGCTGTAGAAGTACCATGTGCCTGGGAAGATAAGTCATCTACTAAAGGATTACTTTGACAGACTTCAGATGAAGTTTACAGTGCAGGATTACACAACCACCTGGCAGCATCTCGAAGTTGGAATAGTTACCGGATGCACTGTATCAGTGATCTTATTCTCTGCGGCTATGAATCTGCTGGTTAAATATGTGGAAAGAATTAGTAGAGGTCCATGGATGAAAACAGGTATTCGACAGCCTTCAGTCAGAGCTTTCATGGACGAGTTGACAGTAAGCACAAGTAGTCGAAGCTAGGTGGAATCTAAGGGAGATTGAGAACATAATCAGCTGGACTCGAATGAAGATCAAACCCATGAAGTCCAGGAGCTTGGTATCGAAGAAAGGGAAGGTTACCAACGTACATTTGAGATTAGTTGAAGACAAGATTCCAACCGTGTCAAAGAAACCAGTGAAATGCCTTGGTAAATAAATACTGAAACGACTCATTGAGTGACACCAGAACGTGAGTGAAATGCACCAACAGCTGGAGAAGTTGATGGACATCCATAGACAGAAGCGGTCTACCTGGGAAATACAAGGCCTAGATTTATCAACACGGTGTGCTACCTCGAATCATTTGGCTTCTACTAGTGTATGAATGCCAATGGCGACAGTCGATGGCTGAGAAGATGGCTGACAGTTCAAAGAAAAAGTTACAACTTCCCCTGATATCACTAACAGAGGAGTACAAGGCCACTCAGAGTTAGACAGCTACTGATGTTAAGGGGCAGCAAATATGCTACGGTGAGAGGAGCGAAGGTGGACATCACAACTGGACGAAAATGGTTTGCAAAGAGGACAGTGAATGAAGTAGAGTCATATTTGAGGCATGGTGACATAGCGTGAAGTATGGCAGTGGACAGGCAAGGACTCGGTGTAACAACTAGAGCGAGATGGGGAACAGCTACGGATGAGAAGAGACAGCTTGTACATAAGGAAGTCTGCCAGATGGCGGAACATACCAGAATAATTCGTGCAACAAGCATGAAGAAGCAGGGCAGTTGGTTAAATTGGGAAAGTACTCGTCCAAAAAAGTTGACATGGAGCGATATCTGGTCTATGGACGCACATAAACTGCATTTCTAGCTGAAGTCAGTATACTAACTATCACTTGTACTATTATCATTAAAGCTGACAATGCAAGTTAAAATTATTAAAATGATTTTTTTTTAAATAAGTATACAAATCTAAATTCAAGAATCGTTTATGATCGACAGGCCACATTCCGACACTCGTGCGCTCAACACTTCAGTTATAGTACAGGTAACCTTACGCGGTCGACACCTAATAGGTAAATGAACACAATTGGCCAAGTATTGACGAGTTTATGCTTGATATATCAAAACCCTCACCTGTAAAAGTATATGGGACTTGTTTTAGCAAGAAAACATGTCAACTCCTCTAAGTTGCGACTCATTGTGAGATTATATGGGTAAACTCGAGAAGCATTCGTCAAAATAAAAACGCAACCGACAAGCGTTTTTGTGATTATTGGCATGGTTTTTTGAGGTGCGCCCATTAGAGCCGAAGACGACTATTCGACCGGACAGGGAAATGTCGCTACCGAGGCATATTTTTCGTAAATTCCCGATTCATCAAGTCTGTCTAACTCGGTCAATACTTTGGCCAATTTTGTTTCATTCAAGCACTCAAATGATGAAAGAATAAATATTTCTCTTTAAGGTAAGATATCCGACAATTGTATGTATAGAACCCAATTTATTAAAAATAATCACGGTTTTTTAAACATCCGTTTATTCTCGTACCGCCCGAGTTCATACCCTTGATACTATAATAATGTAATACAAATAAAAAAAATCGTGCCAGGTCCCTGTGCACCGACCCCATATATAAAGACAGCAAGAAGAACAGGTATCCTCTAAGGTTTGTCATTTATATGATTCACAATAAAATTTCAAAAGCAAGTGAACAAACAATAATGGGACCATGTACAGGGTGACTACGTATATCAAGGACACACACGTTTCGGTGTACGTGTAAAACCTTGTGTATATTGAAGTGTTTTATTAGTTCGTATTGGACATATGTTGGGATATAGCTGACAACATATCCATCTGTACTTCAATGAAACATTGTCAGGTAAGTGTAGTGTTTATTTTCAATTTGACATTGTTATTTGCATTATCAGGCCGTTATGATAGGGAAGTTCATGTTTAGGCCAATTTCATACTGTCGTGGCCATGGATGTTTCAACAAGACGACTCAAAATTTAGCTTGTGGGGGACTTGGTTTATGCGATAAAAATGGTGTACGGGGACTTGGTTTATGCGATAAAAATGGTGTACGGGGGCTTGGCATCATTAAAATGACAATCTTCACAATATATTTAAAACAGATAGTGTCTAGTCGTCCAAAAGATGTAAAGCTTTCTTCCGACGTCTATGTCTTCGTAGATCTCACGTTTTAAAATGTCAATGGAATAGTAGGCCCACAGGGACCTGGCACGATTTTTTTAAACTAACAGTATACATATATATATATTATAGTATCAAGGGTATGAACTCGGCGGTCGAGAAAAACGGACCTATATTTCTAAAACCATGATTATTTTAATAAATGGGTTATATACAACATTGACGGATATCTTACCTTAAAGAGAAATAATTTATCTTTCCATTGAGTGCTTGATGAACAAAATTGGCCAAGTATTGACGAAGTTATGGCTTGATGAATCGAGAAATTTACGAAAAATATGCTAGGTAGACATTTCCCTGTCCGGTCGAAATGTCGTCTCGGCTCTAATGGGCACCTCAAAAACCAAGCCAAAACCACAAAATCTACGCTTGTGGTGGTAAACAGTACCCATAACTGTGTTCATCCACAACCTCCTTTGGAGGTGTCATGACCCGTACTTTGTAGAAACTCCATTTAAACATCGTGTAGCTCACTTACTTTAACCGTCACCGCCATGTTTAGTTGTTTTTCGGAACGCTTCTCGAGTTTACCTTCAAGCACAACATTACATAATTTGCATAATGTAGTCACGATATGTAAAGTCGAGAAGCAGTGGACTCCAAACTGTAGTAGCATATTCTAACTGTGGCCGAATGAGAGATTTATATAATGGCAGAAACATGTCTTTTTCGAGTGGACCAAACGTTCTCCTAATCATCCCCAGAAGTCGATTTGCTTTCTTGACACAAGTTGATACGTGTATGCTAAATTTGAGCGTTGGATCAAATATCACACCTAAATCCTTTTCTTCGCGTGTAATACTTAATATACTTTGTCCGTTGTTCCCCAACATACTGTACTCGGTTTCTGTGTTGTTATTTCCAAAATGCATAACTTTACATTTGTCAGCATTAAATTTCAATTGCCATTTCTGTGACCATTGTTGTCTTGTCTCCTGCGTTTGTTTAAATCTTAACGTTTTTTTGTCAATCTCAATGAATGCATCATTAGCAACGTCACGAAGACGCTTGAAATCGCATGTCTTCCGCTCACCTAATCACCGACGGGTTCATAAAAACCAACATATAGTGCTTTGACGGTAAGCGAAAATACATGAACGGAAAGCTCCGTCCTTAAAATGATTTTTTTTATTCATAAACAGACTAATTAGGCAAGGACGTATATGAGACTATTATTAAATAGCTCCAGATAAATTTTGAAGCGTCGCTTCAAAAAACAAAGATGGCGTCGAAAAAAAAATCGAGTGCGCATCTTTTTCGGGCGGTTAATATTTTGCACTGTCAAAAATACACTATCAACCGTTGCTAGGGGGTTGCTACGAACGTGTCTATTGTTTCCTATTGTTCTAATGTTACCTGCCGTGTGATAGTATACAAATATCAACCTGTTTTCAGGTGGATACGGTGATTTACGGTGATTTATCAACTCGAGGAAGTGATATTACCCGAAGCCGTAGGCCGAGGGTTATATCACTTTCGAGGGTTGATAAATCACCGTATCCACCTGAAAACAGGTCGATATCTGTTTTATTATATGGCATTTACATAATGTAAACCATTTGACTACATGTATATGTACATGTATTTCCTCTTCATGATATTGAGTAGCCCCTCTCCCCGATACTCAATAATCCGGTTGAATAATTTCGAGGAGGAAAATAAAGGCTGATAATATCAATAAAATAGAGAAAACACCACGTAATACATTTTAATTATAATTTGAAAACTCTGACAAAAATGCACACACAAATATTTGCAGAGTCACATCGATTCCAGTAAACCTGCTGCTCTCCGTTACATCTCGCTGAATGATGACGTCACAATAGATTTTTGACGTCACGGAAATTCCCTTTGCGCTATATTTGGGTACGACCTGGAGCCATTGGAATCTTATATCAACCTGTGAAGTGATTGTGACGTCATTTTACAGAACGTCACAATTCAAGATTTCTATATTTGGGTACGACCTGGGGGTTCTGGAATCTTATATCAACCTGGAGCGAGCAAAACACACAGCCACATAATAATGTAAAATACCAAATATCTCTCGATCAATCAGAATGCAGTATCCTCACTTGAGGTATAATAAAGGTAACTATCAGTGCCCCCTAAGTCAGAGGTACGCACCTCCTGCGCACCCCGATCCATCTCCACGGTGTAATGGGGTTGATGATGAGATAAAAGTGAACAGTATCTGTTTAATCCTAGACTAACGATCGTGAGTCCAAATGCAATCAAGACAAGCTGTCAATCGTCATGCAATCGTGATGCTGGGGCTGTTTTAAACATTTCAAATGCATGATTTAAAAAAAAAGCCTCTTCAATTCTAAATTGATCAAAGAGATTACAGATATTTTCCCGTTTTTACTCCGAGTTGTTCCATCATTTTCTGTTATGAATTGGTGAATTTGGTGTTCACAAAGTCAGGATTAAACACTAAACATTCATTGTATAAGCTTTCACTGAAATTTGATTTTAAGTTCCTGCAGGATTTAATTACATATAAAGTTAAAAAAAAGAACTAAAATTCTTGTACCATTAATATTGTACTATCAGCCAGATTAACTCTTCCCATGTAAATGCCAGATTAACTCTTCCCATGTATATGCCAGATTAACTCTTCCCATGTATATGTATTTTACATTTAACAAAGAAAATCAATATTTTAAAACAAATTGGACCATAGCCCATCATTACAACTTATTCTTCAAAAAAATAATACAATTTTTAATTAAGTAATGAATTTTTTTGCCTGCTTAATTTCTACCTTATATTAGACAGAATACTATTTTAAAATAAAAATATAGTACAGAACAACATATATATTTCCATACACTACATTTGATAGAAAAAAAGAAACAAAAACTTTTTCTTTAAAAAATAATATTATTATCTCCCCTTGATTTATGCTAAATTTGTACCGCGCGCGACACAAGATTTGGTTGGAAAATGTCGTTCACGCACTTTCTCCCAATGAGAAATTTGAAAAGTTGGCAAGTATGCCAACATGATCTAATGTTGTTGACATCAGTCTAATATTATAGAGACGGTCAGATGAAGCGACCGAGTCTAATTTTGGTGACCAAATCAAATATTGAAGGACCACGTGTAGACTCTATTACTAGATCTCAACGAGAAGAATATTTACATGTATGTGTATGACTAGTTTTTCAATGGACTAACAATTTCCTTATCCCGTGCCTTAAAGTTTCTCTACTAATTTGAATTTTGGCACCATTTTCGAGAAACATTACTGATTACCCATGTCCAGTATTAGGAGATTTCAGAAAAGATGGCGATGACGTCACACAAAGGTACATCCGGGCGTTCAAAGGTACAACTCTTATATCTGTACACATTAACATGGTGGGCACACAGCCGCTTGCGATGTTTGTTAACATTTTGTTGTAATAAATAGTACGGCAATCCGAGAACTATTGCGTTGTTTTAATCTGAAAAAGCGTAAATAAAATATTTAACAATAATGTATAGATTTAAACATTTTATAATCATAATTAACTCTGTTCATACTCCTTTATACTCCATTTTCGACCGCCATAAGAAATCACGGTCGCCATTACGTATAAACATTGACATATATATTGCGAATATTAACTTGATAGTAGACAACTACTAGAGAGTGGGAGACTTAATATGAGGACAGGTTTGGGGATTGGATCCGGGGATGGGGGTAGGGGAGGCAGTTTTGTTGTGGGTGGATATCACTTTTATGTAGATATGTGATGTGTTGGCCGGTTGTTAATTCAGTTCTCACTCCTGGTGTTACTACATTATAGATTGCCCCAGCATTGGGGGGGGGGGGGGGGGCCCCCCCCCCAAGAAATGGAAGCAGAGTGGAGGCAAAATTGAAGCCCTCCAGACTGTTTACCTATCATAATGCATTACTCTGCCCTCACCACAATATAGTGACAAAAAGAAGTCATACAGAAAAGGTAAAACAACTGTTTACACGAAATGTATTTAGAAGTATATGATTGCATTTTCGAGCTGTATTTAAAATATATACATAAAAACCGCCGGAGCGTCAGCGTCAACAGTTTCACAGTGTGAGTGTAGTACAAATGGTCGGACCGAATATTTCTTGAAAATGACCGTTGTACATTACAGGAATACAAAACTCATATTTTTATGAATGGGAGTGTTATTCTCCTTGCTATCACTAAATTAAAACACTAGATTGATCTTGAAGCTTACATAAATAAAATAGCGAATTCAAATTCTGACTGCTTGCGTAGTCACATGAACCAATATCGCTTGCGTAGTCATGATCCAATATGGTGGCTGTTGCTGACTTCCAATCAGCTGATATCAAATGAGCATTCTTTACAATACGTATTTGCTTATTGTAAGCAAATGAATTATTTATTCATAATTTTGGTTGTTATTTTTTGGCTTGATAAAGGAGCAGATCGCTGAGATAAATGTACACATTAATTATCCGTTCTGTTGTTATCAATAGCACAGATTCTATACATAATGTAGCTTTTCTTAGTACATAATATGTAATATGTATCCAGCAGGTTTTGTTTGTGTGGACCGCATACTTAATTGGTATTCGCTGTCATTATTGCTTGAATATATTGACCAACGTCTGAATACTACTTATTTTGAATAATGTCTAATACAATGTAACCTAAATCGCTAAAGGCAAATTGCTTTATGTAATAAAGTCCATTTCAATAAGTATAGTCAGATAATGATCGGTCACTATACGGCAGTCATACGCAGAAGGTCATTACAGGTAAATAACTGCTCACAAGTAGACATGTTCTCCCATGGATATTAGGGACACCATTCAACATTATTTTTGATACACCAAGATGTTCCGGATTTATTTGTTTCTGATTGTGTTAGTCTGTCAGTGTGTTGCAATACCACTGACAAAATGTCAACAAGGTGTGAACTGTTTCTTACCTAGATGTTTCTGTCCTACATTTGACCACCCAATGAACTTAAGCGATATTCCGCAGATGGTTTATTTCGGGTTTGATGACGCTGTCAATTCACAGATGGCAAATCATTATGATTTTCTGTTCCTGAAGGATAACCTTACAAACCCAAATGGCTGTCCCATTAGTATAACACTCCTTGTGTCTGACGAATTCACAGATTACTCGATTCTGAAGCGGTACTATCAACACGGATTCGAACTCGGTGTACATAGTGTAACGCACACGCATATAAATACTGGAGACAAAGTGCGGGAGGAAGCAGGAGACCAGAGAGACAATTTCGTCACACAAGTTGGTATTTCTAAGTATGACGTTGTTGGGTGGCGGAGCCCATTTCTCATAACGGCAGGCGATCAACAAATAGATGCGCTTAAGCAACTAGGATTTAAGTATGATGTTTCACTTATCTACACCAGACCACACATAGACAATGATGATGTATGGCCGTTTACCCTGGACTATGGGTGGCCGTTCAAATGTCATAACAATAGATGTCCGAAACAGAACCATAAAGGGTTCTGGCAGGTTCCCATCAATCCTCTCATTGACTATACACACGAATTCACCTGTGCGTTTGTCGACGGGTGTGCGTATAAGCCTAGAAATGAAGCAGAGGCTTATAAATACATTATGGATAATTTCTATAGGCATTATAATGGAAACAGATCCCCATTTGGATTACACATCCATGCGGCTTGGTTTGAAACCAAACATTTAAGGGATGGTATGAACAGAGCTATACACAGTATGAACGAATTGGAGGATGTTTATATCGTTAATATTAAACAAATGATAGAATGGATGAAATACCCAACAAAGTTATCAGAAATAAAAACATTCGATGGATTAGGATGCTGGCCCCGTGATAAAGCATTCCTACACATACTTCTGATGGTACTTCCGGTATCTAGTCTTTTCATCCTTGTAATTGCATTGCTAGTATATGTCATTCGTAAACTGATGTTCAGATCACGGCATAATGATTATATTGCACTGAATGGTAAAAAACACATGAACAAATTAGTACACGGTAGCGATGACGTGGAGATGTGACGTCATATCATAAGTGTGGCAATGGTATATCAAGACCTTAGTTGAATCAATATTAAGGTAAATCTGAATCGAAACCCAGCTTGATTTTGTTTTGAAATGCAACTATAAATATAGTTTGTCCTTGTGATGGAAAAAAATAAGTGATAGCTGCGAAAGCGCTCGGGTAAACGTATTTGTTTCAATACATCTTTATATGTTGGATTTTAAATAAGTATTCATTTTTGCTAGTCAAAGAGAAGAGTGAAAATGTCATATAAAATGAAAATAAATACATTTTATCTCATTGTTACAGCAATTTACATTTCTATGAATTTCAACGTCAAATGTGTTGCAAAACTCCAACGGAGTCCGCCATTTTGTCACTATGTCCTTAAATCCTGGCATCACGTCACTGTTTAGTATTTAGATCTACATTTTGCACTGACATGGACTTAATAACCATTCTTTCTAGTATTAATATTAATATCAGTGATAATAACAGTAGATCACGTGCGGCGTTTCTGTTCTATTAAAGACAATCGATCAAGGGGAGGTAACTCGATATAAAAAAAAAATCAGAAACATAGAAATATAACATGTTGCTTAAGACCTTAAAGCATTGTTAAAACATAAACTGATTTTCAATTATATATTTTGTCAAAAATAAATGTTTTTTTTATGAAATGATGACCATTAAAGATTACAAGATACGGGGAACTATTTTCTTTTGTTGTCAATACTGCAATACGGTGGGAAACGTGGGGTTATGACTCCACTATTTTGGGAACATTAATATGGGTATTTAAAACAATATGCAACTGTGCGAGAATAAATAATATTCATTTGCATAATTTTTTTTATTTTGTTGAGGTTATGGAGGTATAATGATAATGGAGCCCGTGTAAATTTTATGTAACACGGCCTCGCAGGGTCTCTCTCGTTGCAACCTAGATCAAAGCAGTTTAACAATATCTGTAGAAATTGATGCCATATTTTATCAAAAATCGGATTTCCAATTGTTGTTATATTTTTTACAGGAACACGGATTCTAAGGAATGGTCCAACTCCGATAGTTTTGTAGAAATAATAATTTCCTTTTCTTATGTAAGAGTCGACGAAGTTGAAAAAAAACCCCAAAAAACCCCCCCAAAAAAAAACTAAAACACACATGATTTATCATCGTGGAGGATTATTGAACCCAACGAAAATAAAATCTCATGATCAAAGTCAACAGCATGTTTCTTACTGAAATAACAATCAAGAAATCAACTCATTGAAAGAAGTTAAATTACACTTATGTATTTCAATTTTATTTTATGACAGCCATCCGTATGATCCCTTTTTCATTTGAGCAACAGAGAAAAATGACTATTAGACTGCGCTCATAAACACTATTTCCGGAGCGAAGCCTTGCGGACAATAGAAAAACTACGGCAGGCAATCCAGTCTAATGTGCAGTCTATCTTAGTGTAAACCAACTGGTTTTAAAGGCGACTTGAGTTTGTGTTTTGTGCCTCACGTCTTTCAATTGATGAGTTAATTCTATTCTACAGTGATATTTTCGCGTTGTTTTGTATTTAGCGGAGAATTCCGGATGTGCCAACTTGTAACTGGTTCTTTAAATGGTAAACTCATTGTACTTTCACGTTCAGAACGCGAAATCCAACATGGCGGACAACAGCCTGGTATTATACATGTACGAGCGGTAAATACATGATATTGGAAATGCTATGCTTCATAATTAAAATGCTAACAACGTTATCGATAATTACCCTTTGCTCGGTCGTTTTCGTTTTGTTTGTTGACGAAACCATACTTTTTCCGGTTGCAACATGAGAACTTAATTTCTGCAAAATAATAAGGTTACCATAGCTATGTTTTAGTAAACAGGACCCAGAAGTGAGGGGAAACCGTCAAATAGTTTCCATACATATATGCTGAGTTTTGTTTAAATTGGACTGGAACCCTCAAATAAGACGTGCTAGCGGAACGTCGCGTACCATTTAATTTAGAGGAACGTCAGATTCGTCCCGGAAAAACCGGACCGTTCCGCGAAATGGAATACGCTGTAAATTTCGCGATTTCCAATCAGCTACAAAATACGCGAAATTCAATCGCATGAAGTAATGTGATTGGTTTGCTGCCTAAGTAACAGATATCTACAAGTTTAATCCGGTTACAAGGTTGCAACTGACACGCACAATCGATTTTGAGTGATAAACAGAAGCCGAATTGTAATTACGTAAAATCTCACAAACACACCATATATAGATGGATTATATTAATTTAATATGGATGTATTCGGACCTGTTTAATTATATAGACACGAATCAAGATTATGCCCAACAAAAACAAATTAAGGACGTCTCGATTATACGTGAAAATAATTATGGCTGCCCATTCAATACTGCCTCGTGACGTCACTACGTCAACAAAATTACTATTTTCTTGATAAATTGACATATTTTGCAGAAACTGGACTGGTATAACTACGTAAATACCGGGATTTGCGATGAAAGTATAAGGTAATTTTGCATCTATGGAGAATTGACTTCGCGGTTTTCTTCGAACTTATTTCAAAATGGCGGGATTTTATAGTTGTAACATTGTAATAGAACGTATATGTATGAAAGAAAAATATTCTTTAGGATATCACTATCCTTCATATCCACATATAATCTTATAGGTAATTTATTCAGTAACTGAAGTTTATTTTGTGATATGGAAAAAAAAACAAACAAAAAAACCCAGAGAAATAAATGTTGATGTAGGCCATTTTGTTTATGACACATACTATTGTGACAGTAAGAATTGATGACATAAACACATAATTACCAATTACAAAAGGACCGACGTCCATGTTACCAAGGTCATCTTAATATCCAGTAACGGTTTCTATGGAATCCAGGTTGGGTTTTATTAGTTTAACATCCTATTAACAGCCAGGGTCATGTAAGGACGTGTGGCAGATTTGTTTGTGAAGGAAAGCCAGAGTACAAAGAGAAAACCAACCGACCGGCGGTCAGTTCCTGGCAACTGTTCCATATGGGATTCGAACTCGCGACACAGAGGTGGAGGGCTTGTGGTAAAATGTCGAAACATCTCTTTTTTCTAAAGAAAATAGTTTTATTCAAGAGTTAACCACTAAGCTACCGTGGCCCCTTACTGAATCCGATAATATAGAAAAAAAATACATAAAGAACACTGAATGCTTCCATAGACACTAGGGCCTTGGGACCAGTTTTCAAAATCTAAGCGAGATTGTACATTGAAAATCAGGAATACGTGGACTTTGCTTTGAAAATCAGGAACACGGGGGCTTTACATTTGGAATTAGAGAAATTGGAATTTCTGTTACCTGGTTTAATACCTGTAAGTTAATGCGTAACTATCTTCATTTTATTATTGTACCTGTAAGTTAATGCGTAACTATCTTCATTTTATTATTGTGCTTTTGACAATTTCAATTCCTTGATAATGTCAACTAGCTTAGGTTTATGTTGCATTTGACGACATCGCATTACGTCTCGCACACACACACACACACACACACACACACACACACACACGCACGCACATATATATGATATGTTTGCGCTGATTGGTATCTTCGACTTCACTCTGCCATCTATAAACCGGAGTTACTCTTTCATCTCTGAAGAAACAATGGCCAATATGAAAGTATTATCAAACATTTCTCGCCTTGAATCACATAACCATATCGCCAACTGGGAAAATGCCATTATTGTAGCTTTTGGTGGCTTAGTTTGCCCAAGCGTAATTATCTTAAACTGTTACTTTATATTTGTGACATTCCAAAAGAAAACTTATCAGTCCACCTTTGTGGTCCACTTGATGCCGATTTGAGGTTCTGATTTGCTGTTTTGCTTGGTAACTGTTTGGTGGGGAGTTGGAGAAGTGATCGGCAACAGAAGTTCCGCGTCATGGATTTTTCAAACGCTTCTTGATTTTATTTCGGGCTCATCATCGTTGGCAATGCTTTTTGTACTTTCTGTTGTACTATATGTGTCGATGAAATACTCATTCATTCATGAGAAATATATAGGGAAACCATTCTCTGTGATATCATATCATGTGTTGTACCGATTCTCGCTGTACTTATACGACAGCAGTGGGCAAGTGGAGGAATGCATGAATATCGGTCTCTTTCCGTCACTGTCTTCTTGCTGATTACTGTGTTGGGAATTACGATAGCGAATGTATTAGTTGTGATGAGGTGGGTAAGGAGGATAGGTGTTGGTTCTGCTCATCAACAATACGTGCAATTAAATCCTTGCTAATTACAAATAAACATCAACAAACATCAATGAGAAATCTGTTTGCTTATAACTTCTATAAAGCGAATAACATTTTCTGAACTTGACAAAGACAAAACAGCGGCGAAAAGAACGTCAGGAAACATAATGTATCTTCATCTGAAGGGGATAAAATACCAAGAAAGCTACAACAAGACACCGTTTCGAGATAAAAAAGAGACCGGCTTATTCAAAGTCTTCCATAACACTCATTTTAATGAGTCTAACAGCTGTTGTGTGTATATTCCCTTACATAGCCAGAGTTCATGTTTGCCCGATGATAATATATAATACAACAGATGATATTTTATCAACACTTTGGTTTAAGCAGATTTTCAAAGAAAAACAACAGGATAAGTTTTTTTTAAGATTGTGACACATATCAGAATTGATATCACTATATTTTTTTAATTTCAAATGGGTATGAAAAAAGTGTGTTTGTAAACTCTGTGAATCCGAGTAACTGTGTTTTTGTAACGGGTATATTTCATATTAATTCCTGTTCATCTTTCTGTAACCTCTTCTCCACTTTACTGAATTAAATCATCTATTCGTCGTTTTAATTTCAAAAGCTCGCTATTGTTTAGTTTGATAAAATGCACTTTAGGTGGAGAGGCGCTCTGTTTTAGTTGTAATTGTTTGTTTATGTTGTTTCAAAGTCTCCAAATATTACTGTTTCCTCTAGACCATACACCTAGTTTTCTTTATATAACCAATTACATAACTTTATATAACGCAAATCAAATGAACTATAAATTGTCATTGGACAATTAGACGGGATTTTTACCAAGAAGGAATTTCGGTCAAGGTCTTTCATATTAACAAACTTGGTAGCTATTTATGTCAGCATGCTAAACGCCTAATACTGGGTCTCTGTGCCTTTTAGAACTTCACAAGAAATTATTTGAAGATGTTAGGATTTTTTGCCCAGGTAACATTGAATTAAGGTCAGGGTCATTCATATAAACAAACTTGGTAGCCGTTTATGACATTATAATAACGCCCGAATATTATGTCTCTGGGCCATTCAGAACTTTAGAAGAAGACTCTTTAATTATTTTTGTCGAAAAATTGAACTTTTGAACTTTGACTCTTATTTCCAACCGGAAGGTGACGGTTTAAAGAAAAGTGTTTCATTACTTAATTGCCGCATTTTCAATTCTAAATAACATATCCAACACAGAAAAAAAAATCGTCAAGCAGTTAACAGATATTGACATAAGTTTAAAACCAGAAATGAGGTCAAAGCAACTATATCGGATTTTCGATCAACATAAAAATGCTGCTGTCCAACTTTTAACTCATGCCCTACAATATGGTGACAGGTTCATTGGCATGTGTCTTACCATTTCGGAGATCCTTTGTTTACAATTTTCCGTGCAGAAGAATAGGTGATAAGTCCTAATGATTATTAAGTTATTTCCCTTTCTAGAGAGTGTGGCAACGAAATCACAATCCGAGGGGTGATTCATGAACGTCCAACCAAGGCTTGCCGAGGGTTTGAACATTGAGGAATTCAAACCGAGGGTTTTGATTTCGTTGTCACATTTTCATAGGTAGGGAATAGCTCTTTTGTTTCCCATTTACAAAAGAAAAATAGGATAATAGCCTAAAAAGAAGAGCATTTTACCACAACATGAATTATGGTTCTGTCGACTGTTTAGTGACATCAAGGATAATATACGCCACGGTCACCACTGGTTCTGTCAGACTGTTTATTGACATCAAGGAAAATATACGCCACGGTCACACTGGTTCTGTCGACTGTTTAGTGACATCAAGGATAATAATACGCCACGGTCACATCTGTCGAAGGATAATATACGCCACGGTCACACTGGTTTCTGTCGACTGTTTAGTGACATCAAGGATAATATACGCCACGTTTAGTCATCAAGGATAATATACGCCACGGTCATGGTTCTGTCGACTGATAATCAAGTCGTCATGGGATCAATGATGTGATTATCTTCATGTGCAAATGGTTCGCTCAGTGCAATCTGTCATACCCTAGGGATTTGCAAAGAAATATATCACCACTAGAACAGTGAAAAATTTGTGGTAACTTAATGTGCATGTTTAGGGCTGGTGAGTTTGTCTAGTGACTTTCTGCAGCGGCTTCTTGTGTCTGTGACCGACTGATCATTACATGTACCACATGGATTCATATGCTGTCTTCATTAATGATTGGTCAGAAGAGTAGATTAGGCCATATCCAAAGGGATAGTCTAAGTTGGCTTGGGTTACGTATTATCAAATAAGATTCAGATTTCTTTATTACGCTCTGACACTTACGTGTGTAACAAGAGGTCAAATCAGTGTATTACATTTTTTAGACATGACGGAACACAATCAACATAGCATTAGTATAATACAATCAACACAACATAAGTATAATACAGAATATAATGGGTCTTCACTGATCTAATTATTAAAAATAAATTTCTCTAATTTCTCAATAAACCTGCTAAGTTGCAAAAGAATACGTGCGTTACACAGTGAGATTAGACCTTTCATTTTTGTTAGATTAGGGTTCGTAAAATAATATTTTGGTATAGGTATTTTGCCTAATTTGATGAACTGATATGTGAGTACAATTAAATAAGTAATGAAATTCATCACCAATACCGTCAGAACAAATGGGACAAATTCATTCATTGCGTGGTATATATTATCCCATCGTCCCGTTTCTATGGGCAAATGTAAATTAGAAGTACGAAATTTAACAATATTTTTTCTATCTTTTTCATTCAATTTCAATAGATAATTCTCCATTTGAAAATCGTTTTTTAAAAACTGTATACATTTTTCCATTTGATGACAAATTCATATCATTAAACCACCTTTGGATAAATTGATCCTGAAGTATTCCTTTAATGGTAAACTTTAAATATATATTTTGTTCAATGTAAAAGATTCCTGTATATGTCATACAAAATTTAAGCGTGTCTCATAAAAAATATTTCGTACAAAATCGATCCATTTAAAACTTGTGTTTCCATTTACATGCAATTGGTACATTACCTTATATATTTGGCTTGACAATTTATCAGTGGAAATTAAATTATACCAAAATATGACCAATCTACATTTCACTTCAATACTCGACGGATATCTACCCAATTCACCATAGACCATATAGTTTGGTGTACTAGGTGTCAAACCTAAGATACGTTTACAGAATTGCAAGTGAATTTTTTCAATAATAGTAATATTCTCAAAACCCCATAATTCAACAGAATATAAAAGGATATCTACCCAATTCACCATAGACCATAAAGTTTGGTGTACTAGGTGTTGTAATATTCAAACCCATACTCAACAGAATATAAAAGGATAGATTGTACCTGAGTGTCAAAATTTTCCAGTTGTAAAACAACTGGCACAGAAATATTTCTATTTATTTTGTAAATAGCAAATAAAGCTTTTTTCGCCTGTTCCGCTTATTTACTTCTTGCTTTAGCAAATGTACCATTATAGTTAAATAAAATGCCTAAGTATGTAAAAGATTCCAATATTTCTAATTCCTCGTTGCAAAATAGAAAGAGCAAACGTGTTTGACACTTCCGTTTTGAGAATACAAGAACTTTAGTTTTTTGCGTATTAACCGTAGGTTTCCTCTCATTACAGTATATTTCAAACATATTCAATAAATTATGTAGTTATTCTGCTGATTCGGAAATAATAAAAGTGCCATCAGCATAAAGGATAAGAAACATCTTAATAAACAATCCAACATCATCACTCAAGCTTTTCATAGTTTGGAGACAACTGGCGTCATTTTCATGAAAAAAAATCTTCTAAATCATGTAGATAAATTTGAAAATAAAAAGTTGAGAATTTTCCCCTTGTTTTAGACCCATATTACAATCAAATAATCATGAAAGTTCATTCCCTTTCTTGACACGTGCTTTCATGTTGGCATATAAGTTAATTATGACTTTTAAAATTTTCCCGGTTATGTTACTTTTTTTTAACCTTTTCCCATAATCCTATTCTCCAAACAGAATCTAAAGCTTTTTTTGAATTCTACGAAAGAGCAGTATAATGTTTTCTTGAGTGATATATATATTCACTTCTTGAAAATGTCGAATTGAAAATTACTAACTAACAAAGAATAAATTTAGAATCCGAATTTAGTGATGCAGAAGTTCTGAAAAGTATCTCCTCTATGGAAAATAATAAGTCTCCTGGTGAGGATGGGATTGTGGTTGAATTTTACAAAACATTCTGGTATATCATTAGGAAAGATTTTCTGGAATTAATACAGGAAATCTGCACGAATAATAATAATCAAAATCTCAAACAAAAGGAATTCTGACATTGCTGTACAAAAAGGGAGATAGGGAGGATATCAGAAATTGGAGACCTCTTACGATGCTGAATGTGGATTACAAAATCATTGCAAAAACATTGGCCAATAAAATCAAATTATTTCTTCCAAATATAATTCATCCCGACCAAAAGGGTTTTGTTCCAGGCAGAAACATAGCGGAAGCAAATAGACTCATCCAAGATCTATTTGAATACAGTAATTTAGAAAATGAGGAGGGAGCCGTTATATTATTAGATCAGCAGAAAGCATTCGATAGAGTTGAATGAGGTTGGGTCGATGCATGTTTGGAAAGGTTTAATTTTGGGAGGAAAATCAGAGGTTGGATTCAGATGTTTTTGAGAGACTCGAAAACATGTATCAAAACTAATGATTTCTTATCAGAATATTTCCCGATATCAAGATCTGCGAGGCAAGGCTGTCCTATCGCGCCAACAATATATATTATTCAAGCAGAACCCTGATCTATACGTAATGATAATAACATAAATGGAATATTGTTACCAGGTCAAATTGAATGAAAGCTAAATATGTTTTCAGACGATACCCAATTATTCTTAAAAGATGAACCATCAATTACCGAGTCATTTAAAGTTATTAGCATTTACGAAAAAGCTTCTGAATCAAAAATCAACTTTGAAAAAACAACCGGTATCTACCTTGGTAGATGGAAAAATAAAGCGCCGCAGTTTAGAGCTATAAATTGGTCAACGACAAATGTTAGAACGCTAGGAGTCTTATATGGAAATATTGTTGATGATGATGCACTATGGAAGGAAAAGTTAAATAAAATTCAAAGCTGTTTACAAACCTGGAAAACAAGGAATCTCTCCCTTTTCGGAAAAAAATATTATTCGATCATTGATTATATCTTCGGTAGGGTATGAAATAGAAGCCCGTGGTATTCCTGAAAAATATTTGAAAGACTTGAACTCAGTTATGTGGAAATTTATATGGGATGGAAAACCAGAAATGATAAAACGAGAAGTAATTTGCTCAAACCAATCTAGAGGGGGATTCGGTATTACAGATATCACACTGATTGCCATAGCAAAACAAATAAAATTGATTTATAAAATTATACACGACGAAACAACTACTCGGAATGCCATTGGTAAACACTGGCTGAAATCACTAGATGGCAAATTTCTTGTAGATAATTTTATTTGCAAATGTTCCGATACCGACTCTTTAAATCTCACTCGTTCATCTATTTTTTTTTACAGAAATCTTTTAGTATCTTGGTCAAAATTCTTAAAAGCCAATAAGCCAAGAAACATTAATTATCTTAAATTACAAGAACTATTTGGCAACCACATGATTCGATTTAACAGTAAACCACTGTTCTTTAATTCCTTTACAAAAAGTGGAATACACTTAATTGAAGACATATGGGATACACGTCATAAAAAAATTAAAGACGACCACGAAATATACGAAAAAATTACTGATAAGAGAAACTGTATTGCTAAAATGGCAAGGATTAAATCAGCCTTACCAGAAAAATATGAAATATTACTTAAAGGGGAATAACGTTAACCCTTTAGTGACAACATAGCGTATCCCTTCATCGACATTGCATTGAGAATAGTAGATAGGAATAACCCTGTTGTTGAGCACTATTATCGAGAAGTTGAGAGATCAAGTAGAACACAAAATACAAACAAAGTGGGAAAATTTATACCTAAAACAGTTTCCATGGATTAATATATGGCAGGACTGTTTTAATATATTGTCTTGTCTAAAAAATATAAGAATTTCAATGGAAGTGTGTACATCAAATTTTTAATAACGTATTTCTGATGGGAAATGTCATTTTTGTAAAAGAGAAAATGAAGATATCTCTCATCTGTTTTAAATGTGAATATACCAAACGTATTTTAAACTAAGTAGAAACCTTAATGAAAGATCTTATACCTGTGTACACTATCGAAATACTACAGATTGAAGAAAATGTAACTCTAGGCTACCAAGGTAGCAATTACTTTTTCTAAATTCTGCAAAAGCACTATGATGAAAACATCGAGAAATGTACATCGGCAAAAAAAATCTGAATGTATGTATGTATGTATGTATGTATGTATGTATGTATGTATGTATGTATGTATGTATGTATGTATGTATTTATGCTGTATGTGTGTATATGTATGTATGTATTGTGTATGATTGTATGTTTGTATGTATTATTGAATGTTTGTGTGTATCTGTATGTATGCTTGAATTTATGAATGTATTGTTCAATCATATGTCAATATCAATATGTACATGTTTGATATCTGATAATGGCTTAATGAACAAAACCAATTCCCTATTCTGAGTGCTAAAAGAAGAAAAGAGAGGGAAAAAACAACAAGATTGATCAATTTATGATAGACATTTAAAAATAGGTACAATGTGTTTTTTATGCATTCATTTATAATACAGTCTATACCACCTGCCTTATTATTACTAAGATTTTTAACTGCGTGTTTTATTTCATCCACAATAATTACATCATTCAATATATCATCAAACAAACCATTATTTACATAATCGAAGTCAAAAATGTTCGTCTGTATTATATCCCTTGTTAAGATTTTTAAAATAATCATATTATAGTTCCTCAATTTTAATATCAATGGTTTGTTTATTTGAATCACCTCCAATATCATTTAATAACCTCTAAAATACTTTGGGGTTACATGTCGCAGTATGTCTTATTTCGTTCTGTTTCTTCTCTTTATGCATCATGAAATGTTTATTTAATGTTTGTCTATACATTTTGCTCGCATGTTTTGACGTTGATTTATTGTCTGAATTTTTACAATGTTTATGTCTATTTTTAGCTGCATGAAATTCTTTCCTCCTTTTACGACAATCATTCTCAAACCAAGGTTTATTATTGGTTTGGCTAATATACTTAGCACTATTTTTTGTACCAAATACCTTTTTAGCAGATGTCTTAAATAGATTACTGATATCATTTACAACATTATCGATATTCTTAGATGTGATATTGTTATTCTCCTTCTCATTTAAAGATGCTCCACCGCCGATAGAGCATAAATGATATTCATCATTTGAACAATAATTGGTGTTTATTCGTGTATATGTATGTCTAATTAACACAAAAAATAATATAAAATAATTTGTTTCGCCTTTGGTGCATGCGCAATCAGTACTTCATTCTATATAGGATATAGCGACACGGAATTTTTTCGGGATGCAATTAATTATTTTTCATATTTTTAACTTGAAGTAAAAATAGAAGCTCAAACTTTTCAATGGTGGTATTGGTGTAAAGTAAGTAACTTTTGTAACTGAAGAAAAATACTAAATCGTCTGCTCCTGTTTTTAATAGTGAAAAAATACCATTTGTCAGCGGTGGAGCATCTTTAAGGATTCTAACTGTTCATTCATAATATTTAATTGTTCACAGCAGTCTTCTTGTACATAATTATAAAAGGATTGTTGTTTATCTCTTCTCCATTTAATGTAAGCATTATCTTTAGAAAAGTTTAGATCATCATCTTTTGATGAAGTTTCAGTAGTATTTTTACTACTTAAACGAAATCCAATTCTACTATGTACATTAGAGAATAAAGGGTCAAAATCAATTACATCAAAATCAGTGATTAATTCAAAGAAATTAGATGATACTATTAAATAGTTTACAACACTTGTGTCGTTACAAGTAGTTTTCCCAACAGATTTATCCCTTCCGACTCTTCCATTTGCAATGTACATATCATTTTGTTTACACAATTGCAGTAATTTATAGCCAAAATTGTTAGCATTACACTTGCATTGACTTGATCTAAATAAGGGTACACCCTTATGAACACAGTGAACACAGTGTCGTCACTAATTACGGTTTGATGGTTGTGTAGTATACCACCATTGGCCGGAGCAGTGAACACAGTGTCGTCACTAATTACGGTTTGATGGTTGTGTAGTATACCACCATTGGCCGGAGCAGTGAACACAGTGTCGTCACTAATTACGGTTTGATGGTTGTGTAGTATACCACCATTGGCCGGAGCAGTGAACACAGTGTCGTCACTAATTACGGTTTGATGGTTGTGTAGTATACCACCATTGGCCGGAGAGTGAACACAGTGTCGTCACTAATTACGGTTTGCTGGTTGTGTAGTATACCACCATTGGCCGGAGCAGTGAACACAGTGTCGTCACTAATTACGGTTTGCTGGTTGTGTAGTATACCACCATTGGCCGGAGCAGTGAACACAGTGTCGTCACTAATTACGGTTTGATGGTTGTGTAGTATACCACCATTGGCCGGAGCAGTGAACACAGTGTCGTCACTAATTACGGTTTGATGGTTAGTTGTGTAGTATACCACCATTGGCCGGAGCAGTGAACACAGTGTCGTCACTAATTACGGTTTGATGGTTGTGTAGTATACCACCATTGGCCGGAGCAGTGAACACAGTGTCGTCACTAATTACGGTTTGATGGTTGTGTAGTATACCACCATTGGCCGGAGCAGTGAACACAGTGTCGTCACTAATTACGGTTTGATGGTTGTGTAGTATACCACCATTGGCCGGAGCAGTGAACACAGTGTCGTCACTAATTACGGTTTGATGGTTGTGTAGTATACCACCATTGGCCGGAGCAGTGAACACAGTGTCGTCACTAATTACGGTTTGATGGTTGTGTAGTATACCACCATTGGCCGGAGCAGTGAACACAGTGTCGTCACTAATTACGGTTTGATGGTTGTGTAGTATACCACCATTGGCCGGAGCAGTGAACACAGTGTCGTCACTAATTACGGTTTGATGGTTGTGTAGTATACCACCATTGGCCGGAGCAGTGAACACAGTGTCGTCACTAATTACGGTTTGATGGTTGTGTAGTATACCACCATTGGCCGGAGCAGTGAACACAGTGTCGTCACTAATTACGGTTTGATGGTTGTGTAGTATACCACCATTGGCCGGAGCAGTGAACACAGTGTCGTCACTAATTACGGTTTGATGGTTGTGTAGTATACCACCATTGGCCGGAGCAGTGAACACAGTGTCGTCACTAATTACGGTTTGATGGTTGTGTAGTATACCACCATTGGCCGGAGCAGTGAACACAGTGTCGTCACTAATTACGGTTTGCTGGTTGTGTAGTATACCACCATTGGCCGGAGCAGTGAACACAGTGTCGTCACTAATTACGGTTTGCTGGTTGTGTAGTATACCACCATTGGCCGGAGTAGTGAACACAGTGTCGTCACTAATTACGGTTTGCTGGTTGTGTAGTATACCACCATTGGCCGGAGTAGTGAACACAGTGTCGTCACTAATTACGGTTTGATGGTTGTGTAGTATACCACCATTGGCCGGAGCAGTGAACACAGTGTCGTCACTAATTACGGTTTGCTGGTTGTGTAGTATACCACCATTGGCCGGAGCAGTGAACACAGTGTCGTCACTAATTACGGTTTGCTGGTTGTGTAGTATACAACCATTGGCCGGAGTAGTGAACACAGTGTCGTCACTAATTACGGTTTGCTGGTTGTGTAGTATACCACCATTGGCCGGAGCAGTGAACACAGTGTCGTCACTAATTACGGTTTGCTGGTTGTGTAGTATACAACCATTGGCCGGAGTAGTGAACACAGTGTCGTCACTAATTACGGTTTGCTGGTTGTGTAGTATACCACCATTGGCCGGAGTAGTGAACACAGTGTCGTCACTAATTACGGTTTGCTGGTTGTGTAGTATACAACCATTGGCCGGAGCAGTGAACACAGTGTCGTCACTAATTACGGTTTGATGGTTGTGTAGTATACCACCATTGGCCGGAGTAGTGAACACAGTGTCGTCACTAATTACGGTTTGCTGGTTGTGTAGTATACAACCATTGGCCGGAGTAGTGAACACAGTGTCGTCACTAATTACGGTTTGCTGGTTGTGTAGTATACAACCATTGGCCGGAGTAGTGAACACAGTGTCGTCACTAATTACGGTTTGCTGGTTGTGTAGTATACAACCATTGGCCGGAGTAGTGAACACAGTGTCGTCACTAATTACGGTTTGCTGGTTGTGTAGTATACCACCATTGGCCGGAGTAGTGAACACAGTGTCGTCACTAATTACGGTTTGCTGGTTGTGTAGTATACCCCCATTGGCCGGAGTAGTGAACACAGTGTCGTCACTAATTACGGTTTGCTGGTTGTGTAGTATACCACCATTGGCCGGAGCAGTGAACACAGTGTCGTCACTAATTACGGTTTGCTGGTTGTGTAGTATACCACCATTGGCCGGAGCAGTGAACACAGTGTCGTCACTAATTACGGTTTGCTGGTTGTGTAGTATACCACCATTGGCCGGAGCAGTGAACACAGTGTCGTCACTAATTACGGTTTGCTGGTTGTGTAGTATACCACCATTGGCCGGAGCAGTGAACACAGTGTCGTCACTAATTACGGTTTGCTGGTTGTGTAGTATACCACCATTGGCCGGAGCAGTGAACACAGTGTCGTCACTAATTACGGTTTGCTGGTTGTGTAGTATACCACCATTGGCCGGAGCAGTGAACACAGTGTCGTCACTAATTAATTACGGTTTGCTGTTGTGTAGTATACCACCATTGGCAGGAGCAGTGAACACAGTGTCGTCACTAATTACGGTTTGCTGGTTGTGTAGTATACCACCATTGGCCGGAGCAGTGAACACAGTGTCGTCACTAATTACGGTTTGCTGGTTGTGTAGTATACCACCATTGGCCGGAGCAGTGAACACAGTGTCGTCACTAATTACGGTTTGCTGGTTGTGTAGTATACCACCATTGGCCGGAGCAGTGAACACAGTGTCGTCACTAATTACGGTTTGCTGGTTGTGTAGTATACCACCATTGGCCGGAGCAGTGAACACAGTGTCGTCACTAATTACGGTTTGCTGGTTGTGTAGTATACCACCATTGGCCGGAGCAGTGAACACAGTGTCGTCACTAATTACGGTTTGCTGGTTGTGTAGTATACCACCATTGGCCGGAGCAGTGAACACAGTGTCGTCACTAATTACGGTTTGCTGGTTGTGTAGTATACCACCATTGGCCGGAGCAGTGACACAGTGTCGTCACTAATTACGGTTTGCTGGTTGTGTAGTATACCACCATTGGCCGGAGCAGTGAACACAGTGTCGTCACTAACTACGGTTTGCTGGTTGTGTAGTATACCACCATTGGCCGGAGCAGTGAACACAGTGTCGTCACTAATTACGGTTTGCTGGTTGTGTAGTATACCACCATTGGCCGGAGCAGTGAACACAGTGTCGTCACTAACTACGGTTTGCTGGTTGTGTAGTATACCACCATTGGCCGGAGCAGTGAACACAGTGTCGTCACTAATTACGGTTTGCTGGTTGTGTAGTATACCACCATTGGCCGGAGCAGTGAACACAGTGTCGTCACTAATTACGGTTTGATGGTTGTGTAGTATACCACCATTGGCCGGAGCAGTGAACACAGTGTCGTCACTAATTACGGTTTGATGGTTGTGTAGTATACCACCATTGGCCGGAGCAGTGAACACAGTGTCGTCACTAATTACGGTTTGATGGTTGTGTAGTATACCACCATTGGCCGGAGCAGTGAACACAGTGTCGTCACTAATTACGGTTTGCTGGTTGTGTAGTATACCACCATTGGCCGGAGCAGTGAACACAGTGTCGTCACTAATTACGGTTTGCTGGTTGTGTAGTATACCACCATTGGCCGGAGCAGTGAACACAGTGTCGTCACTAATTACGGTTTGCTGGTTGTGTAGTATACCACCATTGGCCGGAGCAGTGAACACAGTGTCGTCACTAATTACGGTTTGCTGGTTGTGTAGTATACCACCATTGGCCGGAGCAGTGAACACAGTGTCGTCACTAATTACGGTTTGCTGGTTGTGTAGTATACCACCATTGGCCGGAGCAGTGAACACAGTGTCGTCACTAATTACGGTTTGCTGGTTGTGTAGTATACCACCATTGGCCGGAGCAGTGAACACAGTGTCGTCACTAATTACGGTTTGCTGGTTGTGTAGTATACCACCATTGGCCGGAGCAGTGAACACAGTGTCGTCACTAATTACGGTTTGCTGGTTGTGTAGTATACCACCATTGGCCGGAGCAGTGAACACAGTGTCGTCACTAATTACGGTTTGCTGGTTGTGTAGTATACCACCATTGGCCGGAGCAGTGAACACAGTGTCGTCACTAATTACGGTTTGCTGGTTGTGTAGTATACCACCATTGGCCGGAGCAGTGAACACAGTGTCGTCACTAATTACGGTTTGCTGGTTGTGTAGTATACCACCATTGGCCGGAGCAGTGAACACAGTGTCGTCACTAATTACGGTTTGCTGGTTGTGTAGTATACCACCATTGGCCGGAGCAGTGAACACAGTGTCGTCACTAATTACGGTTTGCTGGTTGTGTAGTATACCACCATTGGCCGGAGCAGTGAACACAGTGTCGTCACTAATTACGGTTTGCTGGTTGTGTAGTATACCACCATTGGCCGGAGCAGTGAACACAGTGTCGTCACTAATTACGGTTTGCTGGTTGTGTAGTATACCACCATTGGCCGGAGCAGTGAACACAGTGTCGTCACTAATTACGGTTTGATGGTTGTGTAGTATACCACCATTGGCCGGAGCAGTGAACACAGTGTCGTCACTAATACGGTTTGATGGTTGTGTAGTATACCACCATTGCCGGAGCAGTGAACACAGTGTCGTCACTAATTACGGTTTGATGGTTGTGTAGTATACCACCATTGGCCGGAGCAGTGAACACAGTGTCGTCACTAATTACGGTTTGCTGGTTGTGTAGTATACCACCATTGGCCGGAGCAGTGAACACAGTGTCGTCACTAATTACGGTTTGCTGGTTGTGTAGTATACCACCATTGGCCGGAGCAGTGAACACAGTGTCGTCACTAATTACGGTTTGATGGTTGTGTAGTATACCACCATTGGCAGGAGCAGTGAACACAGTGTCGTCACTAATTACGGTTTGCTGGTTGTGTAGTATACCACCATTGGCAGGAGCAGTGAACACAGTGTCGTCACTAATTACGGTTTGCTGGTTGTGTAGTATACCACCATTGGCAGGAGCAGTGAACACAGTGTCGTCACTAATTACGGTTTGCTGGTTGTGTAGTATACCACCATTGGCCGGAGCAGTGAACACAGTGTCGTCACTAATTACGGTTTGCTGTTGTGTAGTATACCACCATTGGCCGGAGCAGTGAACACAGTGTCGTCACTAATTACGGTTTGATGGTTGTGTAGTATACCACCATTGGCCGGAGCAGTGAACACAGTGTCGTCACTAATTACGGTTTGCTGGTTGTGTAGTATACCACCATTGGCCGGAGCAGTGAACACAGTGTCGTCACTAATTACGGTTTGCTGGTTGTGTAGTATACCACCATTGGCCGGAGCAGTGAACACAGTGTCGTCACTAATTACGGTTTGCTGGTTGTGTAGTATACCACCATTGGCCGGAGCAGTGAACACAGTGTCGTCACTAATTACGGTTTGATGGTTGTGTAGTATACCACCATTGGCCGGAGCAGTGAACACAGTGTCGTCACTAATTACGGTTTGCTGGTTGTGTAGTATACCACCATTGGCAGGAGCAGTGGACACAGTGTCGTCACTAATTACGGTTTGATGGTTGTGTAGTATACCACCATTGGCCGGAGCAGTGAACACAGTGTCGTCACTAATTACGGTTTGATGGTTGTGTAGTATACCACCATTGGCCGGAGCAGTGAACACAGTGTCGTCACTAATTACGGTTTGCTGTTGTGTAGTATACCACCATTGGCCGGAGCAGTGAACACAGTGTCGTCACTAATTACGGTTTGCTGGTTGTGTAGTATACCACCATTGGCCGGAGCAGTGAACACAGTGTCGTCACTAATTACGGTTTGCTGGTTGTGTAGTATACCACCATTGGCCGGAGCAGTGAACACAGTGTCGTCACTAATTACGGTTTGCTGGTTGTGTAGTATACCACCATTGGCCGGAGCAGTGAACACAGTGTCGTCACTAATTACGGTTTGCTGGTTGTGTAGTATACCACCATTGGCCGGAGCAGTGAACACAGTGTCGTCACTAATTACGGTTTGCTGGTTGTGTAGTATACCACCATTGGCCGGAGCAGTGAACACAGTGTCGTCACTAATTACGGTTTGCTGGTTGTGTAGTATACCACCATTGGCCGGAGCAGTGAACACAGTGTCGTCACTAATTACGGTTTGCTGGTTGTGTAGTATACCACCATTGGCCGGAGCAGTGAACACAGTGTCGTCACTAATTACGGTTTGCTGGTTGTGTAGTATACCACCATTGGCCGGAGCAGTGAACACAGTGTCGTCACTAATTACGGTTTGCTGGTTGTGTAGTATACCACCATTGGCCGGAGCAGTGAACACAGTGTCGT
Organism: Argopecten irradians; assembly: GCF_041381155.1. Classification (NCBI taxonomy): domain Eukaryota; kingdom Metazoa; phylum Mollusca; class Bivalvia; order Pectinida; family Pectinidae; genus Argopecten; species Argopecten irradians. The sequence goes on along the minus strand of NC_091140.1, from coordinate 28,965,233 downwards.
CACTAATTACGGTTTGCTGGTTGTGTAGTATACCACCATTGGCCGGAGCAGTGAACACAGTGTCGTCACTAATACGGTTTGATGGTTGTGTAGTATACCACCATTGGCCGGAGCAGTGAACACAGTGTCGTCACTAATTACGGTTTGATGGTTGTGTAGTATACCACCATTGGCCGGAGCAGTGAACACAGTGTCGTCACTAATTACGGTTTGATGGTTGTGTAGTATACCACCATTGGCCGGAGCAGTGAACACAGTGTCGTCACTAATTACGGTTTGATGGTTGTGTAGTATACCACCATTGGCCGGAGCAGTGAACACAGTGTCGTCACTAATTACGGTTTGCTGGTTGTGTAGTATACCACCATTGGCCGGAGCAGTGAACACAGTGTCGTCACTAATTACGGTTTGCTGGTTGTGTAGTATACCACCATTGGCCGGAGCAGTGAACACAGTGTCGTCACTAATTACGGTTTGATGGTTGTGTAGTATACCACCATTGGCCGGAGCAGTGAACACAGTGTCGTCACTAATTACGGTTTGATGGTTGTGTAGTATACCACCATTGGCCGGAGCAGTGAACACAGTGTCGTCACTAATTACGGTTTGCTGGTTGTGTAGTATACCACCATTGGCCGGAGCAGTGAACACAGTGTCGTCACTAATTACGGTTTGCTGGTTGTGTAGTATACCACCATTGGCCGGAGCAGTGAACACAGTGTCGTCACTAATTACGGTTTGCTGGTTGTGTAGTATACCACCATTGGCCGGAGCAGTGAACACAGTGTCGTCACTAATTACGGTTTGATGGTTGTGTAGTATACCACCATTGGCCGGAGCAGTGAACACAGTGTCGTCACTAATTACGGTTTGCTGGTTGTGTAGTATACCACCATTGGCCGGAGCAGTGAACACAGTGTCGTCACTAATTACGGTTTGATGGTTGTGTAGTATACCACCATTGGCCGGAGCAGTGAACACAGTGTCGTCACTAATTACGGTTTGCTGGTTGTGTAGTATACCACCATTGGCCGGAGCAGTGAACACAGTGTCGTCACTAATTACGGTTTGATGGTTGTGTAGTATACCACCATTGGCCGGAGCAGTGAACACAGTGTCGTCACTAATTACGGTTTGATGGTTGTGTAGTATACCACCATTGGCCGGAGCAGTGAACACAGTGTCGTCACTAATTACGGTTTGCTGGTTGTGTAGTATACCACCATTGGCCGGAGCAGTGAACACAGTGTCGTCACTAATTACGGTTTGCTGGTTGTGTAGTATACCACCATTGGCCGGAGCAGTGAACACAGTGTCGTCACTAATTACGGTTTGCTGGTTGTGTAGTATACCACCATTGGCCGGAGCAGTGAACACAGTGTCGTCACTAATTACGGTTTGCTGGTTGTGTAGTATACCACCATTGGCCGGAGCAGTGAACACAGTGTCGTCACTAATTACGGTTTGCTGGTTGTGTAGTATACCACCATTGGCCGGAGCAGTGAACACAGTGTCGTCACTAATTACGGTTTGCTGGTTGTGTAGTATACCACCATTGGCCGGAGCAGTGAACACAGTGTCGTCACTAATTACGGTTTGCTGGTTGTGTAGTATACCACCATTGGCCGGAGCAGTGAACACAGTGTCGTCACTAATTACGGTTTGCTGGTTGTGTAGTATACCACCATTGGCCGGAGCAGTGAACACAGTGTCGTCACTAATTACGGTTTGCTGGTTGTGTAGTATACCACCATTGGCCGGAGCAGTGAACACAGTGTCGTCACTAATTACGGTTTGCTGGTTGTGTAGTATACCACCATTGGCCGGAGTGACACAGTGTCGCAACACTGTTGTGTAGTATACCACCATGCACGTGAACACAGTGTCGTCACTAATTACGGTTTGCTGGTTGTGTAGTATACCACCATTGGCCGGAGCAGTGAACACAGTGTCGTCACTAATTACGGTTTGCTGGTTGTGTAGTATACCACCATTGGCCGGAGCAGTGAACACAGTGTCGTCACTACTAATTACGGTTTGCTGGTTGTGTAGTATACCACCATTGGCCGGAGCAGTGAACACAGTGTCGTCACTAATTACGGTTTGCTGGTTGTGTAGTATACCACCATTGGCCGGAGCAGTGAACACAGTGTCGTCACTAATTACGGTTTGCTGGTTGTGTAGTATACCACCATTGGCCGGAGCAGTGAACACAGTGTCGTCACTAATTACGGTTTGATGGTTGTGTAGTATACCACCATTGGCCGGAGCAGTGAACACAGTGTCGTCACTAATTACGGTTTGCTGGTTGTGTAGTATACCACCATTGGCCGGAGCAGTGAACACAGTGTCGTCACTAATTACGGTTTGCTGGTTGTGTAGTATACCACCATTGGCCGGAGCAGTGAACACAGTGTCGTCACTAATTACGGTTTGCTGGTTGTGTAGTATACCACCATTGGCCGGAGCAGTGAACACAGTGTCGTCACTAATTACGGTTTGCTGGTTGTGTAGTATACCACCATTGGCCGGAGCAGTGAACACAGTGTCGTCACTAATTACGGTTTGCTGGTTGTGTAGTATACCACCATTGGCCGGAGCAGTGAACACAGTGTCGTCACTAAATTACGGTTTGATGGTTGTGTAGTATACCACCATTGGCCGGAGCAGTGAACACAGTGTCGTCACTAATTACGGTTTGCTGGTTGTGTAGTATACCACCATTGGCCGGAGCAGTGAACACAGTGTCGTCACTAATTACGGTTTGATGGTTGTGTAGTATACCACCATTGGCCGGAGCAGTGAACACAGTGTCGTCACTAATTACGGTTTGCTGGTTGTGTAGTATACCACCATTGGCCGGAGCAGTGAACACAGTGTCGTCACTAATTACGGTTTGCTGGTTGTGTAGTATACCACCATTGGCCGGAGCAGTGAACACAGTGTCGTCACTAATTACGGTTTGCTGGTTGTGTAGTATACCACCATTGGCCGGAGCAGTGAACACAGTGTCGTCACTAATTACGGTTTGATGGTTGTGTAGTATACCACCATTGGCCGGAGCAGTGAACACAGTGTCGTCACTAATTACGGTTTGCTGGTTGTGTAGTATACCACCATTGGCCGGAGCAGTGAACACAGTGTCGTCACTAATTACGGTTTGATGGTTGTGTAGTATACCACCATTGGCCGGAGCAGTGAACACAGTGTCGTCACTAATTACGGTTTGCTGGTGAACACAGTGTCGTCACAATACGGTTGTAGTATACCACCATTGGCCGGAGCAGTGAACACAGTGTCGTCACTAATTACGGTTTGCTGGTTGTGTAGTATACCACCATTGGCCGGAGCAGTGAACACAGTGTCGTCACTAATTACGGTTTGCTGGTTGTGTAGTATACCACCATTGGCCGGAGCAGTGAACACAGTGTCGTCACTAATTACGGTTTGCTGGTTGTGTAGTATACCACCATTGGCCGGAGCAGTGAACACAGTGTCGTCACTAATTACGGTTTGATGGTTGTGTAGTATACCACCATTGGCCGGAGCAGTGAACACAGTGTCGTCACTAATTACGGTTTGCTGGTTGTGTAGTATACCACCATTGGCCGGAGCAGTGAACACAGTGTCGTCACTAATTACGGTTTGCTGGTTGTGTAGTATACCACCATTGGCCGGAGCAGTGAACACAGTGTCGTCACTAATTACGGTTTGCTGGTTGTGTAGTATACCACCATTGGCCGGAGCAGTGAACACAGTGTCGTCACTAATTACGGTTTGCTGGTTGTGTAGTATACCACCATTGGCCGGAGCAGTGAACACAGTGTCGTCACTAATTACGGTTTGCTGGTTGTGTAGTATACCACCATTGGCCGGAGCAGTGAACACAGTGTCGTCACTAATTACGGTTTGCTGGTTGTGTAGTATACCACCATTGGCCGGAGCAGTGAACACAGTGTCGTCACTAATTACGGTTTGCTGGTTGTGTAGTATACCACCATTGGCCGGAGCAGTGAACACAGTGTCGTCACTAATTACGGTTTGCTGGTTGTGTAGTATACCACCATTGGCCGGAGCAGTGAACACAGTGTCGTCACTAATTACGGTTTGATGGTTGTGTAGTATACCACCATTGGCCGGAGCAGTGAACACAGTGTCGTCACTAATTACGGTTTGCTGGTTGTGTAGTATACCACCATTGGCCGGAGCAGTGAACACAGTGTCGTCACTAATTACGGTTTGCTGGTTGTGTAGTATACCACCATTGGCCGGAGCAGTGAACACAGTGTCGTCACTAATTACGGTTTGCTGGTTGTGTAGTATACCACCATTGGCCGGAGCAGTGAACACAGTGTCGTCACTAATTACGGTTTGCTGGTTGTGTAGTATACCACCATTGGCCGGAGCAGTGAACACAGTGTCGTCACTAATTACGGTTTGCTGGTTGTGTAGTATACCACCATTGGCCGGAGCAGTGAACACAGTGTCGTCACTAATTTACGGTTTGATGGTTGTGTAGTATACCACCATTGGCCGGAGCAGTGAACACAGTGTCGTCACTAATTACGGTTTGATGGTTGTGTAGTATACCACCATTGGCCGGAGCAGCAGTGAACACAGTGTCGCGTCACTAATTACGGTTTGCTGGTTGTGTAGTATACCACCATTGGCCGGAGCAGTGAACACAGTGTCGTCACTAATTACGGTTTGTGGTTGTGTAGTATACCACCATTGGCCGGAGCAGTGAACACAGTGTCGTCACTAATTACGGTTTGCTGGTTGTGTAGTATACCACCATTGGCCGGAGCAGTGAACACAGTGTCGTCACTAATTACGGTTTGTGGTTGTGTAGTATACCACCATTGGCCGGAGCAGTGAACACAGTGTCGTCACTAATTACGGTTTGCTGGTTGTGTAGTATACCACCATTGGCCGGAGCAGTGAACACAGTGTCGTCACTAATTACGGTTTGCTGGTTGTGTAGTATACCACCATTGGCCGGAGCAGTGAACACAGTGTCGTCACTAATTACGGTTTGCTGGTTGTGTAGTATACCACCATTGGCCGGAGCAGTGAACACAGTGTCGTCACTAATTACGGTTTGCTGGTTGTGTAGTATACCACCATTGGCCGGAGCAGTGAACACAGTGTCGTCACTAATTACGGTTTGCTGGTTGTGTAGTATACCACCATTGGCCGGAGCAGTGAACACAGTGTCGTCACTAATTACGGTTTGATGGTTGTGTAGTATACCACCATTGGCCGGAGCAGTGAACACAGTGTCGTCACTAATTACGGTTTGATGGTTGTGTAGTATACCACCATTGGCCGGAGCAGTGAACACAGTGTCGTCACTAATTACGGTTTGATGGTTGTGTAGTATACCACCATTGGCCGGAGCAGTGAACACAGTGTCGTCACTAATTACGGTTTGCTGGTTGTGTAGTATACCACCATTGGCCGGAGCAGTGAACACAGTGTCGTCACTAATTACGGTTTGCTGGTTGTGTAGTATACCACCATTGGCCGGAGCAGTGAACACAGTGTCGTCACTAATTACGGTTTGCTGGTTGTGTAGTATACCACCATTGGCCGGAGCAGTGAACACAGTGTCGTCACTAATTACGGTTTGATGGTTGTGTAGTATACCACCATTGGCCGGAGCAGTGAACACAGTGTCGTCACTAATTACGGTTTGCTGGTTGTGTAGTATACCACCATTGGCCGGAGCAGTGAACACAGTGTCGTCACTAATTACGGTTTGCTGGTTGTGTAGTATACCACCATTGGCCGGAGCAGTGAACACAGTGTCGTCACTAATTACGGTTTGCTGGTTGTGTAGTATACCACCATTGGCCGGAGCAGTGAACACAGTGTCGTCACTAATTACGGTTTGATGGTTGTGTAGTATACCACCATTGGCCGGAGCAGTGAACACAGTGTCGTCACTAATTACGGTTTGATGGTTGTGTAGTATACCACCATTGGCCGGAGCAGTGAACACAGTGTCGTCACTAATTACGGTTTGCTGGTTGTGTAGTATACCACCATTGGCCGGAGCAGTGAACACAGTGTCGTCACTAATTACGGTTTGCTGGTTGTGTAGTATACCACCATTGGCCGGAGCAGTGAACACAGTGTCGTCACTAATTACGGTTTGCTGGTTGTGTAGTATACCACCATTGGCCGGAGCAGTGAACACAGTGTCGTCACTAATTACGGTTTGCTGGTTGTGTAGTATACCACCATTGGCCGGAGCAGTGAACACAGTGTCGTCACTAATTACGGTTTGCTGGTTGTGTAGTATACCACCATTGGCCGGAGCAGTGAACACAGTGTCGTCTCGTCACTAATTACGGTTTGCTGGTTGTGTAGTATACCACCATTGGCCGGAGCAGTGAACACAGTGTCGTCACTAATTACGGTTTGATGGTTGTGTAGTATACCACCATTGGCCGGAGCAGTGAACACAGTGTCGTCACTAATTACGGTTTGCTGGTTGTGTAGTATACCACCATTGGCCGGAGCAGTGAACACAGTGTCGTCACTAATTACGGTTTGCTGGTTGTGTAGTATACCACCATTGGCCGGAGCAGTGAACACAGTGTCGTCACTAATTACGGTTTGCTGGTTGTGTAGTATACCACCATTGGCCGGAGCAGTGAACACAGTGTCGTCACTAATTACGGTTTGCTGGTTGTGTAGTATACCACCATTGGCCGGAGCAGTGAACACAGTGTCGTCACTAATTACGGTTTGCTGGTTGTGTAGTATACCACCATTGGCCGGAGCAGTGAACACAGTGTCGTCACTAATTACGGTTTGCTGGTTGTGTAGTATACCACCATTGGCCGGAGCAGTGAACACAGTGTCGTCACTAATTACGGTTTGATGGTTGTGTAGTATACCACCATTGGCCGGAGCAGTGAACACAGTGTCGTCACTAATTACGGTTTGATGGTTGTGTAGTATACCACCATTGGCCGGAGCAGTGAACACAGTGTCGTCACTAATTACGGTTTGATGGTTGTGTAGTATACCACCATTGGCCGGAGCAGTGAACACAGTGTCGTCACTAATTACGGTTTGCTGGTTGTGTAGTATACCACCATTGGCTGGAGCAGTGAACACAGTGTCGTCACTAATTACGGTTTGTGGTTGTGTAGTATACCACCATTGGCCGGAGCAGTGAACACAGTGTCGTCACTAATTACGGTTTGATGGTTGTGTAGTATACCACCATTGGCCGGAGCAGTGAACACAGTGTCGTCACTAATTACGGTTTGCTGGTTGTGTAGTATACCACCATTGGCCGGAGCAGTGAACACAGTGTCGTCACTAATTACGGTTTGCTGGTTGTGTAGTATACCACCATTGGCCGGAGCAGTGAACACAGTGTCGTCACTAATTACGGTTTGCTGGTTGTGTAGTATACCACCATTGGCCGGAGCAGTGAACACAGTGTCGTCACTAATTACGGTTTGCTGGTTGTGTAGTATACCACCATTGGCCGGAGCAGTGAACACAGTGTCGTCACTAATTACGGTTTGCTGGTTGTGTAGTATACCACCATTGGCCGGAGCAGTGAACACAGTGTCGTCACTAATTACGGTTTGATGGGTCTTATGTGTGAGGAAGATATAGTGTTACTAACGTTACTTACACTTTAGAATATTCTAATAAATAACCAATCTCTTAACTAGGTCAACAACTAATCAAATGGTATGTATATTTCTTAAATGTTGGTGGCTGAAATATATCCGCTGTTTAAAATTAGAAAAGAAGATATAAATAGACTTTTGATCAGTAATTAGTGTATTTTAATCGTTCCTGTGAGATGTTGAAATTCATACAATATATGTACCTATGGTGTTTTCGGAAGTATTGCAAATTGAATGTACTCACAACAATGTACACTATTACATACTCGTGCTGAGTACTAAATAGAAACTTACTTGGTGTAAAATGATTAAACATATTTGGTAAAATAATGAATATGATGTATAATTTTTCGTTTACTGCCGTTGAACCCTATGTGTGAACGATGAAAGTATTATACTACTGTAGCGAGTGTACATTGTATTGAATGAAGTGATGCAACAACACTGTAGGAAATGTACGTCACAAACATTACTAAGAGAAAAACGTAATGGCTGCCGGGAGGCCCGCCTCGCGGTAAGTTTACCTTTGTTTGTATCGTTATCAATCAACTTATTAATTATCAAGACCGTCTAAAGTATGTTAAATGTATTCAAGATTCATCGACTGTTAATGGATTTCTTACAGAATGTGCCGTTTTTCAAACATTCAAGGACAAACATCGTTCGCTCGCACATCAAACGTGGTTATCGTAAAGACGTCTACGTGGAAATGCAGCAAATTACCCCTAAATCCCCTTTTTCTAGCATAATTTGATATTCTAAATTAATTGTAAGCCATACCAAACTCGTTTAGAACAGAGTTTGCTAAATGACGAGCAAGAACAACTTGTATAGGTGACTTAAGTTAAGGGGGATATCGTTAGGACACACACAAAACAGTGTTGTAGTCAGGACATGTTTCACGAATGAATATTCTTTTTGTCGGATCTTTTCAAAATGTTTTATTTGTGTTCCATATGTCCAATTAATGTATAAATATCGTTATCATACTGTATAACATCCCTTCATAGAGAGTATTTATATCAAGCTCTCTGTTACAGCAAACATGGAGACGGAAGTTGCTGAGAAAGTCCCAATTTGGAACCGTTCCGAAAACAAGAAACGAAAAAAAAAGAATACCATTGGAGAGCGGAAGAGTAAATAACTTACATTGGCGAAGTTAATAAATAAAAAAAAATATTATTCACAATTAGAGTCATTTACATACATATATAATATATATGTGTAAGAAAGGCCTGAACACGTTAGCGAAATAGAATGCCGTGTTGATATCTATATTTTCACTATACAATATTATATTTATGTCTTTATTACAGTATTCTATACGTTTGTCGTCCATAACATAAAGCTATAATCCACTTATTAGCAACAAAAAGGTTTGTATTTAAAAATTGTTTTGTGGTAAATTACCACTCTAGATTTCTTAATTATGGAAACGACTCTTATACAAGCAATTTTCAAAGGAATTATCAAATTTTAAAGACACGTAAATCCAACATTTGTAACTTTTAAAACATATGATAACTTATGATACCGAGATCTATCATTATTGTTACAAACTCAGAATTGGCACATTAAATATGTGAATATACGGTACATGTATAAACTTATTACTCAATCGTAAAAGAAAAGAGATGTATGCTACAAACTTTAAAATATATGTCAACATCATAATGTATACATAGAAAAAGAAATTGTGGTTATTTTACGAGATCGTGAACCACCCGAGAACAAACAACAGATTATATAGATTCTTGACACTCACATATATTTCTGTCAAATTAATCATCTTTTCAATGTTCTAGTCTTTTCTTTGCTCGTAATTTTATAAAAATTCAAAATAAAAAATGAAGACAAGAAGGTCCAAGGGGGACCTATATGCAATATGATCCCTTAAATTCTTTCTGGGAAATAGCATAAATATCAAAGCCGCATATAATATGCGTACGTACCGAAGGGGTTCTACCAATGAATTTAGAACGATCCCATTTAGTGCTTTCTGGAATACCAGTAACAAACTCCGATTGACAAAATTCAACATGGCTGTCTGGCGGGCATCTTGATGTTATTTTTGTTTTTGTTTTGTTTTTTATCACAACACTTCCGGAATTACATACGACACATCAAGGTACCAAGGGGGCCAACTCAATGAAAATGGATATTGTCATACATTTTTTTGTATTTGGTGGATGGGCTGATGAGTATATATGACAGTCATGTGATTTTTTTTCCAAAAATACCAGATTTGAAAAATTGTAAAAAAATCGGGATATTTACTATAAAACAGAGAAAGGGACGACAGTCGCCATATTGGATTTTTTACCCCCACCTCGATTAAAGTTAATTTTTTTCACAATAGTATACCTTATTTCCTAGAGTCATAGTCACGCATCAGTCCTCCGATAATCCATAATTACACACATACCATGCAAAAGCAGGGGCGGATTCAGGTTTTGAGGTTAGAGGGGGCGTGGGACCAAGCAAATCAGGCGAGGGGTCTGGGGGCCGCCTAGGCCCCCAGAAGCTCTAGAATAAATGGTGCAAAATCCTGCATTCTGAGGATTTCATGAACACATTTTCCAGAAAATAATTGAAGCCATTTAAGGATGTTTATTTATGGTTTTTCGTGTCAAGTGTCATATTTTTTTATTTGAAGTTTTGATTTAATTTTTTTTTTTATTTACAGAATTGCAATATCAAAATCTTAAACATTTATATGGACATAAAGCGAAGAAGGGTGGGGGTCTGGGGGCCGCCTAGGCCCCCAGAAGCCCTCGAATAAATGCTAATAAATCCTGCTTTCTGAGGACTTCATGTACACTTTTTCCAAAAAATAATTGAAGCCATGTAAAAATGTTCGTTTATTATTTTTGACGTCTAATATCATATTTTCAATATAAAGTTACAGAATTTCACTGCCTAAAATCTGAATATTTATAGAGGCACGAAGCAAAGAAAAGGATGGGGGTCTGGGGGCCGCCTAGAACGAATATACGTACCCGGCCTACTATGCGTTTAGGCCGGGTACGAATACATAGGGACCAATTCGTACCCGGCCTAAAGGCATAGTAGGCCGAATACGTATTGGTCCCTATATCGTAGTGGAGCACTGCCTCCGAAAATCACTCGGGCACAGTTTTTCATACATTTTTGAAGGTTTCCGATTATTTTACGAATATAAATGCATTTACATATTATTTTTGTCCAAAACAAATATAAATACCATGCTTGCTATCTACCGTACCGCTCACAAGACGTCAAAATCACATTTTGTGAACTTGCCGTATAAATTCCCTTCTGAAAGACCTTCATATGTATAATGTAAAACAATAATGCCTCGATGAGAATTTGATATTTTATGTGGTTCGGTTTTATTGCCTAGTAGGTAAGCTTTATCAAATAAGTACGATATAATGCAAACAGCCTTTTATAATGGTTTGCATAATCATCACTTTGCTCCATTAGCAGTAATAGGCACCAATTGTAGCTCTAAAGACGACACCATTTTCAGTCTAAAATACTTTTGAGCTACAATATTGCAGCTAGGGGTCGCCTATTGAAGGTTTTTATAGGACTAATAAAAATATATGTGAACTTTTTTAACGATATAAGCTTTTACTTTTATACATTATCTGTCAGATTAGATAATGTATTTTCACTAACATACACAATCTTCATAATTCATGTATTAGACAATGAAAGAAAAGAAGGCTAGTGGTCTGTCTATGGCCAGACGCTGCCTGGAATTATTACTGTCATCCTGTTTTCTAATGGGGAGCCTTTTGTCATGTGCATTAATTTTTTTAACATCGTTTGTCCTATCTTATAACATTATCGTTAAGATATGTTTTTTGTTGAAACAGAAAAGGAAGGCATCTGGCCATTTGGTTTGATTTTCCACTTTTTCTTTACACACATTTTCTGAGGACAAATAAAAGGCTTCTAGAAGCATTCGACGTCAGTAGTGATCTTGTAACTGGCGTTTTGAAAGTACGCACACATTTGTGAATTGATAGTCGGATTTAATACAGGACTTTAATGCTGATTCAAAAATGTGTAATATATCATTTGCAACCTGAAGAACGAAGGGCATGACATATAGTCAACCAGCGAAGACTCATGGCCAGCTACAATTCCTTCCACCCACCCCCTCCCCCTTTTCTTTTATTGCTAAGGATATCGAGATATAACCTGTCAATATTGAAAATTAATGACAATAAATTATCTAATATATTGGGATTTTATCGTTTTTTAGGAAAAAGTAAATACTTGACGGGATTTACATTGTACCTTTTAAAGCGACGGAGATAAAACCTTAACTTACACGGAAAAAATATATATAGTTATTCCATTGCGCCTGGATACAAGTATGTTCATGCATGTATGTACCACAAAGTCGAATACATTTAGATTTTAAAATGATAACATCAAACGGTAAAGGTAGGAAATGGAGCTTTCTGTCTAATTCTCACTCTTTATCTAATTCCTTATTTTTCCCCTTTTCCTTTCTCCCTCTATTTTTTCTTTCTTCCTTCTTTTCCTTCTTTCCCCTCTTTCTTTTTCCCTTCTTTTTCCCTTTTCTTTTTTTCTCTCTCCTATTTTAGGGGGGGCGTACGCCGGGTCCGCCCCCCCTTGGATCCGCGCCTGAAAAGCATATAAACGATGTCTATATAGTCAAACGCAATATTTTAATCCAAAATTACCGGCGCTTTCTGACTTGTGACATCGAAAGCAACGTTCTAGTGAAGAGCGATTAGAGTGACTTCCCCTGCAATGTCATTCAATGGGTTTAGTCAGAGGTATTCCGATACGTTTTAATATTCAAATTTTCCGCGAAAACAAACGTATCGGAATATCTCTGATTAAACCCATTGAATTACACTGCAGGGGAAGTCACTCTAGTCGCTCTTTACTAGGACGTTGCTTTCGATGTCACAAGTCAGAAAGCGCCGATAATTTTGGATTAAAATATTGCGTTTGACTATATAGACATCGTTTATATGCTTTTGCATGGTATGTGTGTAATTATGGATTATCGGAGGACTGATGCGTGACTATGACTCTAGGAAAAAAGGTATACTATTATGAAAAAAATAACTTTAATCGAGGTGGGTGTAAAAAATCCAATATGGCGACTGTCGTCCCTTTCTCTGTTTTATAGTAAATATCCCGATTTTTTAATAATTTTTCAAATCTGGTATTTTTGGGAAAAAAATCACATGACTGTCATATATACTCATCAGTCCATCCACCAAATACAAAAATGAATGACAACATTCATTTTCATTGAGTTGGCCCCGACACATCAAGGTACCAAAAGAACTTTCATATACTATACTCGTGTTCTATCTCTCTCTCAATATACGTATTATCAGAAACATACATGTATGTTTCTGGCATTATACCTCATACTTCTAGTTTCATTATTACATTCAACGTATATCAAATAAGTTATAAAAAATATCTTCCTCATGCTGACGGCGGTGCAGAAATGTATTTTTAAAGAACGCAACCCTGGAGTGACAAGGAGAAAGCAACTAAAGAATAGAATGATGGAGACATTCGATAAAGTAGCAGGATAAAGAAAGTGTAAAGTGTAACCACTGTCGTTGGCAACGGAAGTGTTTTTCTGTCTTAGTACATTAACATCATTTATTAAATCTTTCGCAGTGAAATAAAAGGTTTACGGTAAACATAAAAGCGATATACTTTACTTCAGTGATATTTTCACACACTTTTAACCAATCGGAATGCAGCCTTGACAGTGAAAATATCATTTTGATTTTTACGTCATTAGTTTGAGCGTGAAAATGACGTCATATTTTGTGTAGAAATATGACGTTATGTTCACAATAATACAAAGTAATAATCGCAAGGGCAAATTACTCTGTACCATACAATGGCGGAATAACCTTTGGCCATTTATTACATATATTTCTGTCAAAATAATCATGCATTAAATATTTCTTGTTTCCTGATAAATCAAGTGAGGTGGGAACTTTGATATTTTTACGAGTGCTTCCCTCTATATGAATCGCGAGTAAAATATTATAATCCCTCTTTACCTCCTTCCTCTCTCTGTCTTTCTCTATTTTATTATAAATTGGCAATATATTATTCATTTTGTCTCCCTATCCATGTCTCAACATTTATATATGAAAATATCTATAATGTAACATGCATATTTATGTAAATAATTATTTGTGAGGAAAAGGCTCTCTAAGTTATGGAAACTTGTGCCTAATACTTGTTGTTAAATTTTGGCAATAAAATAGGTTTGAAATAAACTTATTCTGATGTTATGCTATGACACGTCTTTAGATTTAAACCATGAGTGGCATGAACCCTGTTTCTGCTCGTGCCTTTTCTTATAACGTGCTCGAAAATTTGGTTGGAATACGATTTTTTTCCACATTTAAAAGCGACATTTCCTGGTTCTATTTTGAAGAATCTGCATATGCCTATTCAGGCTGGTTCGGTTAGCTAATTCCATGATGGACCATCAGTTATGGTGTTTCTTCCAATTTCACTAAGCACTGCCTACATCTTTTGCGCATCATGATTACACAATTACAGTGTATAATATTTTAGTAAGCATGTAAATGTACGTGTCCTAACGTTCTATGTCCAATGATATTCCCCTTCTTTGAAGTTCTCTATACAAGTTGTTCTTGCACGACATTTAGCAAACTCTGTACTAAACAAGTTTACTATAGCTTACAATCAATTATTTAGAATATTAAAATATGATAGAAACGGGAATTAAGGGGTAATTTGCTGCTTTTCCACGTAGAAGTTCCGATGAATCTTGAAGACATTTAACGTACTTTAGACGGTATTGATAATTAATTAGTTGATTGATAACGATACAAACAGAGGTAAACTTACCACGAGGCGGGCCTCACGGCAGCCACTACGTTGTTCTCTTAGTAATGTTTATGATGTACATTCCCTACCGTGAACAAGACAGTCGGTCCCACTGACCCTAATTAGGTGGCGATGATTGGCTGAACTTGAAGTAGCTGAATATAACCGAACATGCTGAGTTTAATATGACATGCTGAATATAATCGGACATGCTGAGTTTTCGGTCTTCACTCTGAATGTAACCGAACATGCTGAGTTTTAATCTGACACGCTGAGTTTAATAGTACACTCTTGAGTTTTCGGTCTTCCCTCTGAATTATAATGTAACACACTGAGTTTTCGGTTACAATTCTGAATATAACCTGACCACACTGAATATAATCGTGACACGCTGAAAAACTCAGAGTTGTTGCTTAAACCACCCAAAAACGAGGAAATTCAGAGTTTTATATTCACCAGTGTAGGCGGAGTTAAAAATCATTGAACTCTCATATGCTGAAGATCAAACGTCAGCTGAACGCAGTGGCTAAATTTCTAACCCGTTTACCTTTAGCGGCTATCAAAAAACATTTCTAGTACATCTTCATAAAAAACGGCTACTTTCGCTGTAAAGAGTGATAAAACCATCCTACACACATATACATACATGTAGTCACGTCACTAATAATTACCAGCCCTATTTGCAAAAAAAAACATTTCTCTAAATTTTTGACAATTGCCTAATTAAAACTCATGTCACCTGCTCGTAGAATATAAATGAGCGAGGCAAAAACTATGACTAAACGTATTGATAACATGTATAAACCTTAGTGATACTATATTTCATGTGTAACTCAGCGTATTTGCTTGAAGAAAGCAGAGTTTGAAATCAAATTTGATTTCATTTACCTAAAACACATATCTTTTAATCAATTTTGTAGCTATAGCCTTTCGTTGACAAAGAAGTTCCATTTCCCTTTAATTGTAGTTAATAATATTTTTCAAGATCATACAATTCGTTTTATTCATAAATGATGTCACAAAACAAAATTCTTGGCAAAATCTAAAATATCAAAATTTCATGACGAGTATAAACCGGGTTATAGATTCATGCGGATTTTACCTGATTGTGTTTAAATCATTACATTTCTTGGTATTCTTTTTTATGTAATATTTGGAGATGATAACATGCTGAGTTTTTTTTTTTTTTTTTTTTAAAAAAGTTTCCTTTCTTAAAGTAAATGTTCAAGTTATCAGACTTTAAATATTAGTCCCACAAACATTTAGGAGTTGTAAGATGGTACATGGAAAAATCACATAGATTATATTTAAAAACAAGTTTATCGTTTAAGATATACTCTAGATAGGAACTCTCTCCAAACTATCTACTTTTCATTTATAAGACCGATTCTAGAATATTATGATTTTGTATGGGACAACCTACCAAATTATATATGGCAAAATTTAGAAAATATACAATTTGAGGCAGCAAGGATAGTAACAGGTGCTACATGTACCAACTTATCAAGTATAAGTCTATTATATAAAGATTATCTATCACGTATAATTCCAAATAAGGTATCAGAAGGTCATATGTATATACTAGACATTCAGACAATTTACAGCTACTAAATTGCAAAACATAATTTTATAAAGATTCTTTTTTTAAATTCTACAATTAAGTTATGGAATTCATTACCAGTAGAAATCGTGAAAATCCGTCTATTGGCATAATAAAACGCTTTTTGCAAAAAAAAATATAAATAAACCCCCCCTTAGATTTTAACTCAGGAGTTAGCAATCTTCAAATTTTACACACTCGCTTAAGACTAAAATGTAGTAATCTCAAACAACATTTATATGTAAGAAACTTAGAAGATAGTCCACTTTATACCTGTGGTTTAGTCGAAACTAATCATCATTTTTTATCATCATGTTAATTTTAACTATAATACAATAAGACAAAATACACTACATCAATTAGATATAATTCTTACCGAAAAACTTTACTTTCGGGAGATGATAGCTATTCAATAACCAAAACAAAAAAAAAAAAACAAAAAAAAAAAAAAAAAAAAAAGCAAAACAAACAAACAAACACCAAAACGAAGAAATATTTCAAGCAGTACATACCTATATCAAATTAAGTACATATAAACGTGTGTTGTTAATACTGCCTGTTAATTAATAACACTTTATACTTTTGAATCCATTTTCTCATATTGTAATCGCTACATGTATGTTCATTGTATGTATTTATCTTGTATTCACCACATGTTTCTATGTACACGTATTTTTCTAAATGTAATATTTTTCTGCGTTAAACTTTCTTTATACATATCTTGTAAAAGGTGTTTCCTGTGCCGAACTTACCTCTGGCTTGATATTTCAGGGAAAGGAATTTATATACGCTTTAAGCTTGTTTTCCGATCCCGAAATGTGTTTATTTTACTGTATTATATGCAACATTATATGAATAAAATACTGTTTAAACTAAATATTAGTTAATAAAGTTAATTATTTTCAAATCCTAATGATATCGAATGCACGTAGATTTAAAAACTGTATTGTAAATTATATTATTGTTGAAATTAAAGTGAATAGTCGGGTAAAGAAACCCAGTCTAAATGCGTTCACTGGCCTTCCAAAAGTTCTCACATATTAATACGACGGTCAAGTTCTGCTTAGTTCCCCAGTTCTGACCATTAAAGTAAAGAAAAGTTGAAAGCATTGAAAGCGAGGCTGTGTGGAAATGTAACCACGGACATAGTGAGCCGGGAGGACGTTTTAGAATTACCATACACTGTACTTTAAATTAATTTCTTCGTACGCAGACAGATTTTGACGAGAGATTTTATTTTTCCATTTCATAAGAAATTATACTGGATACATTCACACCATTTTTACCGACTTTAGCCATCCTTGCCCGACTGTTCACTTTAAGTTCTGTACCATACAAGGTATTTTTATTACTGTAACTATACACTCGGAGTCGCTGTTACTACAATTTATTTCGCAAATATTGTATCGGTTCATAAGAGAAATCATTACGGTTTTTCGTATACGTATCTGCCTTTCATTTTTAAAACTCGTTTATTAGATCATGACTGGTTTCATTGTACATAATTATAAGCTTACATGTACATGTATTTAACACATATATTGTAATTTGTACCAGTTTATTACAGAAATCCTGACGGTTTTAAATTTGTAATCGTAAATTTATGTTCAGGTCAAATTTGAGAAGTATTAAAATTTAAGCAAACCCCGCGTCTCAATTTTCCTCGTGTCACAAAAATTTGCGTCCAATTAAAATTAGATGTTATAGGCCTATTCATGTGACAAAATTATAACCTTCCAGTATAATAGGCAAAATATACCAAAAATACCAGAGATGTTAGATAAAGATTTCTACATGTACGTACAGCACTACAAGCCGTACATTACGTTACATGTGTGCTTGATGCAGGGTAGATTTTATGTATAGATTATGAGTTTCCTGACCTTCCCGAATTCATATTGTCGATAATGAAAACTAAGGCCGGTTACTTATTACTAAAGAAAATAACACTAGCGATAATATGATCAATCTTATGATGCA
This sequence comes from Argopecten irradians, assembly GCF_041381155.1. Lineage (NCBI taxonomy): Eukaryota > Metazoa > Mollusca > Bivalvia > Pectinida > Pectinidae > Argopecten > Argopecten irradians. The sequence goes on along the minus strand of NC_091140.1, from coordinate 28,947,125 downwards.
TGTATACATATGAAGGCCCCGTCCATCATCCAAACCCACGTACCCTTCAAACTATATTTGGCCCCGCCCATCTTGTAAACGAACTATCCAATAAAAACATTTTGATTTTCGACGCCGCGAATTACTTGTCTTTGATCATGTACTATTAATACTTGTCGTAATTGTATTACACTTTCGGCGTTCACAGATAGGGTTCAACGGCAGTAACGGAAATATTAGGCATTCAAACGTCATTGTTCAATATGTAATGTAAGCTATTTCAGATAATAAATAGGATGAGCAGTCGAATAGGAAGCTGACCACATACATTGTATGTAACTCTATACCAATATCGTGACTTAATGATGGTGACTGATGTACAGATGCTAAATTAGGATCATCATCATTCATTATCTATCAATTAGTGTTTTTCAGATGTATGCGGGTATGTGTGAAATAAATATAGGTTATACAACGACCCAGCGTATTTATACAATGCCAGATAGTGGAATAACACGACGTATTGTGGTAGAAACCGCATTTATGGAATAGGTACGTGCGAGTACATGGCTTCGGGGATGGGTTCACTTTTATAGTAATTTGATAAATTAAATTGCAAATTTTAAAATTTTAAAAGGACATTAACACATTGTCACGTATTTTGCAATCTAATTTATTAAATTACCATTACTTTGTCCATATTATGAATTAAATTACACGTTATACATATTAAAATGGCATTACCATTACACGTTTTTTGCAATGATTTAATTAAATTACCATCACTTTGTCTATGTAATTAATTAAATTACACATTACTTTTAATTTATACTTAAAATACACAACTTGTAGATATGCCAAGTGCTGTTCAACAAGTAAAGAATAACTTTATTGTTTAGGTTACATTTGATAATCATCACAGTTTCAAAATTGTTGTGCTTACATCTGATCACAAGTGTTACATAGCATGGTAGTTCGCGGTAACACAAATAAATATTTATCAATAATTGCCATTTTGTGAATCCTATAGATGTGATTGAAGTCTGTCCCGATGCATTTTAGCCAAAACTTTCATCAATATTCTTTTTCTAAGTTGTGTTTGTGAAAAAATCTGAAAGAAGCCACACTTATGGTGCCATCTTTGAATTACATAGTAGGTGTACATGTGATTCTTACCAAGCTGAATTTAAACCACCTGGTCAGGATTAGTGAATGTAACGATTAGACTGGATTGCCTGCCGTAGTTTTTCTACTCTCCGCTAGGCTTCACTCTGAAAATAGTATAAGAGCGCTGCCTAGCGGAGAGAATTGGTACTAAGGCGGTAATCCAGTCTAGTAATCACCGGGGCTAAATCGTATAAACCAAGCTACGCTATTTACGCTCATGGAAATGCTTCTTTTACACAGAAAACTATCGTCTGGAGGAGCGTATATGCTAAATATTTGCTCGGTGTTCAATTCACGGTCAAGAATCCAAATATGCAAGTTGTCCACGGAACAGTAGAGTGTTTGGCCAATGGGTAGAAGCAAAACTGATGTTCTATTGTATAATACGTTGTCCTGTATTTCGTGCACAGTATTGACGGGTATGTCATATTTTGGTTGAAATTTTTTATTATTGTTATATATTCAAACAGATATATACCTGAACGAGAGACGGAGGTAAAACTGAATTCATTTCATTAAATTATCACAGATTTCAATGATTAGGTGACCTTTTCTTGTTGAATGTTACTGTTATAACTACATATTCTAAATTACGCATGCGAAAACGCTTACCAGCATAGTGAACAACATATAAGGCAGTGGATATATTAGTTCCTAAATCATTTCCTTTTTTTCAGGAGAATAGTAGGTGCTGCCCCTATTGCATGATCGAACAACTGAATTCAGGTTCGTTTTAAAGAAATCACACGCGATTGTAAAAACAATCTGCCTCCAGTAGCTTTTCCTGGTGTCCGTTAATTTAGAATTACGAGGCACTTTATAAAGACTGTGTATTACAAAATGTTCAATTTTTCTTTCTTATAATCCATAGTCATCATCGGAAATCAGGCGAAATTTTGTTTTTTAATACTTTAAAAACAAGACCATTACGTTCCCGAACGAAAATGTAGAACAATAACATGAAATACAACATTTATATCGAATAATGATATTACAACAGTAAAATTATTGATTCTCTGTGCCAATCTTTAAACAATGAAGGCTCATGTGGCTGATTGGACGCATGACGTAGTGAAATACTGTGGAGTAGTTACATATAATACCAATGTAGCTAGTATAGGGCGACGCTGAGGAACAGACGACCCGCGTTATGAGAATGTATCTTTATTTGTTTTCCCTAAAACTGTTCATGAAGTGATACAGAGACAGTATTAATGGTTAATATATTCTGCAATTCTACAAAATTGTCAATTTTCATGTTCACATTATAAAAATATAAAGCCATATCGTTAGGTATGTAACCTGTATCTTTAAAAAGACAATTTTTATTTTAACATGTATGAAATAGAAACGTGCGATGTTTAACACTGATCATTTTCATATTAAGCAAGTTAATTAATTAATACACATGTATATATATATATGATCTTAAATGAATGCTTGTTTTATATCAGATTTTAAGGCTCCCAAAAAATAAAACTTTGAAATTCATAAAATTTTATTTGAAATGAACACAAATAAGATACTATTTATCACATAATTACAACAACCTACCTTTTAAAGAATCTCAAAATGTATCACGAAATTCAACGAAGGCCACCATTCTGTGCCGAAATCGAGACATCATTTTATTATTTCTGTCATGACGTCACAATGAATTTCCAGCCAATGATAATCACTCCATGTCATATTACACCAATGAAATACGCAAAAAATATAAAACAGGCGAAATCACTGGATATCAAGGGGATTATGTGATAAAAATACTTTTACCGAATATGTAGGCATCCTTTCGTTTCCAATTTGGTAAATTAGGTATTTGTTACTAAGATAGCATTCTAGGGAAAAATTAAGGCAAACTCATCTAAACCCACCAATTATCTTTCATAATTTGATTTTTTTTTCCAATCTCTAAAATCTATCATAAATTATGAATATTTCGTTTTAAATTATTATTGCCTTACGTCCAGATTTTCTTTATAAAACACTTTATAAATATAATTACCGGCACCGTATGCACTTGAAAACTTGTTTAACATGATCTCGGTAGACAGGGAGACGACATAAAAATATAATTGGATTAATGACAGGGTTGAGGGATAAAGAATAGTCACTTATGAGGATTAAACTGTCTGGCACATAGTGGTAACTCATAAACCATATAATTCTGGCTATGTAAGGGGAAATACACACAATAGATATTAGACTCATTACAATGAGGGTAATGTAAGGCTTCCAATAAGTTTGTCTCTTTTTTATTTTACCTTGTGGTAACATCTTACATCTGTTATGTCCAACCAATGAAGATGACTGAAAAGTTGTGCTTGCCTTAGTTGAAGTTATTGTAGTTCTTGTTTCCAATTTGCTGAGCACAGATGTTGATGGTTCCTCAATCGGAGTAAGTGAAGTCGCTTGTTTACATTTACTGTTTAAGTTATGTTGGTTTGCAATTGTAATTGATTTGATAGCACTTTCCGTCTTTGAAGCTGGATCAACGTTTGTTTGTTGAGTAGGACGTACATCAACACGGCTTGCTCTCCTCTTCAGGCGGAAAACAATTAGCAGATTAACTGTTGTAATTCCTAACACTGTAATCAGCAAGAAGACAGTGTTTGTATAGCCAAGAATGTGATAGTTTGACGGAAAGAGATTTATATCCATGCATTCATTCACTTGCCCACTGCTGTCGTATAAAGAACAGAATATTGTACTGTTGAATAACACAGCGAGTATCGGTACAACACACGACGATATCACAGAGAATGCTTTCCCTATATATTTCTTATGGAGGAGTGGATATTCAACTGACACATATTGTATAACTGAAAGTAGAAAAAGCATTGCCAACGATGATGAAGTGGAAATAAAATCAAGAAGCGTTTGAAGAAAACATGACATGTAACTTTTGTTGCCGATCACTTCTCCAACTCCCCACCAAACAGTTACCAAGCCAAACAGCATATCAGAACAACATATCGGCATCAAGTAAACCACAAAGGTGGAAGAATAAGTTTTCCTTTTGAATGTCACGAATAAAAAGTAACAGTTTAAGATAATTACGCTTGGACAAATTAAGCAACCAAAAGCAACAATAATGGTATACTCCCAGTTGGCGATATGGTTATCCGATTCCTGATGCGAGAGGTTTGATAACGGTAATATTTTCATATTAGCCATTGAGTCTTCAGTGATGCCAGGTATGATTATCTCGACTGGTGAGATGGGCTAATTTGTATGCGTGTGAATGACCACACACACATATGACGGTCACAACAGAGTTTGCTTCATCGCCTACGTGTAATTATGCAAATACCACAGGGGGCCAACTCAATGAAAATGGATGTTTTTATACATTTTGTGTATTTGTTGGATGGACTGATGAGTATATAATATATATGACAGTCATGTGATTTTTTTCAGAAAATATAAGATTTGAAAAATTATTTAAAAATCGGGATATATACTATCTGTTTTATAGTAAATATCCCGATTTTTAAAATTATTTTTCAAATCTCGTATTTAAAAAAAAAATCATATAACTGTCATATATACTCATCAGTCCATCCACCAAATACAAAAAATGTAAGACAACATCCATTTTCATTGAGTTGGCCCCCTGTAGCAAATACAGGTAAATGACGTCTTTACGGTTATCACCTTTTCCAACAAAAATGTAAACTATTAATTCATATTCAGTTAATTGAAAAAGTAATTTTGACTGAAATCGATGCATTCACCTTCCACCACAAAATTCAATACAAAATTCAATATATACTGATAACAATGCATTAAAAATGGATGCTACACCGCTGACAAATGGTATTTTGTCTCTATCAAAAACAGGTGCAGACGAATAAGTAATTTTGTACAGTTACAACAGTTACTTAATTAACACCATTACCAACATTGAATAGATTGAGCTTCTAATTTTACTTCAAATTAAAAAAAAAAAAATTAAAAGTAATTGATTGCGTCCCAAAGCAAATCATGCCACTATATCCTATATGGGAATACTGATAGCGCATGTACCAAAAGTAAATTAAATTATTTTTCATTATTTTTGTGTTTCTTTTCTTGTAAACTAAATCTAGAAAATAGGTATACAAGACTAGCACACAAAAACGTAATACGTGTACTAAGAACAGTTTTGGAAATTAGCAGGAAAATAGTAAATTATATGAAAAAAAAAATATATATAGCGTATACAGCAGTACAAAAGGTTAAGAGAACCTGTATCGCTTTATATATTGTATGACACATCATTTACAATGTATTTTATTTGAGAAAAAACTATGTTGAGGTTTTACTTGGAAATATCATTAATTATTCATTTATTTGTTCTTTTACATGTGCAATAAGATTGTTATTAACTATCATTTCTAATTTTTATAAATGTTAATGGGTTTTTTTTCCAAAATACTAAAAAAAACGAGTGTACTTTTTAATGTATTTATACTAACGCGTGGATATTGTAAATAATAACAAGAATAAGAAAAATCTGCATTCTATTTTGGTAGCACGATTCCGATCGGTGTAAGTGTAGCATTGACAATTGTGATGCTGTTTTTTTTTAGTTTTATTACGGTACTATACCATATGGGATATGGCAGAATACATGGGGCGCTGCTCTGTCGGGGACTGATACAGTGTTTTGTGGCTTGCAGATGCAACGTCCTGCATTGGACTTTGAATCACAGAAAAAATGCACCCGTATGAATATTGTATGATAAATATAATAAATGCAAATAGAGTTTCAGATCTCCTGGTTAGGTGTTGGATTGGAGGAGTCACCAATGCAAATCATCTACATGTACTATAGTGCTATTAATCAGCTGTTATGATATTGGCCCAGTTATTATGCCGAGGTCTGTGATATTGGACCGAGGCCGAAGGCCGAGGGCCAATGTGACAGACCAAGGCCTAATAACTGGGCCAATATCATAACAGTTGATTTATGACACTTTTATTAATTAACTATCTATGTCTGCATACATTTAACATTGTAATTTGTAGGTCTAGATATCTGATTTATAACTTAGTCTAAGTATATTACTAACTGCACAGTCAGTGATAAATCTACGTGTGCATCCCGCATCCATCATACCTAGTGATGTCATCCATCAAAACACCAAGCATATCTTCGCCGTTTTTTGCATATTTGTCCCTGGCCCTTTTGACAGACGACTTGTCAATCTCCATGTTGTTTGTTGACTGATCTCGTAAACCCTCTAGATGCTAGATCAAATAACTTAATAACACCGAGAACTTCCGAATGACGAGGCGCGTTCGATTTGGCGCGTTTTTCAATATTAGCCGAGTCCAAATCGGCCAATACGAGAAAAAGTCGGCCAATATCATATTAGACGAGTTGCGTCAATTTTTTTCAATATTGGCCGAGTTTGGCCAGATACAGCTCGGCCGGAAAATCCATACTAGTGTAATAACATAGACAGTTAATTAATAAATGTATATATAACAAGGGAGGCCTTCGGGATCTATACCTTACTAACAACTCGTTATACATATGTACATGTATGTCCTCATATCTAAACGATTTAAGCGATCTCTAAATACTTTTGGAAGAACTGCTCTCCTTTCCTCGCAAACAGTATACTAAATGTATACATGTAGATCTTAATATGCCAGACTTTCAGTTTTGAAATTTAAGTCTGATTTTGGACTTAAGGCTGCCTCAATAATTAAGATAAGACAGTCTCAAGGTTTAAGGCCAAAAATTAATTTTAGAATTTAGTCTTTGAAATAAGTCAAAAATCTTATATGCAAAATAGGCTTTATGTTCGTTTAGTGTTCCCGGGGCCTGGTTACTTACGTTAAATGTATAACAATTTCAGGTACTATAACTCACACATTATATTATCTTGCAGTGCACTTTAAATATACTCAACACACATAAAACGGCCTCATTCAATAGTAAAAGTTTTAATATGAATCAAGTAATTGATCAGTCCTCACGCCTTAGGCATACTTTCTATGTAGTATAAGTTTTATCCATTGTTAGTTTCAGAGGAGCCAATTATATCCAAATTGATCGTTTTTGGTTCACAGATAATATTTGAACCATTAGACTAGTACAATGTAGAATCGCCATATCACATAAATGCTACCAAATTCCATAAATGCTACCTGTATCCAATGCTTAGTTTCAGACACAGGGACCTGTGGTTTCAGGGAAGTCGTATAAAATAGCCAAATTGACCTTTTTTTGCGTTGGCACTCTGAGGACAAGTCCAATAATGTGAACAATTCTGAATCCATATCCCATTTTGAAATTATTAATGCAATATAAATGCTATTCGATACCTAATTTCAAAGAAGGAGTGGTGGTTCATTATGTACAGGCATTTGTACAAGCTTGAATTATCCTTGCATAGGGATGATGCTCATAAAATGATTGTTATTCAATGTTCAGGTTCAGAGAAGAAATCGTTAGATGGCCAGATTGACCCCTATTGGTTCCGTCTCTCAGGCCTAACCATGATCATTTATACAATTGTGAGTTTTCACCCTATAAAGATTCTAACTGTCAAATGTGGTTGAAGTTCACCAGTGGTTATGAAGGAGTTGATTTATTACGGATGAATGGACAGACATGCGCTGAACATTGAATGACCTTACCTTTGTTGTCAGGCGATAAATACAAGACAATTAATTCTTACATTTTATGTATGTGCTGATTTAAACATATACTTACATATCTAAACATATAGGAGTTACATGTAGGCGTAGGTTATCCATCTCATGTTAATATAAGTTTTATGATATGCTAACAAGATTATTGATGCGGATTCAATCAAGCATAAATGTCAACAAAAATAACTTTATTATTAACAAGGTACCAACACCAATTGTGTTAAAGAAGTTTATGCTATTCTCTGTTTTGGTATCACCGTCCATTATAGATTTTTGCTTACCCTTAAATTATAAGCTATTAAAGAAAATGTCCAAGTGATATATATAGATCAAGATTTCTTCGATCGATCATTCTCAGTTATCCACTTCAGTACCATTTCCTGAATATCCTCAAGGCAGGGGTGTACATTTGCAACATCCTCGTGAGAACAAAAGTGGTATTTCCCCTTTGTTTCCACACTCATGTTCGTCTTTTGTGATGCCTTTCCATCCTCCAGACACGATAAATGTGACAGGACTTCCTGTATCAAACAAAAAACCATCTCATGAAAGTATTAGCCAGATACTTTTATTACAAAAAAAATTCAAGTTAAATCAGTCAGTACTTAATTCTTTTCATTTTTATGGTCTTCCCCGATACTTTAGGGGTTAATGACTGTCATTATATCCAACCCTTAACTATTTCATATTGAAACTGAAGGCAGCAGAAAATATGTAGGTAAATTGATCATTTGATTTTTATCAAAAGATATTAAAAGTCCTTTGATGTACATCAAAATAGCCGTATAATGGTACTCTGTGGTTGACTGTGTGGCTTTGAAGTTGGGCGTCGCTTCTTTGCTGGCATGTGATTGGTTCAGTTTTTTCCCCTGAGCTGTCTTCATTTTTACTATGTCTTTGGGAAGCATCTTCCAGGAGTGTTGAGATCATAAGTGATCCGAACCCCTGGAGTATCGAGGATGGGGATATATTTAATGTCAGTGGTAGTAGCCGTCTCCTCTGGACCATCAAGGATGATTTATGGTGTGACTACATTTTATACAGCATAAATCAAATGAAACATGAAATGCATCATTATTTCCCTTATTAACCCTTGACCTAATTACATATTACAAAATATAAATTAAATAACAATTAACAAACATTATGTATGAAATCAATTCAGATGAAAGATGGCACTCTAAACAATAGTGGATTCAAAACAAACTTTTTAAGCAACTTATTTTTAAGCGAATTATCATCAGATATTGGCAGAAATACACACTTACTCATCCTTTCTTGTCTTTGGAAAGCTGCTTCAAAATACCAAATACATACTGCAGGTATCTAAAATATAATATTATAGATATCTTAAATAGATGAAACTGCGCGTATTGCATGACCTTTCCTAACAAGAGGTCCAATGGGTCCGTGTTGTTCAACTTATTATTTCAGCCAGTTTAACAAGTAACTTAGTATTATGAATCATAGTGTCATGCACTGCATTTGTTTTGAAACCTAAACTTATAATTTACATATGTTATATGGACACTTCGAGTTACCTCCATAATCACATTTCAGGAGTTTAGGGTGAGGGGGATGGTGGGGGTGGGGATGGGTGGTAGGTTAAGTAAGTTGATAAACCAATAACTTTTGCAACTATAAATGATGCTATGTGATACAATTCCCAGAATAATGTGAAAATTACAACTCTTAACTTACATTTCTACATGAAAGTACAATCATTATAGTGCTACAGCTGGGATACATGTATACCACTCACCTATATGTATGTGTTGTTAGAACCCTGATCGTGAGATGTACAGATATAACACTCACCTACATGTATGTGTTGTTAGAACCCTGATCGTGAGATGTACAGATATAACACTCACCTATATGTATGTGTTGTTAGATTTAGAACCCTGATCGTGAGATGTACAGATATAACACTCACCTATAGCTACATATATGTGTTGTTAGAACCCTGATCGTGAGATATACAGATATAACACTTACCTATATGCATGTGTTGTTAGAACCCTGATCGTGAGATATACAGATATAACACTCACCTACATGTATGTGTTGTTAGAACCCTGATCCTGAGATGTACAGATATAACACTCACCTACATGTATGTGTTGTTAGAACCCTGATCCTGAGATGTACAGATATAACACTCACCTACATGTATGTGTTGTTAGAACCCTGATCCTGAGATGTACAGATATAACACTCACCTACATGTATGTGTTGTTAGAACCCTGATCCTGAGATATACAGATATAACACTCACCTACATGTATGTGTTGTTAGAACCCTGATCCTGAGATGTACAGATATACACGCCACTCACCTACATGTATGTGTTGTTAGAACCCTGATCCTGAGATGTACAGATATAACACTCACCTACATGTATGTGTTGTTAGAACCCTGATCCTGAGATATACAGATATAACACTCACCTATATGTATGTGTTGTTAGAACCCTGATCCTGAGATGTACAGATATAACACTCACCTACATGTATGTGTTGTTAGAACCCTGATCGTGAGATGTACAGATATAACACTCACCTATAGCTACATGTATGTGTTGTTAGAACCCTGATCGTGAGATGTACAGATATAACACTCACTTATATGTATGTGTTGTTAGAACCCTGATCCTGAGATGTACAGATATAACACTCACCTATATGTATGTGTTGTTAGAACCCTGATCCTGAGATATACAGATATACCACTCACCTACATGTATGTGTTGTTAGAACCCTGATCCTGAGATGTACAGATATAACACTCACCTATATGTATGTGTTGTTAGAACCCTGATCCTGAGATGTACAGATATAACACTCACCTACATGTATGTGTTGTTAGAACCATGATCGTGAGATGTACAGATATAACACTCACCTACATGTATGTGTTGTTAAAACCCTGATCGTGAGATGTACAGATATAACACTCACCTATATGTATGTGTTGTTAGAACCCTGATCATGAGATGTACAGATATAACACTCACCTACATGTATGTGTTGTTAGAACCCTGATCGTGAGATGTACAGATATAACACTCACCTACATGTATGTGTTGTTAGAACCCTGATCGTGAGATGTACAGATATAACACTCACCTATATGTATGTGTTGTTAGAACCCTGATCCTGAGATGTACAGATATAACACTCACCTATATGTATGTGTTGTTAGAACCCTGATCCTGAGATGTACAGATATAACACTCACCTTTCTGAGTTGGTAGAATACCGGTACTGTGACTTGAGCCTCGTTAGTAAGGTTTCCTCCTGGCTTTCTATTCTATAATCCTCAGTAGAAACTCCAAGCTGGTCAACGATCTCCTCAAGAGTTTCCACAATGCTATTGCTCTTAGAAGTCTCACTGCACGTCTACATGGCAAGAAAGAAACACATAACTTAACAAGAGGCCCGTGGGCCTTAATGGTCACCTGAGTTTGAATATATGATGAAACAAATAATGAAACAAATAAACGACATATAAACACTATATGCTGGGCTTTGAAGTTGGTCAGTGATTTATAAATTTGACTTCTTTAGTCTATGAAGAGTATTTGCTGAACTATCAAACCTGTGAACTCAAGAAGAATTTGAAATTTTAGTCATTTTGACACTGTTTGGTCCCGCCCTTCTGGTCCCTCAGGGGGTCATCGAGGACCGATATGGATGTTAAGATGCTATATCTCAAGCTAATAATTCTAATCACGTTTGACTCATTTCCTATGTTCATGAATGTGTTTTTCCTATATAAACTAAAGTAAACTTGACCCCTGCCCAGGGGGTAACGTGAGGCCCCAGGATCATATAACTCACAATTTTTAAAAAACACCTTAAGACCTTTCCATCTATAATTATTTGATTCTACGTATACCATTTCCATAAATTTAGAAGATTTTTGTAGTTTTAGCCTATTTAACCTTTTAGGCCCGCCCCTCTGCCCCTAGGGGGTCAGCCAGGACCAATATGGATATTATATCGATATTAAAATGCTACCTCAGAGTAATTATTCTAACCAAGTTTGACTCATTTCCTATGACAATTGAGCAAAAAATGTCCATAAATGTATTTTCCTATGTAAACTATAGTAAACTTGACCCCCTCCCCAGGGGGAAATGTGAGAACCCAGGGTCATATAATTCACAATATTTATAAAACACCTTAAGATCTTTCCATCTATAAAGTGTATTTGATTCTACCATTTCAAAAATTTTAGAAGAAGATTTTTTAAGTTTTAGCCAGGGGGTCGGCCAGGACCAATATGGATATGATGTTAATATGCTATCTCAGGCTTATCATTCTAACCAAGTTCGACTCATTTCCTATGAAAATTGAGCACAAAATGCTCATAAATGTGTTTTACCTATATAAACTATAGTAAGCTTGTCACCCTCCTCAGGGGGAAACGAGAGACCCCAGGGTCATATAATTCACAATATTTGTAAGGCCTTTAAGACCTTTCTATCTATGAAAAGAATTTGATTCTACCAGTTCCAGAATTTCAGATGAAGATTTTTGAAGTTTTAGCCTATTTGATCCCTTTTGACCCCGCCCCTAAGGCCCGTGGGGGTCAGTCATAGAAAATTTGTTGATAGGATTTAATGGTCATTTCATACTGATAATTCTGACAACATTTGACTGTTTTCCTATTACAAATGATCAAATAATGCTCAAAATGTGTAAAAAAAACCTATGGTAAACTTAACCCCCTCCCCAGGGGGAAACGAGCGACCCAAGGTCATATAATTCACACTTTATGTAAAGGACCTTAAGACCTTTCTATCTATGAAGAGTATTTGATTCTACATCTGTGCGTAGAGAAGATTTTTGAAATTATGGTCAATTTTACCCCTTTTGGCCCCTCCCACAACCCTCGGAGGAGTGGGGACCATATAATTCACAATTTTGATTGGCCTTATGCCTTAGAAGGTTAGCGCAAAATTTTATTTTAATTTCTTCAGCAGTTTTGGAGAAGAAGTCGAAAATGTAAATTGTTTACGGACACAAGACGGACGACGGACGACGCACGACGGACAAAAGACGATTAGAAAAGACTTCGTCTCAGGTGACCCAAAAATTATACCAATATACATGATTACTCAATATGAAATTAATACAAAGTCGATTTTCACATCAAACCTGCAAATTAAGACCACGTTCAGTCCTTGTGGTCTATATTGATTATTATAAATACGAGGATATAGCAATGCATAGAATAAGCCCGAAAAAACGCCACGAGGACTACGAATTTGTATGGAAAGCCATAGCTGCCTTATATTATAAATGTCCATTATATGATACGATTTCATCGTTATATGATACAAAATCATCATTATATGATACGATATCATCATTATATGTTACGATATTGTCATTATATAATATGACTTATCATTATATGATACGAATTTATTATTATATGATACGAGTTCATCATTATATGCTGCGATATCGGCATTATATGATACGATATTATCATTATATGATACGATACCATCATTATATGTTACGATATTGTCATTATATGAAATGGCTTATCATTATATATTACGAGTTCATTGTATGATGGGATATTGATATTAATATAGCATTCTGATCTATCAGCTTTATCTCTCTTTGTTTATCACCTTATAAGTGCTACTTCTCAAACTAATCTAAAGTGAGTAGTCGGGTAAAGGATGGCTAAAGTTGGTAAATATTTTTAAAATAATATCCAATTTAATTTGTTTTGAAATAAGAAAAAAAATCCCATCAAAATCGCTCTGCATACGAAGAAAAAACGTTGTCTCGGCTGGCTATGTCTGTGTTGACACTCCCACACAGCCTCGTTTTCAGAATTATTTTCTTAAACTAAATTTCAATGGTCAAACTGGAAAATGTAAGCAGAACTTGACGGTCGTTTTGATATAAAAGAACTTTTGGAAGGTCAACGAATGTATTTAGACTGGTTTCATTGCCCGACTATTCACTTTAATCATATAATTTAAATTCTTTTACATATGAACCTGTCCTCAGTCAACAATGCCTTTAAATTGCTATCAGTCATTGGGTTTTTTCACAACATTACACATACCAGGTGAGTGATACACTTGTTCTTCTTAATGTATATACTACCATAACAAACGTGTCTATCGACTCGTCTCAGTCTTCATAAAGGTATCAACTATACACTCGAGTACGTAGTCTTGTGGGTAGTAACGGATTCCCAACCAGGGTCTGAAATAAAACACCGAAATCCATACTTCTGCAACTTATGTTGTTATCTTAGTAACAGGGGAGAAGAAAATGATCACACTATATACACTCCTCCCTCACTTTTCAAAGTCTTCGACCTCGAACACATATGAGACCCTTATACCACCACCGTGGTTATTTTAGTTGGGCAGAGTCTTTAATTTGGTATCTTGATCTCAACATCTAGTGACAATTTGAAATCCATGATAAAACAGGTGTCTTAAAACTGCTATATACCAATATTTTTAATTTTATTTTCCAGGTACTCATTATAATTTACAAGACAGTTAAGCTTTCTTCCACAATTATAATCTATTAACCCGTATTACATTTGCATCTAAATAAGGATTTGATGATATACCGTTTTTGATCTAAAGAGGGCGCCTTCTGTACTAAGGGCACCCCTGACTATATTATCTAAAAAAAATGATGCTGTGTCCAGCTAGTATCACAAATACACAAAGCACTTACCTTTGTTTGGAATTTCATTTATTGGGGGAGGAGAAATGGGTTCCCATGTACCCCTCTGGCAGTTTTTCGAAACATATTTTTTAGGACCGGTATGATGTCTAATTTCATTTTATGCTTGTTGCCATTTACAACTAATGTCCCATGGGGTCATATGGCCGCCATCTTGGATTTCAGGTATCAAAAATGGCCAAAATGACACATTCGCATATATGCGCATAGATAGAGAACAAGGCAATATTCAGAGGCAAATAAACACATTTTTTGATATGATTAAAACATGCTGAATACGATTAAATCATAATGACGTTATGTCTTCTCATTTTTGTGAAATGACCGGAAAACAATAAAATTTTCAGCTTTTTTCCCTAAAAAATCGATAAATTTCATAATTTTTATCACCAGTAAAACAATAAATGGACAAAACACCTTGTTACAGTCATTTCGAATTGCACTAACCCTTGTATAAACACATGTGTACTATAACATGATATATCGCATTAGTGAGGTGGGAAAAAGAGAGGGACTCCCTCCCCTACACACCGAAAAGAAAATGCAGAAGAAAAAAATTGAAAAACAAAATCAACAAATTAAAACTCCAAATATTCTGTCAACACACATTGTAACAGTTATTCTCAATCGAACTGACTATTGTCTAAACATATGTGCATTATAAAAGGATAGATTTATGGATAATTTCAAAAAATATATATTCCCGGATCCAGTAAACATCCAAAGGCTAGTTCACATGTTTTATCCATAATTCAGGCAGTTCCCAATAACCGTAATAATTTATTTCTTTTTTAGTGAAAACAACTGGCTTCGAATTATTCTCCTTCAATTTTGGATATACCTTCCCATGAAAAAGGTGTACCATTGTGATGCCTGCTCGCATAACTTAAAAACTACAAATACATATAATATCTGCTTAGGAGGTACAGTAACAGACTGGGCCGCCACAACGGGATCCTAGGAAAACAGTCAATTAGAATGAGAGGACAGGGACCCTAGGTAAAAGTCATTGAAAGTAGTCTGATCACGCCAAAAGGCAGCAGACATGATGTCCTGGAACCAGGACCCATTATGGAGAGCGAAAGAAGCCGCAAGGACTCTAACCTCATGGGCCATCTCCTTGCATTTCGCCCTAGATTGATAATTAGACTGCCCATAAGCAATCCTGATCACCTGACATATCCATCTGGAGATGTACTGGGAGGAGAAATCCTGCTGACCCTGTTTAATGGGCAAGAATAGTACATCGCCCCCTTGTTTTATCAAGGGAAAACCTAAGCGTCCGACTGGGACAAAGAAGCCGATGATTCTCCTTCGACTCAATAGAGATTGTGAATCTTTACCAAAAAGGCTGGATCAGTGAGTAGGGTAACAGAGCTATATCTGGCCCAAAGAAGCACGAACAGTGAATAGATGGATATCGCTCCTCCTACGGCCTGAGGCAAAAGCAAGTAGGAAGTCAAAAGTAAAAACCTTAATGGAGATCGACACTAAAGGCTCTTAAGGAGCCCTTTTCAGTAACACAAGTGCTAGATTCCACTGTGGAGCCAACAGCCGTACCCTAGGCCTGTCCAGACTGAACCACCTAATCAAGGCAGACAAAGAGTTGGAAGACCCTAACTCTGGTCTATCATTGAGAACACAGAACACTGGAAATAGCCATGCGATAGCCTGCAATAGTACCAGAGGCAAGTTTGCGTTCCATAAACAAATAGAGAAGAGTAGTGTACATAAAAGTATACAATAACGCGTATCAATGCATACAATACAAATATTATCAAATATTTGAGGTTCAATAGTCTGTTTTCAAGCAAAGCAAGAAGAGAAATATGAACTAAATGGTGTTACTTGTTATGTGAAAAAACAAACAAAATTTCGCTTTTACATTTAAGACGGAAAAACATAGTATAGGCCTATACATGTACATGTACATTTATATGACATGACCATTTGTAAGTATATCACATATCATTTCAAACCTCAAGTTCTCATATCATGCCACCCTTTAGTTTTCGGTATGCAGGTTGAAAGGAGGGTAATATTGATTGGTCATGTAAATACATTGTATAATTAAGGATTAACTTTAATAGATTTTGTATGTTATGGAGATATAACACAAACAATTTAGTGTTCTCTAAATAAACCGCAAAGCAGTTGATGTTGGGAGTATACATTCAGATTTTTGCGTTGTATCTCCATCACATAAAAAATCTATTCAAATTAAACCTTATATTATTTCAACTTACTTATTATGCCGTAATCTCTGCTAATCCGAAGCAACATTACAAACATCTTTCCTTATTGGCTGATAAAGTGAATTTTTCAACCAATGGAAATGCTCGTTACAAGCAAAATTGAATTATAATAACAATAGCCCGAGATACTTTGGCCCTGACACAAGCCTTTGATTTAGGGCCATAGTGCAAAATGGTTTGATTATTTCCCCGTTAAACCTGATGCTATGTAATTAATGTAAAAAGGAAGATAATTAATTAGCTTCCTCTTTGATTAAGGAGACTTAGAATGACATATAATATAGCCATATTTGAACCTGCTGCATTTATTAATAATATACTATTCATGATATCTTTTAACTTAATATCACCTGTACTCATCAAACATTGTCTAATAACAGCATGTCCAATTTAGACTTTTTGTTATTAACTCTTCAGTCAGTATCCATATGAATTTCTATATATTGATCCCTGTCTCAAGGTTATATATAAAGAGGGACGTTCTATAATGGATAATTAACTCGATATCGGTGCAACTATTTACAATCATTCATGACCAATTAATGAAAAACGAAGGTTAATATTCATTAGCAAATATGAGTTGCTCATTTACATATGACATACAATTTGGCCATAGTAACGACTAATTCTATTTCTAGTGACAATTTCCCCACCATCCACCCTTGCGTAATTTAGCTACAAAGCACTCTTGAACTGCATTAATGGTATTTCAGATCGCGCTATTTACTCGATATTTAGAGTACATCATATCACATGATTCTACACACAAATTTATTCATGTCTGGGACTTCACAGACTGCCGTTATCGACGAAAAACCGTGCGCTCAATTTTGTCGACCTGTCAGGTCGAGAAAATTGAGTCGTCGTTAATGGTATTTCTGATCACACCATCTACTCAATATTTAAAGTATATCATATCACATGATTCTACGCACAAATTTATTCATATCTAGGACTTCACAGACTGCCGTTATCGACGAAAAACCTTGCGCTCAATGAGTGAAATGTAGACTTACATTGAAGAACCACGACGTAGTTATTACTATAACACCTACCATATTTACATATATACAAACAGAAATGTATGACAATTTGGAAATAGTTAATTGCAAAAAAAAAAAAAAAAAAACAATTTGGAAATAGTTAATTGCAAAAAAAAACTAAAAAAAACCAAGAGGCCTTAACGTTTAAATATGGAGTAAATAGCGCGATTTTGTTCACAAAATAGGAACTTACAATTGATAGGTTAACATACAAACTTTCAAATTAAGCTTCACAAGGTTCAATAATTTCTATTGCAGAGGGCAATAACTCCATAAATGATCGTCGAATCAAGTTGAATTTCAAACTCGTCCGATATCTTTCTAAAATTTCATTAAGCTTAGTGCATATTTACTAAGTTATCAAGCTCACAAGATTCAATAATTATAATTGCAAAGGACAATAACTCCGTAATCAGGCTAATTCACTAACTTGTTCGAGATCGTTTCCAACTACATACCAAGTTTCATGAAGCGGAGTGCATATTTATTCAAGTTATCGTATTCACCAATCCAAAAATAATAACCCGTGCAAAGGGCAACCGCTCCGTAAATTACAGCCGAATCACAAGATTTTAGAACTCGTCCGGAATCTTTCCAATGTTAGTCTACACATAAAGTTTCATTAAGATCGGTTTATATTTACTCAAGGTATTGCGTCCACAAGGTCCAATAATAATTATTGGTGCAAAGGGCAATAACTCCGTAAATTACAGTCGAATCATCCGACTTTTAAACTTTTCCGAGATGTTCCAATGTTCGTCTACATACGAAGTTTCATAAAGCTCGGTTTATATTTACTCAAGTTATCGCGGTAACAATATCAAAATAATAATTTTAAGTGATAAGGGCAATAACTCCGTAACTAACTATCAAGTTACACTGGTTTTCGAACTCTTCCGAGATCTTTCCAGTATTAGTCTACATGCAAAATTTCATTAAGATCGGTTTAAATTTACTCAAGTTATCACGTTCACAAGGTCCAATATTAATCATTAGTGTAAAGGGTAATAACTCCGTAAATTACTGTCAAATCAAGCTGATTTTCGAACTCGTCCATGATCATTCCAATGTTAGTCTACACACAAAGTTTTATAAAGATCGGTTTATATTTACTCAAGTTATCAAGTTCACAAGGTCTCATATGCTACAATTGTTATCGTCTTGAAACTTATATTTTGTGTAACAATCTATTTTAGTAACAGTGACCTTTGTAGTTGACCTTTTGACCCCAAATTCTTTCAGAGGCTGTATGCTACTATTGTGCGAAGTTTGATAGAAATCCATCAAATGGTTCTCGAGTTATCATCTGGAAGCCAAATCCGGACAGCCAGCTAGCCAGCCAGACAGACAGACGGGAACTAACATTAAGTCCACTCAATATTCACCGGTAGGGGACTAATAAATAACTTTAAATTGGGGTTATATATTGAAAAAGTCAAAGACAGTGATACTAATTTAGTTTCACTCTTACACTATTAAAGTACGATGAGATATATCTACCTTCCTGGTACGTTAGCTGTTTGTGGGTAATAAGAATCGATTTTCTGCTTTTAATACATTGAATTTATTATTCGTGTAACTATACATGTAGCTATCAGTAAAGCTAGCTTTTCTTCTATATGACTTGGCAGTAATAATTCTAAATATGTGTACCCGTAGAAGGACACATACACATACGTTTAAAGGTAGCCAATACGTGTAATCAAGTTCGACCCGCATAGCAAACACACCTGTGTGCTGGTGTATACCATATGGTAGAACCAGGAAGTTTATACCGTTGTCAACATGCCGACGTAAGTACTTGTTTAGTGTGTATTTCATTAATATCAATTCTATAAAATAATTTTATATATAATATTGTAAAGGTTCTTATGGACAAGTGACAATGTTAGACTAAAATGAACCCGTCAACACATTGATGTTAAAGACGATTATCAGCCAAAACGTTTATGGAAGTATCATTTTTACCTGAGGTTTTTCGTCAATGACACTATTTGGCTCTGGTAATTGCACTTTCCCATTATACCTGCGGCTTATAGTAATTCATATCATTGTTTCTTTCACTTCCCTCGTCTTGAGGTATCGGCTGACATCTAAAATGCAGAAAGAATTGGATCACTTTCGTTTTGAGTTGAATAACTATAATTATCTTTTTCGTTGCTGTCCATTAGCTCTGGGTTCTGTCCCCTGGCCGAGACACCCCAAAGTCTGTAAAAGTGGTAGTTTCTGCTCCTGCTTAGCGCCCAGCATACAGGGAGTAGGACGACTGGTTTGCCCGTTGTCAGTATAACTTGACCAGATGGAATGTGTTGCTTGGTGTCATCGGTGACACGCTTCAGTGAGATATAGCACTATAAAAGGGCAACAATTCCACTATACAAGAAGAGACATTACGAATATACCGTAGTCTCCAAAAACACGCACTTCATACAGCTACACTCTGATTATATAGGAGGCCGTCCTTACATGACCCTGGCTGTAAATAGGACGTAAATTAAATCTTACAAATATTCCTTATAAATAAATAATAACATACTGTCTGGTACTGACTGATTACAGTACCTTTAATCAATTTAATATATTGACTTAACAGTATTAAGATGTGTACAAATCACGGATGGTTTGCCATTTATCATGACATATATCCGTTGAAAAACAAATACCCAATATTTATAATATAAATACAATATTTACATTATACTATTGTTGTTTTACACCCCAAAGCAAGTTGAAAATGCATTTTATTGCCTTAATGGCGTTACCATAATTGTGAGTTGATAACAGTTAAGAATTTATATTTTCCAAAGTTTGTATCATAACTCTTTTGATATATGGCAATTTTTTCCCAGACATTATCTCATAACTTGATTTGTTTTAGTTCATAATAACTAAATTATTTATTTGTAAGTTACTTCCCTTAAGACGTATGTTCACTAGTAATAGCCAATAACTTAATCATTAAAGCGCTACGTTGACGTTTGCTTAAAGGTAATACAAAATAATCTTTGACGCCCACTCCTCATTTTGATATTTTTCGAAGTTAATGCAATTTTGTTCAATCTGGATTCAATGGTTTATTACTCTATGTAACTATCGCTGCCCTTTTTCGCTTTTGAGCCAAAATTGTAAGCTTATTTCTGAGATGATGTATTTTTCCCCTTATGATATTTACCAAGTAAAATGATGTTAAACTGATATCAACGCTTTCAAATCAGTTTGATCTTAAAGGAGAAGTGTCATTTTGGGCCCTCTGGTGGCCATGACCGATGCGCATTATTTTTTGTTTACAGATACCCGGGGTTTAGGACATCATGAAACGGCATATGATTAAGGTCAGGTCGAAGTCCCTTGTGAGTTATGGGGGTCAACAGGAGGGTCAATTTTCAGTTTTGTCCAATTTTGTTGGAACCAAATGATATTTTTGAATGATTTTACATTAATATTAATGCAATTATCTGTTGAAAACAAAACATTTTGGAAAATATAACTAAGTGTCAAAATATTGGTCACAGTGACCTAATTATGTAAAATGTCCATTTTGTAAGAATACAGTTCATCTGATGCCATAAATTCACCAGACAAAAATATCACATTAAACAATATATATAAATATGTATATAATTTGCATATTGTATAAACCTAGGCATAGAATATTGTGGATGGGATGAGATTGGTAGGGGGAGCAGGTGGGAGGGGGTTGAAGATAAACTGGCTCAAATATTACAATTTTTCTGTAATGAATGACATTTGAGAGAATGTAATTATATATAATAGAATACACATTTAAAGCATTTACATTATCATTACTGCATTTCAAAATTTCATATCAAAGTATTTGAGCACGTATATGACCTTCTTAACACATGAAAACACATTTATTGGTGTTTTTAAAGTTTAAAAAAATAATAAAACCCTCCCTCCTGCCCCCCTCCTCAATCCTTTCTCATTCATAAATTTTTCGCCAAAGTCAATAATATGCAAATATATAGCTCAATACAATCTAATATATTATTCTGGTGTATAATAGCACCAGATAAACTTTATTCTTGAATAATTGAAACTTAACAAAATTAGGTCACTGTGACCTATTTTTTGACCCTAAGTAATATTTTCCAATAATTTTTTTTGCTTTCAACATATAAATGCATTATAATTCATGAACAATCATTCAAAAATAACAATTAGTTCCGTTAAAATTGGACAAAACAGAAAATTGCCCCTTCTGTTTGACCCCCAATAACTCACAAAGGACTCCGACCTGATCTTAATCCTATGTAAAATGATATTGTCCTAAACCACTCCTATCTGTAAAGAAAAAATAATGCTTATCGGTCATGCCCACCAGAGGGTCCAAAATGACACTCCTCCTTTTCTGAACTTACACAAACGATATTTAAATGATAAAACAATCTAACAAGAGGCCCATGGGCCTTAACGGTCACCTGAGTTCAGATACAGAATGAAACAAAGACATGCATATAAACACTATATATTGGCCCATCAGGCCCTTGAAGTCAGTTAGTGATTTTATAAATTTGACTTTTTCATCTGACGATTATTTGGTTTCATCAAATCTGTGAATTCAGAAGAAAATTTTTTGAAATGTTATCCATTTTGACCCCTTTTGGCCCCATCCCTCTGGCCCCTGGGGGTCGGCCAGGACCAATATGGATATGATGTTTAAAATACTATCTCAGGCTATTAATTCTAACCCAGATTGACTAATTTCCTATGAAAACTAAGCAAATAATGTTCCTAAATGTGTTTTTCCTATATAAACTATAGTAAATTTCACCCCCTCCCCAGGGGAAATCTGAGAGCTCCCAGGGCCATGAAATTCACAAATTTTTGTAAAGGGCCTTAGGACCTTCCAATCTATCAAGAGTGTCTAGTTCCATCAAATCTGTGAATTCAAAAAGAAGTGTTTTGACATTACCATTTTGTCCCCTTTTGGCTCCGCCCTTCTGGCCCCAGGGGGTCGGCCATTACCAATATAGATATGATATTAAAATGTTATCTCAGGCTAGTAATTCTGAACAAGTTTGACTCATTTCCTAAGAAAAATTGGCAAATAATGTTCAAAAATGTGTTTTCCTATGTAAACTAAAGTAAACTTGACCCCCTCCCCAGGGGAAAAAATGAGACCCCAGGGTCAAATAATTCACAATTTTCATAAAATACTTAAGACCTGTCCATCTATGAAAAGTATTTGATTCTACCATTTCCAGTATTTAAGAATTTTTTTTAAAGTTTTAGCCTATTTGCATTTTCGGCCCCGCCCCTTTGCTTCGAGGGGGTTGACAAGGACCAAAAAATGCTCATAAATGTGTTTTCATATATAAACTATAGTAAACTTGACCCCCTCCCCAGGGGGAAACGTGAGACCCCAGGGTCATATAATTCACACTTTTTGTAAAAGACCTCAAGAACTTTCCAACTATGAAGAGAATGTGATTCTACCATTTCCAGAATTTCAGAAGAAATTTTTTTAAGTTATAGCCTATTTGACCCCGTTTGACCCCCGCCCTAAGGCCCCTGGGGGTCAGTCATGGAAAATTGGTTAATAGGATTCAATGGCCATCTCATACTGATAATTCTGAAAATGAACAAATAATACTCAAAAATGTGTTTTCCCTATGTAAAACTATAGAAAACTTAACCCCCTTCCTAGGGGGAAACCTGAGACCCCAGGGTCATATAAAAGTCACATTTTTTGTAAAGGACCTTGAGACCTTTCTATCTATGAATGTATTTAATTCCATCACATCTGTGAGTGGAGAAGAAGATTTTTGAAATTTTAGTCAATTTTACCCCTTTTAGCCCCTCCCATAGCTCCCTGGGTGGGGGGGGGGGGGGGGGGGGGGTAAGGTTTGTGCAAAATTTCATGGAAATTGCTTCAGAAGTTTTGGAGAAGAAGTCGAAAATGTAAATTGTTTACGGACATACGACACACGACGCCGGACAAAAGCTACATGATTGTTCGGTATGAAATTAATACAAAGTCGATTTTCACATCAAACTTGCAAATTAAGACCAAGTTCTGTCCTTGTGGTTTATATTGATTATTATAAATACGAGGATATAGCAAAGCATAGAATACGCCCAAGGGTCATATAATTCAAAATTTTCATAAAATACCTTAAGACCTGTCCATCTATGAAGAGTATTTGATTCTACCATTTCCAGTATTTAAGAACAAGATTTTCAAAGTTTTAGCCTATTTGCCCCACCCCTCTGCCCCAGGGGGTCGGCCATTACCAATATGGATATGATATTAAAATGTTATCTCAGGCTAATAATTCTGAACAAGTTTGACTCATTCCATAAGATGTTCAAAAATGTGTTTTCCTATATAAACTAAAGTAAACTTGACCCCCTCTCCAGGGGAAAAAATGAGACCCCAGGGTCAAATAATTCACAATTTTCATAAAATACTTAAGACCTGTCCATCTATGAAAAGTATTTGATTCTACCATTTCCAGTATTTAAGAATTTTTTTTTAAAGTTTTAGCCTATTTGCATTTTCGGCCCCGCCCCTTTGCTTCGAGGGGGTTGACAAGGACCAAAAAATGCTCATAAATGTGTTTTCATATATAAACTATAGTAAACTTGACCCCCTCCCCAGGGGGAAACGTGAGACCCCAGGGTCATATAATTCACACTTTTTGTAAAAGACCTCAAGAACTTTCCAACTATGAAGAGAATGTGTGATTCTACCATTTCCTGAATTTCAAAAGAAGATTTTTTAAGTTATAGCCTATTTGACCCCTTTTGACCCCGCCCCTAAGGCCCCTGGGGGTCAGTCATGGAAAATTGGTTAATAGGATTCAATGGCCATCTCATACTGATAATTCTGAAAATGAACAAATAATACTCAAAAATGTGTTTTCCCTATGTAAACTATAGAAAACTTAACCCCCTTCCTAGGGGGAAACCTGAGACCCCAGGGTCATATAAAAGTCACATTTTTTGTAAAGGACCTTGAGACCTTTCTATCTATGAATGTATTTAATTCCATCACATCTGTGAGTGGAGAAGAAGATTTTTGAAATTTTAGTCAATTTTACCCCTTTTAGCCCCTCCCATAGCTCCCTGGGTGGGGGGGGGGGGGGGGGGGGGGGGCGTGAGACCCCAAGGTTTGTGCAAAATTTCATGGAAATTGCTTCAGAAGTTTTGGAGAAGAAGTCGAAAATGTAAATTGTTTACGGACATACGACGCACGACGCCGGACAAAAGCTACATGATTACTCGGTATGAAATTAATACAAAGTCGATTTTCACATCAAACTTGCAAATTAAGACCAAGTTCTGTCCTTGTGGTCTATATTGATTATTATAAATACGAGGATATAGCAAAGCATAAAATACGCCCAAAAAACGCCACGAGGACTACGATTTTGGGTATACTTTATTATAGAATGTAGCACTGTAAGGTAACCAAGATAATAACACAAGGAAATAGAACACAAATGTAATATACTCTTTCTTCAAACACTTAAAAACTCACAGGCACTCACCATTTCTAAGCATTATATCTAGCCGCCATCTTTAGGTTGACGTATATAATTAATCATTGTATTTGGCTATTCACAATGTATATGCTATATGTGGAATTTACATACTCTTAATAAGTTCGAAAAGGGTAACGGGTAAGCTATATAGAACATTAGAGATCAAGGTTAATGTATACATATCAACACAACCCAGAGCAGCTCTTTATAGAAATTCCTGACTCAATTATTTTCTATTTCTGAAAAAGTTGCGTTCAACTACACCCTACATGAGCAGGACATACAGAAAACGTCACCTTATATGACATTGCCTGCTGATGTGACATCAAAATGTCCAACCAAAACTAAGACGAACAATATATTATAATTCATCATTTTCCTTCAAAATTTATTTCGTATGGACACAGAAATTTAATAAATCAAATAACCTATTTTATGTAGATAAACTGTTATAGAGTAATTTGCAAGTTCATATTAAAGGGACAATTCAGTGAGGCTTATACGATTAAGCAGGTGCAACATGTACGCTGTACCCATACACGAGCCAAAGTCACGCGCGTCGAATAAAATACGATTATAACCATTGAGTAGTTGATGAAATTATTTTTAGACAAGAAAATGCATCTAATAAGGTAAACACGCTACTGTAAATGTGATTTCAGTTGTTCAAGACAAACAATTCTTTACTACACTGGCAAGGGCTAGGGTTCGGCATACAATACATCCGTCCACTATGTGTAATGGCGGACAGTAAGCAAATTTGAATATTTCACATATATTTCACTACAGTGTGCTTTTCTAGCATATCACAGTAAAACCAACTACATGTAATATAATTTCTATCAGATCTGGTTTCGTCCCGATATAAGTGCAAAATTGTGTGTACTCTTAAAATGAATTTAAGGGATTAATATACTTGACTTGACAGTCGTACATATGTAATCATTTCCAAAGTCCTAAAGTTCTTAAGAACGTATCAATGTTGTTTTTTTCTAAAGGACAAAAGAAATCCTCGATATAATGACGGATATGCAAGCGGATTTGATGAAACGTACCAATCTCCTTAGCAAATTCGACTCCAAAAAGGCATGGGGTAATCTTACAGACGACATTAAGGTACGTATAAAATTATGTTGTCATATATATACCAAGGCGAAATATCACAAGTTGTAAAGCAAACATGCTTAAATTTATAGAATATTAAAAGATTTAAAATTTGATCCGGATTTTTTTATAAAATATGTGATAAAACCTGTATAACAATATAATTGTAGCAGTTTATTATTATAATTTTATCTAAGTGACAATATATTTAAATTTGCAGACAGAAAATTTTAATTACAAAATTACCCGTTACAACTACCATTAAATAATGCCCACTAACCAATTTAACAAAACCCATGAGTATTTTTGGTCACCTGAGACGAAGTCTCAAATGACCTATTTTAATCGTCTTCTGTTCGTTGTCGTCCGTCGGATAACGATAAACAATTTACTTTTTCGACTTCTTCTCCAAAACTACTGAACCAAATTTGTAAGAATTATACTCTTCATTGATGGGAAGTTATTAAGGTCCTTAACAAATATTGTAAATTGTATGACCCTGGGGTCTCACGTTTCCCCCTTGGAAGGGGGTCAAGTTTACTTTAGTTTATACAGGGAAAACTCATTTTTGAGTATTATTTGGTCATCTGTTAAGCCAAACAAATGTCTGTTTAGGGTTACCCGACCAACCCTAATTTTTTTTCCACTTTTCTACGAAAAAAATACTTAAAAAGTCGGAATTACATTCATTCATGAGCTCTGTTTGCTCAATTTTCGTAGGAAATGAGTCATACTTTTTTAGAATTACTAGACTGCGAAAGCATTTTAGCATAATATCCCGGCCGACCCCCAGGGGTAGATGGGCGGGGCTAAAAGGAGTCAAAATAACTAAAAAAAACTATTCTAAATTCACAGATTTGATGGAACCATATACTCTTCATACATTGAAAAGTCAAAGTTATAAAATCACTGACTGATTTCAAAGGCCTGATGGGCCAACATATAGTGTTATATGTCTTTGTTTCATTCTGTTTCCGAACTCAGTTGACCGCTGAGGCACATGGGCCGCTTGTTGTAGAACTATGACAGTGTACTATGTCAGGAAAACTGTATGATACATTCTAAATATTTAAACAAAAGGTCTAATGGGCCTGTGTTGCCCTCCTGAGGTGTACACCAGGGTTCCTTTTTTGGTCCAAAACGATATCAAATCAATGTTTAATTTCGTAAAACGATATCATATTCAGTCAAAAGTATATATTTTTTGAAATTTTGACTGAATGCATGTATGTGTGGCTTAAAATTTGTTAGCAGTCTCCTTTTTTAATGTATATTTTCTCAAAAGGTATATATTTCTACAAATTTTGATTGAATATGTACAACTACAACAGAGAGTATTGAAATTCACATGGATAACGGGAATTGCAAAAAATATGAAAGTGGTAAAGTTATCATCTAAAGATCAAACTATTGCATTTGATTGGTTGTTTTGTTTCTTAACGTCATATTACTGTAACCGCCAGGTCATGTAAGGACGGCCTCCCATGTATGATGTGTGTGGTGCGTGTTTTGGCAGACTGCGGTATGTTCGTGTTGTGTCTTCTTGTATAGTGGAACTGTTGCCCTTTTTTTCTCAGTACTATATCACTGAAGCATGCGGCCGAAGACACCAAGCAACACACCCCCACTCGGTCACATTATACTGGCAATGGGCGAACTAGTCGTCTAACCCCCCGTATGTTGAACGCTAAGTAGAAGTAGAAACTACCACTTTTATGTCTCGACCAGGGGACAGACCCCAGAGCCTACCTCACATGGGCGAGCGCTCAACAAAAAGCCAAAAGTGAGGCGGTGTCAAGGGAGACGTGAGGAAGAACAAAGCCAGTTAGGAAGAAAACAAGAGATTATGCCTTTTTCGATCATGCATGCTTTAGACACAGCAGGTAAAATTCTAACGCCCTACCTGCAGGGCAGCAAACTGTTGCAAGGTTTAATTTAAAAACATCAAGCCAATACTACAACTTCGCTCGTAATACTTAATTAGGATTTTTTTTTTAATTTTCAAACCTGTTCATTATTACATCATTGAAGTTTTATCTTAAGTTCAAAGCGATATTTTTATTAATATATAAAGTGAAATAGCATATTTTGGGTGAATAATTCATGAAATGTCAAGAAATTCTATGAGGCATTTTAGACTTTTTTTGAAATCTTATTCAAATGGATTCCCCACACACAGTTTATGTACACTTTGGCAAAATAAATCATCCATAGCACAGCCATCAGGGATCTTTTGAATTTCATTGTTTTTTTTTAACAAATACTTTGCTATATTACTTGAAAAAATGCCTGTTTCTTTTAATTAGTTCAAAACAAAACCTAATAGTAGTAGCTGTAACAGGTCCATTCTAGGGTCAAAACACCTTTAAATCTGCAATATCTACCTTGTACAAATATTTATTCAAATCTGCTTTCTACAGAAAAAGAACAAAGAAAAGTTAAAAGAAGGTTTTCATCATCTCGAGGACGTGATACATCGTTACTTTTTTTTGACACCAGCAAAATTACACGAGCAAAAACCACAATACGCAAAAGGACGTGCTACCATACTGTCAACAACTGATGTATATCATCCGGTAAGAATTGCTCTTAAAACCATAAAATAATCCAAAACAATATTCTAAAAGATAGTTTCAAGAGAAGTTCTACTGCATATTTGTTGAACCGTGTTGAAAAACTAAAATCTAGGCAAGAACGTTGGACGTGCAATAAATGAGTATTTCTGTCATGATAGTATTTGTGTGTAAAATTACAGAATATTAAACTTGTAAATATAACACATGCAATAAACTGTTGGAATAATCAATAAACATTTATCATTCATAGCCAGGAATACCCAAACTTCGTGAAAAGGAGCAGGTACATTCAAATGGTGGAACTAAAAGTCCGTTATATAAAACGTAAGTATTGGCAATAATTTATCGAATTTTAAATGAGTCTGTTAAGTGAATTTCTCTATCAGAAGAAATCCCCATTGAAATACTGTTAATATTTGTCAATAACGAGCCCGACAAGGTTGTTTATTTGATTGATTGATCGATTAAGATTACCGTACATGTAACTGACAAGGTAATTTAGGGACGGTCCTCCATGCCATACATTTGACAATTGCACTTTTGTTTTGGAATATGTATAAGTCTTGTCCATATTACATGTGATTTCTCACAGAAGCGACTAAACACTAACATTATTCGTCGAATCTCCTTTCCATTGAAAGTGCGAAAGTCATCATCTTGAAAACTATCTTTCAATATTTTCTCATTTAACTGGTTCGCTCGTTGTCAGTATAATGTGACCGGGCGGGGTGTGTTGCTTTGTGTCTTCGGTGGCATGCCTCAGGGATAAGCACTATAAAAAGAACAAGAGCTCCACTATACAAAAAGACACATCACGAATATACACAGGTTCCAAAGACACACACCCGCACATAATACACGCAACACACCGCATACATAGAAGGCCGTCCTTACATGACCCTGGCTATTAATAGGATGTTAATTTAACCAAGCAAACAATCAAAACAAACAAGCTGGTGCCACTTAACGTTGTCAGTGTTTAGTTTTATCATCAAAGCAATTAAGTTCTGCGGATATGCCCTTGTATGCATAAATAAAGGTTTTTAAAAAAGTTGAACGCGATTGCCATTTGTTCAGATACAATCTAAGCTATGATTTTACAATCTAAGCTATGATTTTATAACTTTTCAATATATTTGTTAGATCTGGTATTTGTTACTTTTGTTTGTATTTAATAGATATTCATATATATATATATATATTTACAAAATATTGTTTATATTCATTCAAAACAAAATAATAAATTAAAAACGTTTTAAATTATATAAATCTTCCTTTTACTATAGAAACAAAGAGAGAGGATCAGTACCCAAGATGCAATTAAACCTTGTGGTATGTATATTTTGAATTATGCTTTTCTCAATTGAATTTGATATCAGCATACTGTAATTGAGAATATTTGGATTATATCAGTATAGATTAGATGCAACTACTTCAGTTTCTTATAACAAATAGATTTGACAAATTGACAATTAATTAATGGAATTCAAACGTTACAGTAATATCGTCTGGGACTATATTTTCAACCACATTAACATTGCATGAGTTTTCTTATGTTTTAAGTCAAAACTATTTTATCCCATGCAACATTTTTTTATGAAATCATCATTTACAATGTGTTTTAGTTCTTACTTGGCTATGTCTTATCCTATTATTTTTAGATATGCAATCATTACACGTACATAGTTTTATATATATATATATATATGTCCTTTAAACTGCTGTATAACTTGTAGTTTATGCCCTAGATAACCTTAGTTATTGATGGGCCGTAAAACACAAAGAAACAAGCAAACATCAATAGTCGCGCACTATGTTTTTTGGTGACGCTATTTGCACAGAAAGCTATGACGTCGCCGGCTAAGTTGGATTGTGTGATTGCTGGTTTTTTTTCTCTTATCATTCCAAAATCACGAACAGTATTTATGCTACAAGTACAGTATTTATATTTGGAGGCAAATTCTGTAATGTGGAGTGGTTTTCAGCTGTAACAATATTTGTAAGATGTTATCGACAACTTAATAACTGCAGAAACATCATCGTTAGGACTACTTTTGATCCTCTAGCGAAATGTTAAATGGACGACTATATCGATTATAACAATATTTATAGAAACTACAAAGAACAGTGTTTCTTATTTTTAATAGACTTCTGTTTGCTCATTAAAATGATACAAAGTTAACATTTTTCAGTTTCAGATTATGCTTTGCATTTATTCAATCATGGAATACCTTGTAGTCAAAATAAAACCATACTTTACAAACCATTTGTTTGCAATTTATCAAAAAATGTCGAAAAACGATAAAAAACGTATTTGATCAAAAGTGATAAACTTTTCATATATACTACCGACAGAATAAAATAATATAATTAAGTGCCATAAATCGTCTGTAAATTACCGTAGACATATTATTATCCGGCGACCGGAAGGGGGAGGCTGAAGTTGGTTCCAAACGGAACTCGAAAGTTCATTTAAGTAAACCGGAACTCGAAACTGGTTCCGAGTTCCGTTTAAGGATTTTGCTTTTTAAAATGAATTTGAAAAATTCAGTTTATGTTATTTGGCATATTTCAAACGTTCTCTGTTGTGTTTTTGTCATGGATCATTTGTGATAGAGCTAGTTTAAATACCTTTTCAAATAACATCTATTTCCGTATTTGTAAAACGAAACTCGGAACCGGAACCAGGTCCGAGTTCCGTTTAAGGAAATTCTCTATCATTATAGATGAAAACAGTCAATGTGCTTTGGACATATTAAAAATGTTACCTGTCGACTTTTTTAATGGATTAATATTGTTAAATCCACTTTAATTTAGTTTTCTATCAACTCCCATTTCCGAGTTCCGTTTAAGGATTTTGTTTTTTAAAATGAAATTTGAAAAATTCAGTTTATGTAATTTGAACATATTTCAAACGTTCTATGTTGTGTTTTGTCATGGATAATTTGTGATAGATCTAATTTAAATACCTTTTCAAATAACATCTATTTCCGTATATGTAAAACGAAACTAGGAACCAGTTCCGAGTTCCGTTTAAGGAAATTTTCTATCATTTTAGATAAAAGCAGTCAATGTGCTTTGGACAAAATAGAAATGTTGCCTATTATCTTTGACTGTTGATTGTTTTCATCTAAAATGATAAAGAATATCCTTAAACGGAAATCGGAACTGGTTCCGACTTCCGTTTTACTTAAACGGAACTCGGAACTGGTTCCGACTTCCGTTATACTTAAACGGAACTCGGAAATAGAAGTTGATCGATAACTAAATTCAAGTGGATTTACCAATATTAATCCATTAAAAAAGACAACAGGCAACATTTCTATTATGTGCAAAGTACATCGAATGATTTTATCTAAAATGATAGAGAATTTCCTTAAACGAAAGTCGGAACTGGTTCCGAATTCCGTTTTACATAAACGGAAATAGATGTTATTTGAAAACGTATTTAAACTAGCTCTATCACAAATTATCCATCAAAACACAACAGAGAACATTTGTAATATGTTCAAATTACATAAACTGAATTTTTTAAATATCATTTAAAAAAACAAAATCCTTAAACGGTACTCGGAACTCGGAACTCGGAACCCACTTCAGCCTCCCACCGGAAGGTATGTTTGAAGTATCGTTTTCGTCGTTTGCTAGGTATGTATATAGAACAAGGATAGCGTTTACTGCCGTTTGGCCCTATCTGTGAACGACAAAAATACTTTACTACTGCAGCGAGTGTTCATTGTATTGAATGAAGTGACGCAACAAGATAATCGCGTGCCACTCACCCTAAGGTGGCGAAGATTGGCTGAACTTGAAGTAGGCGGGGTTAAAAAATGATTGAAGTCTTATTTGTTGAAGATCAAACGTAAGCTGAATGTTGTGGCTAAATTTCTAACCCGCCTCCCTTTAGCGGCTACAGAAACACATTTCTAGCACATCTTCATGAAAACGGCTACTACAGTGAACGGCATTAGACTCCTCCTTCAAATGTTGTAGCATTCTGTAACGACAGCCAATAAAATTTCTGGGAAGTTACTTCGATTAGTTAGACTCCATGTGGTGTAGCGCAAACAATTTTGACTTCAAAGAAATCTATTGATTTGACTTTGTCACACCTTTGTACCAAAGATTTGTTAGCATACACTTGCAGATAAAAATATTTTAGCTTTCCCGGAACCGGACATTCCACCTCTAACACGCATTGTTAATTGTGTGAATGTGGATACACTGCAGTAGTGTTTAGAAGTTTTCTTGTATTCGGACCTATGATAAACTTTATTAAAACATTTTCTGTTGATGTAGTTCAAGAAAGCACGTTTGGAATACTTCACATTACACCAGAAACATAGTAGATATATGTCCCAACCATGTTCATATGCATGTATAACTGGTTCTCGGTCCTCTGTGGTTTTAAAATATTTTAGCAAATGCCACGGCTTATTCTGAGTATTTCGGCCAATCAGAGAACGGGATGACCTTGTACTATTTTCCATAGTACACGGTCATCATCACGCACTGCACGGACTATTGCTGCAGACAGCTAGCCCGTCTCCGATTGGCTGAAAACCAGACGGGGAGGAGCTGGGAATGAAACAAACGCAAACAAACAATTTAGTAGAAATGAAAGTTTTAATGCACTTCAAAATAACACAGCAAATCCCAACATTAAATTCCGTGTCACTTTAAACTTCATTTTTTTACCGTTCTGTATAATAACTCCATTTTCAGTACATTATGGAATTGACACTGTTAGCACATTATTGTCACCATGTTCATCACCATTTTGTGCTGGTCTATTTTCCTTGTTATCTGGGGTGTTTTCAACAACATTTTCCTGTTTCATCTGCGATTTTGTTAGACTGTTATTGGACCGCGGCTGCAAAACGTTACTTACTGTTTTAATCCTGTCGTCACTTTCCCTTTGATACACTTTGGTACGGCGTTGCTACGGTGACCACTTCGGCCCATGACGGCCTAGTCGGAGAGACCGGCATTACATAATGCCATACAGCATGTTACTTTGCCTGAGTGATTTGAAATATTACGGTTAGTAGTATCAATATTTGCCTCCACAAACATTTTTTCATGTACTTGTTTAAAGTGTTTATGGCAACAACATGTGATGAAAGCTTTGGTACATTATCAACATTTCCGCATGGTCGCCTGTAAAATAGCCCAGTTTTTGGAATGAAATCTAAATATGTTTCAAAAAGTTTTACCACAACGTGGATTACCTGCTGTGCTGTTTGATGAATTTCGGTTCCACGCGACGGTGATCCAGCCTGCCTTGAACGTTTTTGCTTATCCGTCAGGAGAACGACACATATTTTCTAATTGCGTCATTTGAAATAGCAAACTGTTCAACGACAAGATTCCTGTGCTCATCCATCCCTCTGAATCCAAAAAGCTTGCAATTATAGCAAAATACAGCATAACTCAAACATTGAGCTGTATTATTGCAAAACACGTTCCAAAGTTGTATTTCATCCTCAATAGTTACAGGGTCAGCATTTTTTACACCCCGACACCTGCAGCGGTCAGTTCTTTCATTCTGCTGTTGAGACACTGCCGGAAAGTTATGAATTCACCGTCATCTTTTTTAAAGAAATTCAATTGACGGCTGCTTTCGCGCAAATGTCTTTGTAATCCAGTATATTGGTGAGTGTGTTTGGAGGATAATAAGTAACATCTTTGCGTCTTATCTCTATAACGAATCTCGCTAGCCAATAATTCAACTGTGAATTTGACGCTTCACGTATGTCCATCGGGAGCAAAACATCGGCATACATTGTGCCCTGATGAGAGTTTCGATGGCTGCCCATTCTCGATAAACCTGCACACTCCATGAATTCGCCTGACGATTTTTTTTATATTCCTTCCGCCATTTTTTTGTTACTCTTCATCCGTTATGGGGTTAGCAAAACGCCTTGATTCGTCCCCTTTACCAAGCAGTTGTTGTGTCGGGAGCAAAACATTTCCATGTGTCATGTCAAATTCAATGTCTTAATCATCAAACGTGCCTTGGTGAACTTCTTCTAGGTTTGATGTAATAACACCTCCCCCTACGCCTAATTACACCGTCACACTGCTGGGTTGTGACATTTGGCGGGAGAGTTTCAATTGCTCCGCCCATTACAAAATACATGCACTGGATTGGTCAACGATGTCCTTTCATCTCTTTTAAGTGACATATACTAAGTTATTATATATTTTGTCCGTGTTCTATGCGAAAATGATATCGGCTGACGCCTCGATCAGTCTCGCATAGAACACGACAAAACATATAATAACCTTTACGTAGGTCATGACTGTACATGGATGTAATATTGCTTTTATTGAATGTGTAACAGCAGAAACAGGTAAGCTCCGCCTTAAGTGAGATTATCGTTGTTGACTAAACTCAGCCCACAGTTTGACTGACGCGTATACGACTGGTTGAAACTATTCACGTGATTTTTGGTTTGAACGATCCGAAAGTCAAATCCGGACGCTTGAACGCATTTCACTTTACCGCTGGAAGGGTAACTTTCCCTTCAAAATCATCCAACACATCCATACAAAGCCTCGTTACTAAAAATTACCAGCCCCATTTGCAAAATAACCACTTCTCTAGATTTTTGACATTCACGTTATAAAAATTCATGCGTCTCCTGCTCGTAGAATGTGCATAAAAGAGACCAAAACTATTATTAAACGTGTTGATCATTAACCGTAGTATATGATGTGTTATTTAGCTTATCTGCTTGTAGAATGAAAAGTTTGAAATAAACTTCATTTCATTTACCTAAAACATAATTGTTTTAATCAATTTTTTAGCTCTAGACTTTCCTTGATAGATACATTTTATTTCCTTTTAACAATAGTTCATTATATTTGTCATGATGATACAGGTTTGTTTTATTCTCAAAATGATATGTCACAAAACAAAATTTTCGTCAATATCTAAAACTTATTTGGAGATGGTAACATGCTGGCATTTTATACAAATTCCCATTTTTTCAAGTAAAGAATAGCTGCTTATCCGACTTTAAATATTATTTAATAAAGATAATTATTTTCAAAACCTTACCATATCAAATCCTCATAAATTTAAAAAATGTGTTGTAATTTATATTCTCGATGAAGTTAAGTTCCCTACCATAAAAGGTGTTTTTATTACTTCAATTATACTTTCGCTATCACTAAAATTCATTTAGAAATTCTGTATCGGTTTATAAGACAATTATTGCAAATCATTACGGCTTTTCATATACGTATCTGCCTTTCATTTTTATACCTCCTAGTTTATTAGATCATGACGGGTTTTACGGTACCTAATTATAAGCTTACACATATCTGTATTGCATTTAACACATACATTATAATTTTTACCAGTTTATTACAGAAATCCTAACGGTTTTTAATTTTTATTTGTAAATGTATATTGAGCTTAAATTGGAGAGGTATTAAAATTTAAACAAATCCCGCGTCTTAAAGTTCCTTGTGTCACAAAATTCGTCTACAATTAAAATAGATGTTATAGGCATCTGCATGGATAGGCAAAATATACAAAATATACCAGAAGTGTAAGATGAAAATTTCTACGATACAACACTACGATACGTACATTTGAACTGCATGCAGGGTAGATTTTATATATAGAATAATGAGTTTCCTGACCTTTCCGAATTCATGTTGTCGATAATGAAAATCAATTGAAGACCCCGTCCATCTTCGGCACCCACGCACCCTTCAAGTCATATTTGACTCTGCCCACCTTGTAAACGAACTATCCAATAAGAAAACATTTTGATTCTCGACGCTGCGGAGTACTTGTCTTTGATCATGTGCTATTGATACTTGTCTTAATTGTATTATACTTTCGACGTTCAATAAAACACCTAAACTTAATCATCAGCATTGGATAAATATTTGTGTATGATTATTAGTTTTACTTTTTTACTTTTATTTCATATCTGTATTTTACAAAGCGTGTTTTTTTCAGTGCGTGAAAAACGATACCTGTAGGATACAGATATATATAACAAACATAGGACTTGATAAATTTAATTAGTAACTATGCATTAACAATGTAAAATGTTAATTGCAGAAATAATTCATATACATCATTTTATTAAAATAAGACAAATAAGATTAAAAATAAATACTGTGAATGGGGCTATTTCGCTAGTGTAGTATCTAATCATTTCATTCGTAGACAAAAACGGGCGCTTCAAAAGGGAAAGAGAAGAAAACAGACAAAGGGGAACAGAGGAAACCAATAGAAAAGTAAGCTTTGGGTAAAAATAAAATTTCTCAGTAACTCTTTGAGCGGATTTTCTGAAGATGTTTAATTTTACAATGTTGGGATACGTAAATACAAAATTCTGAGTCAATTCATTTATTTTTAAATACCATTTATAATTAGTTACGCCCGATAGCCTGTATTTCAGAAACATAGGTTCTCTTCAAATACACACACTTTCAAAAATATTTAATCATTTCTAAATTTTACGTAATTACTAAGGTGTACATATGTATACTTTATCATATCAAATATACAACACGAACGGTCTATTCAGTGATGCTTTTGTGACATTATAGAAAGGTATGACGATATCATCGTGAGTCAAAAATCGTCTACTTTTCAAAGACAGTTTATTTTAGAAAAAAAATCGCTTATATTCAGTTATTAAGTTCAAACATTAGTTAAAAACACAATAGTCAAAAATCGTCGTTTTTCAAAGACAGTTTATTTAAAAATATTTGATTATATTCAGTTCTGAAGTTTTGACATTAGTTAAAAAACCTCAGGTTAGGCGTTCACGAATTATCCCTCTTGGGTTGTGATTTTGTTTTCACATCTTCTAGGTAGGGAAATATTCTATTAATGAATTATTGTTATAAGTTATATTTGGCTTTCGCAGTGGCTATGCAGACACAGCCGCACAAGGGAACTATAGCAGCCATTTCGATATGGGGCACAAACAGAGTGATGATAAGCGACCAGTCTATCAGGTACCATTTGTTCAATGATAATTATGGATTATTTTCATAC
Organism: Argopecten irradians; assembly: GCF_041381155.1. Lineage (NCBI taxonomy): Eukaryota > Metazoa > Mollusca > Bivalvia > Pectinida > Pectinidae > Argopecten > Argopecten irradians. The sequence goes on along the minus strand of NC_091140.1, from coordinate 28,909,065 downwards.
ACAAACGTATTTATTATTGCGAAATATATATTTTACAAAACTTTAGGAACTGATTTTGCGATCGAAGAATTGATAAAAAAAGTCCTCAATAAGTCCAACGGATATGTATCGAGACGCATCATATAACTTAAAAACAAAAGTCTGTTCATACAAAATCTTCATTTGTGGAAAGATAAACACAACAAAAATTGTCGTCCACGAGGCCAGCTTCATTCATTCACTCTAAAAAAGGTACATTGTATAAGAATCATTGTCACCAAGTTTCGTTGAAATCCCTCCAAAAATTCAGGAGGATGAGTCGGTCGATCGTCGCGTCTACAGAGGGACAAACACACAACCTGAATCCAGTTTACTCCCTCCTTACTTCCTTTCGCAGGGTTATGATAACTCGCATCTCGTGTAATTCACAATTTACAATGATTTTTTTTACGGATGTGATTCACTATATTTTTTTTTTCATTTTATCATAACTAACAAGTTGTTAGTAATACCTTAGATTGCTTTACTCAGTATATAAACAACCAATGAGATTTTATGTTAATTATTTTGGGATATATAGAACGGTGTCCTTAATTTCTGTTTTCATGTACAAATAAATGTCACAGGAAAGACCATCGCACCCGAATACCTCAAGGGGCGTGTTTGATGGTGACGAAAGAGAGAAAGAGGTTATACAAAGGAAGATGGAAAAAATGGAAAGAGAATTAAAAAACACACAAAACAAATTACAAGAGGCGGAGAAGGACAACGAATATTGGATGGATCGGTAGGTGTATTTAATCCAAATAAAAAACGTTTACGTACATAATAGCCTGTAAGTTTTAACAGTATTTTTTATTTGAATAACTACATGCTCATGTACATGCCAGGGCTGCACAAGTTTGTAACTTATATTATAATTAATTCCTTTCCTAAGACACCTACATTAACCGAAGACATATAATGAAATTATTCATAAAAAGATAAATATTAAACAATTATCGACCTAAGTGGTTACGGCGGTTTATTAATCTGCGGAAGCAATATACGGCCTCGGATAATGATACTTTTGAGGGTTGATAAATCACCGTAGCCGCTTAAAATATGTCGATACCTCTTCTATTGAACATATTAAGTTCATCAATGAGACTATAATAAAATTGACATGATGGTCTTAAAAATTAGTATTTTGTTTGTCTTATTCAATTAACGTCATAATAACAACCAGGGTCATATAATGACGGCCTCCCATGTATGCTGTGTGTTGCGTGTATGAAGTGCGCGTGTTTTGGGAGACTGTGGTATATTCTTGTTGTGTCTTATTGCATTGTGGAAGTATTGTCACTTTTTATAGTATCATAGCTGTTGAAGACACCAAGCAACACGCAACATATAATAACAATTTAAGTTTCCCAAGAGTAGTTTATTCAAATAAGTATATGATAAACATAAAAAAACCCGTCTTGTTTATCATTGCGGCGTGTAACATTAAAAAACCATTACAGTTGGATTAACTTCCCGTCTGGCATTCTTGTATGTTTTCAAATTAATACATGTTAAACATACAGGTGATTGTCTTTGATCGCAGTGAACTTGTTCCTTCCGTCATATTATCTGTGATAATAGATTATCCTTTATGCTCTGAGTGGGTACAACTAAATGTCCAAAGTGATTATACGTCACCTCTAGGGGTAAATTCCTTAGATTTATTTTTACACGGGTAACTGGATTCAGTTCAGTAACCTCGCATGCGTTTCGTCTATGTAATTGATATTGTAAGTAATGAAAATGTCCTGGCCGTCCAAAGCAACAAAAACACCATGCACTCAGACATAGATATATATATGTCTAGTTTCATGGATAGGTCTTTGGATATATAATTAAATTAAACCTCTATCTTTATAATAAACTTTGCACATTGATGAATTTAGTATGATTGTTATACATGTATATGGTTTGTTATGTGATCCCCTAGTTTATTGTAACCTATCTGTTGAGAAACTCATTGAGAAAATCTCGTTTCGAAATATACCCAATGTTATGCCTTTAAGAAATTTCATGATTGTTATCTAAATATTGATTGTTGTTAAAAAAACCCAGAAGTATCCATCTAATTGGTATTGGAGGAACATTTCGTCATTTTGATGCCACTTTGCCCTTTTTATTATATTAAAACAGCTATCCAAAAAATGTAAAATAAAGAAGCATAATCATAATCACAACAAAAGATCCCAGAGAGATCTTAGCGGCCACAAAAGAATGATCTATGTCTGACAATGGAAAGAGAGATTCCCTTTACACACTTTTTCAAACATACCACAAATAAGTTTTGAGATAGATCACTTCAGTACTTTATAAGAAATAGCGGTAACAAACTTCAACGATGTAATCTAAGATGGCGGCCGATTGGTCATCTTGTCCACCGATCGGTCCCAAAACGTAATTTGCACAACTAAGGCCCCAGGGGAACATACACATGAAATTTGGGAATGATCCCTACAGTACTTTCTGTGAAACAACGATAACAAACTTTAACAATCAAAATCAAAATCCTAGATGGCTGCCTGGCAGCATTCTTGTTGACCATTCGGACCCCAAAACATAACATGCACAACCAGGGCCCTAGGGAAACTTGCATATGAAATTTAAAAATGATGCTTTCAGAACTTTCTGAGAAATAGTGATAACGAACATTAACTATCAAAATCCAAGATAGCTGCCTGGCGGTCAACTTTTTGACGATTTGGTCCAAAAACGCAATAGGCACAACTAAGGCTCTAGGAGAACCTACATATGAAATTTGAGAAGAATCCCTTCGTTATTTCCTGAGAAATAGCGATAACAAACACTAACTATCACAAGAGATCCCAGAAGGATCTTGGCGCCCACTAAAGAATGATCAACGTCTGACAATAGAAAGAGGATAATTTCTCTGCTTTTCAAACTTTTACTATATATTACTACATATGAAATTTGAGAAAGATCCTTTGAGTACTTTCTGAGATACATGTATATAACACTAACACACTTCAATTTTCAGAATCAAAGATGACTGTCTGTCGGCCATCTTATTGACCGATCTATCCCAAAATGCAATATGCACAAACAGGGCGCTAGTGGAACCAAAAGGTGAAATATGACAGAGAAACCATCAGTGCTTTCTGAGAAATAGCGGTAACAAACTTTAACTATCAAAATCCAAGATGGCGGGACGGCTGCTATCTTGTTGACCGATCAATCCTTAAATGCAATATGCACAACTAAGGTCCTAGAGGAGCCTACATATGAAATTTGAGAGAGAACAATTTAGTACTTTCTAAGAAATAGCGGTAACAAACTTTAACTATCAAAATCCAAGATGGCTTCCTGGCGGCCATCTTGGTGACTGATCTGTCCCAAAATGCAATATACACAACTAGGGCTCTAGGGGCACCTACATATGAATGTTGAGGGAGATCCCTTCAGTACTTTCTGAGAAATAGCGGTAACAAACTTGAATGATCAAAATTCAAGAAGGCAGCCTGGCGGCCATCTTGTTGACTGATCGGTCGTTAAATGCAATATGCACAACTAGGGCCCTAGGGGAACCTACATATAAAATTTGAGAAAGATCCCTTCAGCCCTTTCTGAGAAATAGCGGTAACAAGAAATGTTAACGGACTGAAGGACGGACATTCGGACGGACGGACGATGGACCACGATGAAAAACGATTTGAATAGCCTACCATCTGCAGAAGGTGGGCTAAAAATCAAACTATCAATGTTCACTACCTGACCTTTCTTTATTGCTGTTACCTGTTCTGTGTATATTGTACAGTATGAGTAAGGTGACAGGAGACAGGCTAACCCGAGATAATCCAGATATAGCTGACCTTAGTGACCCAAAACGACCTCAAAAACTAGGAGAACAATACAGTATTCTGTACGACGATGAATGGACAGATGCTATTGAGATTTTGACCGAAAACAAAGGCAAAGTCACTGAACGCGATGGGATAGACATATTGGTTTCTATCCTTAAGGTATATATAAAATAAATCAAGATATTTCTTTTTGATATTAGACAGATTGCTTAATGGAATGGCAATTACGTTTTTTATACAATCGAATATGCTTACTTGTTATATTTTATAAGATCACTGATCTAAATATATTTATAGACAGGCATTGATTTTCATTCAATTTTGAAGCTTTGCTATTCAATTCCATTATATACGTGTGAGTAACGATAAAATTTAATTGAAGATCTATGACCTTATACCCGAGAAATGTTAACGTATTGATGTTTAGAATAAATCAAGTATGAAGAAATCATGTAGTACACATTTGCTGTGAGCAAGGTAAAATACCAGATAACAAAGCACATTTTAAAAAGGCAAATACAAAATAAAGTTTAATATAAATTCATCACTTACATTTTATTGATTTTCAGTATAACATGATATTTAAAGCATGAAAGAAAATACACAATTAATCAGTTCACAATTGAATATATTCAACCACTTAAGTACAAACTACTTCACTAGATGTAAGGATGCCAAGATAATCGTGATTAAGGGAGCTTAAAAATTTGTGGTATTAAAACTATATATAAATTAAATATATTATTTACTAGAAATAACTTCATTAATAATTAAACTTAAATGTTTCCAAAATACTAAGATTGTGTAGTAATCTCATTCTCTTTTCACACAGGGAAGTTACGAAAAATGCGTCGAGATTGCCGATGATCAATTTACGAAAATGCAAGCCGTTCTTCTGCAGAATGAAAATAGCAAAGATGTATGAGTCCATTTTCAAATTTTCATTTTATGCCATGGCGTGTGTGACCGTCAACGTTTTACAAAGATCCATATTAGTCATATATGGCTGAGTGAATTTTGCCAAATGTTGTCTGCAGTTTCCTAAATAAGTAAAGGGTAACCAATTTTGTATAAATGGTAGGCCTGACGAACAGGACTTCAAGAGAGGTGTCCACAAGCGGAAATGTAGCATATTTGTTAAAATTCTTTTTCTCTTTAGTAATGAAGGGATTAAGTTCAAATGCTTTGTCGGATTGCTCTTGGCCTTGTACAGACAAACGATACAGGCTGAATGGGCCTCTTGTCTTACGATTTTCTTAATGCTTATTATCTCCACACTACATTGATAGCGAGTTTTTCTCGTGTAGGAAGTGGCTTATACCAGTGGATAATAGTATATTTTTTTAAGTATATGTATCTAATTTTAGTGTTCGACGGACAGCATTGATAATAGTTTGTTCTTTTTCCTATTTCTTCTCTCTTCTAATATCTCAATTTTATAATATCAAAGATGCTCCACTGCCGACAAACGATACTCATTATTTGAACAATAACTGACGTTTAATCGACGAATATATATGTCTAATTAACACAACAAATAACTTATACAATTATTTATTTTAAATTGCTTTTAATGCGTGCGCAATCAACACTTCATTCCATATATGACATAGTGCCACCGAATTTTTCCGGGATGCACTTAATCATTTTTTAGTATTTTTTTTCTTGAAGTAAAATATTTGTTTGTTTGTTTGATGAATAAACGTGCTATTAACAGCTATGGTCATGTAAGGACTGCCTCCCATGTATGCAGTGTTTTGCGTGTATGTTGTGCGAGGTGCGTGTTTTGGGAGACTGCGGTATACATGTATTTATGATTCCAAGCAACACACCCCTCCCGGTCACATTAGACTGACAACGGGCGAACCAGTCGTCCCACTCCCGTAATGCTGAGCGCTAAACAGGAGCAGAAACTACCACTTATATAGACTTTGGTGTGTCTAGACCAGGGGACAGAACCCAGAGCCTTCCTCACAGGGGCGAGTGCTCAACTAAAGTCAAAATTGAGGTGGTGTCAAGGGAGACGTTAGGAAGAATAAATTAATTTAGAAAGAAAGTAAAGATAAGATCCTAAATTAAGTCGCCTCTTACGATCATGCAATAGGGGCAGCAGGTACAATTCTAACGCCCTACCTGCAGGGAAATGAAGTAAAATCAACAACTCAAACTTTGCAATGCTGGTAATGGCATAAAGTAACTTTTGTAACGGAAGAAAAATACTTCATCGTTGGCTCCTGTTTTTGGTAGCGAAAATACTTTATGTCAGCGGTGGAGCATCTTAAATAGTACTTACATGTTATTTTGCCAAGTCTTTTTCAATTTCTTTAAACATAAGATGTTTGCTGTATATTATTTTAACAAATATGTTTTTCCATCTTTTTCTGCTTACAAACAGCAAACAAATGACATAAAATGCCCAATAGAAGTGCAAAGAAGCCTGAAAGACGCACAAAAACTAGCTTCTGGACAGAACCTTTCGGTTGTACAAAAGGTGAGATGATCTTGCATTTATAACGCTGTAAATGTAATTTCACTTAACCATAATGATGGTATTATTTGTTAAATCTTGTTACTTTTTTTCAGAAAGTGAAAAAGGAACTGAAATTACCCGAGGGATTTGTAAAATTACCAATGGACGAACTTGAAGATTTCGTCGACAAATGTACCGATATATGCTGGGCAATGGTAATGCAAAGCCCACGTATGGAATTCGAATATCCCGAGTGCAAAAAAGGAGAAAAATTCAACAAAGACCATTTTAAAGAATTCACCAAATCTGGTGATAGGTTGGACTACTTGGTGTGGCCTGCTATGGTCACCCACAGACAAGGCTCTCTCCTTGTTAAGGGTACCGTTCAACCTATCACTAAGAATTAGTACATGTTAGGATACCTTATTTTAGTTCCACCGTTAGCCATTGCCTCCATGTGATAAAGTATTAAATTGTATTACAAATATGGTCGGAATACTTCATCGCAAACTTTTGTGATGCTTAATGTTTCATGCTGATGGCTGTAACTATTTAAGCATTATTCTCAATATATTTTGGGGTTATGAAGTCATAGACCAAAAAACGAAAGAATATTCTTCATAGAAAAAGAATGACTTCATAACCCCAGGTGATATTGAAAATAATAATGCTTATGATTTAATTAACTCAATCAGGTACTAATGATAATGGTACTAAATTTCCGTAATTTTACTTACTTTTACAATAAAACAAATTGAGTTGTGGCGCATTGATATCTTATCAAATAATTCAGTTTGGCCAATGACTGTGCCGCTTTTAAAATCCCCCGCGAAAACGTTTTGTATTTATGACGTCATAATACGTGATGTACAATTCTTTCGGTCTGCAAAAGTAATCTCAAAGATCTCACCAATATAAATGGGTTTAACATAAGAAATTAAATTAGTGTTAGATATTATTTGATAATTGATTTTAACAATGCTTATAGTATACAATTTTATTTTAAAAGGAAGCAAAAATATTTGAATACAAACCATTTCTGTATCTACGGCGGCGTGTTAGGGCCACTATATAATCTAATTTATCTTGTACGTACAAGTTAGTATCTTGTACGTACAAGTTATTATCTTCTACGTAAAAGTTAGTATCTTGTACGTACAAGATAGTATCTTGTACGTACAACTTAGTATCTTGTACGTACAACTTAGTATCTTGTACGTACAAGATACTAAGTTGTACGTACAAGATAGTAACTTGTACGTACAAGATACTAACTTGTACGTACAAGATACTAAGTTGTACGTACAAGATACTAACTTGTACGTACAAGATACTAAGTTGTACGTACAAGATACTAAGTTGTACGTACAAGATAATAACTTGTACGTATATGATAAATAAAATTTTGTAGTATCCCTAATACGCTGCCGTACTGTATCATCCAACAGCGACACTAACTAAATGTCAAACATAGCAATTGTCATAGTCACATACCTTTTTATTAGTCCTTATTCATACTTTTTAGCTGTCTCAATCCTATATAGATAATAATGGTTATTGCAGTGAATTATATTTGAATGTTTTGTCTGTGTGTATTGTTCATACAAAGCGGAAATGAAAACTAAAATTTTTATCACGTAATGAGGAAAAATAATGATTTTAAAGGGACAATTCAGTGGGGCTAATTTTGTTACATAACTACGAAAATTACATTACTTATGAAAAAATAAAACAGAAAGCATTGTCAAATTATCTGCCATATTGTAACTATTTCAAACAAACCGTTGTAATTCCAACTCGTCTAGCTATACGATTAAACAAGTAAAATCAAACAAATATTGATGCGATAAATATCCATCGAAAAGTTGATAAAATTGATTTACATTATAATCTAATAAGGTAAACAAGCCACTGTAAGGACGATTAAACTAGAGTAGTTCTAGACAAGTTTCTTTACGTGCGCAGGTCAGGATTCGGCGTATACATGTAAGACGTCGTACAAACTTGGGCAATGAACAGTTTGTTTGTTTGATGGTTGATTAATAAACGTCCTGTTAACAGCCAGGGTCATGTGAGGACGGCCTCCCATGGATATACTGTGTTACATGTATGAAATACGGGTGTGTATTATTGTGATACCAACTACGTTTACGTTTTGTTTATATATCAGATGCAAAGGACCTCTTTCACGAAAAATGGAAATTTTCCCACGAACTAATTTTATTAAAACTTAATGTTACATGAAGCAACAATAATGCAAACCCTTGAAATACGTTTAAAAATTCAAAAGGTTTCAGGGGCCTGTGCTGTAGTCAAATTAAAGTTGCCCAGTAGAGGTGTATGACAGGGTTCCCTTTTTGATCCAAAAAGGTATCAAAATAATGTTTTATGTCATAAAACGGTATTATTTTCTGAAGAGTATAAATAATTACATATTATGATCTCAAATATGTAGGCAAATTGTAATAAATAATTTTTTTTAAGACAGAAAATGTCGAAATTTTTTGTGTTTATTTTCGGCCATGTCAATGATTTATAATGGTGATTCACCCTCTTCTAGTTTGAGTGCACGGGTTTGCATTTATTTTATGTTGCCAAATACAACATCTAGTTTTATCAAAATTGGTTAGTGGGCAAATTTCGATTGTTCGTGAAAAAGGTCCTTTTGATACACTTTTGCCTGGTTTTTCCTTTTAAATGACTGACTTTATCTTCCTAATACCTCCCTTGACATCGCCTCACTTTTGGCCTTTAGTTGAGCGTTCGCCCCTCTGGGCTATGTCCCCTGGCCGAGACACACCAACGTCTATAAAAGTGGTAGTTTCTGCTCCTGCTTTGCGCTCAGCATACAGGGAATGGGATGACTGGTTTGCCCATTGTGAGTATAATGTGACCGGATGCTGCTTGGTGTCTTTGACGACATGCTTCAGTGATATAGCACTATAAAAAAGGCAACAGTTCCACTATACAAGAAGACACAACACGAATACCGCAGTCTCCCAAAACGCGCACCTCGCACTTCACACACGCTAAACACTGCATATGTGGGAGGCCGTCCTTACAAGTGGCTGTTAATAGGACGTTAAAATGATCAAACGAACAAACCCTGCGAAACGCGTTGTCGGGGATATTAAATTGGGCTCCGTCCGTCCGATATTCTTTTCCGGGCTATTACTCAAAAACCATTCAACGAAGCTCCATGGAAATGTCTGTATACCGTACATCGGACAAGAGCCCTAGTTGTACCTTTTGCTATTGTGGACCTTCCATTTTTGGAATTATTTCTGTTACCATGAAAACTTTGTCAAAAATACCAAATTACGGTTTCCTTTTGTTTCTGGACTATTACTCCTAAACCGTTCAAAGCAGCTACAAGAGACTTTAAAAATCAGACAAGTGCCCTGGCTATTATAGATCTTTAATATTCGGTATTTTTTCGGTTACCACGGGGATTTGGTAAAAAATTTAAATTAATGTTTCTTTTTTTCCGACTGGTACTATCTTTTATTTCAATTTTACATTACTCACATACATTTAAGGTTAACTTTAATAACTCTTAACTTTGTTTAGCTTGATATAGACATGCATTTGGATACCAACTGCCAAGCTTTGCGGCTTCTTGTTTTCTTATTATTGAAAAAAAACCCACTAAAATCGGTGCTTTTGGCTCTACCGGCCTAATATGCTGGCATCTGGTTCAGACAAGTTGTACTGTGCTAGCATATACATTTCATCCGAGATTATTCATTACTTGAGCTTGAAACAGTGCCAAATGTAAACTACATAATTAATTTTTATGTATTCCAAACATACGATATACTGACAATTGTTTCGAACTCCTTTGTTATCATTTTTATGCTTGTGAAATAAGTACAAAGTTGTTGTATTATTTTGAAACATTTAATCACGTTTAAGTGCAGTCGTATGAATTTGCATATTGCCATTCCTTACATAATACTTTCATCGCATATCCGATGCCATAATAAAAAATAATCTTTTAAACATTCCTCAAAAACTTAAGATACATGCATGTATTAGTGTTGCTGTTTTAGTATGCATTTTTTTTATAAATAAGTTCCCCTACATTTATTTTTGACAACTTCGACAACGTTTTATGATAATAATTAAAATAAAATGTATTATGTTAATAAATATAAACACGTCGTAACACTTGTCAAGTTTTGTGTATCATAGTACGTTTCTTAGCCTCTGAAATAGATTCTTAACTAAAGATGTAAGTCACTTCGTCTTGACCTTTAACTTTGCATTTTGTATTGTAAAATACGCATTATTCTCAATCCCTTCACATTTTCTTTTTAAAACGTAAAAACTTCCATCGTACTAAAATTGCCGAAGACTGTTTCAATTGGCGATATTCGTTTTAAACGTTCTTTTCAAAGTAAGATCTGCCAGCCAGTTCAAAAGTCCTGCATCAATTGGATATCAATGAAAGGAATAATCCATTTTTTTGACTGTTTTACCTTTGAAAAATATTTGGTCTATTAGCTTGAGCGAATTTAACTTATCTTAATGTCACCGAACTGTCAGAGTACAGCTTTCGTTTTGTATAGTAGTAAAAATAGCATCTGCGCGAAACAAGTTGGATATATCTACATTAATTGCTTCTATTTATAATTACAGATTGTAATTTAGGGCATTCGAACGGTGATCAAAAGACCACGAAACAATCTTAAATCAAACGCAGTCTTTAGTTTAGACATAGCCAATCGCAAATGACATTACAAAAGTAAACACTAAGACTTTTTATAATCTTGGGGCCGGGTGTCTCTATGATGTTATTGGTGTCAATGGTTGAGAAAATGAATAGTATAATTGTATATATTTTGGGGGTATACGAGGAAGAATATTTTTAAGTTGTGAATCACGACCCTCGGTCTCAATGAGATGAATGATTCATTTATACTTAAACTGTTCGTGATAACACTGTACTATTGACAGCTCTTAAATATACGACAATATTGACGTAATACATTGGAATGCAATAGGTATGACGTCAACACGGTATTGTAATGTCTTCATGATGTTATTGTCGTGACGCCAAACAATTGTTATATGCGTGCAGGCTGTCGGTAACCAAGACTGTGGGTATATCTCCAGGTTAAGTTAAAAAGAAATCTAATTGGTTCCATATATAATTGGACTGAGGAATACAAACATACAATAGACCAGACAAGCGTTCGAGTTTAAAAACGAATGGCCATCTACACGGCATGGATTAATGCACCCGATTTCATTACATTACTGAATAACTTGTTTCTGTGACGATGAGTTGATTTCAAATTTGTTTTTACGACATTCCACAGGTCCGTTTTATTTACCAAATGTATATAAGATAATTCGTTGTCAAACCTTATCAGAAATCGCCTAAGTCAGTTACTATCTGATGTTTGTAACACGTGAATATAATACATTTTCGTCGAATATTTCACAACTGCAATTATCTTATTGAAATAATAACTGCATTTTAAAGATTCAAAGTGCACAGTTTCTTTACCAAATCAATAGTGGACTTCAGAAGGAAGTTTTTCGCCTTTTATTCCAGCCAAAATATTCCTGGCGGTCAGACGTGCCATTCCGTTCCTCGTTTTTAGACTTGCGCTGCCAAGATGAGGCGTAACCAAACAATTCTTCAGAGAGAACAATGGACTGCAAGATGGAAGTGGTTCTGGTTCGGTGACGTCAAGTGCCGCCCCAAATATCTCTCCCGTTGTCAATACTTCAATGAGATCGTCATGGTTTACCAGTACGCCTCGGGAAACATTGACAAATATTGCCGACTTCTTCATCTTGGTTAATGCAAATTTGTCGAAGAGACCTCGGTTTTCGGCATTAATAGAGCAACAAGCAATAACAAAATCGGAGGATTCTTGAAGTGTATCGAACGATACAAATACTGCATTCACTGCGTCTGCGTAAGATTTCTTATTATTTCCGGTGTAAAGAAATTTAGCCGCATTAAATGATTGAAGTCGCTTAGCAACCGCAAATCCGATGCGTCCTAGCCCAACAATTCCAATTGTAGATTCGCTCACCTCATGCCCACAGAGATATAGAGCGTTTTCCGAGGTCTCCTCTCCGCTTTGGCAAGCATATCCTGGAAAATAGAGAACATCGTGGAGGTTATTATTCTATTTTGTTTCAAAGCGGTAATGTTATTGATGCTGACAAAGAAAAAAAATAAACAGCCAATACATTACGACAGTTGAAAGACATACGCTGTAAAAAAACTAATTCAAAAGATTTAAACAATGTATCTTTAAAGAAAAAATTAAATGACATGGAAGACAAAACCTAGTTCAAACATAATTGTTTACCATGCAGTGTTAACTTCTTAATTGTACAGTTGACATAAATCATTACTCAATGCATGCTATAATAAAGTCAAAACTGCCTTAACGACCATATCTGTACCTATACATTCATATTAGTTGATTGGGTCTTACTCTTAAGAGGGAAGACGTCCAATAAAACGTTACCTTCCTTTAGTCTGCGAGCCGCCGACTGGAAGAGAGCTATTGTCAGTTCAGCTACTGCTTCCGTGAGTACATCTGGGGTGTGTCCAACCTTGATACCACGACGTTTACACTCGCCGAGGTCAATATGTTCAAATCCAACAGACATGGATCCAATCACCTTCAGACTTTGACCTAAATCAGAAATCAAGTGATCACTAAATATAACCATGAATAAGTGTTGTTACTGACAACGTATGCTTCAACTTGTTAGCTGGATGGGTCCTTACGTCATAACAACTAGGATCATTTAAGGACGGCCTTCCCAGTATAGAATGTGTTTGTATGATTTGGGAGACGACGGTAGGTTCGTGTTGTGTCTCTTTGCAATGGTTGAGATTCTTGCCAATTTTATAGTGCTATCCCATTGAAGCATACAACAGATTTACCGGACAGCACACTTTACATGGCCACATTCTACAACTGACAAAACAGCTGCCGTACTCCCTCATGTTTAAAGTAAATTGTAAATGCTATTTTGCAGATGGTACTCAAGGGATCTTTATGGAATTTCAAAAGTAGTTCTTCATTGATCAAAAGTTGTGTTTACTGCATTCTGTGAGCGAACTATAAAGCATTGCCGGCATACAGTTATTTTTATTACAGATAGTTTATAAAAGCTTTTCCTATACAAATTAAAACAGAGGTATTTCAAAGTGTATAATAACGTTACCATGAGTCCCTCATTATTCACATTTGCGCTGTTTCCTACTGGTTTGTATCCCATATGTTACTGTAGTGCTGTATGAGGCTGTATTACATGGCTATCTATCTAATAAAACGCCTTGAAATCACCGCGTAAACAAAACTACCGTTTTCTTGGTAACATTTATTAGTCATTTTCAGAAACTATATTGGGGTCACCGAAACGGAGGCATCGGGATTTTCGTTAAGACATTAAGCAAGTTGCAGTTCAAGGCTAGATAGGAAGCCAGAAATGGACGTTTTGATAACATTATTTGTGTAAAATGAGTCAATGATCTTATAAGTTAGTCAAGGAGTTTTAAGTTACAGACAGTTAGATAACTATATATATAACCGAACCCCTGGTTCCGGAATTATGGCCCACCTTTCACCTTCCGCTCGTGGTTGATAATCATTTTTATCCACCGCAAAACTTGACTCATAGAAAATAATTATTATACATATTATGGGACTTTAATGTCACGCTATTCTTAGTATACATGTATATTGTAATTCCAATCCGTCAAACTGGTTACCGTGGTGAGTGAATATATATAGATTGTGTTGGAAACAACTTTAAGAAATATGTATATATCCAGTAAGAATGAAACTCTTAAAGAAGCTCTACCGCTGACAAATGGTATTTTTTCACTATCAAAACAGGAGCAGACGATTTAGTATTTTTCTTCAGTAACAAAAGTTGCTAACTTTACACTATTACTACATGTACCATTGAAAAGTTTGAGCTTGTAATTTTACTTCAAGCTAAGAATATAAAAAATAATGAATTGCATCCCGAAAAAAATCCGTAGCACTATATCCTATATGGAATTAAGTACTGATTGCGCATGCAAAATGGCAAAAAAAGGCAAAATGAATTATTTTATATTATTTTTTGTGTTAATTTGACATATATGTACACGATTAAACACCAATTATTGTTCAAATAATGAGTATCATTTATGCTCTGGCGGTGGAGCATCTTTAATAACTGTATGATATAAATACCCCTACATATAGATAGTACAGCAAGACGTAACAAAAGGTACGCGACAGACAATTTGCCCCATCCCATTTTTATGGCAGTGGTATTTATATATATATCTTTAGTGTATTTTTAAGTATTTATAAACAAATAATTTCTTAACAATTATACGAATTGCATGCTCTATGAGTCACAATTTCATAACCCTATATATAGGTAGCCAAATACAGTGTGATCAGCGGCGGATGCTTGTTTTTCAAAAAAAAAACAACAAAAAAACAATGAACATTTTTCTACACATTTTGTTATATATGTATATATATTTGGTTCCGTAGTGTTTCATTTCCGTCGAACTTATAAAATATTTTGTTCATCTTCTAACATTTACTTTATGTTCAATATTACAATGAAAACAGGAACAAATCAGCACCAGAGTTGACTTGACAAATTTGCATTCTACGTTATGTTACATATGATCGTCTTTCCTCACAATTTTATAACCCAAGTACATATTAATACACATTGGCAATTAGTTTTTTATCATCCTTGAATTACGGAATTATCTATATTCAACGACTATGATATTATCAGGCATCCCACCAAGCTCAGTCGGCGTAAAATGTTACTGATTAAAAGTCAATGAAAAGCAGAAGAAAAAGAAACAACGAAAAATGCTACATTCCCGGTCCGATGACGTGACATCATACAATAGTCGATTGTGTTACTGTGACGTCATATATATTCAAATTTCAAAGAGGTCTTTTCGGCCTTGGCACTCTCTAAAGAAAAGCATGTGGCACTCACAGAGTTAACGTTGACAAAGCAAATTGGAATTTTAAGCATAAGGTTTGGTAATATAAGAAGGACGCAGCCCTTCGTGCCCGAAGGGCACGATGTGCGAAGCACTTCTAAGGTAACAGATACACGAAAATATAAG
The DNA here is from genome assembly GCF_041381155.1 of Argopecten irradians. Classification (NCBI taxonomy): domain Eukaryota; kingdom Metazoa; phylum Mollusca; class Bivalvia; order Pectinida; family Pectinidae; genus Argopecten; species Argopecten irradians. The sequence goes on along the minus strand of NC_091140.1, from coordinate 28,893,614 downwards.
AAAAAAACACAATCTTCAAAATTTAATCCTACACACTGACAGCTTCAGTTTGCGGCCGCCATTTTGTCATACATATGGGGAGGTTGTGCGTTGCTCCGGTACTGCTCTCCCCAGTAAATATATATTTAACTAATGCAAATGTTTATTATTTTTTGATGATAATAATAACACTTTAAAAACTAAAAACTATTGAAAGCAGTTTAAATATCCACGAAGCGATGATGAGCACAAGGAATCATGACGTCACATAACGTCAACAAATGGCGCAAAATCATAGGATTCGCATACGCGGCACTCTAGGACTTGAATTGACACCGAGAAATCCGAATCTTTGAGTTCATTTCTTTGAGTTTATGCTAGACAATTATTACATCATATACGTCTATAGTTTAAAGCACGTCCTTTTATTTCTAAATTATGTCTTCTACATGAAATAGAAAATAAAATAAACAAGTAGAGCTTCGCTCTAAGATTAGTTTATCATTGACGCTTTTGACTAAACTAAATATGCTAAAAAATATAACCTTTTAACTGCCGAGGGGCCGATGGGGGCCGATCTATCGTCCCGTTAACTGCCGGGGGGCCGAATGGGCCGATTTACGTGTCCCGTTAACTGCCGGGGGGCCGAGGGGCCGATATGGTCACACACATATTTGAAGTAAACACAAAATATAAAAATAAGTTTTTAAGTGTGGTTATCACTCGGTATTCATGTTTTATGTCGCCTGACGTCATAATTGAAGAACGTGACGTAAACTATATACATATGACGTCATTTTACGTCATATACGAATAGAATAATCATGGCAGGTCCGTGGATACGGACGTTTTCTCCGGAACCGGAGAAAACAAAACCGTTTTTGTCTGTTCCGTGTATGCGACATATGCCTGCCAGGGACGCAGAACCAGTGAAATACTTTAACCTACTCTTCCCGGACAGTCTTTCAAGGGAAATAATTCGCCATACAAATACGTAAGTTGTTTGTTTTAAGGATGTATTCTTCTGAGGTTTCAGTCCCGTTGAAGTCTCGTTTCAACATAGATCAAAGAAGTTTTGAGATTTTCGAATACAATTTATCAGTATCTGTAGCAAGTTGCCAGATGCAAATTTTGTCAAAAAATTACATTTCTATTTTTAGGAGATTTTTTTAGACGGGGGTTTTAAGAAATGGCTCATTTGGAGGTCATTTTGAAATTGTGTCTTTTTTCGCTTCAAGTAGAGCCACAGTTTTACCATTTTGTACTGAAATTGCTTTTACTTAAATCATCACTGCGCCAGCATTTTTAGCTGTATTGAGCTACTTTTTGCTGCAAATTGTTACTAGGTTCGTAGTAATTAAAATATTGAGCATTAATATGTGTATTGATACACTTTTGTGACTTTATTTTTACATTTAATGGTAATTTGGGGACTTTTATTTTTTATTCTAAAATACTGAAAAATAACAAAAATTCAAATGGAGCAAAAAAGTAAGCACACGGACCCCCAATTTTTCTTCCTGATTTAGAAAGAACAGTCGTTTTCCTATTGATATGCAAAATAATAACAAAAGTTTAATACCAGAACTTTTTCTATAAAGGGTTAAATTTGGCAAAAATGGCTGAAAATGGTGCATTTTGTAGCTCAAAATTAAGGGGTAGGGGTAGCATATTTTGTTATTCTGAGAAAAAATATTAGTCTAATTGATAAAATCTGGTATATTTTTAAAAAAGACTACCAGAAAATGAATTCTACAAACATTCATACATATCAAACACCTCATAAGGAAATTATGGCTTTAATCTCTATCTTATATGGTCAAAACGGCAAAATTCCCATAAAATCCAATATTTTGTCAACTAGGTATCTTTGAGTGACAAAAGCTCAAAAACGAGCCACACAGACATATGTTTTTTATTCCATTTTCTTTTATGGTATGAACCACTTCTTTTTCAGAAAATCTATATGAGAAAAAAAGTTTAATACAAGAAAATTTTGACTTCTCAGAGGTGTACATCCTTAAGTTACAGATACAGAGCAATATTCTCAAAGTTTAATCCAGAATATGCCTAGAATATAGTATATAAAGTACCGCTATGCTAAAAAATCTTCCTACACTAGACCTTCTTAATTAGATTTTTGAAATTTAAACAGATGTAAATGACATTAAAATCTAAGTAAACTAAAAATGTGGGTATGTTCAGTTATTCTAGGTAAAATAATTAGAAATGTTCACAATACATGTTTTCATACCTTAGAGTTCAAGGAACACATACTGACACATATTACTGTAGTAAGGCAATCAATTGTTTAATGACCATTTTGATATTATGAGTTCAGCTTTTAGATCTATTTTTTTTTAAATAATACACACCCTATAAAGATAAAATATATCAACAGCTAAATCGAATGGTTAAACTTCAACTTAATGTCAACACGCTCATTGAGCATTTCAGGTCTCCTAATCTAACATACAGAATGTGTATAGTTTCTAACTTCTGTACTACACAATACGCAAAGATATAGCGCAAATATTCTATAATATAAATATATATTCACTCTACTGTAATGAAATGAAACTCTACTGTAAACAGGTTCCCTTAAATCTAAAACATTTCGATTTAAAACAGTATATATAAACTCGATTACTGTAGACATTATGTATATGCATTTGTACATGTAGATATGCCAAGAATCAGCTCTCAGATCAAAACCTACAACCCAGATCGAGAACGGGAGAATGGAAAAAGCTGACTTTGCCAGAATTCAATGCCTTTCTTGCTATAATGTTCAACATGAGCATTATCAAAAAACCATGCATAAAGGATTATTGGGGCACATCCATAATAAGCCAAAGGTCAGACTGGTTTGGAAAAACAATGGGAAGGAATAGGTTCCTGTATAGCTTTTTATATGGTATAGATTTTACAACATTGACTACCATTGTAGTACAATATACACGATGAGATAAAACGACTGATTCATGCTTATGTCTCGAAGTACGGGACTGCAATGATGAATTTTATGTTCCATAATATATACAATACTATGTACATTGTATTTGTTACGTGTATAAATAACATACGAAAAATCGATATATAAACCAATCAAAATAATGTTTGAACCCTTAAATACTATAGGGGAGAGGACCAGTATATACTTAGCCTGTTGTTTGATTCCATTTCATATTTTGTATGAAATTAAATTTGTTGAAATTGTAATTGTAAATACTATATACCGTTAACATTACAGCATCCTGGGTACGATCCATCGGCAAGATTTCGACCTTTACTGAACTTTGTTAACCGACAGTTCATGCGCCATAGAGTCCCAATAAGAGAACTATGCGTTGACGAGTCGCTGGTACCAACAAAAGGCCACAGCGTCCTTAGGCAGTATATTCCATCGAAAGTGGCAAAGCACGGTGTGATTCTTTGCGAATCATCAGCGGATATGCACGTATACAGAGGACGCGAGTTCGACCCCACTCCGCATGGAGAACTTCAAGGAACAAATGTAGTCATGGGGCTCCTCGGAGGGACAGAACTTCTAGATAAAGGGTACCATGTTTATTGTGACAGTTTTTAAACTTCCATTCATCTCGGACACAAACTTCTTCAACGCTCCACATTTTTGACTGGTATGTATACTAGATACATTATTAGAAATGTCTTCAGAACCAGAATTATTTCATTTACCCTTATATATACACTATATAGCGTACATATACATGTATGTATTTTATAGATACACTCCGGAAGAATCGACCTATGCCATACACGGTGAAAAATGCAGATCACCAAGGGACAGTCTACATGCGACGTGGAGATTATCTGTGCATGTCTCACTTTGGAGAGGAAGACAAGAAACCAGTAAGGATGCTATCTACCATTCTACCGGCACAAGATCTGTCATCCGGAAAACCCCGCACCATTTCCTCTTACAACAGAAACATGGGAGCAGTAGACTTGAATGACGGGTTACTTCACTCCTATGGAAAACAGGAAGTGTAGGAAGGTTTGGAAGGAAATGTTTATGCACCTCTTCTTTAGAGTTTTAATGAATTCGTATATCCTGTACAAGGAGAATACTAGTAGGCAAAAAGTGAAGAGCCGTGTTGAGTACATTAGAACGGTGATCGAAGCCTTGGCAGAGACGAAGAAACCCAGCAATCCTCGCCGTCGAGTCACTGCCAAAACAGTTATGCTCATAACCCTACCACAGAAGAAGGAGAAAGATTGCTGTGTTTGTTCGTCACGACTGCGTCATGGTCGTGGCACCCGTCGCCGAAGCAGAACAATTTGTTCTTTGTGTCACCGCGGACTCCATCGTCAGTGTCGAGTTCGACATGTGGATTGCTTTGATCAATGAAAATATTCGATAGGGTCGAAATAATACTTCCTTGCCTTTTTTACCCTCCCGATTATAATATTAAAATCGACCTTGTTTTCAATAGTGCTCTGTGACTAACTGTGAAGTATAATTTTCTATGTTACAGTACTCTTTTGAAGTACAAGTTGAGTATATTTTACATTTAGAGTTTTACAGTTAGATAAATGAATAGTTATTCCAACATAGACGTATATTGTAAATAAAGAAATGATGCAAAGCAAAGTCAATATATATTTCATTTTAATATACTATGCATGTGTCTATAGCTATTGTTATTGTAGTTATTGTTTCGAAGCAGGCGCACTGAAACAATGATACATTTGTATAAAATATACAAATTGTAAATTTGAATTTCATGTGATGAACTTGTTCGCTTGCCACCGAACAGATGATGATAAGGCTGGTAAGATTTTGCTGACATTATATATACTGAGACTGTTATTAAATTACAGCTAACAGCATTCACTAGACTCCATTTTAAGTCAAAAGGTTTACAGCTTTCAAGAAACGTTGATTTGGCAGGTGTCTTGAGATATTCGATGTATTATGACGTCATAATATTGACGACGTCATAGAACGATACTTCTGTTGAATGTTTGAATTGGCGGAGCAGAACATTCGGCAGTCTAAAGGTTAAAGAAGAGTATTAAGAATGATAATTGGAAAAGATTTCAATAAAAAAATACTTTTTCATTTCAGAATATTTTATTGTAGTATTACAATTGGGATTGGGCAACACTATATTAGCCCTCTCCCCGGTAGCTACGTGAATAACAGTACAATGCATACAATCCATCAATAGAAATAGCATCTCGTTAACAGAAATTACAAAATAATTTAGGAGAGTCTCATAAGCTTAAAACAAAGCATAAGAAATTATCGTCAGATAAGTATCACAATTTTTACAATATGTTAAAGATGCTCCACCACCAACAAGGAATATATGAATATCATTATTTGAGCAATAATTAGTAATTTACAATACTTTTGGTGAATGTGTTCCATATAGGGCACAGAGGCATGGACATTTCTCGGGATGTAATAAATTATTTTATATTCTTATTTAGAAGTAGAACAGAAGTTCAGACTTTCTGTAGAAAACATCAATTCGTCTGCTATGTATTTGATGGAGAGAAAATAGCATTCGTTGGTGTAAAAGCATATTTAATAAATGTTCACAATATCTAAACGAATAGAATTGAAATGCTCTCAGTGTCAATGACATCTCGTACAAAACGCCTGGTATCTATAATGTATTCATGTACAATTTTCAATAATTAATCATTTGAATTAAAATATTGGCGATTATATCCATAGAGGTAAGTGTCGATAGAATAAGGAATGTTGATATCTAGTGCAAGAATAGAATTACACAGGTGAGTTCTTTGATTATTATAGAGAGGGCAATAAAGGAAATAATGATAGGAATCTTCAATTGGAAAACCACACAGGCAGGCAGGACTGTCGGTTAAATGAGAGTTAAATAAATCAGAGTTTAGATTACTAGCGGAATTTCTTAATTGGCACGATGTAATATTTGTTTGCCTCTCGCCAGAATATTTAAATGCTTCCAAACATATTCGAAAATTATCGGTAACACCAGATTGTAAACATTCCTTTTTTATTGCACGTATGGATGACATAGATGGAAACGGGCAGGACGGAGAGTTCAATTCTGACATTAAAGACGGAAAAAAGCTATTATTGTATAATTGAGTTCTGGAGGTTGGAATATTAAACAATCTAGTATGACGAAAAGTATAGGCAGTACTGGTGGTAATGAATGGTTGTAGTCGGTCTTTTATATGGTTGGGACAGTTATTGTTGAAAATATTATAAAAAGTGATATTTTGATGAAGATGTTTTCTCTTAATGAGAGGTACAATACCAATTTCATTATATAATATATTATGACTTGTCCCCTTTCTTAAACCTGTAATTATATGTATTGCTTCTAGCTGGATTGACTCCAAGAGGTCACATTCTGCCTGGGTACAATTTGACCACACGATACTAGCATACTCAAGAATAGGTCGGATAAAAGAAGTATATACAGTTGTTAAAGACTTTCTATCAATTTTGTATTTTAACATTCTGAGTATATTTATCTTTTTATATGTCTTTTCATAAATGAAATTGACATGATTCGACCAATTAGCCATAGAATTAAAGAAGAGACCAAGATGTTTGTGGTTAGTTACATTCACTATTGTACGGTTTTAAAGACCAGGTCAGGATGTAAAGCCTGGGAGTCAGTCCGCCTTGAAAATAGCTACTGTTTTATCTGGATTAAAAGCAATTCCCCAAGCGTTTGCCCAAAAAGCGATTTTTCTAAGATCAGAATTTAAGATATTTGCAGATTCATGTCCGTCTCCCTCTATAAGTGTATATAATGATGTGTCATCAGCAAACAGTGTAGAATTTAAATTTTCACTAATATCATTTATGTATAGAAGAAAGAGATAGGGACCTAAAACTGAACCTTGTGATAAACCTGCCTGAATGGTTTTCCCAGAAGATCTGAATCCATCAACGACCACTCTGTGGTACATGTCCCCTGAAACATTGCGGGTAGCAACTTTATAAAAGTTAGGCTGTCCTCCCGGAACATTGGAAAAGCGTTATTTTTTTATCTTGCTGAGGAACTTGTTCGGCAGTGCTTGTTTAATTTGTAAAAAAAGGAACAAGAGGCCCATGGGCCTTTACGGTCATCTGACTGATGGCACAAAACAACAAAGTCACAGTATAAAGTAGTGGTTAACAATTAATATAAATAATACAAGGAACTCCTTAGTTGAATATGTAAGTTTCTGAAATAGGTAAATGTCATTTGTTGAACAAACTTGGTAGCCCTTCATCCATATATGGTTGTAACCCATTCAAGGATTAATTTAAGGAGTCAGATTTTAAAGCCAAATTTCAGCTAAGCTCCCAGTTTGGATCTCCGCCGTACTATCCCCATGGGTCTTAGCCTGGTCCTTTATAAAATATGATTGTCCTCACCTAAAGTTCCCTCTTCTGAATCAATTAAAACCCCTATAGACCAATTTTCATTGAGATCTGGAATGAACCCGAACACAGGAAGTGGGCCAGCAGCCATCTTGAAATACCAAAATTTTTATGAAAATGTTTGTATGTTGTTCGGCATCAATTAAAATCCCTATAGACCAATTTTCATTAAAATCAGAGACTGAAACCTTAAAACAGGAAGTGGGCCAGCGGCCATCTTGGAATACAATAATCTTTACGAAAATGTTTGCACGTTGTTCGGCATCAATTAAAACCCCTATAGACCAATTTTCATTGAGATCAGAGACTGAAACCTGAAAACAGGAAGTGGGCCAGCTAAAATTAAGAAAATTTGCCCTTTTGGGGCCCCACCCCTCAGCCCCTAGGGGTCGGACCAGGCTCATTTATATAAAATATGATTATCTTTCCCCAATGATGTTTAACACCAAATATAAATGAAATCCATCCAAGGATAAAGGAGGAGTAGGATTTTAAAGCTTAAAATAAGAAAGTTTGCCCTTTTGGGGCCCCATCCCTCAGCCCCTAGGGGTCGGACCAGACTCATTTATATAAAATATGATTGTCCTTGCCCAATGATATTTCACACTAAATATGGATGAAATCCATAAAAAAGGATGAAGGATAAGGCTTTTGTATAAAATAGTCTTACGCACGACGCACGGCGCACGACGACGGACGAAACACGATAACAATAATCTGAACCTTGTGATAAACCTGCCTGAATGGTTTTCCAAGAAGATCTGAATCCATCAACGACCACTCTGTGGTACATGTCCCCTGAAACATTGCGGGTAGCAACTTTATAAAAGTTAGGCTGTCCTCCCGGAACGTTGGAAAAGCGTTATTGTTTGATCTTGCTGAGGAACTTGTTCGGCAGTGCTTGTTTAATTTGTAAAAAAAGGAACAAGAGGCCCATGGGCCTTTACGGTCATCTGACTGATGGCACAAAACAACAAAGTCACAGTATAAAGTAGTGGTTAACAATTAATATAAATAATACAAGGAACTCCTTAGTTGAATATGTAAGTTTCTGAAATAGGTAAATGTCATTTGTTGAACAAACTTGGTAGCCCCTTCATCCATATATGGTTGTAACCCATTCAAGGATTAATTTAAGGAGTCAGATTTTAAAGCCAAATTTCAGCTAAGCTCCCAGTTTGGACCTCCGCCGTACTATCCCATGGGTCTTAGCCTGGTCCTTTATAAAATATGATTGTCCTCACCTAAAGTTCCCTCTTCTGAATCAATTAAAACCCCTATAGACCAATTTTCATTGAGATCTGGAATGAACCTGAACACAGGAAGTGGGCCAGCAGCCATCTTGAAATAACAAAATTTTTATGAAAATGTTTGTATGTTGTTCGGCATCAATTAAAACCCCTATAGACCAATTTTCATTAAGATCAGAGACTGAAACCTTAAAACAGAAAGTGGGCCAGCGGCCATCTTGGAATACAATAATCTTTACGAAAATGTTTGCACGTTGTTCGGCATCAATTAAAACCCCTATAGACCAATTTTCATTGAGATCAGAGACTGAAACCTGAAAACAGGAAGTGGGCCAGCTAAAATTAAGAAAATTTGCCCTTTTGGGGCCCCACCCCTCAGCCCCTAGGGGTCGGACCAGGCTCATTTATATAAAATATGATTATCCTTCCCCCATGATGTTTAACACCAAATATAAATGAAATCCATCCAAGGATAAAGGAGGAGTAGGATTTTAAAGCTTAAAATAAGAAAGTTTGCCCTTTTGGGGCCCCATCCCTCAGCCCCTAGGGGTCGGACCAGACTCATTTATATAAAATATGATTGTCCTTGCCCAATGATATTTCACACTAAATATGGATGAAATCCATAAAAAAGGATGAAGGATAAGGCTTTTGTATAAATAGTCTTACGCACGACGCACGGCGCACGACGACGGACGAAACACGATAACAATAATCTGAACCTTGTGATAAACCTGCCTGAATGGTTTTCCAAGAAGATCTGAATCCATCAACGACCACTCTGTGGTACATGTCCCCTGAAACATTGCGGGTAGCAACTTTATAAAAGTTAGGCTGTCCTCCCGGAACGTTGGAAAAGCGTTATTGTTTGATCTTGCTGAGGAACTTGTTCGGCAGTGCTTGTTTAATTTGTAAAAAAAGGAACAAGAGGCCCATGGGCCTTTACGGTCATCTGACTGATGGCACAAAACAACAAAGTCACAGTATAAAGTAGTGGTTAACAATTAATATAAATAATACAAGGAACTCCTTAGTTGAATATGTAAGTTTCTGAAATAGGTAAATGTCATTTGTTGAACAAACTTGGTAGCCCTTCATCCATATATGGTTGTAACCCATTCAAGGATTAATTTAAGGAGTCAGATTTTAAAGCCAAATTTCAGCTAAGCTCCCAGTTTGGACCTCCGCCGTACTATCCCCATGGGTCTTAGCCTGGTCCTTTATAAAATATGATTGTCCTCACCTAAAGTTCCCTCTTCTGAATCAATTGAAACCCCTATAGACCAATTTTCATTGAAATCTGGAATGAACCTGAACACAGGAAGTGGACCAGCAGCCATCTTGAAATACCAAAATTTTTATGAAAATGTTTGTATGTTGTTCGGCATCAATTAAAATCCCTATAGACCAATTTTTCATTAAAATCAGAGACTGAAACCTTAAAACAGGAAGTGGGCCAGCGGCCATCTTGGAATACAATAATCTTTACGAAAATGTTTGCACGTTGTTCGGCATCAATTAAAACCCCTATAGACCAATTTTCATTGAGATCAGAGACTGAAACCTGAAAACAGGAAGTGGGCCAGCTAAAATTAAGAAAATTTGCCCTTTTGGGGCCCCACCCCTCAGCCCCTAGGGGTCGGACCAGGCTCATTTATATAAAATATGATTATCTTTCCCCAATGATGTTTAACACCAAATATAAATGAAATCCATCCAAGGATAAAGGAGGAGTAGGATTTTAAAGCTTAAAATAAGAAAGTTTGCCCTTTTGGGGCCCCATCCCTCAGCCCCTAGGGGTCGGACCAGACTCATTTATATAAAATATGATTGTCCTTGCCCAATGATATTTCACACTAAATATGGATGAAATCCATAAAAAAGGATGAAGGATAAGGCTTTTGTATAAATAGTCTTACGCACGACGCACGGCGCACGACGACGGACGAAACACGATAACAATAATCTGAACCTTGTGATAAACCTGCCTGAATGGTTTTCCAAGAAGATCTGAATCCATCAACGACCACTCTGTGGTACATGTCCCCTGAAACATTGCGGGTAGCAACTTTATAAAAGTTAGGCTGTCCTCCCGGAACGTTGGAAAAGCGTTATTGTTTGATCTTGCTGAGGAACTTGTTCGGCAGTGCTTGTTTAATTTGTAAAAAAAGGAACAAGAGGCCCATGGGCCTTTACGGTCATCTGACTGATGGCACAAAACAACAAAGTCACAGTATAAAGTAGTGGTTAACAATTAATATAAATAATACAAGGAACTCCTTAGTTGAATATGTAAGTTTCTGAAATAGGTAAATGTCATTTGTTGAACAAACTTGGTAGCCCTTCATCCATATATGGTTGTAACCCATTCAAGGATTAATTTAAGGAGTCAGATTTTAAAGCCAAATTTCAGCTAAGCTCCCAGTTTGGACCTCCGCCGTACTATCCCCATGGGTCTTAGCCTGGTCCTTTATAAAATATGATTGTCCTCACCTAAAGTTCCCTCTTCTGAATCAATTAAAACCCCTATAGACCAATTTTCATTGAGATCTGGAATGAACCCGAACACAGGAAGTGGGCCAGCAGCCATCTTGAAATACCAAAATTTTTATGAAAATGTTTGTATGTTGTTCGGCATCAATTAAAATCCCTATAGACCAATTTTCATTAAAATCAGAGACTGAAACCTTAAAACAGGAAGTGGGCCAGCGGCCATCTTGGAATACAATAATCTTTACGAAAATGTTTGCACGTTGTTCGGCATCAATTAAAACCCCTATAGACCAATTTTCATTGAGATCAGAGACTGAAACCTGAAAACAGGAAGTGGGCCAGCTAAAATTAAGAAAATTTGCCCTTTTGGGGCCCCACCCCTCAGCCCCTAGGGGTCGGACCAGGCTCATTTATATAAAATATGATTATCTTTCCCCAATGATGTTTAACACCAAATATAAATGAAATCCATCCAAGGATGAAGGAGGAGTAGGATTTTAAAGCTTAAAATAAGAAAGTTTGCCCTTTTGGGGCCCCATCCCTCAGCCCCTAGGGGTCGGACCAGACTCATTTATATAAAATATGATTGTCCTTGCCCAATGATATTTCACACTAAATATGGATGAAATCCATAAAAAAAGGATGAAGGATAAGGCTTTTGTATAAATAGTCTTACGCACGACGCACGGCGCACGACGACGGACGAAACACGATAACAATAATCTGAACCTTGTGATAAACCTGCCTGAATGGTTTTTCCAAGAAGATCTGAATCCATCAACGACCACTCTGTGGTACATGTCCCCCTGAAACATTGCGGGGTAGCAACTTTATAAAAGTTAGGCTGTCCTCCCGGAACATTGGAAAAGCGTTATTGTTTGATCTTGCTGAGGAACTTGTTCGGCAGTGCTTGTTTAATTTGAAAAAAAAGGAACAAGAGGCCCATGGGCCTTTACGGTCATCTGACTGATGGCACAAAACAACAGTCACAGTATAAAGTAGTGGTTAACAATTAATATAAATAATACAAGGAAACTCCTTAGTTGAATATGTAAGTTTCTGAAATAGGTAAATGTCATTTGTTGAACAAACTTGGTAGCCCTTCATCCATTAATACAAGGAACTCCTTAGTTGAATATGTAAGTTTCTGAAATAGGTAAATGTCATTTGTTGAACAAACCTGGTAGCCCTTCATCCATATATGGTTGTAACCCATTCAAGGATTAATATAAGGAGTCAGATTTTAAAGCCAAATTTCAGCTAAGCTCCCAGTTTGGACCTCCGCCGTACTATCCCCATGGGTCTTAGCCTGGTCCTTTATAAAATATGATTGTCCTCACATAAAGTTCCCCCTTCTGAATCAATTAAAACCCCTATAGACCAATTTTCATTGAGATCTGGAATGAACCCGAACACAGGAAGTGGGCCAGCAGCCATCTTGGAATACAATAATCTTTTACGAAAATGTTTGCACGTTGTTCGGCATCAATTAAAACCCCTATAGACCAATTTTCATTGAGATCAGAGACTGAAACCTGAAAACAGGAAGTGGGCCAGCTAAAATTAAGAAAATTTGCCCTTTTGGGGCCCCCACCCCTCAGCCCCTAGGGGTCGGACCAGGCTCATTTATATAAAATATGATTATCTTTCCCCAATGATGTTTAACACCAAATATAAATGAAATCCATCCAAGGATGAAGGAGGAGTAGGATTTTAAAGCTTAAAATAAGAAAGTTTGCCCTTTTGGGGCCCCATCCCTCAGCCCCTAGGGGTCGGACCAGACTCATTTATATAAAATATGATTATCTTTCCCCAATGATGTTTAACACCAAATATAAATGAAATCCATCCAAGGATGAAGGAGGAGTAGGATTTTAAAGCTTAAAATAAGAAAGTTTGCCCTTTTGGGGCCCCATCCCTCAGCCCCTAGGGGTCGGACCAGACTCATTTATATAAAATATGATTGTCCTTGCCCAATGATATTTCACACTAAATATGGATGAAATCCATTAAAAAAGGATGAAGGATAAGGCTTTTGTATAAATAGTCTTACGCACGACGCACGGCGCACGACGACGGACGAAACACGATAACAATAATCTGAACCTTGTGATAAACCTGCCTGAATGGTTTTCCAAGAAGATCTGAATCCATCAACGACCACTCTGTGGTACATGTCCCATGAAACATTGCGGGTAGCAACTTTATAAAAGTTAGGCTGTCCTCCCGGAACGTTGGAAAAGCGTTATTGTTTGATCTAGCTGAGGAACTTGTTCGGCAGTGCTTGTTTAATTTGTAAAAAAAGGAACAAGAGGCCCATGGGCCTTTACGGTCATCTGACTGATGGCACAAAACAACAAAGTCACAGTATAAAGTAGTGGTTAACAATTAATATAAATAATACAAGGAACTCCTTAGTTGAATATGTAAGTTTCTGAAATAGGTTAATGTCATTTGTTGAACAAACTTGGTAGCCCTTCATCCATATATGGTTGTAATCCATTCAAGGATTAATATAAGGAGTCAGATTTTAAAGCCAAATTTCAGCTAAGCTCCCAGTTTGGACCTCCGCCGTACTATCCCCATGGGTCTTAGCCTGGTCCTTTATAAAATATGATTGTCCTCACCTAAAGTTCCCCCTTCTGAATCAATTAAAACCCCTATAGACCAATTTTCATTGAGATCTGGAATGAACCCGAACACAGGAAGTGGGCCAGCAGCCATCTTGGAATACAATAATCTTTACGAAAATGTTTGCACGTTGTTCGGCATCAATTAAAACCCATATAGACCAATTTTCATTGAGATCAGAGACTGAAACCTGAAAACAGGAAGTGGGCCAGCTAAAATTAAGAAAATTTGCCCTTTTGGGGCCCCACCCCTCAGCCCCTAGGGTTCGGACCAGGCTCATTTATATAAAATATAATTATCTTTCCCCAATGATGTTTAACACCAAATATAAATGAAATCCATCCAAGGATGAAGGAGGAGTAGGATTTTAAAGCTTAAAATAAGAAAGTTTGCCCTTTTGGGGCCCCATCCCTCAGCCCCTAGGGGTCGGACCAGACTCATTTATATAAAATATGATTGTCCTTGCCCAATGATATTTCACACTAAATATGGATGAAATCCATTAAAAAAGGATGAAGGATAAGGCTTTTGTATAAATAGTCTTACGCACGACGCACGGCGCACGACGACGGACGAAACACGATAACAATAATCTGAACCTTGTGATAAACCTGCCTGAATGGTTTTCCAAGAAGATCTGAATCCATCAACGACCACTCTGTGGTACATGTCCCCTGAAACATTGCGGGTAGCAACTTTATAAAAGTTAGGCTGTCCTCCCGGAACGTTGGAAAAGCGTTATTGTTTGATCTTGCTGAGGAACTTGTTCGGCAGTGCTTGTTTAATTTGTAAAAAAAGGAACAAGAGGCCCATGGGCCTTTACGGTCATCTGACTGATGGCACAAAACAACAAAGTCACAGTATAAAGTTGTGGTTAACAATTAATATAAATAATACAAGGAACTCCTTAGTTGAATATGTAAGTTTCTGAAATAGGTAAATGTCATTTGTTGAACAAACTTGGTAGCCCTTCATCCATATATGGTTGTAACCCATTCAAGGATTAATATAAGGAGTCAGATTTTAAAGCCAAATTTCAGCTAAGCTCCCAGTTTGGACATCCGCAGTACTATCCCCATGGGTCTTAGCCTGGTCCTTTATAAAATATGATTGTCCTCACCTAAAGTTCCCCCTTTTGAATCAATTAAAACCCCTATAGACCAATTTTCATTGAGATCTGGAATGAACCCGAACACAGGAAGTGGGCCAGCAGCCATCTTGAAATACCAAAATTTTTATGAAAATGTTGTATAAATAGTCTTACGCACGACGCACGGCGCACGACGACGGACGAAACACGATAACAATAGGTCATCCTGACCTTCGGTCAGATGACCTAAAAATGTTTGATTAAAACCTTTTCAGATTTTCAATATATTACTAGGCTTGCAATATTGGTATTTTGTACCATAATAGCATTTCAAATAAGCCGGTATCTCTAAAGACGTCTATTTTGATACATGTACATGTAAAACCCGTCTGTGCAGTTTGTATGTCCGCCTGATTGTTTGGATTATAATGTTAAGTCTTTGTGCTATCACTTGACTGTGTCTTCGTACGTGTCCTTCCCGCACACGATACTGTTCTTACGCACATACATTGTATATAGCTACCTACACAATGGTCTACAAACTTTCCTTAGAGCAGCAGTTTATATAAAAATACTAAATAATTAATAGACGAAGGACCTTATACGGTTTTCTTTACAACCCCTGTCGGACAGATAGGGAATTTTCTTTAACGTTTAATAAATGTATAAAAAGGAAAACAACCGTCTTTGGCCATCAATGTAGAGCTGACCTGACTTCATCTGCATAGGGTACATTAGACACTCAACACCAGGGAGGTTTTAGTCAACAGGCCAACAAAGGTGCGTGTCCTACAGCCTTCCTCAGATGCTCAAAACAGATCAGAAAGATAATATATCTTAAGTTTAGTTGCCTTTTACGATCGCCGTAGATACGATCTAACGCCGTGTCAGCAAAGCAGGTCAAAGACAACGAGCAAAACTACGTCAGTGGAAAACAGATCAGAAAGATAATATATCTTAAGTTTAGTTGCCTTTTACGATCGCCGTAGATACAATCTAACGCCGTGTCAGCAAAGCAGGTCAAAGACATCGAGCAAAACTACGTCAGTTGACAGGGTAACATTTCGTTCTACTATTTATTTTCAGTCTTGTATATAATATTACAATCATAATATCACTAACAAATTAAATATTTCCGGAAAGAAAATCACCGTCAGTCATGTGTGTTAATCGTGGACGGATCGCCATGAACCTGCATCCCAACTATTACGTACTTTGTAATAGCTGTACATTGCGGACAAATACATACGATATTAAATACAATTTAAAGACGCTCCACCGCCGACAGAGCATAAAGATATTCGTCGCTTGAACAATAATTGGTGTTTAAACGTGTATATACACAAGATATATATGAACAATAATTGGTGTTTAAACGTGTATATGTATGTATAATTAACACAAAAAGATAATGAAAAATCATCTATTTTGCCTGGACATTGTGCTACGGATTTTTTGTGTGATGCAGTTAATTAATTTTTGTAATTTTAACTTGAAGTAAACCTAAAAGCTCAAACTTTTCAAATGTGGTAATGGTGTAAATGCAGAAAAATACTTAATCGTCTGCTCCTGTTTTTGAACGTGAAAAAAATACCACTTGTCAGTTGTGGAGCATCTTTAAGTCCAATAACGATATATTGAAAAAGTCGACACAGACTGTAAATATTTTGTTGATATGTTATCTCGGTTGTGTTACTGCAATTATTTTAATGTAATTCTTAATTCTGTAGTGAAAACGGATATTTTATTAATGTCATAGTATTGATATATTCTATAGCGATACCAATCTTTATCATTTGTATTTAATATAAATACAAATATTTTATATTTTTCAAATCTTTATTGTTTTTCCGTTCCATGTAATTCAAATTAATATAATACATTATGAAAATGGAATATTTCTGAAATGGCAGCTGTTGATGTGTCTGTCTATTGACAAAGGAAACAAATGAATATTTAATGGCCCATTATGTTTCCGAGGCGAAATTAAATCTATAAATACATTGTAGTTTACTTATAACATAAAAAAAACATATACAATCATGACTTTCATCAATCTCATATTTGTTCTCACACAATTGCGATGTGGTCGATGATATTCTTTCAGGGTTAGTGTTCATTGATCATATAGTACATTTGTATGTTGATCATTCACTGAATACGTTCAATATAGGGACGCGCTCCACAGAATACATTCTTAGAGGAATAGCTCCATACAAGCATGGTTAACATAAAAGCGAAATCCAATCCCTATATTTACACTCATACGACTTTTTTATTTATATTTTATGCAATGAAATCGTTATTTGAATGTGACGTAATTATTCAATAAAAGTCGGTCAAAAGTGGGAGGAGCTTAATCAATTGAGCAGTGAATGATGACTCTTCACGTAAGGTAAAATTATTCATCCGCTACGACAAAAAGTTCAATATTTTATTGTAAAAATAAGCATGACAAACAAAGTAAATTTCATAGAAAATTTTATTTCATCAGATCAGAACTTTAAATATATATTCAATTTTGCTAAAGGTTAATATATAGCGATTAACATAAAGAATTTGTACTCGGCCATATGTGTGAACTCGGTGACAGTTTTTGTGCAGCGAGGCGAAGCTGACGCACGCTTACACACTGGAGTTAGCCGAAGTTTTCAAAACACCGGTGTTCAAGTACCTCAACGTGTTTGAGATCGTCGTCTGACTTGACGATATAACATCCTTGGGAGCCATGTGATTATATAATCTACGCTTAGATCCATCGCCATCTACAAACGGAACAATTTTACTTGTGTTCGATGAGTACAATGAATTTGTGGTGATGCGTAACTGTCAACTAACAAGAGTATATGTTTATAACTGACTTTAGTCAGAGGGTCCCGCGTCCATCCACCCCAAAAACTCGATGTAATATTTACACCCCAAAAACTCGATGTAATATTTATATTTGACAGCAATGCACGTTGCCCCGGTCGGGATATTTCCCCCCGTTTCTTTATACAGTTGTTAATTTAAGAAATGTTGGTATCATATATAAATATAAAACATATATGTATTGTTTACATTTTTCCAAAATTCTATGAAAAACGACAACATGTATACACGTTATGTTGCGTCACAAATTTAAACAAAGCCTTGTGTTTCTTTAAAAAAGTAGAGCCCCTTTAAGTTGCATAGAACATTTTCATACGCAAGTTCAAAGTTCAATGTTACCATGCAGTTATGGTAAACAAAATCGGCTAGTATTTGCGTAAAGTGAGCAAGCCTAGTAAGTGTAAATATATATGAATGTCATACGTCTAGCGTACGGCATAATTGTGACCATGTATATTCATGACATTTAAATGGCATGGACTCTTTTTAGAGGAAAAATCAACCGTAACTACTCAATGCGCGAATCGCAATTAACGAAGTGTAATAATAGGTATATGTTTGTGTACATCTAATACATACAAAATACAGGGAGTAGGGCGACTGGTTTGGCCGTTGTTAGTGTAATGTGACCGGATGGGATGTGTTGCTTGGTATCTTCGGCACAATGCATCAGTGATAAAGCACTATAAAAAGAGCAAGAATTCCACAAAAAAGGCACAACACGAATATACCACAGTCTCCTAAAACACGCACCTCACACTTCATATACGTAACACACCACATATATGGGAGGCCGTCCATACAAGACCCTGGTTGTTAATTTAATCAAACAAACACAACAAACAATAAATGCCATGCAAATATGGAAGTCTAAATCAGAACCCTGCAGTACACAGTACTTTGAATTTAAATATTTTTGCTGTATTGATCAAATTTATTTTAATAATGGTGTATATCAGGGAGATGTTTTGAATCCTTTAGTGTTTGTCGAAAGAAAGTACATACATATGGATAAAGTGGAACTGCAAATGAGCATTAAAGACAATCAAATACGGACCCTTTTGTTTATACTGCACCTTCTGCACCTGTTAGCGATCAAACGCTGATGGAGCCAAATCAAGTGCAAACAACATACAATGTACAAACAATGCCCTGGTGAATGTTTGATGAACGAAATTATGAAATTGGTTGAAAAAATAATGGGTATGACGAAAATCACATTCTCCTGTTGGGATGCGATAAATTACCTCGTTGACCTATATATTCATTGTCGGCTGCAAAAGGTGTAGCAACAGTTCTTAGCGCTCAGCTTAAACGGAGTTGACGGGGTACACAAGTTTACAATAATAAAAAACTAACATTTATAACATCTTCATATTATTTAATTCTCAGTCAATCTACTGAGTAGCTTGTCAATAAGACATCAAATCGTATGATAGTATGCATTTTCAAGAAATCGAAATTCAAATGCCGATCTTTGATTTAGTTGTTACCTCCCTTCCACTGCGTACATGTTGCTTGTATAAGGATACAGCTGGCAGAGTAATATAAAAAAAAAACATGCAGCATTATGCTTTATGTATTTCACTTCAGATAAAGAATGGTAGTATATAGGAATTATAAATTCTATGTATGGAAAAATGTCCGTTTCATTTTTATACTTCTTGTTCGGGCCATAACTATATATGAACGCAATGCATCCTGAAATGAACCTTGCTCTAGAACTAGACTAGAATTGCAAAAGTAAAAATGTTTTAAGTTTTAATAGTTTGAGATTATGAACTTCTTTAGGATTGTTTTCATTATTCGCATTTGAAATGTTGAGATTGTGTTCATTTGATCAATAATAGATAATTAGTGTTTAGATCGAAAATTTAAAATTTAATTCACTTCCATTTATTACTTGCATATTGTTATTATATAAAACGTGATTGGTAGGATTGTTTCCGTCCTATGAAGAGCTAGTGTCATTTAAGGACGTCCTTCTTTGTATTCTATGTTCAAAATTTAAAGGGAGACTACTCCGTGATGTCGGTACACATTCAATGCAAACATAGAGCAGTGAACAGAAACAAACTTTATATGATTTTAATGCCAATCACTACTTTGTCTTATTATCGATTGAATAACGAAGTATTCATTGATGAAAAGAGATTTCAGCGCTTTTTTATTCTCACAATGTATATGTGTGAATGCAGTGTTTATAATACCTACCACGTTTTGTTGCTATGAACTGTGTTAGGGTATGAGGATAAATATTATTTGAGATGTAAGTATTCGGATGTAGTAAGTGGTTTCTGTCAACATGTTTTTTCTCTTACCCTGGGTAATTATACAATTGTTTAGCACCATCAAACATCTGTTGAAGCTTGTCTTTATCCTAGGGACGACTGGTTGGCCCATTGTCAGTATAATGTGACCGGTTGGGGTGTGTTGCTTGGTGTCTTTGGCTGCATGCTTTAGTTATATAGCACTATAAAAAGGGCAACAGTTCAACTATTCAAGAAGACACTACATGGATATACCACAGTCTCCCAAAACATGCACCTCGCACAACATACACGCAACACACAGCATACATGGGAGGCCGTCCTTACTTGACCGTAGCTGTTAATAGGGGAGCCTAATTTAGTTGCCTTTTACGACCATGAAATAGGGGCATCGTGTATAATTCTAACGCCCTACCTGCAGGGCAAGCGAAGCTAGAAGGTGACTGCAATACTATGTACGCTTAAAACCTCCTACATGTGTATCTATACATATATGATGTTAAAGGGATAATTAAGTGAGGCGTATTCTGTTACATAACCACGAGGCAAATTATAGCATAAATGTATTTTTCTATATTTCTAATGAAACATGTAACAAAAAATATTGACAAATTTCGCGCATTGTTAAGATTTCAATTTATATCGTTGAAATTCCAAATGGTATAGCAATACGATTAAGCTTGTACACTACGTACGCTATACACACACCCGAGCCAAAGTCACAAAAATTAAACAAAAGCAATACATAACATTACTCCACGTGCACGGGTCAGAGTTCGTCATACAAGACGTCCGACCATAATGTGTAAAGAAGAATAGACCTACCCTTTAATAAGGGGTGCTCCATATACTGGAGGGAAATTCCATACAACAACAATGGCGGACAGCGAGCGAGTTTGAGCATTTCACACATTTTCACCACCATGGACGTTTTTGGCATATCACAGTGAAACCAACTAATCAAATTTCCATTAGAACTGGTTTATTTCCGATATATGTGCATTTTAATGTTCTCTTAGACTTATTAATTGATCAATATTGATCGTAATCTTTTATCTTGAACGATAACCACTACTTGAAATTAATGAGCCGATTTGCTCGATTTGATAATGCAATTCGAATGATCCTAATATTTAAAGTATTATTAGTGACTTTATTGAATAATAATTATTACTTTACCTTTGGGGTTTTCTTTTTTAGGAAAATTTCTGGTCTTTGGTGTCTTACATTTCATACTGCGGTTCTCAATTTGCTGTAGATCTGGTATAAACTGCAAAATCAAACCAAAACTTAATGAATGATTTGTGCTGCATGTAATTTATTACAACATCCAGCAATGAAATCAAATATTGAAATATCAGGTATAAAATAATACATAACTTTATACATAATATAAACATCTAATACAACTTACTAATATTACAAAATAGATTTACCAAATCATACACTTGCAGAGACTTATAGTCTTACCCATGGTTTGTCAGGTTCTCGGATTCCTGGTGACTTTCCATGACGGGGTGATGCTAATTCAGGTAGTATTGCTTTGAAATAGAAAACTTTCAACTTTGGGAGCATCTCATTTTTCCAAAATACCTCATCACGGAAAATTCCATAAACATGAATTTGATTAGGGTTGCAGCGGCGAACAACAAAATCAAGCCAGGGTTTTTGGATTATATTCAGTTGCCCTTGACATAGGAAATAAAAATTATATCACCTTTTGAGTGTTATCTGACCACCAGATGCCTGTAAACAGAAGGATCCAATTTTTTTGGCTGCGTCTTGGAAAGACAGCTGATTTCTAGATAATAGAATTTTCAACTCCAAAAGACCAATTTCTGTAACATATTCATCTATCACCATTCCATCTGTGCTGGCAGCCAGAAACTTGT
The DNA here is from genome assembly GCF_041381155.1 of Argopecten irradians. Lineage (NCBI taxonomy): Eukaryota > Metazoa > Mollusca > Bivalvia > Pectinida > Pectinidae > Argopecten > Argopecten irradians. The sequence goes on along the minus strand of NC_091140.1, from coordinate 28,871,736 downwards.
TCTCTGCATCTATCGCTAATCACATTGGCTTCACAGTCACACTCTCATTTTGTTCTGCTTTAAAGTTGATGTATTTCTTGATGGTAGATGATTCTTGTGCCAGGCCATATGATGTGTATGCATTTCCAACAAACTTCTTGTACAAAAGCCTCTCAACCAATAGTTTCACAGGTCTATTTACATTATTGCGCAGAACTTCACCAAAATCGGATACTGTCAGCCTAACCCGCCTCTATTCTTTCCATGTGCAGCTTAAACTTTGGGATTTTGTGACGTATTCGATTTTCTTCATCTGTGAAGTGGTCAAATTCACATGGGTTGATGGAAATTCATCACATTGCTCAGTAAGCTGTGCTGGAGATATGTAAGGAAGAATGTCTGGTACATCGGAACCATATTCCTTTCGAGCCTTTTTACTCGCTCCGACACTGGTAGATATCATTTTTCTTTTCCTAGCTCTGCCCTTAATTTCTGCGAAATGACGATTCAAATCCTTTGACCTCATGCGAATGGCACATATCACAGCAGTAACCAGTCTGAACAAGACGCGTCAATTTACCTTTGCCTTTATAGTGAGGTTTATCCACCAAAAGCTTCTCGAGACTTGAACGTAAACATTTACAAGCATGGTTGGCACACTCTAACTTTACAACATCTCTCCCCCAAACAGGAACATTCTCTTGAATCTTTGACAAAACTGAATTGTCACCATCAGCAATAATGTGAATATACCTTACTCCATGTTTGCTCTCTGCCTGATTGAAACCTTCGCAGATCATATCGGCCTCCATGGCTTAGCTACTGTCATTCCAATTTTTGAAGCACTCATGTGCTGGTGGATCAAGTTGTCTTTTTTCTGCCAAAGTACATTGATGGCAATGATGGCAATGCTCATTTCTTACCCTTACATACAATAATTTGCCTGTGGCAGCCCCAAAGATAACAGCGACTCCACCTAATGCGTCATAAGTATGCTTATGGCTTCGTTTCGACCATCCACCGTCACACATTACAGTTATTGCTGGAACGCCTTGGTGGTAGTCCCCGCGCTCAACAGCGAGTCGTCTGTCCTCAGCACCAGCAGCACACATGTCCCCCTCCAAACACGACAACCACATGTTACCTATGCTGTGCTCTAATGTTGAGTATAGTTTTTGAGACATACTTGGAACTCCCATGGTTGAAAATGATTCGTTCAATTGGAATACACCATTTTCAGTCACCATAGATCCCCATGCACCCCTCAAATTTACATCACGTGTAGACGTTTACTGGTCGGGTATCTGTACCTTAGGACTTGTTTCCATTCTGGATAAGTGTCCACATACACAAGAAAATGACACACAAGAAGCTAATCCTTGACGTTGTGTTTCTTTCATTAAGGTTAATGTATCTTTACCTTTCTTGAAATAAGACATGGCTTGTGAACAATTTACGGCATGTTTGAACAAAGCAGCAAAATTTTGCTGTAAAGTTTCCAAATGTATTAACCTATATCCATCTAGAATATTGGTTTCAGTAGTAAGTGATAATTTCAGTGATCCAGGTTATTTTAAATGGTGTAATTTAATCTGTTTCAACCTGCTAACAATCAATCGAACCGAAGATTTGCCACTTACAAATGAGTGTTTCCTACAAACAATACGGTATGGCTTACATCTTGCTTTCAAATATGCTATCCTTCAATGTAGGTACATGCTCATCCAATAACCTCTTATATTTAGCATACTGCAGTTTCCTCACGGCACTGTGTTAATACTGGCTGGTCTAGGGCAATACACTCATGTCGCCTGAGGCTGTATTGCATGGCTACCCATGCAATAAAGCCTCGTGACGTCACGGCGTCAACAAAATCTCTATTTCCTCGGTAAAATTTTAACATTTTTTTCACAAAATTGACTGGTTTTACTATAAAAGATGCAAGCAACGGAATTTGTGTTAAAAAATATTACGTAATTTTTAATGTATGGAAATTGACTTGCAGTCGTGGATTTCTTCGAATTTATTTCAAAATGGCGGGATATTATAGTTGTAAAATTGCAGTAAAACGTCGTGGTATGAAAGAAAAATACTCTTTCATAAGTGGATATGAAGGATAGGGATATTCTACCCTCGGGATCACAAAATGTTGCAAAACCCTCGGCAAGCCTCGGGTTTTACTACATTTTGTGACCCTCGGGTAGAATATCACTATCCTTCATATCCACATATGAAAGAGTCTTATAATATTTAGCATACTGCAGTTTCCTCACGGCACTGTGTCGGCCTGTTGGTGGGTTGAATTTTGATCTACGTTTCTTTTGGCGCCACATAATTGTGAGTAAGGATGATGTCTAATAATTCCAAAATTAGAGAACAATCCAGATGCAGGATATATAATACAACATGTAAAATGTAGTGAAAAAATATGTCCAAATGAAAGTCAACGTAGCTGTATATCACATGAAAGGTTAATGTATTCTACAAAAAAAATCTGCATGCTTCTGTCTTAAATACCATAATTTGTGCCAACGTGTCACCGTACAATTTCACGTGAAACGTGCAAATAGCACAAACCAGTTATGAGGGCATTTAGGGGTATCTACCCGATTAATAACGACAAGAACACAACGTGAATGTCATAAATAAATTGATTAAAACACTAAAATACAAAATTAATATATACCAGTTACAACTTGCTTGACAGATATGCTGAAATGAAATTGAAACGAACTGCAACATTTAAGAAACTCTGAGTATGCTCCGTTACGAGAAAGTGAAAATGTGAAATGACATTGCAGTACACAAGCAACTTACCTATCATTATTGAATTTCTTTCCCAATCTTACATCGATCTGAATGTCAAGCATACTAGAGATAAAATGTCTTTCTAGTGTAACTATATAATCCCTTTTAGCTGCAATATTGTAGCTCAAAAGACTTTTAGACAGAAAATGATGTCCGGCCGAAAGGTATAGTAGGCCGTGTACGTATATTCGTTCTAAATCCCTTTGTGTAGCAAAATCATACGCCGATTACAAATAATTTCAATTTGTTTATATTTTTGTCGTACATGCCTCCTATTCCGGAAGTGACCGCTTGACGCAGCGTTGATATTATCGTTACGGTTAGCCAAATATAATCCTTGGAACTAAATTAAAAGTACCATGTTGAAGTATAATTGCACAGTGTAATAATAAATACCATTAAGATATTATTTAATATAGTTTTGAAACTTAAGCAATGGTTTTTCGCGATTTTTTTAGTGAGTACGTAGAAAGGCGCATGAATTTTTGTTGACGGTAAATTTTAAAGATGGCGGCGGAGTTTCCAAACACACCTGACCAAGAAGTTTGAATATCGATTTGCATACTGTTGTAGTCCCGATTGCAATGCCTCATTATGTAAGAATGATTCATATATATCATTGACTACCATGGAGCCCTTAATTTGGCATTCTAGTGATTACGTCCCAAATTGTGAATCAATAATGTGTTGTGTAATATGGTGAGTGAAAGTATTCGATCGTCCACGTGCATCTAGTTGTCAAAAACAAGAGGCCCATGGGCCTTAACGGTCACCTGAGTTCAGATACAGAATGAAACAAAGACATGCATATAAACACTATATATATTGGCCCATCAGGCCCTTGAAGTCAGTTAGTGATTTTATAAATTTGACTTATTAATCTATGACGATTATTTGGTTCCATCAAATCTGTGAATTCAGAAGAAAGATTTTTGAAATGTTATCCATTTTGACCCATTTTGGCCCCACCCCTCTGGCCCCTGGGGGTCGGTCAGGACCAATATGGATATGATGTTAAAACACTATCTCAGGCTAATAATTCTAACACAGATTGACTAATTTCCTATGAAAGCTAAGCAAATAATGTTCCTAAATGTGTTTTTCCTATATAAACTATAGTAAATTTGACCCCCCTCCCCAGGGAAAATCCCAGGGCCATGAAATTCACAATTTTTTGTAAAGGGCCTTAAGACCTTCCAATCTATCAAGTGTATCTGGTTCCATCAAATCTGTGAATTCAAAAAGATGATTTTTGAAATAACCATTTTGACCCCTTTTAGCTCCGCCCCTCTGGCCCCTGGGGGTCGGCCATGACCAATATGGATATGATGTTAAAATACTATTTCAGACTAATAATTCTATCCCAGTTTGACTAATTCCCTATGAAAAATAGGCAAATAATGTTCATAAATGTGTTTTTCCTATATAAACTTAAGTAAACTTGACCCCCTCCCCAGGGGAAACATGAGACCCCTGGGTCATATAATTCACAATTTTTGTAAAGTTCCATCTATGCAGAGTATTTGATTCTACCAGCTCCAGAATTTCAGAAGAAGATTTTTGAAGTTAAAGCTAGCCTATTTGACCCGTTTTGGCCCCGCCCCTAAGGCCCCTGGTGATCAGTCATGGAAAATTTGTTAATAAGATTCAATGGCCATCACATAGGGATAATTCTGACTACAATTGACTAATTTGTTATTAAAATGACTAAATTATGCTCAAAAATGTGTTTTCCCTATGTAAACTATAGTAAACTTGACCCCCTCCCCAGGGGGAAACCTGAGACCCAAGGGTCATATAATTCAAAATTTTCATAAAATACCTTAAGACCTGTCCATCTATGAAGAGTATTTGATTCTACCATTTCCAGTATTTAAGAACAAGATTTTCAGAGTGTTAGCCTATTTGCCCCACCCCTCTGCCCCGAGGGGGTTGACCAGGACCAATATAGATATGATATTAAAACGTTATCTCAGTCTAATAATTCTAAACAAGTTGGATTCATTTCCTATGAAAATTGACCAAACAATGCTCATAGATGTGTTTTCTCTATATAAACTAGAGTAAACTCGACCCCCTCCCCAGGGGGAAATGTGAGACCCCAGGGTCATGTAATTCACAATTTTCATAAAACACCTTAAGACCTGTTTATCTATGAAGAGTATTTGATTCTACCATTTCCAGTATTTAAGAAGAAGATTTTGTAAGTTTGAGCCTATTTGCCCCTTTTGGCCCCGCCCTTCTGCCCCGAGGGGGTTGACAAGGACCAATATAGATATGATATTAAAATGTTATCTCAGACTAATAATTCTAAACAAATTTGATTCATTTCCTAAGAAAATTGAGCAAAAAATGTTCATAAATGTGTTTTCCCTATATAAACTATAGTAAACTTGACCCCCTCCCCAGGGGGAAACGCGAGACCCCAAGGGTCATATAATTCACAATTTTTGTAAAGGATCTCAAGACCTTTCCATCTATGAAGAGTATGTGTTTCTACCATTTCCAGAATTTCAGAGGAAGATGTTTGAAGTTAGAGCCTATTTGACCCCTTTTAACCCCGCCCCTAAGGCCCCTTTGGGTCAGTCATGGAAAATTGGTTAATAGGATTCAATGGCCATCTCATACAGACAATTCTGACAATATTTGACTCATTTCCTATTACAAATGATCAAATAATACTCAAAAATGTGTTTTCCCTATATAAAGTATAGTAAACTTAACCCCCTCCCCAGGGGGAAACCTGAGACCCCAAGGTCATGTAATTCACATTTTTTTGTAAAGGACCTTGAGACCTTTCTATCTATGAAGAGTATTTAATTCCATCACATCTGTGAGCGGAGAAGAAGATTTTTGAAATTTTAGTCAATTTTACCCCTTTTAGCCACTCCCATAGCTCCCTGGAGGGTGGGGACCATATAATTCACAATTTTGATTGGCCTTGTGCCTTAGAAGGTTTGTGCAAAATTTCATTGAAATTGCTTCAGCAGTTTTGGAGAAGAAGTCGAAAATGTAAATTGTTTACGATCATACGACGAATGACGCACGACGACGGACACAAGGCGATTAGAATAGGTCACTTGAGACTTCGTCTCAGGTGACCTAAAATAGATATTTTTTGTTTTAAACAAAAATTTATTAAAATTAAAGTAGGTTCCAATAGCTAATATGTTTGAGATTCTAATTGTGTATTTTTGAATTTTTTTTTTTCAAATGTGTCGTGCGAAGCTGTATGTATGCAGTTCGGCACTAGTACAAAAACACAAAAAAATCTTTCAACAAAGTCATTATTTTCTTATATTAGCGTGTCAACACTGTTTATCGTCATAGACTAAGTCATTTGCAAGCATTATGAAAATAACCATGTATAAGGGACTTTTTTCAATTTTCATATTTTGGATAGCAAAATGGCTGACTGTCCCAACCAATACCCCTTAAACAACATTAACGTTCACAAAATTAACTGTAAAGTGTAAATAGTTCAGGGTAAATGTTTTTCTTAGTTATAAGTTTGAATAGATTGAGTAATGGCGCAATTATAATCGACCGATTTTTATCGCCATTTAAATTTTTCACAAAAATACTACATTGACAATCACTGGGGCGAGACCTGGATATTGACGGGGATGGGGTAAGCCTACTTAGTCAATACGCATGCCATGGATAGTAATTAGACACACACTGTCTATTGTGTAGGAGAGTTCAAATTACATTATTAGCAAGAAAAATGTAGACGTGATCAAGGAAACAAATTAGATGTCAATACTTGAGTGATAGCACCAACACATACCTGGTGTATTGAAAAGTTTTGGCTCTACCAACCACACGGACATTATTATTGGAGGGCGGCTAAACACATATACAATGATTTTAGATCATTGAAGTTGGGCGTTTGTTGTAATATCAGGTAAGTAGCATCTAAACGTTGATTAGACTGGAATGTTTTTACACAGTCTTTAAAGATGCTCCATCGCCGACAGAGCATTAACAATACTCCAATGATTTTATTTTGCTTTTTGGTGCAAGCGTAATCAGTACTTCATTCCATAAAGGACATAGTGCTACGGATTTTTTTCGGGATGCAATTAATTAATAGTTTTATCTTGAAGTAAAATTAGAAGATCAAACTTTTCAATGGTGGTAATGGTATTAAGTAGGAAAGTTTGTAACTGAAAACAATACTAAATCGTCTACTACTGCTTTTAATATAAAAATACCTTATTTGGGTTTATAAAGTCCGGCAAAAACCGGAAGGATAGTCTTTGTAAAATACTGTTTTTCCCCAATTTATAATGGCCATTGAACTACCAGGACGTACGCGACACTGATATAGCGTATAATCTTAGCTTTTTTATGTATCGGTATATTAAAATAGGTGGAGCCTCGGGAAATGGACAAGGAACTTGCCATATCTCTCAATCCCATACTTAAACTGTATAGTGTCTCGATCGAAACGTCTCATCTTGCACAGGTTTGTTTGTTTGTTTGTTTGTTTGATTAATCAACGTCCTATTAACAGCTATGGTCATGTAAGGACGGCCTCCCATGTATGCGATGTGTTGCGTGTATGTTGTGCGAGGTGCGTGTTTTAGGAGACTGCGGTATATTCATGTTGTGTCTCCTGTGTAGTGGAACTGTTGTCCTTTTTATAGTGCTATATCACTGAAGCATGCCGCCGAAGACACCAAGCAACACACCCCACCCGGTCACATTATTCTGACAACGGGCGAACAAGTCGCCCCACTCCCTGTTTGCTGAGCGCTAAGCAGGAGCAGAAACTACCACTTTTATAGACTTTGGTGTGTCTCGGCCAGGGGACAGAACCCAGAGCCTTCCTCACAGTGGCGAACGCTCAACTCAAGGCCAAAAGTGAGGCGGTGCCAAGGGAGGCATTAGGAAAGATAAAGTCAGTTAGGAAGAAGAGAAAAGATAAGATCCTAAATTTAGTCGCCTTTTACGATCATGCAATAGGGGCAGCAGGTACAATTCTAACGCCCTAGACACCAAGCAACACACCCTACCTGGTCACATTAAACTGACAACGGGCGAACCAGTCGTTCCACTCCTTGTATGCTGAGCGCTAAGCAGGAGCAGAAACTACCATTTTTATAGACTTTAGTGTGTCTCGACAAGGGGAGAGAACCCAGAGCCTTCCTCACAGCGGCGAACGGTCAACTCAATGCCAAAAGTGAGGCAGTGCCAAGGGAGGCATTAGGAAAGATAAATTCAGTAAGGAAGAAGAGAAAAGACAAGATCCTAAATTTAGTCGCCTTTTACTTTCATGCAATAGGGGGAGCAGGAACGATTCTAACGCCCTACCTGCAGGACATTCTTGCACAGGTAACTGTTCCGGAAATCTTGCTGCATACACTATTTTCCTTGATTTGTTTTGTTGTTTTTGTTTATACAGGTCAAAGATCAAACACTTAGACATGGATGCGACTCATGTGCATTTAATATGGATTCCCTATCACTTTCAATTAGCTTTCGCTTGGGTTTATCTTTCAATCTTTAAGATGATACATTGCCAACAAATCGTATTTTTTTTCTTAATAAAAAAACAGGAGCAGGCGAATAAGAAATATTCAATTGCGTCCGGAAAAAATCCATAGCACTATGTCCCATATGGAATAACCTACTGTGTGTGCGTGTACCGAATGCAAATCAAGTTTTCTTATACAATTGGTATTTTTCTCAACGAAAACAGGAGCAGGCGAATTAGAAATAATTAATTGCGTTCCAAATTCTTTATATGTAATTATCTGTTTATGAGTTGTTTGTTTAGACATACATGTATATACACACATGATTAAACACCACTTATTGTTCAAATGATGCATATCGTTTACACTCGGCATTGAAGCATCTCACATGTGATTGAATTCTAAGATTGAAATTGGTCATTCCATATAGGAGTCGACGAGTCTGGTCGTATCCAGGAAGAAAGAGATAAAAAATGACTGTCATTTCCTTTGATATGGAACAAGAGAATAAACTATACATATCATTTGAACAACAACTGATGTACGCTTATAATCGTATTTATATTATATTCATATATGTAAGCAACACAAAAATACATATTAAAATATTTTATTTAGCTTTTGGTGCATGCACAATCAGTACTTCATTCCATATTAGGGCATAGTGCAACGACTTTTTTTCGGGACGCATTTATTTATTTTTAATGTTATTAATTTCAATTAAAAATAGAAGCTCAAAGTATTCAATGGGGGTACCGGTGTAAAGTAAGTTACTTTTGTAACTGAAGAAAAATACTAATTCGTCTGCTCCTGTTTTTGAAAGAGGAAACGTTCGTCAGCGGTGGAGAATCTTAACGATTCTTCAAATCTGATATTTCATTAAAGTATTTTGTTTCAATCTCAATTGCAAACCTTTTAACTTAATTAGCTAAATTGAATCACTAGCGAATAAAATCAGTCATACAGAATCTGGTAAAGCTGGTAAAATTAATTATGACTGTATTGATACCTACTCCTTAATTACGTCGCTGAATTCAAACGTCGATTTTTTAGGACAATATCAGCCTGTGGTTTTCATAAAAGGGTTGTCGTGGGGTATTTTAGGTGGACGGACATCTAGTTTGCATGTTACAACACCTCCCTACCATTCCATGGGGCACACTTTGCAAGCGCAATAGTGCCACATGTTTGCTCCATACTGAAATAACAAAGCAGAATAGACTTATTCAAGCATGTGTGCTATTGTTATCAAAAATGCTTTAGTTGAGTAATATATTTCTGTTACAAAGGTTTGATCAGGTTTTGGATATTATTATTGAATGGAACAATGTCAAAGTTTTAAACCCGATAAGGTAGCGATACTTATCTAGTTTCAGTTAAATAGTCAAACATAACTAGTAATTAGGTTAATTTGTTTTCCTGAACAAATCTACAACATATTTGTATTGCACATTGTACATCTGTGTGTCCTTAAGCTCAATGGTCGTGAACCTATTGAGCTTTTGCAACGTAGAAATTTGAATGCAATGGCAATAAAAGGGATAAATGAAAACTTAGCAATTGATTTTTGGTTATGATTTATCAGGAATTATAGCAGTTGTAGATGATATCGAGCAAATATTTCATATATGTAGGCGATACCATTGTTCTAAAGATGAGATAAGTTTATTCTGGTTCAGGATAACAACAGATACCAAAATTACATAATATTGAATTTATAAACAATATGTTTAACTTACGATGTACAGTAATTTTAAAGTTTGATGCTATAAAAGTCCTGGGTTGATGTTTTACTATAATTTGAACATTTAAATTAAGTTTAGAAGTGCATTGCAACAAATCTGCATGTTTTGTCCCATATACACCGGTTTAACATTTTCTTTTTTCAAACATAGTCTTTGTTTCATATTATTATTTCTAATCCCCATCAATGTACACACATAATGTATCACCGCCCGATCACGATCGACCTCACACCTGACCGCCTTCGTGAAATGCAAGACAGCGACCGCCCCTAGCTTATATACAGGAAAAAATCAAAATCGGCTAAAAGCCTATTTTAATTTCATAAAATGTGTCTACACAATGTGTTGTTGTGATTTTGATATATTTAATTTTTCTTTGTTTTCATACCAAATCTGGCTTTCTGATTGACCAATATTTTTTTGCATACCACTATGAAAAAATATCCGAGAACGGCGCGAAATCCCGATATAATCGTGGCGTCACAAAAGAGACATTGACGTTGCGTATTGATTCGGAAAAAAAGAATCCCTTGAAATACCACTATAATGTTACATTTAAACATACTTCATTTTATCAAATAGAGTATAAAATTTATTATAAGTATTGATGTCAGTATTTTTTAATTTTATCGGGTTATGAAAAAAAAATTGTTTGCAAATTTTTGTGAGAATCCGCTATCCCGATAGAATTAAAAAATACTTAGCAATGCTTAAACGAAAAACGCCGTAGATTTTCCCAGTTCCGGATACCACTGTAGCCTTTGGACGGCCGTCACGTACTAATGCGTGATTATGCATTAGAATAGTCAAACAAACAAACAAACTTCAATTATTGTTCACATTGTGCTTTTGAATATCATAACCACATATAAATATATATTGTTACAGTTTTTTTAAGATAGGGACATATGTCTACCTTGACACTAGCCAGTGAGAAAATACAATGGAACTTCCTTAAGACTTTTATTGTCCGCTGTAAAAATAAGACGTTTAACCTAAGACAAATAATTACAACAATAATACATACCGCTGTTGATGTCACGGTCGGGAAACTTTCATTCTATTTAAGTGAAGTCCGGGTTAGAGAAGTAAATACTGGGTGTATTTGAGACATTTGTGACAAAATTCAGAAGGATCGGTTTTCGGAACTAGTTTTATTACTATATATTAAAAAATGGTCTTGTTTTAGAAGGATCACTTAATTTTTGAAGCCAATATGAGGTAAGCAATATCGGTTTCATTGTGATGGCTATAAATAGTGGGGTTTTTTCCATATAATCGCGCCTCTTGTTTTAAAGCTCGATACGTTTTGTTGATGTTTATTCCCTTCCTTGGAATGTGACAAGTCTGTTAACGTTACATCCAATTAAACGTGCTCCGTTGCCGACAGAGTATAAACGTTACTCATCATTTGAACAATAATTGGTGTTTAATCGTGTATAAATACATGTATTTCTAATTAACACAAAAAATATATAAAATTATATATTTGCTTTTGCTGCAAGCACAATCAGTACTTTTTTTCATTATGACACAGTGCCACGTATTTTTTTCGGGATGCAATTAATTATTTTGATTATTTTGAATGTTTTCATCTTAAAGTAAAATTAGAAGCTAAAACTTTTCAATTGTGGTAATTGTGTAAAGTAAGTAGCTTTTGCAGTCAAAGAGAAGGATGACGACTTGGGGGTAAAGTCAAGGTTGCAATCATAACGATAATTGTTAATTGTGTCCGATTTCACGAAATGTCGAATGTATTGACTATTAATCAAGCGCCAGTGTATTGGCATGGATTTACTCAATATTATTTTAATATTGACATTTAGGTTGTCATCCTCAACCAGAATGACAGAAACAGACACCATGCGGATAAAATATGCTTGAAATTGTGACACATTTTCGTCATTCATTAAATATGAGTTCATTATTTTGCAAAGGATTCTATTTGAGAATAGGAGGAATATTCATGTGAAGTATTAATGGTATCTGTCCACTCAAAACATAAAAAAACGGCAAAATATTGATACCTGAACAGAACGAAATGAATCGTTAGTACAACGTTAAAAGGGCCAACCTACTCTTTCTGATACATGGCCACACACTGAAGTACATTCAATTTGAACAAAACTATTCAGTAGTAAATATAAATTTCTTTATGTATCATGAAATTTTCGTTGATACAAGAATACAATAATTTTTTTTTAATATCTCATAATGTAACGGCGTATATCATTTACCAGGTTTGAATTTTAATTTTCAATCGATTAAATATCATTATAGTTCAATATTTACAGTCAGTTGTGAATTGATAATATAAACCCCGTTGATTTCAACCAAAGGCTACTGAACTTTATTTCTCGATAAATTGAGTATGACACGGGCATTTTTGAGACACGCGGATAAATATATATACATGATGGTCCTCATCAGAAACTGTTAGTGTTTTAAGTACCGACCGAAGAACATATGAGCTATGGAAAAAATAATTCACGGTCCATTCCAAATATCGATACCCTACTCAACTTTATCCTTCGATAAAACAACCAGAAAGATACTTTAATCCTTAATTGTTTTGTTATCATATGACGTCAAAAGTGACGTATAGAATATGATGTTCAATAAAATTGAATTCTTGGTCGGTGTTGCATTTACATTTTATCACTCAGCTGCCGGAGCGCATGATTCTTTGGTCCAGGGCCGTGATTTTTCACGCCGGAGACTCTAATTCGATTCCTCATCGTGGCACTCGACAGGAATGTGAATCTTCCTTGTTTTTGTACATTAGAGCTGAACTAAATACACCATACAAGATTTGCTGAGAGTGTTAGGTTCAGATTTGGGAAACACGGAGAACAGTGTGAAGGAAGCGTGCAGGATGCTGGGAACTGACTGCGGGACGGTGGTTTTTTCTCTGGGTACTCCGGTGACCCTCCACTATCAAACCTGGCACGTCCTTCAAATACACTGGCTGATAATAGAACGTAAAATAAACAAACCAAAGCATGCAGGTGTGGCTTGCACAAAGTGCTAAATACTGTCATTGTGATTATGCTTCTTAGTTTGTGTTTAAAATGAAAAACGTTTCCTTTTTATTAAAAATTTACAAATAAAACTCAACGATGAAATGCAATTAACAAAATGTCAAAAGCATTGATGGTGAGATGTAAACCATCCCTATTTCAAATAGATTGGATACAATACACTATATTGTTGTTTTTGATAGTACTTAAAATATGTTGTTAAATTTCAGATATTGCCTTTCTTACAAAATTTTGATTATGGCTGCGAAAACCACTCGGAGGAACTTTCTCATCTTTACTATAATAATAGCAGCATGCTTTATAGTGCTATTTCACCGCCGTCACGTAGTCAGCACAATCCAGGCATCAATGGCCCAAGTCTTGCGGAGGGACGTCTTCTTTCCCAGTACAGATCAGGTAAGTAGCATCATTAGTATGTCTCTAATGTAAACGTACTCAATTTGACGCAACCAAATAGCGCAAAATAATGATTTTTGATAGGTCATCATAGTGATGGGCTCGCGCATTCGTAATAAATGTTGCATGGACTTAGAAAATAGATTAGCGCGAAAAGCGGTTAGTATGATTACAGCTAAATATACATTGAAGTATTTTGATAGCTTAGTTTTGTTGTTTATTGATATTATCTTAGAATTTAACACCATACGTATTTTGTGCCTGATATTTAGTCCCGTGATGGCCGCTTTATGCATATAATACTTCATTCGAGAAGCATACATAAAATAAAAAAAATATTCTCTTGCTGTAACTTCTAAAAGCAAGATTAATTGTAGTTCCCCCTCCCCATTTTGGCTTAGAACAATGATATATACAGCGATTGGTATCTTATATTACCTCCATGTGACATTATAATAAAGACGGGTCGAACTGATGTACATGATATATAATATGTGGAATAGGCCACACACATACATTGTAATGAGGTTTTATGTTTCGTATATGTTATCCGATAAAATCTCCCATAATGTTCCCAATCTATTGTCATGTATTGTATGACCTTGGTATTGAGCACAATGCCGTTGGTTCATTGAAGTTTGTTTTGTTTTGTATTTTATTTTTTGATGCGCTTAAAGTCACAAAGAATAAATACACTGAGGATGTAGGGTATTATCACCTACCTATCAACATTTTACACAATGCATAAAAGACCATGTAACAATATGTTTACTCAAGCATTTTTGTGTGTTTTTTCAGTCCATTTAAAAGGTTATGTTGTAATGAAACGCTTAACTATTGAACTATGCTGGAACTTTGAAATATAACTTAAACGATACCATCGCTCTGCATTCATTATAAGTATTTGTTCTATGTCCTGCTATTGTACGTGTTGGTAAAATCATATGAATTAGACATTTGATATAATTGGCTGAAGCCTCCAGTCCATCATTAATAATTACAATGTACAACTAAACTTGTGTTATTCGGTATGTTATGTTAATTTAATTGATCTAATTGTTTTTAGGACATAAGTGTCCTCCACATATAAATTATCATGTCAAAGTAAAATTGTTGAGGAAATTTGCGACCCGAGTCCTACGTACTTTTTCTACAACTTTGGCTGAATATATTTTCATTGTGCATACTGCGAGGATGTTCAGTACAATTTGCAATGAAAATTGGACCATAAAGCGGGTCGCAAATAACAATTTTACTTTGACAGGATATTTTACTAAACCTGTATACGCACAGTGTGCAATGTCTTTATTTGAATTCCCCTTAAAGAAACTCATAGAAGGACGAATCGGGCAATTTCGTTTTTTACCTAAGGAAAGTAGGTAATTATGCAAATAGTTCCATTCACTAGATTTTACAAAGTAAAATGTATAGAGAAACATACAGTATTTACATTATTTCTGAGATATCGGTTTCAAAGTGACTGTGTATAACAATTAACTATGCTGAAGGAAACATTGATAATTTGCTGTGGTTCTATTTGCTGTGGAAAATTGTTCACGACTCAATGCACCAGGCTTTTTACGATTTTTAGTTTAATGTGCAATATTTAAAAAATATAAAAAAAAAAAAAAAAAAAAAAAAAAGAAAAAGGGGGGGGGGGGGGGGGGGTGGGGGGACGACACCGGTTGAAAACGTCAGGTGAATTATATAGGTAAGCATATACTGTCAAAAGTAGTCGTGATACGGAATTACGACCAATATACAAAGCTGTATATTTAGAAATATCCGAACTGAAAATGCTAATTAAAGGGACAATTCACTCAGGCTAATTCTTTTACATAACCAAGAAGCAAAATATAGCATAAATGTATTGTTCTACATTTCTTATGAAACATATAACGTAAAACATTGACAAATTCCACGACATTGTTAAGTATTTTAATTAATATCGTTGAAATACAATGTATCAAATCGTTGATCAATACGTTCAGCAGGTATGGACGCTGTACCCATACCCGAGCCTAAGTCACGCACGTTAAACAAAAAAACTACATAACCACTGTGAAGGTGATAAAATGATTTTTAGACAAGACAATTCACCTAATAAGGTAAACATACTACTGTCAGAGCGATTTGAGAAGTTCTAGACAACAGTTGCATTACTCTGCGAGCAAGGGACAGGGTTCGGCATACAAGAAGTTCGACCACAATGTGTAATGGCGGACTGCGAGCGAGTTTGAACATCTACACACATGTCACCATAATGGGCTTTTCAGGCATATCACAGTAAAACTAACTAATCTAATTTCCATTAGAACTGGGTTTTTTCCCGATATTTGTACAAATTTTAATGTTCTCTTAGACTGAATTGTCCCTTTAAGGAAGTTGGTCTTCATATACAAAGCCGTATATTTAGAAATATCCGAACTGAAAATGCTAATTTAGCAAGATGGTCTTCATATACAAAGCCGTATATTTAGAAATATCCGAACTGAAAATGCTAATTTAGCAAGATGGTCTTCATATACAAAGCCGTATATTTAGAAATATCCGAACTGAAAATGCTAATTTAGCAAGATGGTCTTCATATACAAAGCCGTATATTTAGAAATATCCGAACTGAAAATGCTAATTTAGCAAGATGGTCTTCATTATAAACGCTGTCATACGGTTGTAGGTCGAATTAGTAAAATCCGTTAAAACTGTACCGGACATATGTTAAGTTATAATCATTGTTATGTATAAAATTTCGATGTTAATTATAAATCTACTAATTAGCCGGTTGCTCGGTTTAAAGATTTTTTGAGTAACCGCTTTGCCAATTCTGACCAGTGTGACAACCCTACTTTATGTTAATTTCATTGATACTGTTTTAAACTTAAAATACTGTAATAATGCTATCTTACAAATGTTTATTCTTTATAGAACCCCATTCCGGAAACAAATACCTTGCAGACTCTAGATTTAAAAAACGTATCAACTCTGTATTTTAGGTAAGTTAAACATAAACCTCGCTGAATATGATCTTTCTTCCGATAGAATTTTTTATCTATTTATTTATTTATTTATTTTTGTAATGTGGATCTTTAGGTCGTATTAATACTCTTGGAAAAGCGATATGTTCAAGATTCAGAATACGAAAGCAAAGGCTAGGTGTGAATTTGGGCGCTCTGGTGGTCCTGAACGAAATTTGTACTTTTTGTTTATATGTATATATATATATAGTGGTCAGGTGGTCATGATATGACGTTTAGGTCAGGTCAGAGTTCATTTCGTTTTATTGGAGGGAAATTTTTGTTTGGTCCAAATTTGACGAAACAAAATGATGTTTATTAGTTTAATGCTTTGATCTATCGAAAATAATACAAATTGAAAAAAAATATATACTAAGAACAAAGAAACATGGCAAATCTTACTTTAAACGTGAATAGTTTTGAGTGAGGATGTGTTTGCTAAGTCAGCTTTTAAACCGTTCGAGTTGAGGTGATTGTCGCACATCGCAAACTTAAATAAAGTTGTTCAAATGTAAATTTTGCACTCGTAAATATGTTTGCGCGTGGGCATTTTAAAAGAGATTTAAATATCGAAATAAGGAAGTAATAATAAAGATGTATACGCTGCAAATAATTCCACTTCTACAGTAGGTGTCTTTTGTTCATACTTTACAGATATGTAAACTCACTTCAAGTTTTTTGTCCAGTGAAGAAGGTTTATGGTGGCGTCAAGTTTGGTTGGTACACTTGCGACACAGTCAGGAATGGTAACCCATGTGTGGCCTATATGATAGCGTAAGTATAATATTAGTTTCATCTGCCATAACTGGGTGTAAATGTTGGCGACATATTTTACTTCTGTAGTCTGAAATCCATGCGTTTTGATAAATTAAGCTGTGAAAATTATTCATACAAACAACCAAACATGTATGATGCCTTATAAACATTAGGTACAAAAAAGTTTATGCACTATGAAATTATTGTTTTTTAATGCAGTAGGTATTTTAAGATATGGAAACACACCTGCATAAATCACTTTAAATTTTTTTGATAACACTGTGAAATGTAAAATGAAATTATTGACCACAAACTCGTTTTATGACATATAACTTTAAAAGATAACCATATCGCTATTATCTAAACAAAATCTTACTCCCTACCATTAAATATTATTTTTTGGGAAATGGTGAGATAACATCTAATAGTAAGCAAATTGACTAGAGAAAGAGATAACGGAAGTATCAAAGGGCTCATGGTACCGCATTTTTAAAGGCAGTATGTAAATTTTACACTGTATTATTATTTGTATGTTTATATATCTGATAACGTAATGAAGAATATGAATGTGTAAATGTTGAAATCAAATCGGAAAAGGACTTTTGTAATAAATAAGCGAAGCCTGATGTCCAATTTATATGATGAATATTATGTCAAAAAATCGTTTGTTGTTCAACACAAACCTTTATATTTCCAGTCTATGTTGGAATATGATGTGAGAGTTTTATCGTACCACTGATCTAACATAACTTTACCGTCTAATATTGGGCCAAAACGCTCAACTTCATGTCAGTATGATGTCTACATGAGTACGGTGTGTCTGGCTCCGTGACCTAATAGTGGAGTGAAATTCGGCAATCCAACGGTCAATTCCGGTAATCAATAGTTCGCACTACCCTGTGGGATTCTAGATCAGTTACTTCCTATTGGTCCCTGTGTAATATATACAAATGTTACTAATACAGCTTTCAGTGGGGGTCTCCTTGTATCGATATATAGTATTTATGGATCGTTAGGATATCAAATCGTTTTTGCCTGGATACAATCTATGCATACGAATAGAAATTAGCGTGTGAACTACATCCCCGACCCGTTTGCATATTATAACACAAGACACAACCTTATCACATAGTACCGAGTAATGATTTACACGATATGTAAATTATAATGTAATATGTCTTGGTAATATTTGCCTTCGTTTTGTCTGGGAGATGATGACGAATGAGTTTATCCAAGCAAAACATAACGCCATCTAACCTAACTTACCGTCAATATTGGCGCACCAAAACTGTCAACTTCATGTCAGGGTGTGTATATAGAAACGGTGGGTCCGTCTCCGTGCCAACTCTAAGTTGAGTGGAATATTCGGCAATCCTCAGGTCAATTCCGGTAATCATAGACGCTAAAAGGAAGATCGGAATTTTTATATTGATATATAAAGTTTTTATAATATTCAGCATTGGAACGTTTGGTCTCAATATATACCTTCATGAATGTAATATGAAATGATGTATATATGCGTACGGATGCAGTTTTATATTGGTTGTTAAGGTATGTAACGGTTCCATCTAATAATGATATTTGGACAACGATAATACTAATGTGTGTTACGTATTACAATGCGAAAGGGTCCACCGTTTAAAATGGAACAACACATATTTGGCAATACATGTGGAGTCTTATAACATATTAATCATAATATGTTATTAGTTATGGCTACATGCCTGTTTGATAGGTGGCATGGAGGAAAACTTCAAAAAAACCTAGGGTCCATCCAGGGTTTGTTATCTGGGATCCCCCTAGTTTTTAAAAACAAACTTGGCATGCCAGATTTTCACTCTGCTTAAAATCATCTTATGGCCCAACCCCCTGCCTATCATGTGATTATCACGGAAATGACCCAGATGTGGATCTTGTCTTCTATACATTGTAATAAGTGGATGACCTCGATAACATATTCAAACAGTGAATTTGTAAAATAACAATACTGCACTACATGATCAAGTCCAGATTTATCTGATGAAGATTAAACATTACCAAATATGTTCGGTCGTATATTAACTGACTGCAATAGGTTTTAACCCCCTCGACTATCCCATCCTCTTCGACGTTTGGCTATGTATAATATTGAACTATTATAAAATTATGTTTCTTGAAATATCCTTTACGATGCTAGCAGATCCGAAGAGAGAATCGTAATTAAGAAAGCTAACCAGAATGACAGTTGAGATACCAAGCAGAGATGTGATGGAGAGATTTAAGTACAAGCAGCGAGTACAAGAACAACGATCTAGTACATTTTTGTGTTCTTTGTCATATAATTAATTTAGATTTCTGTAGGGAGGGGACTTCTATGAGTTGGAAAACTTGTGCCCAATTACCATTGTAGTATCAAAATTACACAAATCATATTTTGTTTTAAATTAATCAAAATGTTATTCTTGGTCAAAACCATTTCTCGATTATGTTTTGAGTTAACATGTTCATATCTTCAAAATGCTGTTGGAGTCTCTCGATTTTTATCAGATTTATTCGATTTTCACAAAGGTCTTTCAATAGTTGAAATAAAGGATATTAATGTGTATATTTATTGATTATGTCTGATGACATTATAATAAGCAATGTAACTTGAATGTGTCTTTTGTTAAAATGTTTAATTATTATTCAACCAATCTTACTTTGCCTGAGGGTCAAGGGGCCGTGGTAAGGCAAATTGTTAAGATTCCTGACAAGTCCTTTTTCTCTGTTTTAAGTTAGAAACCCATGTGGAACAGTTGCTGCTGTGTACAGACCGTAGGTTGATGATTTATTCTCCGGCATTCCTCCACTTCCTTTTACCAAGTACATCCATTAATAACACTGACTGTTAATAGGATGTTAAAGCCAAACAAAACCAATGTGTCAGGGTCATGTCGTGGTAGTGAGTGTGTGGTAGCACTGTCTGGGATAAGTCGGTGGTTGTTTTTACCAGTACTCCTTTTCCCACTCACTTCTAACATCAAGTACTGGCACATCATCAAATAGGTCTGCCGGTACACGAGGCTTAATCTCAGAATATTAACATGTTCACAAGTTGACATTATCTGTGGAGTAGTTAGGTGTGACCTTTATCATATATATATTTTTTGACGGAGTAATGCCAACAGGTAACCAGTGTCATCCGGTTTCTTCAAAAGCTTAAAAAAGGAATTGATTCATTTATCAGATAAAACTATATTCCAAAAACATGTAGAGAGAGGTTATTGTATGGTAAAACATCAGTGTATGAAAATGATATCACTGTATAAAATCGTTGTTTTAAATTCAATAAAATATTATCTTCTTTTGATACTTATATTTTTCACGTTTGAAATGCGGTAAGAATGTAGATTTCTAAATGTGGTAAAAATGTATCGCCGAAAGTTTCTATGAGTTCATTTATAAGACAGAAAGCACTGAATTCAAAGAATGTCTTTAGCGACATCTCTGAGGATCATTACATCTTAAAAACAACAGCTATTTTAGGTATCATAAAATTCTGAATAATAAAAATTGAACCTTAATGACCATTCAACTGGAGTCAATAATGTTTTCGTTTTCGCGACAAAGTTTATTGTGCGCTTGAAACAGATAATAAAATATATTAAAAACGCAAGGGATGCTTAAATGTGTGTAAATTTAATTTTCCAAAGACAATTTTCCTGAAACTAAGAACGAAAGCAAAGAAACTAAGGACATAACGATGATGATTAAAACAAATTTGGATTTTCCTCTGGAGAACAACAACTATTTGAAGGCGTCGAAAACGCTACAGTGTTGAAAAGTGGATACAAATATAAATATATTAACAAATAAAATACAATAATTAAAGGTAGTTATTCGCAACAGCTTGTGGTAGTTAAAAATAACGTCTTTCGTCATATTAAAGAAAACTTGCCTGTTATCCTTTCCAAGGGATCACAGTTTGACTGTTACTCTGTGATACATGGGACTCACCTAGACAAGTTCTGGACTCATGATGTTCCTGCGGGACTCACCAAAATTTTAAGAACCCTTTATATTTATTGTAGGTGGACTCATCAAAATTTGAAAACTAGTTTTGAACTCGCCTGAAACTTCTACATAAATAGTTGTTTAAGGTCAACACTACGCCACTTGAGAAAGTAGCAGTTAGCTTCATGAGTAAATCATAATCGATACATCTTGCAGCTGGTTCGTGCAGGATAGTCATGTTCCTAGAACTCTTGAACAGGTTTTACAAGCAACAAGCGAAACACTTATAAGATAACACATACGTGAAATATAAGACAAACACTATCTTATATATTTAGGCCTACACACTGGCAGCTGAAGTTTTGGATTCATATTCATATCACATATCTCTCAAAAACTGTCTATCGTCGTAGATGTGGTGATAATTTCATCATTTAGTAAGTGCCCTGTTACATGAACTAGTTAATGTGGTAATAACGTAGGGTTTGAGTATTTTCATTCTTTGTTTTACAGTACACTTGACGAGTCCATCCCATTGACATATAATCCGAAATATTGAAAGCGTTCTTTGCCGAAAATTAAATTGTTGTACTTTTTGTACCAGTTAAGTCGATATTTTTTTTTATCATTATATTTTTTCCTTTATCATACTTATGAAATTCTTTTACATTTATAGCACAAAATGTATTGTTCAATCGACTTATGAAACTTACATGACATAAAATATTGACAAATTCCACGTCATTGTTTTCGTATTTCAATTAATATCGTTGAAATATCAAATCGTTGATCAATACGATTAAGTAGGTACAATATGGCCGCTGTACCCCATGCATGAGCTAAAGTCACCGCAGCGATATGCAAATAAACTACATAACCATACGAGAAGGTGATGAAATGGTTTTTAGGCAAGACAATTCACCTAATAAGGTAAACTACACTACTGTCGAGCGATTTGAGGCAGTTCTAGACAAAAGTTGCATTACTTCTAGAGCTAGGGACAGGGTTCGGCATACAAGAAGTTCGAATTACTACAAATGTGTATAATGGCGGACAGCGAGCGAGTTTGAACATCTACACACATGACCCACAATCCAAGGGGCTTTTCAAGGCATATCACAGTAAAACCCGAATAATTAATTTCATTTAGAACTGGGTTTTTTCCTGAAATATGTACAAATTTTTTAATGTTCTCTTAGACTGAATTGTCCCTTTAACTGTGTATAAACTTTTTCCCTGATTGCTTGATTTATCTCGGCGACATGCTGAGAAAGATTCCGTTTCAAAACCCAATTAAAATATTGAATGGTCCTTGACCGAAATCGCCTTCCGTTTAACATTTTTGTACGATTAAATTCGATATTTTTTTATTACCGAAAAACATCATCAAAGTGTAAATCTACTGTAGCATTGTGTGATATTTTTAGTTGTCATGAATTTTTAATCGATTTTTTTTTAAACGAAGTTTCCGCTGTAATTGTGTTCGAATGATTTTGATCTGGTATTCACGTGTGTGGTATTTTCGTTGTTGATTTTCATTACTTTTCACAGATTATTGCTGGTGGACTTTACCGTTGCTTGCATATAACAGAGTTGTCAGCCCTTTCGAGTAGGTATTGATTGTGCCGTAATGTGTTTGCGAACGCAACGTCACTCTTTTTCAGAGAAAAAAACGACGAGAGTTTCGTTTCGTTCACAAATTAATGACGTCATAATGAATGTCTACCCGCAAGGGAGGTAACTCTGTTATATATGGCGATAGGTATGACGAGATAAACTGGCGCATTTGTAAAGACAATGTTATTACAAATATTAAAAACAAACAAAGGTATATAGACAGACAAGTGTTGTTCGTTATCGGATATAGTGTGTGTCGCTAGGGTTTTTGGGCTTACATTATGAATTTCATATCGCAAACGTCAATAAGATACAATTAACCATTTACGACATCAAGCTAATTGTCAAACGACATGCAAAGCCAAAAGTATCTCGCACAAAACGAGACTTGGAAAAGTCTCAACGAATAGACTTTAGAAATCTCGAATCTCGCATCCCGTGAGATCTTCAGTTTTAAAAATGGCTTCATGCTAGCTGCAGTGCACGTTTTACTAGAAGTAATATGCCGATTTTAAAGGTGATTCTTAAGTCGAACCCCACTCACAATGTGGAGTAGGGGAACAATAGACGATTTACCGGGCTTGACCCGGACTCCCGACGTGCGGCGTACGTGACCCAATGTACGAGATAGAAAGAATACGTTTCAACTACGTGGTTGGAAAATGGACACACACTATGGTGGTGACCGTTAGTTCTCTTTCTGATGACCAGGAAAAATGTAAGATCTTCTAGATATGATCGTTACATTTTATGTTCCCGATTCCAATCTCATTCTAGAGATGTTTAAACTTGATCGATTTCCGTTCTCGGTCTAAAGATCGTTCTGTATCACGACATCCCTCCCGGTCTTAGCGTGGACGTAATCGTCGTTATTCGTATACTAGATATTGTAGTGAGGACGATTCGATTCGTCTCGGCGTAGTTCTAGCTTTATGTCCACCACGTAAACGTAAGAAAGCTTAAACATAATAGCAGTGACTCTCGTTCCAATTACGTCCGTTTTGAGGTGGCCGACACGGAAAGTGAGGAAACCAGTACTACCATCAGATATGGCAACATTATGTAATGAACAGATTTACATCTTTAATTCCATAAAAATTCTGGATAAAATTCTGGAAAATTCCAGTGCCAAAGAACATTTCTGTTACGGTAAGGGAGTATGATCAAAAAACTTATCTTCAATTTAGACACGGGTTGGGTAGCGTGATTAGGACCACTCTCAATGGGTGGATATCGATGGTGTGCGCTCAGATGAGACAGACAAGAAATAAGATTTGTTTTAGTGTCTAGATCTCGTAGAAAAGAACTATTACATTAGTTTTTCAAGCATTCAACGCTACTACCTATCACAGGCGGGGCTATGAACAACCTATACAATCTAACTAAGGACGTTAAGAAGTCCAATCAATTTTGTTGAAAGAAAACAGTGACAATTTAACATCGGACAGTAACATTTTTGGGAAACCAAAATTCTACAACGCGTTGATGAAATCTTTAGCCGTCGCATCGGGGAGTAACGTGAGATCTCCAAGGAATTAACAGCCATGTCAAAATCAAGCAACGACCACTCTTGGTCAACGACACTCAGAGGGACCTTGGCCAGGCTAAACCAGACAATAAGCCCTTTCGAGAAGCAGGCCCCATTTCGAGGAGGAGGAAGTGCGTGGTCACGATCCAACTCTTTCCGGTGTGACAAAACACTTGACAATTCAAAGCACACTCTGTACCGTAGTACCTCTACTTCAAAAGCTCGGGCAATGGGGACTATATTGTCAGGAAATAATGGAGAGAGGCCACTGGTCATAAAAGTCCCAACTCCCCAACCAGTTTCAGCAGACATTATTTGAGGGAATCTTCATTTTTGATCTATCGAGTAAAGATAACTTTACATAAGCACAGTGTTATCTGTAGGTTAGTACAGATGTATGCTTTAAACATGCTTAATTTTCAATCTTATTAAGGTTTGCGATATGAAATTGACAATTTCATAAATGCATGTAATGCACACAATGAAATCAGAATTTCATGAGCTGGTTCCCGAAATAACCCTTGACCCATAAACATATAATTTCCATTTTATGTATAGGGACTAAACACATACTGTAGATTAAAATAATGGACACCCCGCTACTCTTTCATGAGCTTACAAAGTTATCTGCTAACTGGCTATTGTGTAACTAATCTACAGCTTACAGGTAAGGCCTATCAACCAAATGTGACACTGTTTATGTCATACAGTACCTGTTTGTAATATGTCTACTCTGGTCGTGCATGCATTTGCATGAATTTTTCATGAAAATTCCATACCAATGTTATTACCGTAGAGATTTTTTGTGAGTTTGAGTTCTCTTCATTCTGAGTGGAGATCAGTACAGAGAGGCAACATGGCAGACAATGCAGATCAGATCTTTAATGAAGTCAAACTATCTAAAATGATTATCAAATTTCCAATAAGAGAGTTATTTTGTGATATTTTAATTTAACTGCCTCTTTATGTCAGAGGCAGACCACCATTTACTTGGATATAACTTGTCGGAAAAATTCACAAGATATGGAGGATTATCATGGAAACGAGATTAATTTTGATATACCGCTCTACGTTATGAAATGAAGAATATGATTGGTCCTAAAAAACTGAGTAAAATATCAAGATTTAGTGGATTCTAAAGGAAACTACATTGAAATTCAGTGAAAACGGAAAAGTGATGAAAAGTGAGCTTAAATTTCAAATTTGTTCAGTAGGCTTTGTGTGATTCTTGGATAAGGAATTATACCGAAATCATTCAATTTGGGAAAACGTGGATTTATGTGTTTACATTGTATGTATTCAAGACAAATGAAGCAATTAAACCAGTTGAAATTTTGGGAAATATACCGAAAGAATTCATTCAATTTTCAAAGAAAGAAAGTACACATATCTATCTAAAATTAAAACATCATTGTAGGAATGGGCCTGTGCTGTAGAAATACTAAAGAGTCTTGATTTTCAACACAAGGAGTAATTTATGCGTTGTGGTTGATGTGATTGGATTTATGCCGATGTCCAGAATCAAATATATAAAACAGAAAATTGTAATAATATGTATTATTGCAGTTTTCCTATTACATTTATGTTGAATTGATTACATTTGCAATTTGTTATTTATCTGTCCAATTTTACAATGCTGCATGTAGTGTCCACTCTCTACCTTTCATTGAACATTAGTTTACCCGAACTTGTAGATTAGTTGAAACTTTTTATATATATGCACGAGCAAAGTTGGCTTGCGTTCCATATGAATTTCCTTCTTTTTATGTTACAGGAGGAAAGAGCGCAGGTGATGTCAAGACAGACAATGAGGACTGGTTAGACGAGTCGACAGACCGATATCCGTCCATGGATTTTGAAATTTAAATGGATTTTGATGTTTAATGCAATAGATATTGCAGTGTTTAATGTTTCTCTTTGTTTACGTTTTCCTTCACTATCATTCTTCCATTTTTAAAACGGAAGATCTGTGCGAGATTCTAAACTCTCGTTTTTTTCAAGTCGAGAGATTTCGCTTTGCAGGGCTTGATATTTAGCATGATGCCGTAAAATACTTAATTATATCTTATTTCGGTTCGCTCATGAAATTCTTATTTCATTGTGTGCATTACATGCACTGATAAAATTCTCAATTAATCCAGGAAAACGGTGTGCCTGTTCCTGGTGAGACGGTTAATACATTATACACATCTTCGCGTATAGAAAACGTTTTTGCCAAATACAAAATATTTGTCTATAGAACAAAAACTACATATACCTTTTCAACTAATAAGCTGGTTGAGGAAAACAGACTTAAGTTTTACAACTATAGATATTGTTCTGTGTTCCTGGAATTGTATTAGATTTGAAATTTGCCATTACTCAGAGAAAAGTTTTGACTTACACGGACTGTCACGTGATACTAAGATAAAGTTGCACACCGGTGGTAGGTCCTGCCCCTCGTCTCTTTTCAAAAATGATTCTCTTTGTTTAATGACAATTGCCACTTTAACTCTTCTTTTTCATGTGGATGTCTTCTGTAGTTACTATCTTTGTATGTTCAGGGTTGATGTTGTGACTGACTGCAGGTGTCAGTGAATTACCGAGTTGGATCTAGCTACGCGTAGTCTAATACCTAATGATCCCTGTTGCCCCACGTAATCATTGTATGGCTTGTAATAGATGTTGACACCATGCTAACGAAACATTCTGTACCGATATTCACCTTCATCTTGTTTTTGTTGTATTTCTTTTGTTTTGGGTGTTTCTTTTCTTTTCTCTTTTGGACTGAGAATATCCACTCAGAATATCAATTGGTCCATAATGCTGGTTTGTTCTCCTTCTCCCACTTTTTGGGAATCTAATTAAGAAACTATACAAATACTTGAGAGCAATGCCACATCAATAATACTGTATACTTGTTAAATTGCGCGGTTTACTGTTTGGAACATTTTGGCGGGGTTGCGGGGTTGATTGAGTTTTGCGATTTATATTTATAGCCTTTCAAATCGTCATACACATGGCAGCCTCTGACAGTAACCTTAGTGGAACCATCGTTATTGACTTTAGATTCAATTTCTAAATATTTTATTGACAAAAACTTATTGAAATATAAATAGGATTAGACATCATGCATAGCCAATCTTAGTCTTTTCCTGAAGTCGTTGACATGATGAATCTAGAAATTGAGAATCTCCATCTTCAAATTATGGTGTAAATATGATGTGTTTGTCCAAGTTGTTCAGATGGTCAGAGAATTATCGGCTCGGATGTGGTATTCGTGGAGTTTGCTCATAGTGGCAATCGCGTATCTAAAACAAGCATTGATGGGGTTTGAGCTTTCTCTTAGTATCACGTGACTGTTTATCTTCACTACACTGTCCACTTATCAGTAACGACCGGGAGAAACAATCGTGGTCACGAGTAACATTATTCATTCACTCAGGATACTGTTATTCAATTTCAATTCTTAGCGCTAAGCAGAAAGGGAGTATACCCATTTGCAGTATATGTCTAGTTATGGTGTGGTCATTTGACATTCGGCTGGACTTTTTCCTGAGTAACGGAAAATTTAAAATCTAAAGCTTAATTTGTGTTTGGTGACTGTGATCATTATGCATGCTCATTCGAAAATTCAATTCATTCACAGTTCAATCTGTGACACAAAGTCTTCGCAATTTTGAATGACAAATACAATTACGTGAATTGATTTGATATTTCAATAGAGATTTGTGAGTAGTTCTTTTGTTTCTAAATTTAATACAAAAATAAGGACGACTCAATGCTCCACGAAATTGAATTACAATATTTACTTTGGTATACTTCTAATGCGTATGACATTTCTTCCAGTATTTTCCATCTATGTCCCAATTATTTATTTGAGAAGCTAATTAGAATATAAAAGGTCCCAATTCATATATATCGTACTAAAAATGGAAACCTGCATACTTTGCGCTCATTTTTTTCTTCTTGGAAAAGGAATATAAAAATCCATTTTTCCTTAATGCCTAAAGTTTGTCTTAATAAAAATATCACCGAGTAATTCGAAGTATAAGTATAAGCAGCAGACCCATCACTCAAGTTAATGACACATACGCGTTACAAAGGCCAGGTCGCATCTGTTTGAAACGTACGTGATGATAATCTATTAGTAATAGTTCTTATTATTTTCTTGTTTACAAACCTGGCAATATATATGATATCAGGATCTCCAGGGGTTCCGTTTACTTACGATCTCTACTGGACTTTCATAGTAAACCTGAATGCATCTCAGGGGAACAAATCTGAATCAATCACAGGCCTGCAAAGATTTCCTTGAAGACTACAGAGAGAGCAACGCCCAGCATCACAGCCACACAGTCAACCACAATGTACCGTTATACGGCTCTTTTGATGTACATAAAAGGACTAAATTATCTGCTCTGTTCTATTATCACCAGTTTTACTATGAGATAGTCCAGGGGCGGATATAATGTCAGTGACAGTAACACCTGGAGTATCGAGGATGACGTATGGGATAATGTTTGTCAAACTCTTTACGAAACGAAATCATTGAAAGGATCCTAACTTTAAATGGGTTGCACAACGACCTGTCTTTGTAATCTTGAGTGTTTTCATTGTTCAGTTGCGTGTAAAAACAATAGGTCAACCATGGAAGACAGGTGGTTGCTATCGGAACGATTTGTAATAATTTGGTATTTAACAATATATCTAAAATAAAGCACGATGACATGCTGTTACTTCGCAGCCGCCACATCTGTTGAAGAGATGCATAATCGTTTCAAATGCAATAATTTCAATTGCCGAAATCTAATAAAATATAGACAATCATTCCACATAAGTGTCGAACGCCGAGTTATTGGTATGTCGAATTTAATATCCTTGACAATAACGTATGTTAATGATACGTATGTGTTCGCAACAGATCTTAATTCTGTAATACAGATGTCAGCTGGCGGGAGGCCACCATGCAGGTCTTATCAATTGAGCAATTTGTCGATTACGATCTTGAAGAAGAAAGCAAGAGCGAATATATCAAAAGCCATAACATTAAGCCCTAAGGTAAAGTATATTTAATTGGTGGAACATGCGGGAAAGTCAAAGAAATCTTCTATACAATAAACTGTGTTTATAAGGCTTCAAGGCTGATGGGACCTTAACTAAAACAAGAGGTCATTTTAATCTTGCACAAATCACCACCTACGCAATCTAATATGGTTTTTTGCTAAATGGTGTCATTATCAAGTCTGTAATGAATTGCATCCGTAGTTTCTATTTTGGTTTTATTGTTTAGCGTTCGACAGTTTCTGTGAATTCATGATTGAAATCTTTCGTGCTTTTCATTATTTGTAATTTGTTGCTTGCACGGATTTTAAGCATTCTATTGCATTGTTGCAATACTGATGCATGCTTCTGAAATCACTCTGAGTAAACCTATCGTAACACAACCAAACCGGTCACTGACAACGAGCAATCATGAGTTTAAAAGTCTACTTATGAGCATCCTCGATACTCCATGGTTACTATCACTGACGTAATATCGACCCCTGGACTTTTACATAGAACAACTGGGAGCAGTTCAAGAGAAAAAAAACCCGTGACCAATCACAGGTCTGCAGAGACTTCCTTTGAAAATTACAACTTCAAAGCCACGCAATCAAAAACAGTGTACCGTTAAACAATGACTTTAATGTACATAAAAGGATTAAATTACTTGTTTCTTTTGTTACCTCCAGTTTTACTATGAGATAATCCAGGAGTATCGAGGGTGACTTACAGGATCTTGTTTGTCATTGTCTCTATGAAACGACATCAAAGTAAGGATTAGGACTTTAATTTGATTAGACAATGACCTGCTTTTGTAAGATTGTTTTCAATATTCAGTTTTGTGTTACAACACGACAAATAGGTAGACACATGTGGTTGCTATGGAAACTGTAATAATTCGGTATGTAAAAATGTCCTAAATCAAAACACAATAACTCTTGTTATTTCTCAGCCAGCCATGTTCACATCTGTTGAAAAGATTATAATCGTTCCAAATGCGATTTTTTCAATTTCCGAAATCTCATGAAATATAGAGATCGTTCCATATAAGTGGACACACAAAGAAATCTTCTATACAACATATTTTATCTATCAATGTCCGAGCTCACTGGGTATTTCGCAGGCTTAAGGGAATATTGTAGAGCGCGCGAAATGACGAAAATGATGTAATGCGTGCAGCACGACACGTGGATTACGTGGGTTAGAGATGTCTTAACCATGGCGTGTATTTGACTTCGCGCGCTCTACAATATTCCAGGGTCAGTTGAGCCGGACAGAACTCTTATTTTCATTACATCCCCCCCCCTAAAGTGGGGTCATGACCCCACGTCCCCGCAGCATTGCTACGCCAGCGGCTATTCCCGTAACAATCGCCGCCCGTTTTACTATCATTATTCACTGATAATGATAATACTAGAAAGTATGGTTATTGTGTCCATGTCCGTGCAAACTGTAAACATATTAAATATTTTTATTCCAATTTATTAACGGTGTAAATGTAGAAGCGACCATGTTCCGCCATATTAAATATTGTTAATTGCCAAAAGTCATAACGTCGCCTATGATTTTATCATTTATAAGAACGAAACGTCAGGCGGCAATTGTTACAAGATTTCAGAAGAAACGGAATATGATTTTTCAGAAGGAGACACGACATTTGTTCACATCGTTCACGTGATTAGATGAACCAATCACAATTGTCATTTCAGTCGATTTTTAGAATGAGGTGTAATAATATTTTTTTTGTTTCGGGTACGATAAGGACAAATGAAATATGTCTTAGAACGGACGCCAAACGACAACTAGAACGGTAAACCAAACAAAATAAATCCCAGTTACTCCTTATTTCAAACCATGACAACCAAATGATCATGCATTATGTTTCAATGGTAACCGTTATTGAAGCATGTGATGTGTCAAATTATGCACATCCATACGTTATACCAATTGACCAAATTTGAACAAAATTGACCAAAAGATAATGACGTATTGGCCATTTTACTAAACCTGTGTATAGTCACCTGGTTACTATGGAAACCAAACTTTTAGGAACATAAAGCTTTCATGAACATCCACAGATGATTCCCAACATTCCTGTCAAATTTCATTGAAATTGGCCCAGTAGTATCGAAGGTGTTGTCCAGACAATTGTTCTGGCTATCATGGCAGTCAAATGCTTTGGGAAAGAAAACCTTTATGCACCTCTACACATGGCCCCCAGCATTTCTGTTATGTTTCATTTCATTGAAATTGATACAGTAGTTTAAGAATTGTCCGGACAAAATGCTTTCTACAGACAGACAGTCAGACAGAGTCAGACAGACAGGCACTCTGATATCAGTATACTTCCTTGTTACAGTGGGGAATGAAAGCTAGGCAAAAGTATGACTCAATTTTGTAAGTGCAGATGTAGTAAAGGTCGTGGCATTAAGTCCAATCGGGGCAGTTTTATTAGATTATATAATATGCGGGAACTAAAGAGATCACTTATACATAAATCTTGTGTCATAATCAAATTTGTAGTATGGAAAATGTGAAAATGTCGAACACTTAATTTTAGGATGTTCATTTCAATAAAAAAAATGAGATAACAAGTGTGGCAGTAAATAAAATAGAAAGAATTATCACACATGTCCTGTTATAAATCCTCTAGGGATAAAATGATATAATACTTAATTTCGTACAGCACCGAGAATACTGGTAATAACTTCGGTGTCTCAACCGATATTTTAAAATGATTTGTTTTCAATATAAGTATAGATAAATTAGATATTATTTATCCCATAAGTTTGCTCGCCTCATGGAAAAATCATGAGAGGTAGTCCATAACAGTTGATCAAAATTTATGTTTACACAACGTACAGTGCATCTAAGGCCAAAAAAATAATATGTCTGCTTCGGGTTAACCGACCGACCCTTAATTTCTTACCCCCGACCTAATTTTTCCACTTTTCTAAAAATAAAATAAATAAAACTTGGTATTTCGATCTCAGACTCCGGTAGCGGCCATTACTTTAGAGTAAAAACCAATAAAAAAAATCCTACTGACCTACTGACCCTATTGTTTTTTGCCAATATAACACCTTAAACAGACATATATCTTTTTTGGCGTAATTGGTCATCTACGAACCCCTTTTATTATGATTGGTGATATATTTAATTTAAGAGTCAGTCACTTGTTGGTACCCCTAGCTAGGCCCTGCTTTCATATGAAATCTGGACTGGTCGCGACAACATACACGTACATGTAGGGATAGAAAATTTTGAATATTTATCATATACTCGTATGGATAACCTACTATTGAACATAAAACTGAAACTATTTGTTAAATATTATCCACACAATTTTAGTATATCGATAGTCTCTTTGAAAGGGCTATCAATTTCATATTTTGGCCTCGAGTTATATTACATACTCTGGTTGAAAGCTCATCGTATCCACTTGAAAATAGGTCAATAACTGTATATTATAATGTCATCTTGTTGTGTTTAACCAAATACAATACAGATACAGTAACACATCTACAGTTTTCCAGCATCCATTAAAAATATATTTCATTCACTCTATTTTAAAATTCATGTAACTTTCAGACAGCTATCAAGTTTTTTTATAAACAATTTTGTCTTAAAGAGAACACTTTTATTAAAGAAAGGGCGAAAAAAGGGACATATTGTACATATTAAACCACATCAGCTACCGAGTAATCTGCAAACATAAGTCTTGGATCAGATGGTGTGCGTGTCAATGTCTCTTTTCAAAAACAAAAACAGTGATATTTTACGGGGAGTAAAGAGAACATATTTCAGTAACATTAAACTTTATTTTTTAGATACAGGCCTCAAACTAACGACCAGAATGGGAGTGCAATTTTCCATCCCTTATTCAGCTAATTTAAATAACAAAATCAACCGTTGGATTTTGTGATATTGACATCTCTGTGAATTTTTTTTTACATTTTTTGTCATGTCTTCTTGATGTGAGGTGGCTGTGAATATTGTTTCCCTTCAATTACTCATTACAGCTAATTTAAATGGGAAAATGAACCATTGGTTTTGTGATATTGACATGTCTGTAAAATGTTTTACAATTGTTGTTATGTTTTAGCGATATGAGGTGACTGTTTGTCGATAATTCACATGTTGAACCTCTCGGGAGTTATAACAAATGTGCTTAATATCTGTTTGAATGATATAACACAAGCCGAGATAATATATGGACCAATAAGCCAAATAAAGATTCATTAACGGGATCGTAAACGATAAATTACTCCCATTGCCCTTTTCAAACACATGTGCTATCGATGAAAAAATCAAACAGAACAAAATTTCCAATATCAACATCATAGTCGTAATCCTACTCAGGTAATCAATAAAACGAAAATATGACGAAAATTAAAATGTCTTGTGTCCTCAGTGGCAAAGTTAGCGGCGTCAACATTGTGCAGTTATCCCCATAACCTTTGTAACAACTAACCGACACTTCCTCCATCAAAACACATTTTTTTATTTTCTTGGTGTGTTTTTAACTTTGTATGCAAAGTGTTCCACAAAATTCGCATTTTGTGATCGAAGAAATTACTTTTTGAAAAGAGGTCTGAGTTGTCTTTTCTAGTAGTTACCATGATGTTGTCACTCTTTTTGCACAATTGAAATACTTCAGTTACGGTTTTTATGATATCTTTGGATTTTTTTTCATTGGCACATTTTTGAAAAGTTGGGATATTTTGGTGTTTTTGGGGGTTTTTTGTTTTGTTTTGTTTTTTTTTTTTTTTTTTTTTTTTTGGGGGAAGATTTTATTTATTACTATTTTGTTACTTAAAAGTGCTATCTTACTGGAATATACTTTGAAATTCAAGAGCACCATCCATGGAACTTAGTTAGTGACGTTATTGAGAAAATGTCATCTCTTATTTCAGTGTTTAGGAATAGAACCAATAGCATTGGTCCATCATTCCAATTTTGCATGTGACGGGAATTCCCTTTGGTTAAAAATTTATGTTATCGTCTTATCAAGTAAATAATGACAATAGTTATAATATTTTGTCATTTTTCGCTTCCAAATCAAATAATTTTCTTTAAATCTTTGTAAGCATATTTCCTGTAACAAATTCCCTCGGATGTTACCATCGGATAATAACGTAAAGTAACTTGTAGCGGTAACAATCAATTTCGGTTTGAACGATTTTGAAAAGGAGATATATCTTTTAATAACGTTATACTCGATGAATTTGTCTCAAACCTCATTAATGTATATCCTCAAAATAAAAACGCGTCGACTTGTACAAACTACAAAATTTACAGAAAATAAAACAGGTTTGCAGAAAATGAAAATTGAGCAATTACACAAAAACACGTCTTCAACTAATACCGACTGTGTTTGAGTTTCCCTGAACTTTGCACATGTTGGTGGTGTTTAATGAAGAATGGGATTCAGCTTCAGGTGCCAGCTGACCTTTACTTAAATTGGCGCTTCAGGTGTCATATGAGCTTTACTAAATTGACTCTGGTCTAAATTGATAGTTTGTGATCAAATTAAACCTGCAGTATAATTGAATGAAGAAACGAGTACAGCTGTACATATAACGGCAAAAGTCCCTTGTGGCCTAAGGAGAGGAGCGATATCAGTCTGCCATAACGTTAAATGATATTTCAGAAGCATAATTTTACTTTCGTTAATCGTCGACATTTCTACCATGAGGTCAATCACCTGCTAAGATAATTTAAGAACGGCCTTCTCAATGCTTAAATGCATGCGTTTTGCCACTGAGATGAGTGTTTGCTTTGCAGTGGAAGGCTTTGAGTTTTATAACCTGGTCGAGAGACACTGTAGCTCATAATAGGATTTTAGCCAGATTTTTATCGGCCATTCTCTATGCTTAAATGCATGCGTTATGTGCCACTGAGATGATTTTTTTTTTGCTTTGAATTAAATTGTCCTTGTTTAAAAAAAGACTTTTAGCATAATCAACCAGACAATCCCGCCCCTTCCGCGATCGTAAAAGGCGATTAGATTTGGTATAACGTTTTGCTAATATTTCCATTGTCTTCATTGACATCGACTCACTTGTGGGTTAAAAGTTCGTACAAATGAAGTACTAATGGTTTAATGAGTTTCAAAGCCATACAGTGTACCGTCTTTCGAGTCTTTTCATATAGATCAAAGGACCAAACTTGCACACCCGATGTCATCCACCGAGCCTTCAGTTTTGCTATGATATCCAGGGGTGTAGAAGACCGTACGTGGTCATATTGACGTAACCCTGGAAATCGAGGACGGTACCATCCTGTTCCACAATCTCACAGTAAAACCAGAGGCAACAGAACAAAACAGGTAACTTAGTCATTTGATGTACATCAAAAGAGCCGTATAACGGTTCTCTGTAGGCAATTGTGTGGCTTTAAAATAGGGAGTCGCTGTCTCTATAGTCTTCAAAGAAAATCAATTTTTGCAGGTTCAGATTTGTTCCCTGGGGAGCCTTCAGATTTGCTATGAGATATTCAAGGGGTGTAGAGATCGTAAGTGATAGGAACCCCTGGGGTATCGAGGATGGACATATTGAAGACAATGTAAGTTCATAAACTAGCCAAGCTCAGGAATGTTTTTTTTTTATATTATTAAACTATTACGCGCCATGATATATGCCTGTACAAGTATTTTACTCGCCTTTTACGCAGGGTTATGGCCAACACCACTACCGGACAAACCCTCGTTTGTTATGGCCAGACGACGGTGACCCGTAGCGAAGCCGAGAACAGATAAAGCTTGTAACAAATCAGACTTGTAATGCTTCCATCCATCAAATTTCTTTTTTAGCCAAAATCTGCTAATTATTCACGTTCTAAAATAGGGAAAGGCAACATAAATCACCATTAGCGCCCCAAACTGTTGCATTTGGTGTGGATGTGCGGGGATTCTAAATGGATAATTGTTAAAAATATTGACTCTTCCTTCGGTGGAGACGCATGCGATTTAAACTCGACTGCCATTGTTGCTATTTCCTGATTTCTACATGCTTTTTATATAAATCATCCCAGGCAGGAAGAGAACATTCCTCGGATCTTAAACCTTTTTCTAATGAAGCCCATTACGTCGATTCTTCAGTCCAAAAGAACCTTTTCATCGTGTTGAGATATGATACTTTAGATCTTGTTATTGAAGTATCTTAATAGATAAAATAAATATCGTTGTCCTCAGAGGTCTGAAAATTAGTTACAGTTTACATTAATTTGAACCACCAAGATTGACGTAGACCGTTTTGGAGGTCTTTTAAAAGAGTCTAGATCAAAAGCCATATTCTATATGGCATACAATAGGAAAAGGATGTTTCGAGATGCAATGTCGAATCTCCGCGGCAATCTATTTAGATTTTTCAACTCGCTTTATTAGAAGAAAAAAAGGACATTGACAAATGAAATTTTCAAGGTCGATAAAAATATCAAAAGCGTTTTGAACTTCAGACAACTTAAACGTGATAATCGATTTTATAAAACTTTAGTAGGTGATGATGAAAGGAAGTCAGGCAAGATCTGTGTAAAAAACAAATGTTTGACTGGCATATAGGATTTATGGCAGTTTTAGTCTAGACTAAAACAGTTATCATTATAATTTATAACAGGCAGTTGCATTACCTGTCTATATTTCAGACAGTAGTGTAATGTAGTTTTTTAGAGAGAGGAGGTACCGCGGCGGCATGAAGGTGAGGGTAGGGGTAGGGGAAGGAGTGAAGGGTGGAGAGGGATTATGGGATGGGGGTGAGGGTGGGGGTAGGGGAAGGAGTGAAGGGGGCAGGGGGATTTCGTGATTGGGGTGAGGGTTGGGGTAGGGATAATGGGATGGGGATGAGGGTGGGGTAGAGGATAATTGGATAGGGTGAGGGTAGGGGGTAGGGGGATAATGAGACATAGATGAGGGTGTGAGAAGGGGGTGATGGTGGGGTAGGGGGATTATGGGATGGGGTGAGTGTGGGGATTGATTATGGGATGGGGGTGAGATAAGGGGTAGGGGATAATGGAATGCTGTTATGCGGGTGAGGGATTGGGGTAGGGGATAATGAGACGGGGATGAGGGTTGTGTGGGGGTGATGAAAGGGTAGGGGGATTATGGGATGGGGTGAGGGGGGGTTATTGAATGGGTGTGATTGCGGGAGTAGGGGGATTATGTAATGTCTATATATGATAACTAGTATAGTTTTATTCTATTCTAAAGAATGGAATATTATGATTGATGGTAGAAATATAGGTGGCATTTTTCAATTAATTGAAAATATCTGTTTGATATTTTCACTCAGTATTGACCAATCATAACACAATATTTTTAGTGAAAATCTAATTTGGCGAAAATAACTTTTTATTAATAATAAACGAAAAAAGAACATTAGGTGTATCAGTTTGATTAATTATTGAAGCAATTACGTGTTGCATTTGATAATATTATTTTCACGTTCATCACAATTTGCGCTCCATGTAAGGAACTAAATTAGTAATTGAAATAATTAAAGGGGATTTCGCAAATTTGGAAAGATTAAATTTCGCGGACTGAAAAATTTAATAGAATTTTCAATCAATAAATGTGAGATATACATGTTAATTCGCAGAGATAAACGTTCGCGAATATATCTGGATCGCAAAATTCGCGAAAGTAAATCGAACGCTACAGAAAGTTGGATTGCAGTATCAGGGCAGATTGAAATACAGTAGCACAGGACAGAGATGTAATTTTGCCATAAATAGAAAAAGGTACGTATTACTTGTTTCTTGATGAACAACAGATTTATTTCATCTCATGGGGTGGAAACTTTGATATTTTTCGCTCGTGCTATGTAATAAAATAGAAAAAATATATCCTGTTTCTTGATAAATAACGGATATATTTCATCTCATAGGGTGGAAACTTTTATATTTTTCGCTCGTGCTATGTAATAAATAGAAAAAAATATCCCTTGTTTCTTGATGAACAGCAGATATATTTCATCTCGTAATAAGGCGGAAACTTTGATGTTTTACCCGCGCTATGTAATAAATAGAAAAAGACATTCTTTGACGGACATTTTCCCCTCGTAGCTCACTCGATGAAGTATAACTGTTATTGGTTACAAGGAGTAAGGTTTACATAACTTCGTGTCTGAACGTCGATTACGTCTTTCGGGGTCGTATCGCGTGATGGAATGACCGTGGTCAGTTGTGCGGCATTTCATCCATCATTCTGTTGGCTTTAGTAGCATGAGCGATTCTCTATATTACAACAAACGCATTACAATCAGATACACTCCACGCATTCCGAACACTTTTCGATGAAATCAACACGATACTGTAGAAATTTAATTATTCGCGGTGCGGAAAGTTCGCTTCCATTAAATATCTGCAGATTTGGAAAATAAACGCACAACGCAAATATTACACAGTTTAAAAATTGATTTTGTAAAAACAACGACGTTTTTAGTATTATAAACTCAATAATCTTTTCGCTGATAATACACTATATTGTTGATGTTTTTCGTTGTAATTCTATTTTGCTGTATGTGCGTTCAGATTATTTCATTCCATGAACTTAAAGATGTTCCACCGCCAACAAAGCATAAACGATACCCATCATTTGAACAATTAGAATGTATAATCGTGTTTATAAATATGTCTCCAATTACCACAAAAAATGCATATGAAATAATTTATTTTGCTTTTGCTGCATGCACAATTAGTAATTAATTCCACATAGGGCATATTGCCATAAAAAATTTTCGGGACGCATTTTACTATTTTTTTTTTTTTTTATTTCTATCTTGAATTAAAATTGGCTCAAAACTTTTCAGTGGTGGTAATGGTGTAAAGTAAGTAACTTTTGTAACTGAAGAAAAATACTAATTCGTCTGCTCCTGTTTTTGAAATCATTCGTCGCGGAAAAAATAAAAGAATGGTAACAAAGGATAACATACACTTTGCTTATTAATGTCCCACATTTAGAATTTGGACGAAGAATTTAAGAGAAAATCACGGCAACTATGCAGTATATTTTTCATAAGAACAAAATGTATCAATCTCAGCTGGCTGTTGGTGACATTTTAAATAAGCGCCTACTCTTGTAACCTTTCCTATTTAATGTCGACAACATGGCTGTTGAAATAGTTGACTAAGTAAGACCTTTTCTGTTAAGGAAATTGGTAGAGTATCTCAGGAAGACATTCATGTATCACTCGTAACCCACGACACCGGACCACTGTGTGCACACAACCAGTTTAGCCGGAACGACGACGGGAACCTGTGACATTTAACACACTTCCGTATGACGTCACCAAATGTGGTTGTAAATCTTGTACGAAAATTCTTTTTTATGTGACGAAACCATTTAATTAAGCGCTATCCATGGAAATGTAAAATTGTCCTTTCCTGTATTTGATTTGTCCCCTGGCTGTGATTTAGATAAAACTCAGCGTATCATCTGTCCCGACGAAAAAGAAAGAGACACTTTCAATTTGCTTTATTCTGGTAATCATGTAAATCGATGTGTACGACGGTCAAGTAAAGTCTGGGAAAATATATAATAGAGATATATCTTGTACTCAGAATTCCTTTGCCGGTACTGAAAGATGGTTTATGACCGGGAAAAAACCGTAAATTTAGCACAAGTCTGGAAGTAATTGAAATTAGTGAAATATACATATTGAAGACAAAAGAAAATTACAATGCAAGGCTCTCAATGTCTGATCGATGTCATCTAGTTTGGCGCAAGTATTGTGCAAGCTGCTGCCATTGTGTGCTTCGTAAGATCAAAACGTAATATGTAGCATGCTTATTTACCCTTCCATTTTTTTCACAGCTTCACTGTTACTGAACATTCATACTTGTAAGGCAGGTATATAGTCTCGTTAGAAACATTCTTAATTGGTTTGGTTTCGTTATTATATTTACGAACAGCCAGGGTCATTTTTTGGGAGACTGCGGTATATTCATTTTCCTCTAGTACGGTGAAACATTCTTAATACCAGTTGCCCCTTGGTATTTGGAACAACCATAGGACTGTTTCCATAAAACAACTGTATAATAAATGTGACCTTGAATGAAGATCAAGGTCATTTGTTTGAAAAATAAAACATTGATAATCCTATATCACAGCATGCTACCCGTCTAATATCAGTTCTCTATGCATCTTAATTCTTGACAAAAGAAGTCGTTTAATGATTTTAGCCTATTTGATCTCTGTGACATTGAAAAACAATCAAGGTCATCAATTTGAACCAACCTAGTAGCCCTTCACCCCAGCATGCAACATGCCAAATATCAGTATCCTACGCGTTTTGGCTATTGAGAAGAAGTTGTTTGAATGAAAATGTTACGAATGGCGCACACGGTGCACAGCGCACGGTGCGCGATGGGACATAGCACGATGACCAAAAATGGTTCGTGTAAGACTTGAAGTCGTAGCACAAAGATTAAAGACTATTTGCAGAATGTCGGGAACATTAAAGCTCCGAACATATCTCTTTAGGTTTAATTTAAACCTTTGATAATAACACCTTTCACAAGGACGTGAATCCAAAAACTAAAAATCTTCCGCAACATATTTATGAACTTCCCTCAATGCCAAATTATGTGTTTTGATGTTGTTAATGTGACTTTTATGGCGTGTGGTGTTCTCTAATTACTGTATAACGTTGTTTACGAGTCTAACAGGAGTACAGTATCGGGGGAATTGATGAAATGTTTGTATAATAAACATTTTGTAACAAATGGATAGTGTAGTGAATATACTGGCGCAACGTTCCTCACAATGACACAATGTCTGGTTAAATATCAAAGAAACACAATTTAACAAAGCATGACAATTTATTGACTCGTGCCCTATCCGGGCCTCGAACTCACGATCTACGGAACCCAATCTACGGCACCCAAGAGTGCGCTAAGACCATTTTTAGGTGTTTTAGTGGTCTAGATCAAAAATCGGTAAAAATCATACTCTAAGTACTATAGAGCATGATTTTACAAATTTTTTATCTAGACCCCTAAAACACCTAAAAATGGTCTTAGCGCACTGTGGGGGGTCCATAATTATATAATATGTAACTAATTTTCATATCCATGTGGCTTAAATCTGGACAAACGCAAGTCCCTGGAAAAAAATGAAAAGTTCTGATCATGATTTTGACAACGTAAATTTAAAAATAAATCAATTGTTTGTAGATTTAATTAGACTAGTCAATCAGACAAAAATCCGTCAAATCTCAGAGAATATTTATATTATTACAACTCGACCGTTGATTGGAAATTCGTGCCAAGTCCCTGTGGTTATATATTGATCAGTGAGATAGCACATCAGAATGATTGACATCAAAACATGGAAATTTGATGTTGTCACGTGACTTGTACCCATCAACAACCCACAGAGAAATTTATCCCGTCTCTTTCATATATTTCTTTTGAATAATACTAATAAAATATTCCTGGCCGATCGAGACATTTCAGCATCAAATGTAATTATCTTGATGTGATGTAACCAAAATACATAACATCATTTGACAGTTGGATTGTTGTTATCACTACAAAGGTCACGAAAGGTCACCAGACAAAGGGCAGATAATCAGGGTCACCAGACTCGATGTCCTTTTGGCGCAAAAATGTAATTCATTTTCCGTCAAAATAGAAGTACTGGTATTACTATTAAGATCGTCCATGGCGATGCGATGACACATGTAATAACTTATTGAAATGGTAAAAGGCTAAATGTTATGTATAGATACTAACGTATATAGATGACAAGCTACATGTTCATGTATATTCAAGTAAAAAATGAGCATTTTATATCAAATGAGAATTCAAACAATTAGGCACGTAACTACCATATAATCCGGTGCATCCACATCATTTTCATGTTCTTTTTACAGAAATCAGTACTGATTACGTTTATACATAAACTTTAGTGAACTAATCTTTTATCTGAATCACAAATATATGTATAAAATTAAATCAGTCATGATGAACTTTTATGTGCCAGCTCATTTATTTTTTAATTCATTTTAAGATATGCCAAAATGCTTTATTCACTACAGTAATGATCCAAATTTACGCAAATTACACCTGCAATACAACATTAAGTACATTGTAATTTTGTTCTAAGAATACCAGGAAATCACTGGGGAGAGGCAGCTTCGCTATAACTAGCCAAGGGTATTCAGTACGATATGCTCTCCCTGAATACCCTTGACTAGATAGGCTAGCGAAGTGGGAGAGGGTAACGGGGGTCAATAAGATTTGCATCCGCATTGTGTTTACGATGTATACTTATAGCTTTTTAGCAACACTTTTTTTGTGTTTTAATGTTTTATTACTTCTAAAAATCACACATAGAATTTTTTTATCCATTTCAATAAACATTATCTTGAAATAATTTAATCTCGCCATTTTGTGTTGTTAAAATTACATGGGGGTTCAATGCAATCGTATTTCAAGGATCGTAATTTTTTCATTGCATGTTTTGTCCAAATTTTAAAGTTGTGATAACAACTCACATGTCAACTATAGCGTTCGTGGTCAGCACAGAGGGATGGTCATCCTCAAATGACCTCCGATGTTCATTCCCTTTGCGCTGGATGACGACCGCGTTTCGACCTACAGTCAGTACAACACTGGCCATATTACGATACCATATGCTTTTAATTTTTTAAAAACATAAAAATTTCAAAGTTTACAACATACCTAGAACTTATTTTGAAATAATGAGAATGATGTTCCGGTGCAATGTATTCCTGTTGTGAGCGATTATATCCAAACAAAGTTTGATGACGTCGCCATTTCCTTCTTTGTCATTTGAGTCCAATATCCGTATCTGTCTTATTTTATAGCGTCATGAAATAAAAATATGTCACGGAAAATATTTTAGATACATTTATATAGAATGCAAAAATAGTTCTTAGTCCGTACATAAAATGCTGTTTCAAAGCAACAGTAAAATGTCGGGAACATGCGGTGGACACGCGACGGAATCATTCAAATAATTGAAGTTAGTCACATAAAGTATACTTTAGTTTGGAAAACGTCGGATACTGATACTTTATTGTGTGGTGTATATAAAGTAGCAAAATTTTCATTTAAATATTGTATTGTGGACACTGACTGTGCATGTGCTAGGAAATCGCTTAAATCGAGAAAGGTCGTCACAAGGTCATGATGTGCAGATGGATCGACATTTCGCGTGGTATATTGCGAGGACTAGTGACCTTGAATTATGGTTGGTTGACAACAACATGTAGCTAAGGCCGTTGAACGACGGCCTCCTATGAAATTATCATTGATTTTCCAGGGGTTACTGTCAATGACGTTATATCCACCCCTGGAAAATGTCACAGCAACACTGAAGGCAGCAGAACACAGGTAATGTGGTTCTTTGATGTACATCAGAATAATCTAATAACCTCCCGCTGTGGTTGACTGTGTGGCTTTGAAGTTGGGCGTCGCTCTCTCTATAATCTTCAAAGGAAGTCTCTACAGGCCAGGGATTGGTCAGTTGTTTTCTCCTGAGCTGCCTTCAGTTTTACTACGATATACTTCAGGGGTGGATATAACGTCAGTGAGAGTACATGTAACCCCTGGAGAATCGAGGATGCCATGGAATGTATCGTTTGTCAAGGGTTAGGAAGTGTATCTACTGAATACTCTTGGCTAGCGAAGTTGGCGAAGTTTGTTGTTCTGTCTCATAAAGGTCAAGGCCATTCCTTTGAACAAACATGCTAGCCTTCATTCAAACATGCCAAAAGTGCAATATTAAGTCATGCTTAGTTATTGCTAAGAAGAAATCAAAATATTTCAGTGTATTCGTCTCTGTGATCTTGGAATGAAAATCGAAGTCATTCATTTAAACAAACTTATTAGCCTTCAACCCAGTATACTACAATTACAATATCAGGTCGTGTGCCCCTTATGGCATTGTCAAGAAGCCATCTAAAGAAATAAGCCTTATAGACCCTGGGCTGTGGTCCTGAAGTAATGCCAAGGTCATTCATTTAAATTAATGGACGAACGGACAACACACCATGCCATAAGCTCACAGACCCTTTGAATCAAATGAAACAAAAGTCGGGAAATAATACACAATCTACAAAAACAACAAAACAAAAATGTTGAAATATTAATTTTTCTTTATTAATTAGATCACAATATTTTGGCACATATTGCTGGTTCTCAAATGATGGGATTCAATCGTAAAAATTTTAG
Organism: Argopecten irradians; assembly: GCF_041381155.1. Lineage (NCBI taxonomy): Eukaryota > Metazoa > Mollusca > Bivalvia > Pectinida > Pectinidae > Argopecten > Argopecten irradians. Next base: position 28,827,174 of record NC_091140.1, on the reverse strand, counting down.
ATAATACAAAATTAGACTCCAATTAAATACATATAATTCAAACAATACAGGAAGAATATTTGATAATCATTCATACAGATAATTAAGATACATATATAGAAAAAGTGTTGTGATACCCATGTTTGTAAATTTTCAAAATTTTTAAATTAAAGTTTGTAAGTTGGTGATAGTTTCACTGCTGCATTCAGTCATAAATTCTCTTGATTAATTTACAAATAAAAAAAATTGTGTGATAATAATTAGCAAGCTTAATTAATACTTTTATAGATTGTTTATGCTTAGAAATGAAAAGATGAAGATTTGCTTTAGCAAGCTTAATTAATACTTTTATAGATTGTTTATGCTTAGAAATAAAAAGATGAAGATTTGCTATAAAGGTAGAGAATGGGTACTTATACATGTATATAATCATATATTTTTTTACAAAAAAAAATCATAATTAAATAAGATTGGTTTATTTGGAATACACATTCATAAATCATAAATAAATCTGTTAATTATTTAAATAAGTAAAAAGAAGTTGAAACAGACGTGATAATTATTTGAAAATTCAGAATTAAATATCCCATAGTTATATTAAAAATGAAAAATAATTCTTAGTATTGCAACTGTCCATAGAAAATTCGTGTGAAACATATAATAATAAACAAACCAAAAATTGATTATCCATATAAACACAATACAATGACAAGCTCATTCATAGCCTTTTACTTTATACATGTATTTGGTAAAAATTGAAATATACTTGATTAACATATCTTTATAATAATATATCTTTAGTAAATAGCATTTAAGAAGTAAAAATTTGGTTGTTTTCACATTTTTTCAAAGAACAGACTGAAAAGATTTTCTAAACTCTAATTTTAGTCAATTAAACAAATTATCAACAACATAGGAATTTCAAGTAGATACACATCAATAACAAATATTACGTGTAATAACAGATTGAGAGTGTACAAATTTCCATGCAAAAACAATCACTCAAAATAGGATTGAACTTAAAAATCATACAACAATTATCACAAATTAACTATACAGTAATAAAGTGCAACATCAAAATTTTTAAAGAAACTGTGACTTTTTTCTCTACGTGTAAAAATTCATTTATTTTTGGCTTCATTTGAGTTCTTATTCATCAATTATTGACTTTTATTGGGGTAAATTTGATGTTATACCAAACTGCTAGAATCGACCAGGTTAATATAACACATTATCAACAGAAGCAAAGGTGATTAATTTTCATATTATATATGGATTCCTTTCTTCAAAAAATGTTTATTGCATAATCTGATATTCGTATTAATTACAAGAAAATTGATAGTCCAAGGACAGCACCCTGAGGAATTCCACAACTTTCTTGATTAAATCATGAGAAGAACAAAGGCATTTTGGTAAATTCTTGAAAACATAAATAAAGGTTCTCATTTAGCACTTCTTTAAGCTTTTAGCGTTATACTGTAAACTGACTTTCTTTCGCAACTACCAAATTTCAGGATTTTTCTGTTTCCTAGCAGTTTTGCAGATTTAAAAATGAATAGAATACCTTTCAATTTAATTGTGGAAGACCATTATTTTGCACAGATACACTTTTGCGAATTTAAATTCCTGATCATAACATTTGTGAAAACAAAACTCATGAAAAAGAAAATTTGTTTTGTAGGTAACAGCATTCTGATATCAGCATCACAACTTTTTAAAGCTTAAGTATGGATTCGTTGGATTTAGTTAAAGTTAAACATCTTTCACTCCTGTTCAATATCAAAAATTGCTTTGTTTAGTGAACTGACTGATTGACAGACAGAATGTAGCCATGCCTTGTACTCGCAAATGAACATGTACCTATGCAATGTTGTAGCATACACAATACAAAATGCCAAGTCATATGCGGTAACCGGAGGGTTTGATTGACAGCTGGTGGTCCGTCAATTAAATAGAAAATTACGAAAAAAAATCAAAATTCAAACAAAGAGAAAGAATACTGGCAACATAAGGAAGACTTGTAATATATGGGACCATATATAATCATCAAAACATCCTACAATATAAATAGTACATTATACATAGGTTATGATTTGAGTATATTACACATTATGGTTTTCAGACGCTGTTTGGCAGGTTCAAAGGAAGTTTGAAGACCAAGGGTGGATTCGTAAAACATTTTCGCCTGCTCCCATTGTTCCTGAAACAAAAAGGTTGTATCAGAAATGTAAAGTAGGAGTCATAGTTAAAGGGAGGTAATTCAGCTTATTAACAGAAAAAACAAAGGTACAAACTAAATTAACCCGAAATTAAAAAAATTGTTTTTTTTTTTTAAATTTTTTAAGTTTAAATGTAAAACCAATTTCATAATTTTATAAAGATGGATATATGGGTCAGAGAAGTCAACAGTAATCTGTTTTTTATTTTCCTTATTGCGTCTCAAAGAAAATGTGAATCTGTTTACCTTTGCAGCATATAGATTAGCCATTGTAAAATGGCTGACTACGAGTCGCTTGGAGATATGGAGGGCGAGATCTGTGGCCACGATGGCATCGTTTATGTAGCCAGCTCGATGGAGGACGTTAGCTATACTGATAAGGGACGTGTCCTAGAAAAATAAAACACAATGGAATTTGTAAAAACTTTGTACATAAATAATAATTTTAGCATGAACTGCTTTCACTTGGCAGTTATGGAAGGCTGAATGCCAAATAAACAATGGCAAAGTCAAGAAAGATTATTCAGTGCAACACAGGACTTGTTTGAGTAGTTTTTCATCCTGATATGTACATTATTTTGCAAGTTTAGCTGAACAATTCACACCCCAACAGCAAGGTCTATGATTAGCTTGAGAAAACCAAAGTAACAATACTGAGCAGGTTAATTCTATTCAATAGTACCAAAGTATTTATTTTTGGACTAATAAGGCTAGCAACATTAACTAGATTTGCTCATGACATGTAAATCTAAATTATTACATAAATTGATCAGGTGAATTATATAAAGTTGATTTCTTGTTGGTCCCTCATTGGTCTTTATAGACAGCTAAGACTATATTCTGATTGATGGATTCATAAAACATGATATATATACACATAGATAGTTATGTATTGTATTGCAAATGAAAATGATGTTTGTTTTCCATTATCATACCTTGAAATATGTTTAAAGGTAGCACCATACTTTTGCGGAAAACCCATTGTCATTTTTTATCTAACAGGTCTTTATCTCTTTTCTGCATTTTTTCATGTAGATTTCCAAATTCTGTCTAGAAAAATCGGTTGTTTCCCGCACTACTTCTTTTGAGTAATATTAGAGCTTTGAAATATACCACTCCATGCAAATTTGCAGGCCGAAAACTAGAAAAAACACTTCATAAATTTAGTTCTTTCTGTATTACAAAGGGTGGAATGTAGTCTCTCGGTCCTTCTTAAATTATTTTAGACCACTAAGATTTCTACTAATTTCGTCAATTTCAAATATCATATAAAACATGGGGTCCTCGAGACAAATTACTCACAATTTCTGTAAATCATTGAAAGTTTGTAACTCACACCACAACCCCCATTTCACATCCAGTGTTGAGTATAGGTCATATTTGACTATTTATTAGAAAATCATGCCCGCAAAAATACATTCCACAACTCCAGACTTCATATGTTTTTTTTTGATAGATATATCTGGTTTAATGTCTGTTGATTCCGGAATTTCGGGTCCGGCCGGTCCCCCACTTATCATTTAATGGCGACGAAACGTCACTTCCGGTGTTTGAAAAATCCAATCCCATTTACGACAGGAGAACGCAAAAACCTCAAGAGATCAGGCCATATAATTTTCACCTTCACTGCATTTTATTTGATTTAATTAATGATTAATAAACATTCAATAATATTCATGACAGACAACTTTTCACCTATTGAAAAAATACCCATGTGGAGGATGGTCGTTGGCGTACTCGGAAAACCATTCGGGAATTTCAAACACAAACCTCCGCAACTTCCGGGTATTGCGCACAAATGACACAATGGCGCGGTTTTCAAAAGTAATGGACCTACCCTATAAAACAAGTGAACAAGAATGGACCACAGAAATGTAATATTACGAAAATCTACCGTGTGTGCAGCCACATTATATTCGCATTTTCATATTTTGGATGTGTGGTACTAACTTGTAATTCCCTGCACTGTAAAACTTTACGTGATTTCAATTTATTGTTTTACAGTTAACATCTTTCACCCACTGATATTCCCAAATGGCCTATTCCAAGCCTTGAACTGGAAGAGTCAATGGGGTGAATGGAGTAAATATATCTGTTTCTTTAACCTTCTTTTCAATATGCATTGAGCGATTCTGGTACAACACCACTCCAATTGAGTTGTGACTAACCGCCAAGTCTCTGTAGAACCTTTGACAACCAGACAACAATTTTTTATGGATTATTGCCAACATAGTATGGTATGCAATCCCCACAAGTAGATTTAGGAGGAAAATAGAGACAACTCAATTGTTTGTTCGTCCAATCAGACGGTGGGACACACGAGAGATTAGTACAAACCTGACAATTCAGAATCCATCAACCCCCCACCATACCTAACCTTCACGCGCTTGCGGGGTATATCAATGATGCTTTAACCCAAATAAGCACAATATAATATAGTTACCACTAGCTATTTTTGATTAGCTATTAAAGATATCACAGGACAACATTTGACGTCTAAAGTCTCCCATGACCTGGCAGTTCGTTATCAGGAAACCAATCGTCTTCAAACAGACCAGTCGTTTCCAACCGATGAGATAGAGGAAATTCTTGGCTTTCCAAACTGATAACTTCCATCGAGCAAAACTCTTGTGTTGGGCGGTCCCTCTGGATCGGGAGAGTAAAAGGGCGTGTACCTGGGGGGGGGGGGCCCGTCCGTGTGTCCTAGGCCCGTCGTGAGACACCATGGCCCATACATCTGTAGAGTCTAGGTGTAGATAGGGGTGGAAACAGGTTATCGTAGTCGTGTCTCAAAGTCTTTTACTCCACAATCACAGATCGGTGGCTCAATAATTACCATCGGTTATTACTGAGGGACAAAATTTGGTCTACTTTCAATTATCATTTAAATCAACATTATGGGTCCTCGAGCAAAATTCTCACAATTACTGTAAGCCTTAGATAGTTTGTAACTCCAACAACCCTGACACCACCATATTCAATCCAGTGTTTGAAGGATAGGTCATATGTGCACCTATTTTTTTGAAACAATCAAATAGCCGCAAAAACACAAACATTCCACATCAGTTCATATGTTTTTGTCAGATTTGTATTATCTGTTTTTATTTCTTGTTGATTCCGTGCACGGAATTTCAGTTCGGACGGGTCCCCCCCCCCCCCCCTTCTTATCATTTTATAGCGACGAACTGGCACTTTCCGGTTGTTTGAAAAATCATTTACCCAATTACGGACCAGGGAACGCCCAAAACACCTCAGAGATAGCAATATACAATTTCACTACACTGCTTTTTATTTGATATTATTCGATGATTTTAAACATTCATAATATGATATGTAAGGACAACACAATTACAACAACTATGAAAAAATATCCAAGTGGTATAGTCGTGGCGTTATCAGGAAACCAATTCTGGAATTCAAACCAACCATCACAAGCATCTACTCCACGTAAAGCGTCAAAAGAATTTGGCGCGGTTTTCAAAGTATGGACCTACCATTAAACATGTGGAAAAGACATGACACAGTAATGTACATTTTGAATTTCTAACCGTATGTGCAGCCCACATTATTTCGCATTTTCATTTGATTGTGCTTGTTCTTCTGAATTACTGCCTCATTAAAAGTTTTCGAGATTTCATTTAATGATTTAAACAGTTAACTCTTTAAACCACTGAATATTCCAAGATGGTGACTTATCCAATCCTTTGATCTGGAAGAGTACATTGAGGGTGGAATCGGGTTATTAACATAATCTTACTCTTTACCCTTTTTCAATTGCACTGAGCGCACACTGGTACCAACCACTCCAATAGGGGATTTATGTAGACATACGACCGTCCAAGTCTCAGTGAGAACCTGTGACCCAGAACATCCAATTTTATTATGGATTATTGCCCAACAAGTTTGGTGAAAATCCCTTCATGTCGATTTACAGGAGGAATAGTCAATTCACTAGATGTGTCAACAAGACGGAAGGGGGACCCAACGACGTGATAGAAAAACTGAATTCAGTATCGTTTTCATCAACACTCCACCAAGTTCCTCAAATTCGTTTGCGGGGGACTTCAATGACAGCTTTCTTATCCTCTAAAAACATAAGAACACAATACATACTATATTAACCACGCTACTATTTTGATAGCTTTTTAAGAAATCACAGAAAACTTCTGAGTACTTCCCATTACACCTGGAAAAGTTCGCTATCAGGAGAACACAATCAGTCTTCAATGACGTTCGTTACCCATCGTATGAGATGAAGGAATTCTTGGCTTTCCACAACACTGAGAACTGGCCATACAGCAAATTCTGCGTGTTGGAGGCTCCTTTGGTTTTCGGGAGGCAATAGTGCGTGTACCCCTGGGGGGGGCCCCCCGTACGTTGCTGTCCGCACAGGACCCGTCGTGATTCCATGAGGCCTCATCAACTTTAGACTTATAGGTCTGTGCTGATCGGGTGTGGGAACACGGTTTGATATCGCGTGTAACAGTCGTAGTCCACATTGTTTCATCCATTTCCAGAGGTGCCGGTCCACAATAAAAATACCATCAGTATTCATGAGGTCAAATCTTCTTCTACAAGAAGCGTGCAACATTTATTCAAGATGAAACATGGAATCAGTTGTCATATCAAATTTACCTAGAGACCATTAAAACTGTTAATTCTAAACTTTTCTATATACCTAAACACTCTCATCTATAACAAAACAAGTCCTAACTATATAATACCAAACACATGTTACAGCTCTATATTACACAAACAACGCACACACTCTATCATACCAACAATGTACACACTCTAGTTTACCAAAACATTGTACACACATATATATCCAACAACATGTCACACTACTATAATACCAAACATGTCAACACCACAATCATATTCCAAAAAAAACATATTGGTCATAAACCCCCCCACTTATATACCAACCATGTCACATTCTAAATATCAAACATGTCAAACACTATAT